>NC_139688.1:5303560-5903560 GCF_964106915.1 Podarcis gaigeae
TGCAAAGCAAGCCCATAGGAAATTCGTTTTGCGAAGCACCTCCAAAACGGAAAACCCTTTCGTCTAGCGGGTTTTCCGTCTTGCGAGGCATTCGTCTTGCGGGGCACCACTGTATTTAGTTAAATTTGTTAAGTTAAATTAACCGGAAATAGCTTGCAGATACTTAATCAGGCTTAGGATTTTGTTTATATTAAGTGATGAATTAATATGATTAATTATATAAGGTGAAGATTTAAGGATGTTAATGTTTAAGTTAAATTTTATAAAAATTGGGATTTGGGAAACCGTTAAAAAGACATGCAATGAAATTCAACCAAGGGGAAGCGAGGAAGTCACTTAACAAAGTTAATAACTGTAATTTTCAATAAGGCTATGATTTATTTTTGTTATGTTTGTTTGTCTTGTTTCTTTGTTTGTTTGTTTGTTTATAATATTGTGAAAACCAATAAGAATTTTTTTTTTTTGGGGGGGGAGGAACAGGCATGCAAGCAGGGAGCCAGGGCGGGTCAGGAGCTCAGGCAGAAAAGCAGGAAAGGGTTCAGGCAGGAACTCTCAACCAACAATGCTGCTCCCGCAATGTGGGACTGGGGCTGGCTGGCTTTTATCTCCCACGAGGCATAGGGCGGTCCCGATCCTCTGGTGACTCGCCTCTCCTGGCCTGGAGGTGAGCACTCCTCCTGCGGGAACTTACTTCCCTCCGCCTCTCTGCCCTGAGCCTCTGCAGCTCAGGAGAGGCTGGAGGGTTTCCGGACCCAGAGGCAACCTCAGCTTCCTCTGACAGGGCTGGAAGAGGAGCACCTGCAGGCAATGGGTCCTCCATCACCTTTGGAGCCAGAGCATACTCAGCTGATGCCTGCACCTGAGGATTCAGCACAGGTGAGGACCCTTCAGGCTCAAGCCCCAGCCCCAGCCCCGGCTCAGCTGGTTCTGGAGGCAGGGAATCCTGTGCAGGCTGGAATCCCTTGTTGGAGATAAGCAGTGTCCAGTGCACAGCGGAATGATGAAAAGTACGTGCCAACATGCTCTATATTAACTTTATTTACACTTCAAAGCTGGTAATTTACAGAAAAACATCTTCCCTCTGCCGGAGCAGAGAAAGGCATCCTCTCTCCTCTAAAGCACGGAGAGAATCACACTGAACTGCAAAGAACAGTGAAAAACAGGAAACCAGTGTACGTCACATCCAGTCTCCTTTCCCGTGAGAAAACCCAACAGCACTTGACTGTGGAATGTAAACATTGTCTTGTGACAAGCACTTCGCTGCTCAGTGAAGGAAGCAGAAACCAACATCCTCCCCCTTTCTGTGAACATCACTGGGCAGCGTGTTCGTACAATATCAGTACAAACCCAACTTCTGCACATAGGTACAGTGTTGATCCCTTGATACAATCTTGGACAATACATCAGCAGGAATTTCATTACCTGGCATATAGGACACCGTTACGAGTCCCTTTTGAATACGTTCCCTAGCATGTTGCAACTTCAATTGCAAGTGCTTCGTGCTTTGCTTACAACCTTCAGAATTCAGCAAAGCCAAACATGCTTTGTTGTCCTGGTAAACCTGGATTGGACATTTGACAGGAATTTTCATGTCTTTGCACAATTGTAACAACCATTCACAATCTTTAAGTGAATAAGACAGTGCATTCAGTTCAGCTTCACAAGTACTTAAGCTAACTGTTGTTTGCTTCTTGCATGACCAATCAAATAGACCCTGATTGTACTTATAGCAAACTCCAGACGTACTTTTCCTGTCTGTAGTGTCACTTCCAAAACTTGCATCTGCAAATATCTCAAGACCACCAGACTTCTGATTGTTAAATCTCAGTCTGTAATGCATAGTGCCTTTCAAATACCGCGCTATGCGTTTCAGAGCTTTCCAATCCTTAACAGTAGGATTGTTGACTTGTCTGCTTAGCAAATTACAGCTAACAGCAATGTCAGGTCTTGAACATCTGGCAATGAAGTTTAGCTTGCCTAGCACACTTCTGTACAGTGTAGTATCAGAAAATGCTTCTCCAGTGTCATCTACCTGATAACCTGTTGTCATCGGTGTGTCTACAGGGTTAGCATCCATCAGGTTTAGTTTGCTTAACACATCAGCAATTTTACGTGACTGGTGTACTAGAATGTTACCATCTTGATCTCTCTCTGTTTCCAGAGATAGGTAGTTGTTTACCTCACCAAGATCTTTCATGTCAAAGTGCTCTTTCAATTGAGCTAGGGCATTATTGTACATTGTGACATCCTTCCAAAAGAATAAAAGATCATCAACATAAAACAAACAATACAGTTTCTTTTGCCCCTCCTCTTTGACAAATACACATGGATCAGCTTTCCCTTGCTTAAAACCTAGAGAAAACAATACTTCAGTGAGTTTTGTGTGCCAACACCGTGCACTTTGTTTGAGACCATAAAGGGACTTCTTCAGAGACAAACAAATCCCTGTTTTACCTGTACGCCATCAGGTGGAAGCATATAAAGTGATTCATCTAGAGATCCGTACAGAAAAGCTGTATTCACATCATGGTGACTAATGTGTAGATTCTCTTCTGCAGCTAGCTTGAGCATAAGCCTAATGCTCTCATTCCTCACGGTGGGTGAGTAGGTCTCGTGATAGTCTTCACCTGGTACCTGTGCAAAACCTCTGGCTACCAATCTGGCTTTGTGTCTGACTATCTTGCCATTTTGATCTGTCTTCGCTTTGAAGACCCATTTGCTTCCAAGCAGTTTCATTCCTGGAACTACTGGAACAAGGTCCCATGTTTTGTTCCTTTCCAAGGAATCAAGCTCAGCCTTCATGGCATTTAACCATGGCTCAGCTTCCTTTGAATCCAAATCCTGGATTTCTTGGAAACTTGAAGGTTCAAACACCTTCTTGGAGCTTTTAACAGCTGTTACTGCTATCTTAGCAAACTCATCAGCAAATCTCTTTGGAGGTCTGCCTTTTGTTGCTCTCTGTGACCTGTGAATTAGCCTTAAGTCTTCAACACTCTCCTCTTCCTTCTTAGGAGAAAAGTGACCTATTGTGAACAATGGTTCCTCTAATTCTTGATCAGAGCTTTCAGAGGGTCGCATAGAGGCTTTCGCACTCTTGAAATCCTCTGAATCACCCGATTCAGTTTCAGACTCAGAATCAGAACCTTCATCAGTGGGTGTGGGTTGTTGCGGTTGCTTTTGACTATCCTCAGTTTCATCACTGTCATCAGGATAACATTGGAAAATTCCCACATTCTCCCCCCACTTGGCATTGTACTCAACACTTCTTGTGAGCTTAATTTCCTTAGAGTCAGTCATCATTATTCTGTAAGACCCTTTCTGATAACCTAGAAAGATACCATGCAATCCACGCTTGTCTAACTTGGAGTTTTGTGGTGAGTGAACCCACATGTCAGAACCAAAAATTTTCATGTGTTTGATGTATGGCTTCTTGCCAAACATCTTCTCATAGGGGGTACAACCAATCGCTGAAGATAACCTGCGATTATAACTGTAAGTGAAACATGAGAGAGCTTCGGCCCAATAACTCTCTGGAAGATTGGCATCATGCAGCAAGGTTTTTAACCCTTGAAGCAATGTCTGATTTGCTCGTTCCGCAAGTCCATTCTGCCATGGCGAGCGAGGACTAGACAAATCGTGTTGAATTCCTTTCTCAGTCAGAAAAGCTTCAAACTGCTGAGAAGTGAATTCTCCCCCGCGATCAGTGAAAAGAATTTTTATCTTCTTACCATGCACATTTCCCAACCAAGCACAGAATTCCTTGAACCTTGGAAAAGCCTCTGATTTCTGCTTGAGATTGTACACATAAATATACCTGGAAAATGCATCAATGAGAACCATGAAGTACCTGTTTCCACCCAAAGAGGGCGCTAGTGGTCCAACCAAATCAGCATGAACAACCTGGTATGGTTCTGTAGCTTGCCTACTAGACACCTTACCTTTCGCAGCCATTTTTACCTTGTTTGCTGCGCATGCCTTGCACTTCATGTGGTACCTGCAGGGTTTAATAGTCATACCTTCAACCAAGGCAGGCATTTTAGATACTGCCTCAAAATGCAAATGACCAAATTTTCGATGAAAATCGTGAATACATTCTGCATGCAAACTTTTGTTAGAACCTGCAATGCAACAAGTGTCATCCTGCACAACATCATCAAAATACAAAACATACAAACGATCAACATATTCAGCATGCAATACATAATCATTTTTCTTTGTGATGATGCACCTTTTGTTCTTAAAGGAAACGTCAATTTTCCGCTCATTCAGCTGTCCAACGCTGAGCAGATTATGCTTGGCATCTGGCACATAAAGCACATCCTGTATCGATAAGTCCAAACTGTGAAGAACAACAGTTCCGTAGCCTTTACTGGGAATTGTGTGGTCATCCGCCTGGTGAATCGCACCTTCCTGCGGTGTAAAAGATACGAACAGTCGCTTATCGTTGCACATGTGATGCGTTGCAGCCGAATCAACAACGAAGAAAGATCTAGACGTCTTCTGGACCTCTGCAACTTTTGGAGTGAAGCGTGAGACCATTGCCTTGTGCTGAGTTGTCCTGGACACTGGACCTTTGCCTTTGCCTCGGCCTTTTCCACGCGATGAGCTTTCGCTGCACTGCTCTGTCTTGGCCCTGGGATATCTGCATTCCCTCTTCATATGGCCTAGACGTCCACACGAGTAGCATTTCACTGCCTTCAAAGCTTTGGCGCCATCTGGTGGTTCCACTGCACTATGGGATGACGTCTGTGAAGACTCCCCCTTGCCCATGCAGCTAGCACCCTGGCGGTCTGCTTCATTCAGAATCATGGCAGTATCACTGGCTACTGTGAGTTGAGCATTTGGCTGATTGGCATCAAATTCCCCACTTGCCTCATCCAGCCTTCTGCAGCTAGCCATCATGACTTTGGCATTAGCCTTCTGCGTCATCTCTGCTGCTTTAAATCAGGCTGCTTCATACAAGCTGTGTCTGTGCTGCTTCATTCCAAAAGCAAGTCCAAAACAGCCTCTGCCTGTGAGCCTGTGCCTTTCTGCTTAACTGCTTTGCTTATCTGCAGCTGCTTCAAACCGCATTCCAAAGGCAAGTTCAAAAGTGAAAGTTCTCTCTGCTGTCTTAAATTCATGCTGCGACACTGCTGCAGCTGCTTTACTTTCGATTTCCCCCAGCATAGGAAAAATTTATCCTTCTAGCCTTTTGCCTGTGCCACGGCAAAACCGGCTATAAAAGTTCAAAGTCCAGCCATAAAGCCATTAATTAGAAGCTGGCAGGCTGCCCGGAGCTGTAGCACATACCTCATCAAATCATCTTGACGCGCAGAGATATCGTCCGATCCGGCCCTCTGCATTCCGATCCTTTGCCGGCACTCCAATTCGACTTCTGGAGTCCATTCTCAAAACACTGCGTTTTTCTGGGCCCGGAACCAAATGTTGGAGATAAGCAGTGTCCAGTGCACAGCGGAATGATGAAAAGTACGTGCCAACATGCTCTATATTAACTTTATTTACACTTCAAAGCTGGTAATTTACAGAAAAACATCTTCCCTCTGCCGGAGCAGAGAAAGGCATCCTCTCTCCTCTAAAGCACGGAGAGAATCACACTGAACTGCAAAGAACAGTGAAAAACAGGAAACCAGTGTACGTCACATCCAGTCTCCTTTCCCGTGAGAAAACCCAACAGCACTTGACTGTGGAATGTAAACATTGTCTTGTGACAAGCACTTCGCTGCTCAGTGAAGGAAGCAGAAACCAACATCCCTCAGGTTAAGCATCCGAGTCCGAATCCCAGGCCATCACACTCTCTCTGGATTAGGAGAGCTACATTCGGATCCCAAAACTTCCTGAGATAGGGTTGAGGCCGCCGAGACCATATAACACTGCACTTGAAAGACCTACACTGGCTCCCAGTACGTTTCCGAGCACAATTCAAAGTGTTGGTGCTGACCTTTTAAGCCCTAAACGGCCTCGGTCCTGTATACCTGAAGGAGCGTCTCCACTCCCATCGTTCAGCCCGGACACTGAGGTCCAGCTCCGAGGGCCTTCTGGCGGCTCCCTCCCTGCGAGAAGCCAAGTTACAGGGAACTAGGCAGAGGGCCTTCTCGGTGGTGGCACCTGCCCTGTGGAACGCCCTTCCAGCAGATGTCAAAGAGAACAACAACTACCAGACTTTTAGAAGACATCTGAAGGCAGCCCTGTTTAGGGAAGCTTTTAATGTTTAATATGTTATTGTATTTTAGTGTTTTGTTGGAAGCCGCCCAGAGTGGCTGAGGAAACCCAGTCTCAAGCTTCCAGTCTCAATGGCCAGAGCCAGGCAAGGTGAGATGACTGTCTATGGTGTCAGAATCGACAGGGGCAGGCAGATCTGGCTCCCAAGGAATGCATCGCCTGCCGCCTCTGCCATGTTGACAATGACAGCTATGGCACAACCCTTGGAGACAGTATTTCCTCCTCCTTGGTGGCATCCTGCCTACAAGCCTTAGGAGGAATTATTGAAGGAGCTGGATGTTTAGACTGAGAAAGAGGAGACTGAGAGGAGGTAGGAGAGCCATCTTCAAATATCTCAGGGGCTGTCCCACGGAAGAGGGGAACAAGCTTGTTTCCTCCTGCTCTGGAAGGCAGGACTCGAACCCATGGCTTCAAGTTACAAGAAAGGAGATTCCGATTACAGTGGTACCTGCAGGGATCTTAATAATAACACGAAAATTATTTGGCTGCTCCATCCACCCAGGTAGGGCACTCCACACAAAATCAGAACAACTATCTTTTGTCCAATGCGATGTTTGAACCCTTGACCGTTCTGAGTTATCCCAGCTGATTTCTTAAGAAGAAACTCAAACACAGTGGTAGGTAAGTAGCTGGTCCCTGGTGGAGCCACCAGCCTTCTGATTCGATGCAATCCTCTAGTTTGAAAACCCTCCTAATGCCCCGCTCGAAAAACCCATCCAAAATCTGGTCTGCAATAAAAATGCAAGGTTATTGAGTGACTCTTGATCCCTTTGGCCTTGAGTCTCATTTCACTCTGTATTGACATTATGCCAGGGCAGCTGATCGGATTATAAATAGCCTCTCCTTTTCTACTTGATTGCAGCTCTACCAAGCCTGAGCTCCCAATTTCATTTGTTTCTTCCAAAGTCTTTGCAAAGTGCATCTCCCCCTTTCAGAATTATGGTTGGCCTTCAACAATTCGGAGAGGTCAGGAGTACTAAAACGCAATCATCAAACTTGAAATCGTCTTCTGCAAACTGAGTGAGGAGCCTGGAATTTAATTTCTGGGCCTCTCTGATGGTGAGTTTGAGCCAGGGATGGACAAACCGGTGCTGTTCCCATTCCTCACAGCCCCCCACCTCTGATATCCCCCTCATTTCTCCATAAATATGAGAAATAAACTCCACTTCCCCCTCTTGCACTGTTATATGTGTTACCGTATTTTTCGCTCCATAAGACGCACCTAGTTTTTAGAGGGGGAATGCAAGAAAAAAAAATTCTTTAAAGGGAGTTCTGAGCAGAGCCTGTATGCACCCCAGGCTCCGCTCAGCGCTTTCTTTCATGAGCCACATGGAACATGTGTGCGGCGCTTGGGGGCTTTTCCGCAAGGTGGGAGAAGGGACAGAGGGGCTAAGCCAGAAGCTAGAAGAGCAAGAGGGAGCGCTGTGCAGCGATCCTTCTCGCTCTTCTGGCTTCTGGGACAGCTGCGCAGCCTGCATTCGCTCCATAAGATGCACACACATTTCCCCTTACTTTTTAGGAGGGAAAAAGTGTGTCTTATAGAGCGAAAAATACGATCAAGTACCACAGGGCTCTAGTCTCTTGTGACAGAGCATTCCACCAAGTCGGGGCCAGTACTGAAAAGGCCCTGGCCCCAGTTGAGACCAATCTAACCACTTGGGACCTCCAAAATGTTGTCATTTGTGGACCTTAAGGTCCTCCGCGGGGCATACCAGGAGAGGCGGTCCCGTAGGTATGTAGGTCCTTGGCCGCATAGGGCTTTAAAGGTCAAAACCAGCACCTTAAACCCGATCCTGTACTCCACCAGAAGCCAGTGCAGCCCTGAAATTTGGAATCCCCTACAAGCTCTTGCCAAAGTTTTGCAGCAAATCCCCCCCCCACATTTTGCAACAACCCTCAAGGTGAGTAGTTGATGCTCAGACTTAGTGTCATAGCTATCACCCCCAAAACCCCATGTTGTGCGATTCACTCCAGACAAGTTCCAAAGTTTGGCAATAGTTTTGCGGCGTTTGTCAGAGAAAGCCCTGTATTTTGCAGTGCCCTGCAAACTGAGCAATCGATACTCAAACCTAGGGTCATAGCGATCACTCCAAAACCAAAAATTGTCCGACTGGGCCTCATTGTTAACGGCGAACAGAGAAGGGTCTTGCGAACAATTGCAATTACTGGCAAATCACAGACTAACAACTGTGGCAGAGCAGAGAGAAAGAACAAGAGAGAGGAAATAGGAACATTTGTAGCTCGGAGCTATTCCGGCGAAGCGATCCAAGATAATGTTTTTCATTGATCGCAAAGTCTGACAATCGCTTCTGCGTCTTGTGAACTTCTTTGTTTTATTATATTTTTCTTTGGCAACTCAAACAAGAGTGGTTTCGTTGGCTTGCAGGCAATATTCTGAGCTCGCGATGGAAATAGAAATGTTCTCAACTCGTTCGCGACAGCCTCTCCCCCTCTTCCCTTTCTCTTGCTGCAGTTTGACGTTCTTGCTCTGACGGTTTAAGTTTTCGCTGGTGGATGCGATCAGTTCTTTGCATGGGGAACCTTTGGGGCTGAATCGTAAACGCGGAATGGAAAGGTTTCAGCATTTAACTCCCCTCAGGAAGAAAAGGTCATATCACCCGTGGGGGTTTTCAATTTGGAGCAGGGGTCAGCAAACATTTTCAGCAGGGGGGCGGTCCACTGTCTCTCAGACCTTGTGGGGGGCCGGACTATAGTTTGAAGGAAAAAAATGAATGAATTCCTATGCCCCACAAACAACCCAGAGATGCATTTTAAATAAAAGCACACATTCTACTCATGTAAAAACACCAGGCAGGCCCCACAAATAACCCAGAGATGCATTTTAAATAAAAGGACACATTCTACTCATGGGAAAAAATGCTGATTCCGGGATGGTCCATGGGCCAGATTTAGAAGGCGATTGGGCTGGATCTGGCCCCTGGGCCTTAGTTTGTCTACCCATGGTTTAAAGAAAAGTTAGAATCATAGAATCATAGAGTTGGAAGAGACCACAAGGGCCATTGAGTCCAACCGCCTGCCAAGCAGGAAACACCATCAGAGCACTCCTGACATATGGTTGTCAAGCCTCTGCTTAAAGACCTCCAAAGAAGGAGACTCCACCACACTCCTTGGCAGCAAATTCCACTGTCAAACAGCTCTTACTGTCAGGAAGTTCTTCCTAATGTTTAGGTGGAATCTTCTTTCTTGTAGTTTGGATCCATTGCTCCGTGTCCGCTTCTCTGGAGCAGCAGAAAACAACCTTTCTCCCTCCTCTATGTGACATCCTTTTATATATTTGAACATGGCTGTCAGGGGTTCAGAAGGAGAGACACAGGAGGGGGAGCAAATGGAGAGTGAGGAGGAGGAGTACGAGGGGGGCGCAGGCAGTGACAGTGGCCAGAGTTATTCCACAAGCCTCTCTAGCGAATCGGAGGACTCACAGAAGGGAGCGCCGGTGGTCAGAGCGAGGGGGGTTCCAGGGGGGAAGCCCCAGGAGGAAGGGGCCAGCGGGGAGTCCCTGAGCAGCAGTTGATCAGGACCAGCGTCTCCACCAGAGCGCAGTGGGGAGGGGGAGTCCCAGGAGTCGGGACCAGTGTCCTCACCACCAGAGGGAGGAGAGGAGTCAGGTTTGGCAACGCCCACATCAGGAAGCGGGGAAACGGTCAGAAGGAAAGTCACCGGCTGGGCGCGCGCGCCAAGTTCAAATGTACAGGAGCGCGGCACAGCGGGGAGCCCGGGAAGGGAGCCAGGTCCTAAAGCCCGCCGGAGGGAGGGACAAGACTCAGGGGGCTCAGCGTCAGAGGAGTCCAGGAAGGAGGAAACCCCAGAGGGCAGAAGGACCCAGCGAAGGAAAGAACAGCGTAAGAGGTGGAGCCGGGCTAGAATCTTAAACTGGTGTGGGTGGAGCAGTGAGTCAGAGGGGACTTAGCCGGTCTAGCGTCAAGACGTGGGTCTGCGCGCCCAGAGCTTTGAAATGGAAACTAAACTTCAATAAAGACTTTTGTACATTATATCCACCGGGCGTTGGTCCTCTGTGAGCTGGGATCTAGAGGCAGACCTGACAATGGCTATCATATCACCCCTTAACCTCCTCTTCTCCAGGCTAAACATGCCCAGCTCCCTTAGCCGTTCCTCATAAGGCATAGTTTCCAGGCCTTTGACCATTTTGGTTGCCCTCCTCTGGACACGTTCCAGTTTGTCAGTGTCCTTCTTGAACTGTGGTGCCCAGAACTGGTCACCAATCTTCTTGCAGGTGTAATTGCACAGAGCATCCATTTACGTTGACAACTGCTTTATAATGCGATCGCAAGACACCCAGAAAGTATAAAACGATGCAGCTACATAAGAAGATGAGTCATTTGCTGCGGCAAACGCTTCCTCTTCCACTTTGCTGATCTGATAAGTACTTTATTGTGTGTGGTTGGGATAGGACTGACTATAAAACATTGTGTGGGTTTGCAAAATAAGGAACCCAAAGTTCTTTCCGCTAAAAGCGCACGCCCATTAGCCGGGAGATGTAAAAAGGAGGTAATGATCGGGATGGATAAGATAAATGGAGAAGTATTCTTCAGCTGTTAAGGTATAATGAGCCCTACTTTTCTGATCTTACAGGACCGAACTCTGCAAATGAGCTTGGTAAAGCTTCATTTGCTAGAGTCAAGAGCCATCGCCAACTGACGCATTTTGGCGTTGTTGCAAAGTGGGTATCCATTAATTTAAGACATTTCCTGATGGAAGAAACCTGCGAACTTGCCAAGGAACTGATAAGGTTCATAACTGAGTCATCTACAGTTTGACAAATCACTCTCCTTCCCGGGCCAAGAGGGAAAAAATGGTGAAAACAGGTTATTTATTGGGACAGTGTGATTTTTGCAGCTGCTGTTAAAGTTGCAAAACAGTGAAGCAATGGAGAAATTTCTGAAACGACAATGGGATATTAGCTCCGCCCAAGGCATGATGGAGAACGGCAATAACCGGGGGAAGATAGACATATGGTAATATTTTATGAGGACAGGAATTATTCACGGACAGAATAATTGCCACACACAGAAAGAACAAGGATATAGTTTGAGTGCCTCACTTGTAGTGTCATGAATCATTTAATGTGTCAACACGAAGTGAAGTTATTAATTTTGCAGTTCTTGTATGTGGGATTATTACTTTGACCGGAATGTAATTGAAATTAATAAGATTTTGGAACGCAGAAATAAAGGAAATCATCAAACCATCAATTCTAGCACGTGGGGGGAGGGCACCCAAATTACATAATTTGGTATTTGAATGATTGGTATTAGTAATTGTATTATAATTTGGCATTGTTATAATGAGGCTATTATTGGACTGTACAGTGGTACCTTGGTTCTCAACCTTAATCTGTTCCGGAAGTCCGTTCTAAAACCAAAGCGTTCCTAAACCAAGGCGCACTTTCCCATAGAAAGTAATGCAAAACGGATTAATCCGTTCCAGACTTTAAAAACAACCCCTAAAACAACACTTTAACATTTAATTTTACTATCTAATGAGACCACCGATCCATAAAAGGAAAGCAATAATCACTGTACAGTACTATAAAATAAATAAGACAGTATTGTATATGATAAAAACACATTTTTTTTTCTTACCTGCACTAATGATAGTCATTGTTTGGATTGGGGTGTGTGGTTTTTATCCATTTCTGCAATCACACAATCAGTCAGTCAGTAGCGGAACCGGGTTCCACATAGTCACAAAAACAAATTAACTGAAATAGCCTCAAAAACAAAAATGCAGTGGCGGAAAGGAAATAATTGGCTTTAGTAGAAAGATTTGAAGATAATAAGTATAAATATAATTTAAATTCTAAATTTAAAGGTATCTGGTTTTGAAAGTAAAGATAAAGTTAAAGGTAATATTGATAAATTTGAAATAGATTGTTAAGATAAATTATTCTTTTTTTATAAATATGGGAAGAATTTGCTGAAACAATGATTAAATTGGAATACAAAAAAGGGGGGTATGAGGAGGTCTAAGACACAAGATAATGAAATGAAGTTATTTTGAATCTTGTATACTTTTCTCTCTTTTTCTTTTTTCTTTTGCCTTTTTTTCTGTTTTTGTTTGTTTATGCTTTAAATGTTTTTGTATCTTGAAAACTTGAATAAATATTATTTTAAAAAAACACACAACAAAAATGCAAAATAAATAGCAAAAGCAAAACGGCCAAACTTAATCCATTCCAGAAGTCCGTTTGACTTCCAAAATGTTCAAAAACCAAGGCACAGTTTCTGATTGGAGCAGGCACCCCAGAAACAATAGCCGACAGCCGCATCGGATGTTTGGCTTCTGAAAAATGTTTGAAAACCAGAACACACACTTCCGGATTTTCAGCATATGAGAACCAAGGCATTTGAGAACCAAGGTACCACTGTAATTGAAAACTAATTAAAAAATGATTATCATTTTCCAAGACATACCCACACAAAAGCCTCAGGGCAGTTTAGAAAATAGCAACATAAGGAACAACAGAGTGGAATTGGATAACATCATTTTCACACAATACGAAAAAGATAAAAAAAGTTAATATGACAACAATTCATAATAATAAGCAGCATCTAGTCTACCATGTATTTTGGAAGGTGGTTTGGCTGTCCGTTTGGCTGTTTGCCCATTTCTTGAGATGTCACCGTCAAATGCGACACAACGGTTTCTGAGGTGGAGGAAGCAACCTTTGCCAAAGTTTGGGTTCCGGCCACCATTTTGAAAATGGGGGCCCCCCGAGAAGGGTGCTGCTCATAGCTGCTGCCCTGCCTCCTTTGTGGGTGTGGCCCACCCCTGTCCCTGCTGCTGTGCCATGCTGGCGCTGTGGGCGAACCTGTCGCCTCCTCTGCCGAGCTGCATCCCATGGGCAACATTGCCACAGGCGGGCCATGCTCCATCCATGCTCCCATTGAGGATGTGGCAAGGTCATGGCACAACTACCGCAGAGGAGGAAGGCAGAATGCCTTGCCTCTGTGGCAAAACCATACCCTCCAACATTTCTCCGATGAAAATAGGGATGCCCCATTCCATAATGATTTACTATTTATACCAGGCATAGGCAAACTCGGGCCTCCACATGTTTTGGGACTACAACTCCCATCATCCCTAACTAACAGGACCAGTGGTCAGGGATGGTGGGAGTTGTAGTCCCAAAACATCTGGAGGGCCGAGTTTGCCTATGCCTGATTTATACCCCACACATCTTACTGGGTTGCCCCAGCCACTTTGGGCAGCTTCCAACATACATTGGAACCTTGGTTTTCGAACGTAATCCATTCCGAAAGACCGTTTGACTTCTGAAACCTTCGAAAACTGAAAACTCAATACGGAAGCCTCAGAACAACAGGGAAACTCAAAACAGAAGCTGCGTAGCATGTTCAGCTTCCGAAAATCATTAAAAAACCAGAGCAGTTACTTCTGGGTTTTCGGCATTCGAAAGTCAGAACGTTTGACTACGGAGCTGTTTGACAACTGAGGTTCTACTGTATATTAAAACATAATAAAACATTTCAAAACTTTCCTGTACAGGGTTGGCTTCAGACGGCTTGGGCGTCGGATCACTCCATACCCTCCAACATTTCTCCAGTAAAAATAGGGATGTCCTAAGGAAAAGTGGGACATTCCGGGATCAAATCAGAAACTGGGACAGCTTCTGTAAATCAGGGACATCCCTGGAAAATAGCAAAACATCCCAGGCTGGCCCTGCTTGTGTTGGTTTCTGCTTCCTCACTGAGCAGCGAATGCATGTCACAAGACATTGTGTTGTATTCCACAGTCCAAGTTACTGTTGGATTCCCACGGGAATGGGAGACTGGATGTGACGTACACTGGTTTCCTGTTTTTCACTGTTCTCTCAGTTTCTTTGTGTTGAGAGGAGTTGCTTCTCTGCTCTCACAGAGGCAAGATGTATGTTTGTGTGCTCTCAGCATAGCTTGTAAATAAACTTCAGCATGTAGCACATTGCCTGCTTATCCTTTCGTCTGCGTGACTACGCTCTGCTTGGGCTCAAGATAAGACGAGCCTGCACCAGCTTCAGATGGGCTGGAGCTGGTCAAATCTCACAGCCTGTAGTGGCCATCAAATTGGGAAGCACATGCTGTCAGTGTTGGAAAAGCAAAGGTCCTGACTTCCTTTGTCTCCTCAGCCTGGTCCTCGGACCCTTGTCAGCATAAAAGAGTCCACAAAAAGAGTGTCCTTGCAGAGTATTTTCTGCTTTTATTCTTAAAAGTTTTTATCTGCAAAACGACCGAACAACTGTATACACATCAACACTACCAGCTGCTCCAACCAACCAACCAACCCACACCAACACAATCAATGACCACTCTATATATACAGGTACAATTAGCTGAAAGGTTGCGTGAGTCATTGTAGGCCGTTGACTCACCCTGACTTAGTTCTTTTAGCATTAAAGAAACAGCAGCAGCAAATTTTTAGCTGTGGCACATGTTTCTGACAGCTAGCACAGGAAGGAAGAGGCTTGCTTTCCCATACTTCTTCATTCAATAAGAGATTGGTTCTCATTTCCTGGAACCCGTCACTGACTCTCCCCTCCCGCTGTATAACGATCCAATTAAAATGCGGAGGAGTCTTAATCAGGACAAAACCCTGCAAAGGTTTCGGTAGGTAATCCACCAGGCAGCAAAACCCCCTCTTTTTGCAGCTGTGATTATAGTTGCAGCTGCTTTTGGAACATTTTGCAGCCCTCACAGCTCTCCCCTATTGATGCAAATATCACTAAACGCCATGCATATATATCAGATTCGGATTGGCTGACATCCTGTAGGAGGGATGACAGCAAGGAGCCGAGGTTGGGGGCGAAGAAACGAAGGATCAAAGGGGAAAATAAGAATCGTTCTGTTATGGAAAAAATTCCCGGTGAGAGACTATTCAACAGCCTAGCTTGTTGTGCAACAAGTCCCCACAAGAGTAAGAACTCCGAGGCCCAAAAATGGAAGCAAGATGGAAGAACGGAGGATGAAATTAATGGACTACGCGGAACTTGACAAACTAACGGGAAGGACCAGAAGTTTACAGAGGACTGGAGTAAATTTACGAATTATTTGAAAAGTATTTGCGATGACCAGACGGCATTTGTAGATTTGCAAGAAGTTCTGTGAGGAATAACATTAGAAATATTGTAAAAATGGAGAAGGAGACGTGATATGTTAAGAATTTAAAGGCAATATTAAGTTAGGAAATGCGTAAGAAGCGATTAAGAAGGAGGATTAGCAGAGGTGCTGATGGAAGTCCAATAAGATTGTATTTGTGATAAATTGTGTGGTATGTTTTATAATTTTGTATGTTAAAAACATATATATATATATATATATATTCCTTCAGAATGGAGAGGTTGGATCTTCTTGCAGTCCATGGGACTCATATATATATATATATATGAGTAAGAACCCCCAGCATGGGGTGACATCCTCTTTTAAAACTTCCCTCTTTCCCCCAGAATACAATTTGAGAGGCATCATTGATACATCGTCACTATAAAACTAGCATGTCACAAATGGGGAGGGGCATACAAGGGTTACATAAGTTCAACATTAGGTCACTTTATCAGACACCTTTCCCAACACCTCTGTTATGTACTAAGCTTGGATCCTAGAACAATAGGCAGGTAGGATCCTTGTTGTTTAGTCGTTTAGTCGTGTCCGACTCTTCGTGACCCCCTGGACCAGAGCACGCCAGGCACTCCTGTCTTCCACTGCCTCCCGCAGTTTGGTCAAACTCATGCTGGTAGCTTCGAGAACACTGTCCCACCATCTCGTCCTCTGTCCTCCCCTTCTCCTTGTGCCCTCCATCTTTCCCAACATCAGGGTCTTTTCCGGGGAGTCTTCTCTTCTCATGAGGTGGCCAAAGTCTTGGAGCCTCAGCTTCAGGATCTGTCCTTCCAGTGAGCACTCCGGGCTGATTTCCTTCAGAATGGAGAGGTTGGATCTTCTTGCAGTCCATGGGACTCTCAAGAGTCTCCTCCAGCACCATAATTCAAAAGCATTGATTCTTTGGCGATCAGCCTTCTTTATGGTGAGGCATCTAATCATAAGCCTGCATTTTTATCAGAGCTTATATATTTCGATCAGGGCCTGTATATTAAAATGAGCTTAAAGATTTTCAAATGTTTCATGCCAGGCAGAAGACTAAAAAACCTTGGCAAGATGTTTTTCCTCCTAGACAAGGGGGCCCCCTGATTTATAGCAGAAAACAATTCTCAAAGTCGTAAAAAGGGAATTACAGGCTGAGAGCGAGGACACTGACCCTACATATTACAGAAGATAAAAAAGGCTGAGAAAACATAATTAGGAGTGGGTAAATAGTAAAATAACACCATGTGCCTCCCATTAAAACTTGAGCCATATTTTCCTAAGGTTGAAAGGTCAAGAGCAAATTGAAAAGCAACTGGTCTGGCTGGCAGAAAGAGAGCATTTTTGGGAAGTCTTTTCTAAAGCTGTTTCTTTCTTAAACTGAGATCCTTTTAAGATTTCTTTTCCTTTTAAAAGGTTATTTATGTATTAAATATATTAGCTTAAATGTAATTATGTAAAGGATTTAGAAACTAAGAACTGTTAAATCCTTATGCTAGATTCTTATTTCATCTAGTTGTAAGAGTTGTAACTATCCTGAAATTAAGTCAGCCACCAGCCCAGCCCCCCTGCCAGACAGGAGACGCCATCGAGCACTCCTGATATATGGTTGTCAGGCCTTTTGTTTAGACACCTCCAAATGAAGGAGATCTTTCAATGATGATGTGAACTCAAGATCCTTGAAGATAAAAAGTTAAGATTAACCATCTGTTTTGGAAGGCAATAGGGCAAGGAGGGCAAGAGGTGAGCTGGTAATTAAGATTCCTTGTTGAGACACATGTAAGATATATTACTACTTATTTGTCATTTATAGATATAAGAATATATAGCTCTTTGTGTCCCATAAAAGGACAGAAGGAAATGGGTGTATCTTTTGTGATTGGTTCTAGCAAACAGCCAATAGGAATTTCAACCAGGCTGATTGGACAGAGGCAGCCACAGGAGGAGCAAGGGGGCTGGATTAAGGAAATATAAGTGCTGGCCAGAATGGCAGGAGGCCAGGCCAGAGCTTGGTAACCATATACCACTGTGCCTCTCATTTATTTGTCTGACAAATAAATTACTATTTTAATTTCTCTATTGCTGCGTTGAATATTTCATTCCAGCTAAGCGTTAACCACAAGCAGGGTGCTACAATGGTCCAGCTCTCACTTCCATACATCACGACTGGGAAAACCATAGCTTGAACTATATGGACCTTAGGTAGGATCCTAGAATGCAACTACCGATTGGCTTTCAGGAGAAGACCAATCAGGCTCCAGGAGGGAAGCAGAATCAGCGAATCAGATGGGACTCATTGTGTAAATACAGTGATACCTTTGGTTACGTACTTAATTCGTTCCGGAGGTCCGTTCTTAACCTGAAACTGTTCTTAACCTGAAGCACCACTTGAGCTAATGGGGTCTCCCGCTGCCACGGCATGATTTCTGTTCTCATCCTGAAGCAAAGTTCTTAACCCGAGGTACTATTTCTGGGTTAGCAGAGTCTGTAACCTGAAGCGTGTGTAACCTGAAGCATCTGTAACCCAAGGTACCACTGAAATGTATATAAAAGCCTGAGGTTTGGGGGGAAATTCAGTCAGTGTTTTACAAGCTGCAATAAAGAGCATGAAATCACTGCAGGACTCTGAGGATATTTCAACCTCTTAAGTACCTGTCACCGAAAGAACAATAAAACTCTTTACATAGCCTTGCCTTCAGGACTTGTCTGGAGATGGGCTTTCAGAACACCTGACTTGCTCAACTGCCTCTGCAGATGTCTGTTGTTGTCCCCTTGGTCACTTCCTGGTTGGGCTGCCGTGTATGCGCTCTCACGCTTGGGGAATTATGGTGGGATGCCCTGTTCCTGCTGCCTATGTGACTTCCTGGTTCTTGGAGGGAGGTGGAGCCCAAATTCACCTTTCTTTAAGGGTTAAAATGGCGTTGGAATGAGGAGATTCAGTTACTGTTTGGATTTTGCACAAATTTATAAAGCTAGGTGGAATATACTCGGAGTTGAGTGTGGATTTCATGCTCTTTATTCAGCTCAGAGGAGTGAGGAATGGAAGTACCCCCGAAGTGTCTGCTTTATGTACATTATTTACACAATGGGCCCCACGTGATTGGCTAATTCTGGGATTTTCCTGTAGGCCAATCAGCTTGCAGATTCACTTCCACCTGGAGTTGGATTGGGTGGCTCCTGCGGACCAATCAGACTGCTGCATTCTGAATCCTTTTGTTCTAGGACCAATCAGACTGCTGCATTCTGAATCCTATTCAACTCAGTACATAACACTAGATATCTTCCCTGAATGGGAATCGGGTGGCGCTGTGGTCTAAACCACAGAGCCTAGGGCTTGCCGATCAGAAGGTTGGCGGTTCGAATCCCCGCGACAGGGTGAGCTCCCATTGCTCAGTCCCTGCTCCTGCCAACCTAGCAGTTCAAAAGCACATCAAAGTGCAAGTAGATAAATAGGTACCACTCTGGCGGGAAGGTAAACGGTGTTTCCGTGCGCTGCCCTGGTTCGGCGGAGCAACATGACCCGGAAGCTGTACGCCGGCTCCCTCGGCCAATAAAGCGAGATGAGCGCTGCAACCCCAGAGTTGGCCATGACTGGACCTAATGGTCAGGGGTCCCTTTACCTAACAACTTTAAAGATGTGCCCCCCCTGTCATTTCCATTACAGCTCCATGTATCCGAAGTCTAGTTTTTAATGTTTGGCCTGGGTACTTTGAAATCTTGAGATGCTAAGTGGACCCTCCAGTCGAGCGCAGGCCAAACTCTCAGACCACAAGTGGGCTGCAAAAGTACTTTGACACGGAAACTGCAGGCCAGTCGCTGAATTAAATTTCCCCACCGTTAATTAAAGCACCCACAATATAATTTTATTTAACGTACACACATCCTTGACTCACATTCTAGCAACACGTGCAGAAGGCTGATTGCCGAAGAATGGATGCTTTTGAATTATGGTGCTGAAGGAGACTCTTGAGAGTCCCATGGACTGCAAGAAGATCAAACCTCTCCATTCTGAAGGAAACCAGCCCTGAGTGCTCACTGGAAGGACAGATCCTGAAGCTGAGGCTCCAATCCTTTGACCACCTCATGAGAAGAGGAGACTCCCTGGAAAAGACCCTGATGTTGGGAAAGATGGAGGGCACAAGGAGAAGGGGACGACAGAGGACGAGATGGTGGGACAGTGTTCTCGAAGCTACCAGCATGAGTTTGACCAAACTGCGGGAGGCGGTGGAATACAGGAGTGCCTGGCGTGCTCTGGTCCAGGGGGTCACGAAGAGTCGGATACGACTAAATGACTAAACAACAACAGCAACAGACTGTGTAGAGCACGATTTCTGTTCTCATCCTGAAGCAAAGTTCTTAACCCAAGGTACTATTTCTGGGTTAGTGGAGTCTGTAACTTGAAGCGTATGTAACCCGAGGTACCACTGTACTATGTTCTAGTAGCTTTTGATTTTTTCACAGGTCCACCAAACATGTATAAGTGTCCCCTCTGTTTTACCACACCTCCAGCACAAATCTGGTTTCATCACATTGTCCCGTTGCGCCAGAAGCGGTTTAGTCCTGCTGGCCACATGACCTCTGTGGACAAACGCCGGCTCCCTCGGCCTGAAAGCGAGTTGAGTGCCGCAACCCCAGAGTCGCCTTTGACTGGACTTAACCGTCCAGGGGTCCTTTACCTTGACCTTACCATCTGCAGATTGGATGAGTGTCCCCTCGATTACCTCATCCAAGTCAGTTATAAAGTTGTTGAAGCAGAAAAAGAAGAAGCAGAAGCAGAAGGAGAAGGAGAAGGAGAAGGAGAAGGAGAAGGAGAAGGAGAAGGAGAAGGAGAAGGAGAAGGAGAAGGAGAAGGAGAAGGAGAGGAGTTTGGATTTGATATCCCGCTTTATCACTACCCGAAAGAGTCTCAAAGCGGCTAACATTCTCCTTTCCCTTCCTCCCCCACAACAAACACTCTGTGAGGTGAGTGGGGCTGAGGGACTTCAGAGAAGTGTGACTGGCCCAAGGTCACCCAGCAGCTGCATGTGGAGGAGCGGAGACACGAACCCGGTTCCCCAGATTACGAGTCTATCGCTCTTATCCACTACACCACACTGGCTCTCTCAAATTGTCATTGTTGAATGACAATGTGCCCAGGACAGACCCTTGCAACACCATGCTTGTCACTAATGCTGTGCTGTTGCATCAGTGAAAGCTTTCAAAATGCCCTCCACCCAAAAAACAAGATGTCAATCTGGAGGGACCACAAATTGAATCCTTTTACCCAGTGAGCTAGCTTAACTGTCAGTGAAGCTGAATTTGTTTGTTTCGGAATTAGTGCCTTTCCCCCAGTGATTATGCCAAAAGCTGACTTTGCTTCCAGGCCAAACAAGAGACTGGCTCACCCCTCCAAAACACCCCCTGATCTCTGGACTGAGGCACGGGAATTCCAGCAGGGGAAAGTAAATAAGGCCTCCGTCTTCAGATCAACAGCTGGGTGTGTTTTTTTTACGGCTATAATATAATGAGGTATAATTCATTAATTTGCCAGGGAAACAGCCGTGTGGTAAAAAAAGTTGGCTTCGAAAGGAGGAGTAAATCTATAATTCTTCACCCTTCTGGATGCTGTGCTAAAATGAAAATGATGCGTTTCAGAATTATTGCACAGAATCAATGCACACAGAAGTGTCAGCCAATCCTACCCTTTTGCAGGATACTCCATTCCAGGGGTCAGCAAACTAAGAACCCGGATGTGGCTCCCCAGGCTCATAAATCCAGCCCACAGACCCTGCCGCCTGCTCAATCAGTTCCTGTGAGCTGTGGATGCCTTGCTGCGCGGGGACTGACTTCTGTGATGTGGCACGGCTTCGGATTGGCTGCAGGAAGCTCCAGAAGCCAATCCGAAGCCTCGACACCTGCGGCTTAGGTAAGCTCGGTGCGGCCATGGACGGAGAGGCATTGTGATGGGCGCATCATGGGGCTCCAGCCGGAGCTTGGCGTGCCTGCTGGCGTTGCACCTGGTGCCTGGCTCGGTGCTGCTGCTGGTGGCACGCTCGGCAGACTATATATATATATTTTTTGGGGGAATGGACAAATTCCTATGCCCCACAAATAACCCAGAGCTGCATTTTAAATAAAAGGACACATTCTACTCATGTAAAAACACGCTGATTCCTTGACCATCCGTGGGCCGGATTGAGAAGGCTATTGGGCCGGATCTGGCCCCTGGGCCTTAGTTTGCTTACACATATCCCACATGTCAAGGATGCGGGTGGCGCTGTGGGTTAAACCACAGAGCCTAGGACTTGCTGATCACAAGGTCGGCGGTTAGAATCCCCGCGACGGGGTGAGCTCCCATTGCTCAGTCCCTGCTCCTGCCAACCTAGCAGTTCGAAAGCACGTCAAAGTGCAAGTAGATAAATAGGTACCACTCTGGCAAGAAGGTAAACGGCGTTTCCGTGCGTTGCTCTGGTTCGCCAGAAGCGGCTTAGTCATGCTGGCCACATGACCTGGAAGCTGTATGCCGGCTCCCTCGGCCAGTAAAGCGAGATGAGCGCTGCAACCCCAGAGTCGGTCATGACTGGACCTAATGGTCAGGGGCCCCTTTACCTTTACCTTTACCTATCCTATGTGTCTTTCAACTGTGGATCCAACAGAGGGCAGCACAGCGCCTCTTCCAGATGCATTTTACACATCTATCAGAGCGAGAATGGGGAAGAGAGCAACAGGGCGACAGTTTCTGCATGCGTAGCAAGAATCTATCTTGCTGATTTCAGCTGCCAGCTGTGGTGCCTCTGGGAGCACGAGAAGTGCGTGCTCAGGCTCAGAATGACTGACGGCCCCCATTAGGAAGCCAAGCTGTTTTCATGTGACACATCGCAGGCATGCCATGTGCCTCCTTGTTTGGCCAGGACATTTGCTGAAAGGAAGGATCTGGTGGGAAGTTACAGCGAGAGGAAAATCGGACATAAGTGGACTCAACTCTTTTGCTTGGCTGTCTAACCTGGGGGTAGGCAACGAAGGAGGGCCCTACATCCAACCATAGCTGTCAAGCGTCCCTTATATGGCGGGAAACTCCCTTATCCCAGCACCGTGTCCCACTGCTGTCCCTTATTGATGATGTCCCTTAAATTTCCCGGGTTTCAAAGGAAGCAGCTCCTCTCCCTCCCTCCCTCCCTGCTGGCCAGGGAGGAGGGAGGCCCCAACTGGGTTGCTTGGCTGCCCGGTCCGCCCCCCTCTGGCCTCCTCTCACCAGCCTCGGCCCCCAGGAACCCCTCCCCGCCGGGACTGGCGGGAGCCTTGGGCCCTTCCGCCACCATCCTCCTCGCGGCCGCTGAACTGGGCGTCTCTGCCTGGGGCCTCCCCTCTGGCCGCCGCTGCCACTGCTGCCAAACTGGGAGGGGTGGCTAACACCCCAGAGGACAGGATCACACTTCAAAACGACCTTGACAGATTAGAGAACTGGGCCAAAACAAACAAGATGAATTTTAATAGGGAGAAATGTAAAGTATTGCACTTGGGCAAAAAAAATGAGAGGCACAAATACAAGATGGGTGACACCTGGCTTGAGAGCAGTACATGTGAAAAGGATCTAGGAGTCTTGGTTGACCACAAACTTGACATGAGCCAACAGTGTGACGCGGCAGCTAAAAAAGCCAATGCAATTCTGGGCTGCATCAATAGGAGTATAGCATCTAGATCAAGGGAAGTAATAGTGCCACTGTATTCTGCTCTGGTCAGACCTCACCTGGAGTACTGTGTCCAGTTCTGGGCACCACAGTTCAAGAAGGACACTGACAAACTGGAACGTGTCCAGAGGAGGGCAACCAAAATGGTCAAAGGCCTGGAAACGATGCCTTATGAGGAACAGCTAAGGGAGCTGGGCATGTTTAGCCTGGAGAAGAGGAGGTTAAGGGGTGATATGATAGCCATGTTCAAATATATAAAAAGATGTCACATAGAGGAGGGAGAAAGGTTGTTTTCTGCTGCTCCAGAGAAGCGGACACGGAGCAATGGATCCAAACTACAAGAAAGAAGATTCCACCTAAACATTAGGAAGAACTTCCTGACAGTAAGAGCTGTTCGACAGTGGAATTTGCTGCCAAGGAGTGTGGTGGAGTCTCCTTCTTTGGAGGTCTTTAAGCAGAGGCTTGACAACCATATGTCAGGAGTGCTCTGATGGTGTTTCCTGCTTGGCAGGGGGTTGGACTTGATGGCCCTTGGGGTCTCTATGATTCTATGATTCTATGATTCCTGCTAGGCCGTACTGCAGCTGCGCCGCCGAAGAACCTGGATGAGTTGGGTAGCCAGGCACGGTGTACGAATTGCTGAGGAGCCTTGAGAGGAGAGCGAGGGCGACTGTAGAGAAAGCAGTTCAGAGAGAGGAGGAGGCGGAGGCACGGGCAGGTGTTCCAAGGGCTAACCATAGCAAGGGAAAGTGGAGGAAGGGCCGCAAGCGCTTCTCACATAGATTTGTAGTGGTAGACTAGCATAGATAGTCTGATCTGTGGGTTTACTTGGGGGAACTATTTCTCCCCCCTTCCTCCCGCCCCGCCTGATGGAACTGAGAGCTGCAGATGGAGCACGAGAGAAAAGATACAGAACTGCAGCAGCATCTTCGTAGCTTGGACTTCGTTTTGCGCGAAAAGTGGTTGCTGCTTGTAGTTATTTAATTGCAGTGTTTCATCAGCTAGTGTCTTGAGCAGCAACCTCTGGAAACGAAGGGCTAAAAACCGGCCCTGCTCTCCAAAATTACCTGGTCCCTTTTATTTCAGCTGGTTGACTAAAATCCCTTATTTTGGCTGCTGATCCCTTATTTTTGAGGTTGCTGGTCCCTTGTTTTCAAATCTGTAAGTTGACAGCTATGCATCCAACGTAGCTAATTGTCGGAAGATTCAAAGCGGATAAAAGGAAGTGCTTTTTCACGGAGTGCATAGTTAACCTGTGGAACTCCCTGCCACAGGAGGCAGGTGTAGCAACCAACGGGCTTAAAAGAAGTTTGGACAAAATTTGCGGAGGAAGAGAGGGCTATTGATGGCTACAAGCCACGATGGCTCTGCCTTGTCTCCACAGTCAGAGGCAGCAATGCTTCTGAACACCATTTTCTGGAAGCCACAGGAGGGGAGAGTAGGCTCTTGTGTTCGAATCCTGCTTGCCAGTTTCCCATAAGACTAGAAAAATGCAACATGTGCTGCTGATAGAAGTATTTCGACTCATGCAGCACGTTGGCGACTAATATGCACACAATAATTACCAAAATGATTATACATTCTTTATCAATCTTCTGAGAAAAATGCAAAACCCTATGCGAAGCCACAGAAACTTGCAAACTCTCCAACCTAAGCTGAACTTATAATGTCTGATATCAATGGATTTTTTAAGCGCTTAACTCAGTCTCTTGTTTTCTTCAGTAGTCTAATTTCAAAGCCTTGATACGTATACAGTAGTACCTCGGGTTACAGACGCTTCAGATTACAGACTCCACTAACCCAGAAATAGTACCTCGGGATAAGAACTTTGCTTCAGGATGAGAACAGATATCGTGCTCTGGTGGTACGGCGGCAGCGGGAGGCCCCATTAGCTAAAGGGGTTCTTCAGGTTAAGAACAGTTTCAGGTTAAGAACGGACCTCTGGAATGAATTAAGTACTTAACCCAAGGTACCAATGTATTGATATTCAGTTTCATAGAGAATACTATTTCTTGGCTTAAGTTTGAGAGACTGATTTCGCAAATCAATCTCTTAAACTTAAGCCAAGAAATAGTCAAGAAATAGTATCAAGGCTTCGAGATTAGACTACTGAAGAAGTCCGGAAAACTACCTTGGGAGTGTGCTACTTGCAAGCCCCACTGTGATGGGCTGGGAATCGGATTCAGAGGCTGAACCGGAGGAATCCCAGCCTGCACAGGAGTCCCCGCCTCCAGGGCCGGCTGAGCTGGGGCAGGGCCTTGATTCTGAAGCGCCTGCACCTGTGCCGGATCCTCAGGAGCAAGCACCAGGTGAATCCACTCTGGCTCCAGAGGTGGTTGAGGACTCAGTGCCTACAGGTGAGTCTCCCCCTGGGCCCAGTAACCCTTCAGCCTCTCCTGAACTGCAGAGGCTCAGGGCAGAGAGGCGAAGGGAACTGGTTTCTCCCAGGAGGAGTGCTCGCCTTAAGGCCAGGAGAGGCGGGTCTCCTGGGGGCCGGGGCCGCCCCTGGCCTCAGAGAAGATAAAGGCCAGTCAGCCGGGTCCCGGGTTGCGGGAGCAACGTCGTTGATGAGCTGTTTCGGCCAGCATCCAGTCCTTTCCCCCCCAGAATTCCTGTCCTTGCCCGGCTTCCCTCTGTGGACCCCGCTTCGCCCGAGGAGGACTGTCTGCCGACCCTCAACTCAGGTCCTGGAGCTCGCCCCACGGTAACCTCCCCCCCCTGGACCAGCACACCCACGCACTGGGGTGAACAGCGGCCTCTTGATTACTTGGACTGCCAGGGCAAAACAGGTGCCAAACGCTGGCACCCTGTCATCTACAACTTCATTGTCCACAACTTCATTAACATCTCTCGGTATTGTGAACAACCCCAAACTTACCTTTTGTTGGTATCTTCCTGAACTTACCTAAAAAGATAAAGAAAACAAAAGCCTGAGTTAAGCACTTGACAAATCCATTGGTTTCCCATAAGATGCATCTGGTTGGCCAAGGTGACAACAGAATGCTGGACTTAGATGGGCCATTGGCCTGATCCAGCAGGCTCTTATTATGCTCTTATTTTTTTCCAATGACTTTTCCCCGATTGCAAAAAAAAGAAAAAAAAGAAAAAGGCCTGGACTTTTTTGGGAAGGTGGTTTCTTGTACAAGTACTTCCAATCGACAACAAACGGGCAACCTGAACTTGTTAGTATGGGACTAGGGACTCAGCTATACAACTGCAAATGAAACGTTTCAAATGTGTTGTCAAGTGCAATATACAAATGTGACACTAGATGGCGAAAATGAGCTATGCAAAATTTGATGTATTTTTCAAAACGTTTCAATTTCACTGTGTTTTTTTTAATATATGTAGATTCCACTTAGATTCCACCTTAGAACAGCAAGAGTCTGATAGCGTCTTTAGGGTTGTACATAGCAATTACCTGCAAACATTCTGGAAAATGCCTGAAACTTACATGTGATTGATGCTTCAGGAGGAGAATCCCATCTTTGCTTACCTCTAGGGGTGGGGATGGACTTGGATTCACTCTGCATTTAAAGGTGAACCCACCATATGCACACTTTCAGAAACAAAATGCAAACTGAAACACAGTTGTATTTTGGAATTCGCCCTTCTCCAGATTTCCCAATGCAGTTCTCCAGTGGAAGCAGCTGTCGAGACCATATAACCCCAGTCCTGAAAGACCTACATTGACTCCCAGTACGTTTCCGAGCACAATTCAAAGTGTGTGTGCTGACCTTTCAAGTCCTAAACTGCCTCAGTCCTGTATACCTGAAGGAGCGTCTCCACCTCCATCATTCTGCCCGGACACTGAGGTCCAGCTCCGAGGGCCTTCTGGCCGTTCCCTTCCTGAGAGAAGTGAGGTTACAGGGAACCAGGCAGAGGGCCTCCTTGGTGGTGGAATGTCCTCCCATCAGATGTCAAGGAAACAAACAACTATCTGACTTTTAGAAGCCATCTGAAGGCAGCCCTGTTTAGGGAAGCTTTTCATGTTTAATGTTTTATTGTGTTTTTAATATTCTGTTGGAAGCCGTCCAGAGTGGCTGGGGAAACCCAGCCAGATGGGCAGGGTATAAATAATAGATGATGGTGATGGTGACGATGATGATGATTAACCTAAGAGGTATATATATCAACCTTTCCCTCAATTTTGTCTTTTAGTCTGTTCTCTTTTTAATTTGCTTCTCCCATTATTCCCCTCCTTCTAATCCATGGGTAGGCAAACTAAGGCTCGGGGGGCTGGATCCGGCCCAATTGCCTTCTAAATCTGGCCCGTGGACAGTCCGGGAATCTGTGTGTTTTTTAATGAGTAGAATGTGTGCTTTTATTTAAAATGCATCTCTGGGTTATTTGTGGGGCAAAATATAGTCCGGCTCCCCACAAGGTCTGAGGGACAGTGGACCGGCCCCCTGCTGAAAAAAGTTTGTTGACCCCTGTATCCTTTCTTTCCTTTCTGTCAAATAAAGCAATTTTCTTTCTTCCCCGCACTGCCTATTACCCTATTTCCTGAATTTATCCTATTTTTACAATTGTATCCAAGTATACTTTTGTAATTGTATCTGAGAGCTTGTTTTATAGTTGAATCCAGTGAATTTTAAATTGTATCTAGTTTTTTTGTTTCCTTTTCTTCTTCTTCAGCCTAGTAATGTGTCCAAAACTACACATATTTTGGACACATTACTAGACTGAAGAAGAAAGAACGGAAATGGTAGAGCCATTTCCATCCCTGCTTATCTCCCTTTACATATTGGCTGCTATGTAGAAATTATCTGGCAGATTTCTCTTCCTTGGTCCGCTTAGAAAACAATGCTAATCTGTCATGGCATCTCACAGCCACCGCTTTGCCTCAAAAAGGCTCTTAATTGTTGCAGCCAATCCCCTTTTTTCCTAGTTGATGTGCACCAGCAGGACTCCCCCTACTGGTGGATAACCCTTCCCGGACTTCAAGCGGACGGATATAGTCGGTTAGGACCAATGCCTAAGCCAAGACAGTGGTACCTCGAGTTAAGTACTTAATTCGTTCCGGAGGTCCGTTCTTAACCTGAAACTGTTCTTAACCTGAAGCACCACTTTAGCTAATGGGGCCTCCCGCTGCCGCCACGCCGCCAGAGCACGGTTTCTGTTCTCATCCTGAAGCAAAGTTCTTAACCTGAAGCACTATTTCTGGGTTAGCGGAGTCTGTAACCTGAAGCGTATGTAACCCGAGGTACCACTGTACCGCTCATCACCTGTAACCAATAAAGCTGTGGCCTTCTTTAGCCCATTAACCTTAATAATTGCGCCATGTGTCTTTATTTCCACCTGGGGAGGGGGGTTCAGGAACTCACCACGCAATGTAAAAAGAGCATGCTGGATCTGGCCAGTGGCCCATTCAGTCCAGCATCCTGTTCTCACAGTGGCCAGCCAGATCCCTGCGGGAAACCAGCAGGCAGGATTCAAAAACAGGAGCCCTCTCCCCACCTGCGGGTTTCAGCAACAGGTATTACGAAGCATTGTTGACTCCACCTGTGGAGGCAGAGCCGAGCCGTCAGGGCTAGTAGCCGTCAATTGCTCTCTCCTCCTCCACGAATATGTCCACTCCTCTTCTAAAGCCATCTAGGTTGCTGGTCAGCCCTACCTCCAGTAGCAGCGAGTTCCATAGGTTTTTTTTAAAAAAACATATTTAATCATTTTTCCGATACAAACAACAACCGCAAAAGACACTACAACAAAAATCATAATAACAATAACAACACAATTTGATTTAAATACACTGATATGCCTATGACTGCACCTTTTAAACAATATTTTCCCGCCTCTCTCTCCTCCCCTCACTATCTGCCTTATCGCTTAAATATTCATTCCAGAATTCGTCATATTTATCCATTCTTAATTTGCCTCGACATGCAATTCGTTCATATGTAGCTAATCTGTCCATATCAATCCATGTGCTCAATGGAATCTTTTTGCCACTCTTCCAATTCATCAAAACAAGATTTTTTTTTGCTTCTACTATAGCATGGTACATCCTTTTTTTAAACCCCTTGAAATCTCCCACGATTCCAGAATATAATCTAGAATTAAATTCAATTCCCCTAAATAACAATTTCTTTTTATTACTCCTACTATAAATATCCCCACCTCGCACCAAAATGATCTTATCATTGGGCAGTTAATCATATGTACTAAGTTCGCATTTTTACTCCTACCTGGATGGTGGCTAACAAATTGAGGTTGAATCCTGACAAGACAGAAGTACTGTTCTTGGGGGACACGAGGCGGGCAGGTGTGGAGGACTCCCTGGTCCTGAATGGGGTAACTGTGCCCCTGAAGGACCAGGTGTGCAGCCTGGGAGTCATTTTGGACTCACAGCTGTTCATGGAGGCACAGGTCAATTCTGTGTCCAGGGCGGCTGTTTACCAGCTCCATCTGGTACGCAGGATGAGACCCTCTCTGCCTGCAGACTGTCTCACCAGAGTGGTGCATGCTCTGATTATCTCCCGCTTGGACTACTGCAATGCGCTCTACATGGGGCTACCTTTGAAGGTGACCCGGAAACTACAACTAATCCCGAATGCGGCAGCCAGACTGGTGACTGGGAGCAGCCGCCGAGACCACATAACACCGGTTTTGAAAGGCTTACATTGGCTCCCGGTATGTTTCCAAGCACAAAGTGTTGGTGCTGACCTTCAAAGCCCTAAACAGCCTTGGTCCACCCCCATCGTTCTGCCCGGACACTGAGGTCCAGCGCCGAGGGCCTTCTGGTGGTTCCCTCCCTACGAGAAGCCAAGTTACAGGGAACCAGGCAGAGGGCCTTCTCGGTAGTGGCACCTGCCCTGTGGAATGCCCTCCCACCAGATGTCAAAGAGAACAACAACTACCAGACTTTTAGAAGACATCCCTGTTTAGGGAAGCTTTTAATGTTTGATGCATTACTTTATTTTAATATTGTGTTGGAAGCCACCCAGAGTGGCTGGGGAAGCCCAGCCAGATGGGCGGGGTATAAATAATAAATTATTATTTTATTATTATTACGTCTCCAGCAACAGCGAGTTCCATAGGTTAACTGTGTGCTGCACAAAGAAGTCCCCCCTCCACCCATGGCTAGTTGCCTTCGGTAGCTGTCTCCCGCTCCACAAATCTGTCCAATCCTCTGAACGGCCACCAATTTGCAAAGCTTTTAGAGAGGATTGGACAAAGAGGACCAGGCTACCCGCTGCAAAGGCCTACGCTCTAACTCTGCTGTCTGAGGCATCATCCCTTTCATAGAATCATAGCGTTGAAAGTCCAACCCCCTGCAATGTAGGAATCTCAACTTTGTTGGAAACCACAGGAGGGAAGACCGAACCGTTGCAAGGCGCGGATTCCCCTTTCCTCCCGGTTCTCCGACCCTGACCTGTCAATAACGACCCCTGCTAATTATTATTAATAGGGAAAGTGAATAGGAAAGGCATTTACCGATGGCACAGAGCAAACCACCCCCCTCCACCGCTGGGCAAAGCTCCGATGCCAGGAGGGGGTGGAAAAAGGCTTTCTTTGTGGCCATGCTGCAATTATGTGTCCCCTGTGGCTTTCTGCCGCGTGTATAATTTTTGACGAACGAGGCCCCGAGGCCTTCGCTCCGATGGCGAGTTGTTTTGATTGCAACAGGCTTTGATTCATGGGAGCCAAATATATATTTATTTTCGTTTTGCTCAGCCACCCTACTGCTCCAGGTCTCCTCCTCGCCATTCCCCGCTTGGTTGGCCTCCCTCTTCTCCGTCGACTTCATTGTGGGGAGTGACAGAGCTCCTGTTGACCCAACAGGGATGGCCTCTGCGGCTCGAGGTGTCCTTTTTGCTCATCTGTACAGCGGCCACTGTCCTGGCTGTGTGCTGGAGGGGGAAACGGATGGATGGGCTTTGCACCAAACACCTCCCCTGGCAGGCTCCAGTTGTTCCTCTCGTTCGGCAAATGGACATCGGGTTCCTTGCTCTCCGCTCCCCTCTCCGGGGCCTGTCTCAAGGCACGATGGACCAAAATGGCGACATGACACAAGTAAAATCATGCGTGGCCAGGAGGAAGAAGACAGGGAAAATGCTTCTCTCCTGCTCTAAAGAACTTGTAGGCATCCAGTAAGTTGGACACTGGAAGATTTGGGAAAGGACTCCTTCACTAGGAGCATTGTTGAACTATGGAACTCCTTGCCACTGGAAAAATTGATGGGAGACCAGGCTAGATGGCTTTAAAAGAGGACTGGGCAAAATTATGATGGAGAAGGCTACCCATGGCTGTTTCTCACCAACCGCCTCTTATCCTAGAGGCTATTTTGGCTAGTAGACATGGACAGCAGTGCCGGATTTACGTATAAGCTAAACAAGCTATAGCTTAGGGCCCCACTCTCTTGGGGGCCCCCAAAAATCCAAAGGGGGAAAAAACTGGATGTACATTTCCAAAATATAAAACAAATAAAATAAAACTTACATGCAGCAACAGTGTTTTGTGTGGTGAGGGCTCTTCTTAATATTATTTCAGTTCAACAATTACAGTGGTACCTCTGGTTATGTACTTAATTTGTTCTGGAAGTCCATTCTTAACCTGAAACTGTTCTTAACCTGAAGCACCACTTTAGCTAATGGGGCCTCCCGCTGCTGCCACACGATTTCTGTCCTTATCCTGAAGCAAAGTTCTTAACCCAAGGTACTATTTCTGGGTTAGTGGAGTCTGTAACCTGAAGCGTCTGTAACCTGAAGCATATGTAACCCAAGGTACCACTGTATTTTGATAAAATACATATTTTGTTACATGCAAATGGCTTTAGATACCTATGAGGTCCATAAATTACCAGATAGCATATACAGTGGTACCTCGGGTTAAGTACTTAATTCGTTCTGGAGGTCCGTTCTTAACCTGAAACTGTTCTTAACCTGAAGCACCACTTTAGCTAATGGGGCCTCCCGCTGCTGTCGTGCCGCCAGAGCACCATTTCTGTTCTCATCCTGAAACAAAGTTCTTAACCCAAGGTACTATTTCTGGGTTAGCGGAGTCTGTAACCTGAAGCGTATGTAACCCGAGGTACCACTGTATTCGACAAAAAAAAACAGCGACAATTTGTTGTTGACAAAGGACAGCTGGACATATAAAGGGCCCCATTACCTTCAGTAGCTTAGGGCCTCATCAAACCTAAATCCAGCCCTCATAGATAGCGTTGCTACCCTCCACCAATTTTGTCTGTTCCTCTTTTCAAATGTCGAAATTGGTGCCCGTCCCAACCTCTTACTGGAGAAAATTCCACAGGTGTCCTTTCACCTGTTCTGAATCTTCCAACATTCACCTTCAGGGGATGAACCCACTAGGATCTAGTATGAAGAGAGAGGGAGCCCAGAGATGTCCATCTGGAACGCAAATAACGTATTTTTCGCTCTGTAGGACGCACTTTTCCCCTCCAAAAATGAAGGGGAAATGTTTGTGTGTCCTATGGAGCGAATGCAGGCTCCTTGGCTTCAGAGAAAGCAACGCGAAGCCTCCGAAGCTCAGAGGGAGCGCTCCCTCCGCATTCCGGAGGCTATGCGTTGCTTTCGCTGAAGCCTGGAGAGTGAGAGGGGTCAGTGCGCACTGACCCCTCTCGCTCTCCAGGCTTCAGGGATAGCAGCCTGAAGCCTTTGGAGTGCAGTGGGACCTCACGCTGCGCTCCAAAGGCTTCGGGGTTAGCAGTGCAAAACCTCCGCAGGGCAGCGGGGTGAAGGCACCCCACTGCCCTGCGGAGGCTTGAAAGGCTGTCCCCGAAGCCAGAACAGTGAGACAGAGCACTACGCAGCGTCTCACTTTTCTAGCTTGGGGATACCGGGGCTTTATGGGGAAACTCCCCCTTCAGCCCCGACACTGATTTGATTCAAAATATTTTTCACTTGTTTTCCTCCTCTAAAACTAGGTGCGTCCTTTGCTTGGGAGCGTCCTATAGAGCGAAAAATACGGTAGATATTTCTTGGGTATGCATTCCTGGTCCTTCCTCCCCTATCCCTCATCGCAAGCGTTTGATGCATCCTTGCTTATTTATTTCACGGACACCTGACATGTTGATGTAACTATTCGGAATTACACATTGCCCAGTGAAGGGCTGAAGGGCTTGGATGGAGAACGAGTGAGAGAACCCAAGACGTTTGCTGAGGAGGAAACTGTTTATTACCTTGGCTGTCACTGGCATTATTTTTCCCCTCTGATCCATCAGGCTGCATCGCTGACGGACAAATAAGGTTAATTCGTTTCCCTTTCCACCCAGAAGAAGGGCCGTTTTTCTTTTCGGGTGATTTATTAGCCTGGCCTCATGGAACGGGTTTTTTCCGCAAAGACGTTTGCGGAACCGTTTGGCGGTTGCCGGAATGGCACAATTGCAAATAATTTTTCAAAATACACTGCACCGCAGGTTGTCGCAGGAAGGATGAGCCGTGTGTGATGTTTGGAGAGAGCCTGGGTCTCAGCGGCCGAAAACAGAGAAAGCCCAGGGTTCCCTTTGCAGAATCTGAAGGCTGCATTCACTTCCTTGTGTTTTGAAGCACTATGATATCACTTTTGAGAGCCATGGATTCCCCCCAAAGCATTCTGGGAGTTGTTAGGAGACTTGTGTTCCATTGTTTCCCAGAGTTCCCTGGGAAGAAGGAGTGATTGCTAAGCCTCTCTGGGAATTGTAGCTCTGTAAGGGGAATAGATGCTTTTGAATTCTGGTGCTAGAGGAGACTCTTGAGAGTCCCATGGACTGCAAGAAGATCCAACCTCTCCATTCTGAAGGAAATCAGCCCGGAGTGCTCACTGGAAGGACGGATCGTGAAGCTGAGGCTCCAAGACTTTGGCCACCTCATGAGAAGAGAAGACTCCCTGGAAAAGACCCTGATGTTGGGAAAGATGGAGGGCACAAGGAGAAGGGGACGACAGAGGACGAGATGGTTGGACAGTGTTCTCGAAGCTACCAGCATGAGTTTGACCAAACTGCGGGAGGCAGTGGAAGACAGGAGTGCCTGGCGTGCTCTGGTCCAGGGGGTTACCAAGAGTCGGACACGACTAAACGACTAAACAACTAAACAACAACAACAACAAGTGTGTGTGTGTGTGTGTGTGTGTGTGTGTGTGTGTGAAAATGTCCCATCCCTTTTTAGTAGATCACAATCAGGATATACTTCATATTCCTCTTTTGGTTGTAAGGCTGCACGTCAGGCTGGTGTTTTTGTTCAGCGCCTAGCCGTTTCAGGTACTTCAGAAACAACAAGCAGCTTATCATGTCTGTGATGTTAATAACCATGGTCAAAGCTTCTGTTATAAATAGCATCCAAAGTAATTACTTGTGGCTTGATGATGTTTTTTCATCTTCTGGCTTTGAAACACAAGAGGCGAATATGGCAAAGGGCAGAGGGTGCTGATTCTAAAAGGAAATGGGATGTTGTCAGAAATATTCCCCCTATTGTTAAGTATAATGGCTCAATTGTACATTGAAATGGAGAATAGCTCTGAACGTGGATTGCTAAGGGTTTTAACGTTGGGAATTTCCATGGAGACAAACTAGGCCAGGGGTCAGCAAGCTTTTCCAGGAGGGGGCCGGTCCACTGTCCCTCAGACCTTGTGGGGGGCCGGACTATATTTTTTGAGAGGGAAATGAACGAATTCCTATGCCCCACAAATAACCCAGAGATGCATTTTAAATAAAAGCACACATTCTACTCATGTGAAAACCCCAGGCAGGCCCCACAAATAACCCAGAGATGCGTTTTAAATAAAAGGACACATTCTACTCATGTAAAAATAGGCTAATTCCAGACTGTCTGCGGGCCGGATTTAGAAGGTGATTGGGCCGGATCTGGTCCCCAGGCCTTAGTTTGCCTACCCATGAACTAGGCTCTCTCTAAGTGCCTAACAGTTAAAGCTATGATTTTCCCAGTAGTGATTTATGGAAGTGAGAGCTGGACCATAAAGAAAGCTAATCGCCGAAGAATTGATGCTTTTGAATTCTGGTGCTGGAGGAGACTCTTGAGAGTCCCATGGACTGAAAGAAAATCCAACCTCTCCATTCTGAAGGAAATCAGCCTTGAGTGCTCACTGGAAGGACAGATTCTGAAGCTGAGGCTCCAATACTTTGGCCACAAGGACAAGGAGACAACAGAGGACGAAGTGGTTGGACAGTGTTCTCGAAGCTACCAGCATGAGTTTGACCAAACTGTGGGAGGCAGTGGAAGACAGGAGTGCCTGGTGTGCTCTGGTCCAGGGGGTCACGAAGAGTCGGACACGACTAAACGACAACAAGAAATGCCTGACATGTTGGGCTAGGGGAAAGACGATAAAGTCCCGACAAGAGAAGAATGGCAGATGAAGTTGATGGACTATGCTGAAATGACTGGAAGAATCAGAAATCAGGAAGACCAAATTTTTAATAAGGAAGGGGGGGGGGATTGTAACTTATCTTAAAGACCATTGTAAACAGTTAAAATCGTTAGTAGGATTGGAACATCACTTGTAATTTAAGGGTGAATTCCGGACACAGGAGGAAATTATTAATAACAGGACCCACAGAGGGGAGGGCGGAAGTCCAGGAGATTCCGTGGAATCTTGTTTTTTTTAATGGGATTATAACAGTTAAGATAAATGTCTTTTTTGTTTGTTTGTTTGCTTTTTTATATTGTCATGTTTTTCTTGTTTGTTGTTGTGTTTGTTATAATAATGGAAAATCAATTAAAAAAATGGGAATCTAGTTTTTGATGATTTATGCTTGATATATTTCTGTAAAGTTTTAATTTGAAAAACCGAATAAATAATTTTTTTTATAAAAAAAACCCATATTGGGTGCAATGACAAAACAAACAAACAAAAACACGTTGGCTAAGATCCGGGTTTGAATCCCCATTCAGTCACAAAACTCTCTCTTTCTCTCTCAGCCTAACCTACCTCAAAGGGCTGTGGGTAGGATTCAATGGGGCAGGAAGAACCATGTTCCCCACTTGAAGGAAAAGGTGCCATATAGAAGTGAGAAATAAATAAGAATCGAGTTTCTCTCCCATCCAATGTTTGTCATGCTCAGAGGGGACCTGTGGAGATGAACTTGTTGAGATTCCTGCATCGAAGCAGGTAGGACTAGATGACCCCCAGGAACCCTTCAAACACGAAGATTCTATGACTCTGCCTCTGAGTGTTCAAACCCCTGGGCTCTCACTTGTGGGGTGCCTCAGGGCTCGGTCCTCTCCCCCATGCTTTTCAACATCTACATGCAGCCGCTGGGAGAGATCACCAGGGGGTTTGGGCTGGGTGTTCATCAGTATGTGGATGATACCCAGCTCAACCTCTATTTCAAATCAGAACCAGTGAAGGCGGTGAAGGTCCTGTGTGAGTGTCTGGAGGTGGTTGGAGGATGGATGGCAGCTAACAGATTGAGGTTGAATCCTGACAAGACAGAAATACTGTTTTGGGGGGACAGGGGGCGGGTGGGTGTGGGGGATTCCCTGGTCTTGAATGGGGCAACTGTGCCCCTGAAGGACCAGGTGTGCAACCTGGGAGTCATTTTGGACTCACAGCTGTTCATGGAGGCACAGGTCAATTCTGTGTCTACCAGCTCCATCTGGTACGCAGCATGAGACCCTCCCTGCCCGCAGACTGTCTCGCCAGAGTGGTACATGCTCTGGTTATCTCCCGCTTGGACTACTGTGATGCCCTCTACGTGGGGCTACCTTTGAAGGTGACCCGGAAACTACAACTAATCCAGAATGCGGCAGCTAGACGGGTGGCTGGGTGCAGCCACCGAGACCATATAACACTGGTCCTGAAAGACCTGCACTGCCTCTTCCGGGTTGACGCCATCGCCGAATGGCGGACTCCCTCCGAGCTCCGGAGGGAGCCTGCTCGGCAGGGGCTGGGTCCTACCGCGCCGGCGACGCGGGGACCCTCAAAAATCATGGGCGCTGAAACCCATGGACATGGTGACTCGGCGGGCACCCTTTGCGCCCCCGACCCGCGAAGGAGCCTTTTTAAAGGCTACGGAGCGGGGGACGGGGGGTGGTGTGGTGCTATGAGTCCTCCGCTTCCCCTGCCGAGCGAAGCCGCATGCCATTTGACGGAGAGCGCTGACTTCTTCCATTGAAAATTTGGACTAAAAAGAACAACCCGTGAGTAATTGGGAAATCGGATTTAAAAGGAAAAAAATTCTTTAAATTTGGAACGAGCGGGGGAGGTGCAAAAAGGAAGTCCGTCTCCCCCCCTGTTGTAGAGGATTAAAAGCAAGGATTTGACAACTAAGATCGAGAGCTATTTTATATTGATAAAGTTATTAATTTCACGATGGAAAATTATAAGACTGTGCTGGAGGAGAAAAGTGGAACGTGTGAGCTAAAACGTAAGCCCCCCGGGAACCGGGAGCGATCCATGAGAGCGCCTGGTGAGGAGAAATAGAAGCTTTGACAGCTGTCAAAGGAGCTGTCAAAGTTGAAGAATAAAAAGAGAACTTTGTTACGAGGACTTTGCCGGTTACATTTGTTACAATTTGATATAAATTGTTGAAAACAAGGGATAACAAGTTACTTTGACTGTTGGGTGTGATCTGGAAGGAAACTGAGTTACCATAATCCCTCTAGAGGGGCTGTGGGACACTACAAGTATTGCTGTACGCATGGAATTTGAATAGGACTTTTTATCTCCTGGGAAAACTGCAGAAATGGAACCTATTTTGTCTACAGAGGTCTCTACATTAAAGGAGACAATAGATTTATCTATTGAAGAATGGAAGGGACTTGACATAAGGTTTTGTTCCTGAATAACAAAGCCTCTGTAGAGGAACTAGAAGCTTTTGGAATTAGAACATTTTTGCAGTGGAGCAGGAATAAGAAACCAGAGGAAAGTGAGGAGAGAGAACAACAAGAACAACAAGAACAACAAGAACAACAAGAATTGGACAAAGCTGGAAGTGGGAACATTTGGGACATCCAGATTTGAAAGGTCTAAAGAAATAAAATTGGAGTTTTACTCTTAAATATAGAGATCTGGATGGAAAAAATGGACCTTCTTGAGATAGAGTCCTTCCAAGATTGGATGTTCGAAATTAAAGACGACCAAAAAGATGGTAAAGACTATTAAAAAGACAGCAAAGTAGAGTTGTGAAGGATTTCGGCCTAGATGTGGGATCTCCAGGACGACAGCAGACATTGATGGACATTGGGAACGCAACCGGGAAAGGGGGGAGGGAAATTTGGAATCCAAAGGGTGTAAAACTATACTTTATTTTTTATTTTTTTTATTCTATTCTGTTCTGCATATTAAAGAGGGGAACTCGTGGGAGGGAACAGGGGTCGATTTTAGGGGATGGGAAAATATTTTTAACATTGGGTCAATGATAATAAGTCTAAAATTTGGGGTAAGAACTTGCTGAATCTATTTGAAGGAATTGGAATACAAGAGGGGGTGTGGTGGGGAAGTCCTGGAAAGATGCTAATGAAAATAAGGTTAAAAAGTAAATGTTTTATTTTTTCTTTTTCTTTTTTGTTATATTTGGAAACTTTCAATAAATATTATTTAAAAAAAAATGAAAGACCTGCACTGACTCCCAGTACGTTTCCAAGAACAGTTCAAAGTGTTGGTGCTGACCTTGAAAGCCCTAAACGGCCTCGGTCCTGTATACCTGAAGGAGCGTCTCCACCCCCATCGTTCTGCCTGGACACTGAGGTCCAGCTCCGAGGGCCTTCTGGCGGTTCCCTCCCTGCGAGAAGTGAGGTTACAGGGAACCAGGCAGAGGGCCTTCTCAGTGGTGGCACCCGCCCTGTGGAACACCCTCCCACCAGATGTCAAGGAAATATACTATCTGACATTTAGAAGACATCTGAAGGCAGCCCTGTTTAGGGAAGCTTTTAATGTTTGATGTTTTATTGTCTTATTAATATTCTGTTGGAAGCCGCCCAAAGTGGCTGGGGAAACGCAGCCAGATGGGTGGTGTAGAAACAATAAATGATAATGATGATGATGATGATGACTTGCTTTGGTGGGTTCATTTCAATAGGTGCAGGACTTTGTTGGATGCAACCCTTTAACTTTGAACAGACCTGCTTTGAAAACGGAGGGAGGAATTAGAGAGATGAACCCTGAGCAGAGAAAACAGGAAAAACCAGGAAATTCCGTCATGGAAGAGACGAAGTCCGCAAAGGGAACTATGCTGAGAACAGCCGACAGGAGGAAAAGAAAAATAATAATCCAAAGAGCCAACGGTCCCTGGTTTGGAGAGAGCAAGTGTGGAAAATGGCCCTTTGATGGGGACAGACAAGGCCTTGGTGGATAAAGCGATTTCTTTTTGTGGAATTATTTACACCTGGACACCAGGGAGAAGGGACAGGCAGCCAAAATAGACTGAGGTAGCAGTGGGGAAAAAAGAGAAGCTTCTCAGCGGGCACTGTGGGTTTTATCTCAGTTTATTTTGCTTATTTAAACCTTTTTTTTGGTGAAAAATGAAGCAACCTGTACTGAGCGTTATGGATATATTTTTTAAAAAAACTTAGCGGGTAGCGCCGTTCATCAATTTAAAGACAGGTTTTGATTCACCGAACGGGAATTCGCGTCCTATTAATCATGGCTTTGAGTGTTTTCAGAAGGGTTTGGGGTTCGTTTGAGTCTGGAATTATCCGTATTTTCTTTTCTCTCCTCAGCTCAGGCTTGCTTTCCATCCAGGACTTCGGACCGGTAAAATTTATGGAGTTTTTTCCCCCTCCACACTTTTGAAAACCTGTCTCTTTCCAGCATTTTGTGAAAGCGATGCTAGCTTCTGTGGCTAAATGTCTTTCAGTTGGTCCAGTTGGCTGTGGCATTCTTTACTGAAATTTAAAAAGGGGGTGACTGGATTAGAGATGGGCTTTTCTTGGGATAAGTTTAGAAATTGCCTGAGGTTTCACCGGGGGGGGGGGGGGAGGGGGTCAACATGAAAGCTATTGCTAGCTCTCTTCTCCTTCGTGAATTTTGTCTAACCCTCTTTTAAAACCATCTAGGTTGATGTCCATCACTTGGGGAGTGAGTTCCAGAGTTTAACTCTGTGTGGCATGAAGAATTACTTTTTCCCGTCTTTCCTGGAGTGGGGTTGGGAGTATGGGAGATAAGGATCCGACCTGCCAGCCTGATTCAGGTGAGGAAGAGTGTCCCCCCCCCAAGTCCTGTTTTTTTGTGGCAAGAGAACGGCGGCCATTTTGGTTGATTGTGACCTTGATTTTTTGAAATTTTGAAATACTTTATTGTACAACTTGTATACAGTGAGATTACACGAGCACCCGCCACTCAGCTCTCTTAGTCTTAATTCCCCTCGTTTACTGACGCACACCCACCAAACGCGAAAGTCAGTTGCCATACTGTTATCTTTTAATCCAGCCGCCTAACAGCCCACGGATAGAAGCTGTTCTTTACCCTGTTGGTGTGACTAATCCTGCTTCTATATCTTCTGCCCGAGGGCAGGAGATCAAGAAAGTGCCGGCCAGGGTGTGAATCATCCCTGAGAATTTTCCTCACTCTCCTGAGAACGTTCTTCCGCTATTTCATCCGGCGGATTCACGGTTTCAGGCCATAATATCTTGTGCTGTATTCACCACCCTCTGTAGGCACTTCCTATCAGTTGATGTCAAACCAGCGTCCCACATTGTGATGCAGTATGAAAGGACACTTTCTATTGTGGACCGTAGAAGGAGATCATCAAATGTTGATTGACATCATTCTTTCTCAATACAGTGGTACCTCGGGTTACAGACACTTCAGGTTACAGACTCCGCAAACCCAGAAATAGTACATCAGGTTAAGAACTTTGCTTCAGGATGAGAACAGAAAGCACACAGCGGCAGCGGGAGGCCCCATTAGCTAAAGTGGTGCTTTAGGTTAAGAACAGTTTCAGGTTAAGAACGGACCTCCAGAACGAATTAAGTTCTTAACCCGAGGTACCACTGTATTCTGAGGAGATGGAGTCTCTGTTGGGCTTTCTTAACCACCTGGGTTGTATTGATTTTCCAAGTAAGGTCTTCACTGAGATAAACTCCTGGGAATTTAAAGGAAGAGATTCTCCCCACACAGCCCTCCCCGATGTACAGCGGGCCTAGTTCTCCCCTCTTCCTCCGAAAGTCCAGCACCATCTCCTTTGTCTTGCTGATATTAAGGTGCAAGTTGTTCCCTAGGCACCATGTAGATATTTTTTGGACCTCCCCTCTATACGCTGAGTCGTCTCCACCTGTTATTAAACCCATTATGGTGGTTTTAATTTCCCTCCCAAAGAGCACTTTTTTTGGGGGGGGGGGGTCTGAATCTTGCGTGGCTCCTCCAAACGTGTGTTTTTGGGCGCCAGGCCTGAAAAACCACTTTATGGCAGAGAAATGACGGAGCAAAATCATGCAATATCACCACAACTCAAATGGGCACCATACTTTTGCGATAAAAAATGATGGCACCCCAGATTTGGGCTTCTGAGTGTTGGAGGCTACATAAGAGGTGTACACTGGTATTAGTTTGCCTGTCTTCCCAAGTGATGTGTACAATTTTTCGGAGACACCGTTGATGGAATCTTTCAAGGAGCTGGAGGTGGTGTTTACTTCGTTGGACTGGTCATGTTGTTTGGATGCCTGATGATCGTCTTCCAAAGCAACTACTCTATTCCGAACTTAAAAATGCTGGTGGTCAACAAAGGAGGTTTAAAGACTCTCTCAAGGCAAATCTTTAAAAATGTAGTATAAACACGGACAACTGGGAAACACTGGCCTGAGAGCGCTCCAGTTGGAGAACAGCCTTGACCAAAGGTGTCATGGGCTTTGAAGACACTTGAACTCAGGACACAAGGGAGAAACGTGCTAAGAGGAAGGCATGTTGGGCAACTCCATACCGTGATCAACTCCCGCCTGGAAACCAATGTTTCCACTGTGGAAGGACATGTGGATCCAAAATTGGCCTCCACAGTCACTCATTGTTAAAACCGTGTTTTTGGAAGAGAATCTTACTCGGCTACAAGGGATTGTCAAAGAAGAAAGAATAAGAATAAGAGAGCATCTAGATCAAGGGAAGTAATAGTGCCACTGTATTCTGCTCTGGTCAGACCTCACCTGGAGTACTGTGTCCAGTTCTGGGCACCACAGTTCAAGAAGGACACTGACAAACTGGAACGTGTCCAGAGGAGGGCAACCAAAATGGTCAAAGGCCTGGAAACGATGCCTTATGAGGAACGGCTAAGGGAGCTGGGCATGTTTAGCCTGGAGAAGAGGAGGTTAAGGGGTGATATGATAGCCATGTTCAAATATATAAAAGGATGTCACATAGAGGAGGGAGAAAGGTTGTTTTCTGCTGCTCCAGAGAAGCGGACACGGAGCAATGGATCCAAACTACAAGAAAGAAGATTCCACCTAAACATTAGGAAGAACTTCCTGACAGTAAGAGCTGTTTGACAGTGGAATTTGCTGCCAAGGAGTGTGGTGGAGTCTCCTTCTTTGGAGGTCTTTAAGCAGAGGCTTGACAACCATATGTCAGGAGTGCTCTGATGGTGTTTCCTGCTTGGCAGGGGGTTGGACTTGATGGCCCTTGTGGTCTCTATGATTCTATGATTCTATGTATAAAATTTTGCTCAGAGTAGGGAAAGGGGATAGGACTTGCTTTTTCTCTCTCTCCTTTAATACGAGAACCCCTGAAGGGGAACGTTTGAAGATTCAGCACAGAGAAAAAGAATAATTTCTTCACAGGATACCAAGGAAACTGTGGAATTTGCAAGAGTTTGGGACGGCCAACAATTTGGACAGCATTGAAAGAAGATCAGACAAATTCATGGAGGCTACAAAGGTATCAATGGCTGCTAGCCAAAATGGCCATAGGATACCTCTAGGATAAGAGGCAGATAGTGAGAAACAGCCGCAGGGGAGAGTTAGATTGCCCATGTTCATTTTAAAATAACAACGTGAATCCATTTTCTCTTTTCTCATTAAGCAGAAACGCTTACCGTATTTCTTGCTCTATAAGACTCACTTTTTCCCTCCTAAAAAGTAAGGGGAAATGTGTGTGCGTCTTATGGAGCGAATGCAGGCTGCGCAGCTATCCCAGAAGCCAGAACAGCAAGAGGGACTGCTGCTTTCACTGCGCAGCGATCCCTCTTGCTATTCTGGCTTCTAAGATTCAGAATATTTTTTTCTTGTTTTTCTCCTCCAAAAACTAGGTGCGTCTTGTGGTCTGGTGCGTCTTATAGAGCGAAAAGTACGGAAGCTTGTGCATTATCCTTTGGGAGGTAGATTAAGGCTGTCTCGTTCCTTTGGAAAGTGAACTGCTAAATTGTTTCTCAGCTCTCCTATTTTCTTTTATTTTGAGGTTTCTTTTTTTGTAGGAGGGGGGGAATAGAAATGACAGGAGGCACTGTGATGGCCATCAAATTCGATGGCTTCTCTCTTCTTTCCCCCTCAACCCCACAAATCCTAAAACCAAAATGTCTCAAATGGGCTGCGATTTGCCTGTGTGAAAAATTCTACAATTTGAACACAGAGACACCGAATGTACTTTTGCTCCTTATGGGAAATATTTTCATAAAAAAACATTTTGAAAGGAGGATTGGGCAGTCTTTTTAAAAAAAAACAAAAAAAACCCCTGAAATATATTTTCATTTGCATTTTTACCTATAGGGTGGATGCTTGGGTTGCGAATGTGATCTGCGCGGGAGGCACGTTCACAACTCGCAGAGTTCACAGCCCACAGCGCCGCGTCTGCGCACGCGCGGGTTGCAATTCGGCGCTTCTGCGCATGCGCGACTGCTGAAACCCGGAAGTAACCCATTCCGGTACTTCCGGGTTTCGGCGGGTCCGTAACCCGAAAAAACACAGCCTGAAGCTTCTGTAACCCGAGGTATGAATGTAGTTCAAAAAGAACAAGTAAAGAATAAATGAAGAAAAATGAAAACAAAACCACAACAAACCCAGGACACAACGTAAAACACCTAAGGACTTCCCTTCCTCTCCTTCTCTTGTATCTTTTATTTTCCCTCTCTTTTGCATATTCTGTTACCAAGTTCTGCTCTTCTTACAAACTATCTCCTACTTCCTCTTATACTGCTGAATTTATTCAAGTCCTGCTAATCGGTCCACTTGTTTATACTGATTTTTAAAATACCTGAAGGAGTGTCTCCGCCCCCATCGTTCTGCCCGGACACTGAGGTCCAGCTCTGAGGTCCTTCTGGCGGTTCCCTCATTGCGAGAAGCAAAGCTACAGGGAACCAGGGAGAGGGCCTTCTCGGTAGTGGCACCCGCCCTGTGGAACGTCCTCCCACCAGATGTCAAGGACATTTTTAATGTTTGATGTTTTATCGTCTTCTTAATATTCTGTTGGGAGCCACCCAGAGTGGCTGGGGAAACCCAACCAAATGGGTGGCGTATAAATAAAAGTTGTTGTTATTATTATTATTGTTATTATTATTATTATTATTATTATTATTATTATTCCCTTCCAAGGAACCTGTGGAGGACCTGTAGCAGAAGCAGAGAATCATAGAATGGTAGAGTCAGAAGGGACCATGAGGATCATCAAGACCAACCCACTGCAATGCAGGAATATTTTGCCCAATGTGGTGCTCGAACGCACATCCCTGAGTTTAAGAATCTCAAAGTCCGTTCCAAAACCAAAGCGTTCCAAAACCAAGACCCTGATGTTGGGAAAGATGGAGGGCACAAGGAGAAGGGGACGGCAGAGGACAAGATGGTGGGACAGTGTTCTAGAAGCTACAAACATGAGTTTGACCAAACTGCGGGAGGCAGTGGAAGACAGGAGTGCCTGGCGCGCTCTCGTCCATGGGGTCACGAAGAGTCAGACACAACTAAACGACTAAACAACAACAGCAACAATGGAGGAGAGTGTCAGTTTGCATTTCTTAGCACAGAAAGTATTGCCCTGATGTGTAGAGACCTTTCCTATTCTAATTAATTCAAGAGGGTATTGTCGTATTGTTTGATTGGAAAGATGATAAATAGAGAACTTGTGGAGACCGTATTCGTGCTGGAAGATTCCTTCGAAATAGTAGAGCCATCTTTTCGCCCAAACTTTGGCTTCGTTCCATCCTTCCCTCTCTGGGCTGGGTAATTTCCTCTCATCAGACAATCCCTCTGATTGCCGCACCTCATCGCTGCAAATACTGCAATCTTCTGCACTCAGGTCTCCGAGGGAAAGCTGGCAGGCTTTGCACCCGCCGGGAAACAAAGGCCATTTGAGAGCCAGGCTGCATCTTTAGCAAAATTAGCAAACTGGAGCAAGTTCTGTGGAAGGCAGCTAGGAGAGCAAAAGGGATCTCTGGAGACCAAGAACTGTGAAGAAAGTTTGGTAGGTCTGTGCAGGCTAAAGCTGGAGAAATGAAGATGGAGGGAAGGCAGAGAAGTGCGTGTGCTGGATGAATAAACTGTAGGTGCATAAGCAGTAGAGATAAATGGCAAACTGCAAGAATATCTAAGGGCCAGCTGGATCATGCCAATGGTCCATTTAGTCCAGCATCCTGTTCTCACAGGAGCCAACCAGATGCCTAATAATAATAATAATAATAATAATAATAATAATAGTAATTTTATTGTTTATACCCCGCCTATCTGGCTGGGCTTCCCCAGCCACTCTGGGCAACTTCCAGCAAAATATAACAAAATAATAAAATGTCAGACATTAAAAACTTCCTGATACAGGGCTGCCTTCAGATGTCTTCTAAATGTTGCGCAGTTCTTTATCTCCCTGACATCTGAAGGGAAGGTGCCACTACTGAGAAGGCCCTCCGTCTGGTTCCCTGAAACTTTATTCCTCGCAGTGAGGGAACCAGCAGAAGACCCCCAACAGATATAAAAACATAATCAAACATTCAAAACTTCCCTAAACAGGGTTGCCTTCAGAGGTCTTCTAAAAGTCAGGCAGTTGTTTATTTGCTAGATATCTGGTGGAAGGGTGCCACCACCGAGAAGGCCCTCTGCCTCGTTCCCTGTAACTTCGCTTCCACAAGTGGTAACATGCATGAAATACAAATCTAGATGGACTGACATTACGGTAGCTTGGCTTTGACAGGTTCCCTGTGGGGGACATGGATTCTCCTCCAGGGGGCTGAAGATCTCTTCCGATGCTGAAGCCGAAATCTCTCTAGGAGATTCGCTCTTTGAGAGATTCGCTCGGAGAGCCAGTGTGGTGTAGTGGTTAAGAGCGGTAGTCACGTAATCTGGGGAACCGGGTTCGCGTCTCCGCTCCTCCACATGCAGCTGCTGGGTGACCTTGGGCTAGTCACACTTCTTTGAAGTCTCTCAGCCCCACTCACCTCACAGAGTGTTTGTTGTGGGGGAGGAAGGGAAAGAAGATTGTTAGCCGCTTTGAGACTCCTGAAGGGGAGTGAAAGGCGGGATATCAAAATCAAACTCCTCTTCTTCTTCTTCTTCTTCTTCTTCTTCTTCTTCTTCTTCTTCTTCTTCTTCTTCTTCTTCGTTGCTTCCCGATCAAAAGTCCTGGCTATCGCCAACCTCAAGCCGGAAATCTCCAGGCCTCTCCTGCAATTGTGTAAAACCGATTGCGCTGCCTTTGACTGATGAAGATAATGGTTTGGCATTTTGCAAGCAGAAAGCCAGTTCCCCCTTCAAATGGCTTTCAAATGTCATCGTTTAGGAGAGCGACATTTCCCTGTATGAGTTTTACGCACCAGGAGAGACGCAAATTGCAGGCCGCTATTTCAGATATGTTAAGGCTGCTTGGGGGTTTTAAGTTTAATTCCCAGCCCCCCCCCCCAATTTACTCACAAAGTAGCTTTCAATTCCTCCCTGTTTCCATGTTATTACGAAGAAGTAAGCAAGGTATTTGTTGTGCTTGGACGTACCACTCAAGTTCTGCTAATATGGTGTGATTGGTACAATATGATCTTATATAATCCTTAAATATTCTCCATTCTCCAAATATTTTCTGGTTTTCTGGAACCAATTTGTTTATTACATAACAGAAGATTCTGACTAAACATACGAAAAAAGCTTTCTGACAGTATGAGCTGTTTGAAAGTGGAACAGTCTCCATCGGAAGATGGCGGACTCTCCTTCCTCAGAGTTTTTTTAAAGCAGAGTTCAGATGGCCATGTGTCATGGATGCTTTCGCTGAGATTCCTGCACTGCTGTGGGTTGGACTAGATGACCCTCAGAGTCCCTTCCAATTCTATGATTCTACAATTTATGTTGTTTAGTCATGTCCGACTCTTCGTGACCCCATGGACCAGAGCACACACCAGGCACTCCTGTCTTCCATTGCCTCCCGCAGTTTGGTCAGGCTCATGTTTGTAGCTTCGAGAACACTGTCCAACCATCTGGTCCTCTATCGTCCCCTTCTCCTTGGGCCCTCCATCTTTCCCAACATCAGGGTCTTTTCCAGGGAGTCTTCTCTTCTCATGAGGTGGCCAAAGTATTGGAGCCTCAGCTTCAGGATCTGTCCTTCCAGTGAGCACTCAGGGCTGATTTTCTTCAGAATGGAGAGGTTGGATCTTCTTTCAGTCCATGGGACTCTCAAGAGTCTCCTCCAGCACCAGAATTCAAAAGCATCCATTCTTCGGCGATCAGCCTTCTTTATGGTCCAGCTCTCACTTCCATACATCACCACTGGGAAAACCACAGCTTTAAATATACGGACCTTTGTTGACAAGGTGATGTTTCTGCTTTCTACAATTTATACGCCGCCTTTTTCTCCAAGGAGCTCAAAGGGTTGCTCATGGTTCCCAAACTCCCTCTTTCATCTTCGCAACAACCCTGCGAGTTAGGTTAGGCTGAGAGACACTGAGTGGCCTGGTTAGGGATTGTAGGACAAGATGTGCCAAGGAAAATAAAGAACTTATTTATGTATGCTACAACAGCGGTGTTATGTACTGAAGTTCTCACCCTGGGCCAGCAGGGGGATACTGTAGATAGTTATGCAAATAAGGGATCGAAAGTGACTTTCAGTGATTGGATAGTTTTAGAAAATTGTTACAGTTACGTTGTATGCGGAACTGGCGAAATTGACATGCAATTTGTGAGACAAGCACAACTGTGACTTTAAAGAAGATTGGGAGCCTTTTACAAATTATCTAAAAAGACCACGAAATGAACTGGACTCCTTGGCAGTTTTTGAATAAGCATACACAAATTTATTTGGGACGCGGGTGGCACTGTGGGTTAAACCACAGAGTCTAGGACTTGCCGATCGGAAGGTCGGCGGTTGAAATCCTCACGACGGGGTGAGCTCCCGTTGCTCGGTCCCTGCTCCTGCCAACCTAGCAGTTCAAAAGCATGTCAAAGTAGATAAATAGGTACCACTCCGGCGGGAAGGTAAACGGCGTTTCCGTGCACTGCTCTGGTTCGCCAGAAGCGGCTTAGTCATGCTGGCCACATGACCCGGAAGCTGTACACCGGCTCCCTTGGCCAATAAAGCGAGATGAGCACCGCAACCCCAGAGTCGGTCACGACTGGACCTAATGGTCAGGGGTCCCTTTACCTTTACACAAATTTATTGAGGGTTAACATAGTAGATATATAATATAGGGATGTATACAATTTTACAATATCCAGAGGTTAACATAGGTTGAGAAATCAGAGAGAGGAGCTGAAGGAAGTCTTAGGGGGGAAGGAGGGAGGGTTTGTTGGGGAGGTGAGGGGGGGAAATAATGAGGATGATGTTTTGATCATTTGTTATGTTGAAACTGTTAATATATTTTTTAAAAAATAATTAGAGAGACAGTGACTGGCCTAAAGCTGCCTGTTTAACTTTGGCAGGATTCGAACTCTAGCCTCCCAGCTCAGAGTCAGGCTCAGGAACTGAACACCTCTTGTTGTGCATGTGCATCTGCCCATCTCTTAATGAAGACTAAACAAGAATCAAAACACGACAAGGAGGCTTTTACCTGTAGCTCTGAAGAGCTCACACCTGTGTAACCAGAGCTGACACAGCTGGAATATCAGCGGGAGAAAATCACTTTGCGGAAATATGTTTACAAGAGGAAAACGGTGTTATCTGACTTTCTTTAGAAGGGGAAAGAAAACTTTAATGTGCTTTTACACGGGCAGGCAGCTGTTGCTCACCTCTGAAATCATTTTTCCAGCTCATTTATTTCTCTCGCCTCTTCGCAAAGCCGTGACCGTGAGCTTCGGAGTCCAGCTACTGGCAGCTTTCATGGACTGCCTGCCAGCTATTGAGCTCTGTTATTGATTGCAATTAATGCTCTTGTTCTCCTGCTTGATGGAGGTATATTTTTAAAAGGGGCTTTGCTTTTGTGTTGCTGGGAGGTTGTTTTGCAGACTTTTCCACACGGAAGCTTTTTATTTTTGCCGATATACAGGGAAAGGGTGTGCTTGCTCTGGTCTTAACAGAGCCTTTTGTGAGATGCCCCAGGAGTTCCTGTGCTTTTGGGGGGCAGCTTGAGTCTGTCTATTCAGTTTGCCCGAGAAAGGGGGAGATTTGGGGCTGGTTCAAACACATTAGCTCATCACACCAAACGTGTAAATCATAGAATCGCAGAATTGGAAGGGACCCTGAGGATCATCTAGTTCAGGGGTCAGCAAACTTTTTCAGCAGGGGGCTGGTCCACTGTCCCTCATACCTTGTGGGGGGCCAGACCATATGATCCATGCAGGATGCACGTTCGCAACCCGCAGCGTTCGCAACCTGCGTCTGCGCATCTGCTCACGCGCGGGATGTGATTCGGTGCTTCTACGCATGTGCAAAGCGCGATTTAGGGATTCTGCGCATGTGCGACTGCCGAAACCCGGAAGTAACCTGTTCCAGTACTTCCAGGTTTCGGCAGTCCGCAACCCAAAAAAACACATGTGGTATGACTGTATATAAAAACATAATAAAACATTAAATATTTATAAAAGCTTTCCTATACAGGATTGGCTTCAGATGGCTTGGGGTCGAATAACTCCATACTCTCCAACATTTCTCCAATGAAAGTAGGGACATCCTAAGAAAAGGGGGACATTCCGGGATCAAAACAGAAACCGGGATGGCATCTCTTAATCAGGGACGTCCCTGGAAAAGAAGGACACTTGGTGGGTCTGGAAGTGATTGGTTTGCTTGGATTGGTGCACACAATCAAAAATACCCCCACCATAGCATACCCATTCCTCCAAAACAAACTAAATAAAATCTCCACAACACTAAACAGGTCCACACACTCCGTGCTTAATAATAGAAGGGGGAAAGTTGACCTGTTTTAATCTGTTGCTGGTTTTCACATTTGGATGTTTGAAACTGTAATTTTACTGTTTTGTTCTCTCTGTAAACTGTTTTGAGGGCTGACGTCGTTTTTACAAGCGGTGTGCTGGGCCCAAGGGTAACCCGTGAAACGCTGTCCAGGACTGGTCCAGAATCTGAAGGTTCTGCTAGGAGTCAGTCCGACAGGGCCAAGGCAGGACACAAGGCAGGAAACCAGGCTAGGACAGGTGCAGGATCTCAGGCAGGATCTGGCATACAGCAATGTTGTTCCCGCAACCTGGGACAGGGTCCGACAGCCTTTTATCTCTGTCAGGTAGTGGTCGGTCCTGATCCCCCAGCGACTCACCTCCCTGTGTCGCCCGAAGGCGAGCACTCCTCCTGCGAGTACTCAGGTCTCTCCTTCTCTCAGACCTTAGTCTCTGCAGCTCAGGAGATGTCGGTGGGTTACTAGACCCAGGGGCCGCCTCAGCCTCCCCTGACCCAACCGGTAGTGGAGCAGCTGTAAGTGATGGCCCAGCTGGAGACAACGAGGTCATCCCTGCATCTGGAGCCAGGGCAGGATCAGGCCCCTGACTCGGCCCAGCTGGGGCTTGTTGCAGGGGAACCTGTGCAGACTGGGACTCTTCAGGATCAGGCCCCAGACTTGGCTCAGATGATGCCTGAGGCAAAGGATCCGGTGCAGACTGAGTCTCTTCTGGTTCCGAGTCCGAGCCCCAGTCCCAGGCCATCACAAGCGGTGTGTAAAATCTGTGAAATAATAAAGGCGAACGAAACCTTGGAAAATATGAAGGAGTAAAGGATCCGAGTGGCTTGAGTCTCACGAAAGGGGACATGACTGCACGCTGGCGGCAAAGGAAGATCGAGATGTTCGGTGCTGGCCAAAGGGTGGAGAGCGACATCGACAGGAGGCATGAACCCAGATTTGTATCAACAGACACTCCTCCTTGTCCCAGAACTGCAATAAAACCCCTGTTCCAGTGGCTCTTGGAAGATGCTCCTTCCCTGCTGCTACCTTTTTGCTAATTTCACAGAAATGTTTACTGGATATCCAAGGGTGAGAGACTATCAAGTGTTTGTAGGGATCGGTGCCAGGAATGTTGCTCACTCACTATACAAGGGCCCTGTTTGCCTCTCGCTGACTGGACTACTTTCTGGCAGCAAACCACCATGCTTCCTGCTGGACCCGACTTTACCTTGGAACGCCTGGGAAGATAGGGGAACAGAATGCAGCCTCACTGCCAAAATGACGCTGGACCCGCGGCTTCCAGGAGCCGCAGGCAAAGCCCAGGGGCAAAGCATCTGTGTAATTGTCTGCCGCGTTGGAAGAAGACGAAGCGAACTCTGTCCGTGTGGCGAAGCCTGACGCCCAAAGCCTCTGGTTGTGCTAAAAGAACGATCGCTTGGTCACGGAGTGCCAAGCGTACGTTAATACAAGGACTGCAAATATTACGGCCCGAAAACGTTACGTGGAGTGGGAACTGGGGCAACAGAGGGCCTTCTGGCGGTTCCCTCATTGTGAGAAGTGAGGTTACAGGGAACCAGACAGAGGGCTTTCTCGGTAGTGGCACCCGCCCTGTGGAACGCCCTCCCTTCAGATGTGAAGGAAATAAGCCGCTATCCTATCTTTAAAAGACATCTGAAGGTAGCCCTGTTTAAGGAAGTTTTTAATATTTTAAGCTGTATTGTTTTTAACACTTGTTTGGGAGCCATCCAGAGTGCTGGGGAAACTCAGCCAGATGGGCGGGGTATAAATATATTATTATTATTATTATTATTATTATTATTATTATTATTATTATTACAGTCATACCTCGGGTTGAATATGCTTCATGTTGAGCACGTTTGAGTTGTGCTCCGCAGCACACAGAGCATGTTACTTCCGGGTTTCGCCGCTCACGCATGTGCAGACGCTCAAAATGATGTCACACGCATGAGCAGAAGTGGCAGAAAGCGATGCGCATGTGCGCAGAGGTGCCGTCGCTAGTTATGTTTGCTTCTGGATGCGAATGGGGCTCCTGAATGGATCCCATTCGCATCCCGAGGTACCACTGTACAGTGGTGCCTCGCAAGACGAAAATAATCCGTTCCGCGAGTCTCTTCGTCTAGCGGTTTTTTTTCTTGTGAAGCAACCCTATTAGCGGCTTATCAGATTAGCGCTATTAGCGGCTTAGCGGCTATTAGCTTAGCGGCTTAGCGGCTAAACAGCTTAGCGGCTAAGCGGCTATTAGCGGCTTAGCGGCTTAGAAAAAGGGGGGGGAAGCGAAAAAAGTTGCAAGACTCGCAAGACGTTTTCGTCTTGCGAAGCAAGCCCATAGGGAAATTTGTCTTGCGAAGCGCCTCAAAAAACAGAAAACCCTTTCGTCTAGCGGGTTTTTCGTCTTGCGAGGCATTCATCTTGCGGGGCCCCACTGTATTAATATTGCTGTGTTCGCTTCCCACTAGTCAATCTAGTTGCAGAGGAGATTGTGAAGTTAAAAGTGGAGGAGAACTTCATGCAGTCCATGTGTTTAAGCAAGCTGACTGAATTCTTCTCTCTCTCTCTCTCTCTCTCTCTCTCTCTCTCTCTCTCTCTCTCTCTCTTTCTCTCTTTGGCGATCCCTCGTAACTGAGTAAGGTTGTCTTCCATAAACACGGTTTTAACAATGAGTCCGTAAGTGACTGTGGAGGCCAATTCTGGATCCACACGTCCTTCCACAGTGGGGACATTGGTTTCCGGGAGGGAATTGATTCCGGTGAGGGTTTGCCAATCGTGCCTTCCTCTTAGCACGTTTCTCCCGTGCGTCCTCAGTTCGAGCTGTGTGTTATGTACTGAAGTTCTCACCCTGGGCCAGCAGGGGGATACCGCAGATAGTTTTCACTCAGGTCCACATATGCAAATAAGGGATTGAAAGTGATGTTCAGTGATTGGATAGTTACAGAAAATGGTTACTGTTGCTTTGTAGTTGAGCTCTATATAAGCAGGCTGGCTGAACCCTTCAGTTCAGTTCTGTTCTAGCCTGTGAATAAACAAGAGCTGTTTGAAGAATCACTGTGTTGTCTGATATGTTCACCCATAACTTAACACTGTGGGCTCTCCTTTTTTTTAAGCAGAGGTTCGATGGCCATCTGTCATGGATGCTTTAGTTGAGATTGAACTAGATGACGCCCGGGCCCCCTTCTAACTATGATTAAACGATTCTCTTATGTGTGTGTGTACACGTATTCTCATGAAAATCCATCAATAAAAGAACTTTAGTTCTTTGAGGGGGAAGGCGAGGAACAGAACAAGAGGTGGAAAAGTACGAAATGGCAAGATGAAGTTGCCAGATCTGAAAATGAACATGCCCTTTCCCCAGCTGTCATGCCCGCTGCGATGAAAGTCCTTGGCAAGTGTGCATTACCCACAGGAAGCCAAGTGCTTTTGGCACCCATGCCCTTCCAACACAATTTTCAGAGGAGCCAGTGGCAAGGGATGCAAACATTTCCTTCTGGTAATTATGTCTGGTGGAGAAGGGGAAACAGCTGCAGCCCCCGCCAAGTGAAAATTAGGTTTAAAACAAGGATGGGAAAATCTTTTTGGCGCCAACCACCCCTGCTGGTCAACTCTGACAGGTAGGTAGGTTGGTGGTGGGTGGGACAAATCACCTGTCAATCACTCGGTGCCATGACGATGTCACATAGCGATGTCATGTGACTTGCACCTTTCAAAGTTTTGCCTCTCCAGCCTCAGCGAGTAGGTGGTGAAGTGGCAAATGCAATTCAGTATAAACAAGTGTAAAGTGTAAATCACGTTCAAAATATGTTAAATTGTATAACAAGTTAACGATATTACTGGAGTTATTTGAATGCCGCTACAGATTTTAGGTCAGTATTATTAATTTTCAAATATATTTTAAATACTTCCCATTTTGATATGAATGGTTAAATAAATTATGCGAATACCTGGAATTAGCAAAGTAGATGGATTTGATAAGACAAAACCCAAAAAATATAATAATGAGTATTTATGTAGACAAGGATTAAATGTAAGGTATTGGTTGTGTTTAGAATAGATTTATGAGAGATTTAGAAAACTTATTGATTAGAATATTTGTGTGAGATTGTATGGGAAAAATACGGAATAACAGATACAATCTTGCTTAAAATGTATATAGGAAGGGCAGTGTAAGCGATGGAAGTCAATCAATGAAATTTTATTATTGAGATATTTGAAGAATAAACTTGGGAGAAATTCCTCCAACTTTTCTTCTTCTTCTTTTCTCTTTCTTTTCTTCTTCTTCTTTTTTCTTTTCTTCTTTTTTTCCTCTTTTGTTCCTTTTTTCATATAAATGTGCTTATTTGAAATATGTATGTATGTATGTATGTATTTGCAATATTTTGCTTATATTTTGTAACAATTATATTAAATAAACAATAAAAAGATATGAATGCACTGTGCAATTTCAAAGGACGGCAGAATCTAATTTCTGAACCTGATTTCTTCTACATCCTTTTGTACCACTGAACTGAAGAACAGAAGCCTCCTTTTTATGCTGTGTGAAAGCTCTGTGCTGAGATGTCCGACAAGCTGCATCAAAGAGAAAAGGACACCCCCAAAAGAAATCTCCATCTTTCACATTGTCTCATGCGTGGACCGGCACCTTTTCTTCCACACCCCAGTGGGACCAAATAAATTCTCAAGCGGATTTCACACTACAGTCCATGCCTCTCTGGGTCTAAATGTGTCTTCTCCTCCTGAGGTCTCGTCTTCTGCCTCGGAGGCACCGAACTGGGCTGGGCTGCAAGAGAAGGCAACTTTGCTGGATCTTATAGGCAAGGCTGTAAAAGGCAGGTAGTGGCTGAAAACCCGAGATGAAAGAGAACATTTCTGGAAAGGCTATACGAATCAGCAAGGCACCAAAGAAAGCTGGATGCAAGGACCTGAAGGGCAAGGCAAAGCTTTCAAGTCCAGGATAAAAGCAGAAGTTCAGAAAGAACAGCATGGAGAAAGGGATTAATACGAACGTGAGAAAATAATAACACAAGAGTCCTGCTGGATGAAGCCAAGGCCCAGCTTCCTGTTCTCAGGTGACTTTGTCGGGAAACTTGAAAGCAGAGCAAGAGCACATCGTCCTCTCAAGAACGCACACTCTGTCAGGGGATAAGGCTAGCAGAGGCTACTAACCATGATGGCTATGTGCTCTGTTCATGGTCAGAGGCGATGATGGCTCAGTGTACCTGAAGGGGAGACTTCACCCCCATCGTTCTGCCCGGACATTGAGGTTCAGCTCCGAGGGCCTTCTGGCGGTTTCCTCCCTGCAAGAAGTGAGGTTACAAGGAACCAGGCAGAGGGCCTTCTTGGTGGTGGCGCCCGCCCTGTGGAACGCCCTCCCATCAGATGTCAAGGAAATAAACAACTACCTGACTTTTAGAAGACATCTGAAGGCAGCTCTGTTTAGGAAGCTTTTAACGTTTGATGTTTTGTCGCTTTTTAATTTTTATTAATGTTCTGTTGGGAGCCGCCCAGAGTGGCTGGGGAAACCCAGCCAGGTGGGCAGGGTATAAATAATAAATTATTATCATTGCAGTGGACGCTCAAGTCGTGAACGTGATCCGTGCGGGATGCATGTTCGCAACCCGCGTTTGTGCACACACAGGTTGCGATTCTGTGCTTCTGCGCATGCGTGACCGCCAAAACCTGGAAGTAAACTGTTCTGGTATTTCCGGGTTTCGGCGGTCCGCAACCTGAGAAAACCCAATCTGAAGTGGCTATAACCCGACATATGACTGTATTATGAATGAGAGTTCCTGCAAATTACTTTCTCTCTCTCTCCGAGAATCTATTCTATGGGCAACCAGCTCTGCACCAGGGAGCGCCTGATAAAGGTAAAGGTAAAGGTACCCCTGCCCGTACGGGCCAGTCTTGACAGACTCTGGGGTTGTGCGCCCATCTCACTTAAGAGGCCAGGGGCCAGCGCTGTCTGGAGACACTTCCGGGTCACGTGGCCAGCGTGACATCGCTGCTCTGGAGAGCCAGAGCCGCACACGGAAACGCCGTTTACCTTCCCGCTGGTAAGCGGTCCCTATTTATCTACTTGCACCCGGAGGTGCTTTCGAACTGCTAGGTTGGCAGGCGCTGGGACCGAACGACGGGAGCGCACCCCGCCACAGGGATTCGAACCGCCGACCTTTCGATCGGCAAGTCCTAGGCGCTGAGGCTTTAACCCACAGCGCCTGAACTCAGGCCCAAAAATAATTTGCAGTTCCATCTGGGACACCTATTGAATTGGAGGCCATTTCAGTCTCCAAGAAACAAACCCACAGGGAGGAAAATGAGTGCTTTTCTGTTCTCCCCACCAAACAACTCTAAAGACTCCGGGCACAAAAATCTATGGATAGACCTATTTGCTTGTCAGGTAGCTTAGAAACAGCAGGTGTGTTTGTGTGGGGTGTGCATCTCACATGTCAGCAATTTTGAGACCAATTGCCCACAAAGCTCTAGCGGAGGTTGACTGATTCTTCAATAACACACCTGGAAAGTAGAAGCTTGCAGGAAAATCGCTGCAGCTGTTGTTCTGAAATTTAGCAGGCTTCAGGAGGAGCAATCACGGCTGCCAATCATGTCCAATTCCCCCAGATTTGTTTAAAAGTATTTTCAATAGCCTTTAAAAAACAATAATTGACATTTAAAGGTGCCCTATATAAAGCTGTCAGAATCTGCCTGCAATTTGGGGGCTTAACCAACTCAGGAGAGACCCCCCCAAGCTTGCAAATTTCATCCACTTTTGTAGAAAGGAGAACCAGTCACAGACTTTTATATATATAGTCTATGCAATAGTGGGGAACAGAGCCTTGTTTTTGTTGCAGGAATTTATGTATAGGGTGTGTGTGTGGGGTTGCCCCTCCAGCAGATATCATGCACATGCAGCCCGCTACCAAAACCAGCACAATCACTTTTGTGACTTTTGTGATTTGTCTCCACAAAACACTTCATCGCAGTTTCTTCCTATCCATTCAAAGGGCCTTTGCTGCATGATACCAAATGTAAGAATTCACTGATAAATGTATCTGTGTACTGGCTCACTGGGAAAACTTCAGAAATTCATATAGACATGTGAGCTCAGCTACTCAGCAGCCCCTCTGCCTGAGTGATAATCCCTGGCATCCTGATACCTGAGTGCCAGACAGGTAGCCCTTTCAGAAATAACAAGCCCAGATGAAGACAAAAGGGTGTGATTAATTTGGATGGGAAACAGGGAAATGTAAATATCTCTTTTGTTACACTTGATGGGTGTTTGGTGGAGGGCAAGGAGAACCATGGGGCAGGGTCCAGGATGCTCAGATTACTGCCACCAGACCTCCCCTTTCATGATGTAACTGTGATGTACTTTGGGGGGGGTGTAACATGGAGATTAGCAGCTAATAAAAGTTTGGGTTCTCTTTTGTTCGGGGCTTCCATCTTGCCTCACCTGGGGGCAGGTGGGAGTCCAGTCGCGACAGTCTTCAATCAAGACCAAGCCTACTGGCTGCTGTTTTGCTCTGGTATTCCTGGCTGGTGTCCTTGTTTTTTTTGTCCAAGGGAGCCCTCAGATTTCTCCATTAACATTTTTAATGGAACTGATTTGGATCTGAGGCAATCGGAATCTCCTTTCTTGCACAACTTGAAGCCACTGGTTCGAGTCCTACCCTCCAGAGCTGAAGAAAACAAGCTTGTTCTATCATGGCTTCCAGAACCTTGACCACCTCAGTTGTCCTTCTCTGCACACGTTCCAGCTTGTCAACACCCTTTTAAAATTGTATTGCCCAGAACTGGACACAGTATTCCGGGTGTGGTCTGACCAAGGCAGAATAGAGCCTCACTTGACTCAGCTGGTACATAGAAATAAAGTTGTTCCACCCCTAAATTGGGCTTGTTTTTTGTTTCTGGCAACCCCACACAGATTGTAGATTTATGACCTCCCTCTGGTATTGTTCTCAATCGCTCTGTTGAGCCGCATGTCTAGAGCGTGATACATTTCGCTGTGTCAATATGTGAGACGGACTTGCTTCTCCATCAACTCTAATGAGAGTGGAAAGTCTTTTCTGAGTCACAAGGGCTCAGCGCCTCCTTTCCGTCGGCTGATCGCTAATGGGGGCCCAAGACTGAGGATTCCTATGCAATGATGCCACAGAACCTCTCTGCCTCGGGGAGGAGGGCGTTGACATCTTGTTGGGCGAGATCCCATCGAGGAAGCAGAAAGAGAAGGGGAGAACGAGAGAGGAGAGATTGTTTTTAAAAATAAACTAGACCTTCCCATTTGTCTTGAGTTCTACTTTCACTATGTCCCAACGCAGGGCCATCTTTTTAAAAAATATTATTATTATTATTATTATTATTATTATTATTATTATTATTATTAACATATAAAATACATACCGGTACATATACATTTACACAGTGCACATACATAACACACTACCTTATTTTCATAACATAAAACATATCTACATTACTTTATATAATACCTACCTATACTGTACATATCAACATACAGTGGTACCTCGGGTTAAGTACCGGTACTTAATTCGTTCTGGAGGTCCATACTTAACCTGAAACTGTTCTTAACCTGAAGCACCACTTTAGCTAATGGGGCCTCCTGCTGCTGCCACGCTGCCGGAGCACGATTTCTGTTCTCATCCTGGAGCAAAGTTCTTAACCTGAAGCACTATTTTTGGGTTAGTGGAGTCTGTAACCTGAAGCGTTTGTAACCCGAGGTACCACTGTATTCGACAAAAAAAAAAAACAGCGACAATTTGTTGTTGACAAAGGACAGCTGGACATATAAAGGGCCCCATTACCCGAGGTACCACTGTACCTACACACCTACCCCACACGGACACCCACCAAGTGACATTCTTGCAGCCATTCTTGTTACGCTACTTTATTTTTCCAACTAGCTTAAACGCATTCCATTATTTCTTTAATCTCTTCTTCTATCTTGACTTTACTCTCTTTTCACTCTAACCATTTTCTGGATTCACTAACTAAAAGCCTCAGTCCAGGGGAAATGATTCCCAACTAGTGTTAGGCATGACGAATGTGGCGCTATCACCTTGAGGTGTGAATAACCATCCTACAAATGGGAATTATGGTATTGTGAAGGGTGCAAGGAGTTCTAGCTCAGCGAGAGGTAAGCTATAGTTCCCAGGATTCATTGGGGAAAGCCAGGTGTTTCAACTGCATAATGTACAATACACAGCCTTTTTTTCTCTGCGGCGTGGGGATCTTGAGAAACCTTGTTTTCCCTTTAAATATTGCACAATCTCCTTGCCATGTTTCCCCCTCTTAGTTCCCATCACGAGGCTCGTTTCAAACCACAACAATTTAATAACCGCCATTTAATGGGTGTCTCAATATCGATGTTTTTCCCCCAGCCACAGACAAAAACCACCCATGTCGATTTTAACTGCCTGACAAACTTCTTGTAAACCCCACCAAGAGCTGATCAGCGGAGCTCATATAAACATTGTTCTCTGTCGCAGGGGAGAACGGTGTTATTTCGTTTAGGGCTTTTGCTGAAAGGTAGAGAGCTTTCGCAAACCTCTCCATTCTGAAGGAAATCAGCCCTGAGTGCTCACTGGAAGGACAGATTGTGAAGCTGAGGCTCCAATACTTTGGCCCCCTCATGAGAAGACAAAAGACTCCCTGGAAAAGACCCTGATGTTGGGAAAGATGGAGGGCACAAGGAGAAGGGGGCGACAGAGGACGAGATGGTTGGATAGTGTTTTCGAGGTTACCAGCATGAGTCTGACCAAACTGCAGGAGGCAGTGGAGGACAGGAGTGCCTGCCGTTCTCTGGTCCATGGGGTCACGAAGAGTCGGACACGACTAAATGACTAAACAACAACAACAACAAGAGAGCTTTCGCAATGGTGTTTGGCTGTCCTGAAAAGTGGGAGTCTGTGTTAGGGAGGTGTTATAAGAAAAATACTGCTCCCTTTCCCTTATGGGGTATGTAAGAGCCCTTACAGAGTCCTTAAGTGGGTTCTCTATCGGTAGGAGAAAATAACAGAAGCCAACCAGAGAATATTGAGAAGCAAAGCAGTTTGTAAGCGTGATCTTTATTAAACTGTTGCAACAGGGTCCCCTGCTCACCCCATGCAGGGAGGGAGGAGAGGAACCCAGAACACTGGTGTGCAAGCTCTTATATGCAAGCTCTTTGGAGGGCAACCAAAATGGTCAAAGGCCTGGAAACGATGCCTTATGAGGAACGGCTAAGGGAGCTGGGCATGTTTAGCCTGGAGAAGAGGAGGTTAAGGGGTGATATGATAGCCATGTTCAAATATATAAAAGGATGTCACATAGAGGAGGGAGAAAGGTTGTTTTCTGCTGCTCCAGAGAAGCGGACACGGAGCAATGGTTCCAAACTACAAGAAAGAAGATTCCACCTAAACATTAGGAAGAACTTCCTGACAGTAAGAGCTGTTCGACAATGGAATTTGCTGCCAAGGAGTGTGGTGGAGTCTCCTTCTTTGGAGGTCTTTAAGCAGAGGCTTGACAACCATATGTCAGGAGTGCTCTGATGGTGTTTCCTGCTTGGCAGGGGGTTGGACTCGATGGCCCTTGTGGTCTCTTCCAACTCTAGGATTCTATGATTCTATTCTCTATAAGGTAAAGGGACCCCTGACCATTAGGTCCAGTTGTGGCCGACTCTGGGGTTGCAGCACTCATCTCGCTTTATTGGCCGAGGGAGCCGGCGTACAGCTTCCGGATCACGTGGCCAGCATGACTAAGACGTTTCTGGAGAACCAGAGCAGCGCACGGAAACGCCCTTTACCTTCCCGCCGGAGCGGTACCTATTTATCTACTTGCACTTTGACGTGCTTTCAAACTGCTAGGTTGGCAGGAGCAGGGACCGAGCAACGGGAGCTCCCCCCATTGTGGAGATTCGAACCACTGACCTTCTGATCGGCAATTCCTAGGCTCTGTGGTTTAACCCACAGCGCCACCCGTGTCCCTCTAAGCTCTTATATAGACATTTGAAAATTGCCTCCCTGGGAAGGGACTCCCTGGGAAAGACTTCTGGGAAAAGATTTATAGTGAACTGAAAAAAAAAGTTGAAATATACATTTATTAAGAAACCAGAGGCCTTTCTTCTTGGAATAATAGGTTTGGAATTGCCCAAGAAAGATGTTGGATTGTTTTTGTATGCCACAACTGCAGCTAGAATTTTGTTGGGTGAAAACTGGGAATCACAAGATGTATCAACAGTGGAGGAATGACAGATGAAGATGATGGACTTTGGGGAGCTAGATAATTTAAATAGAAACACTTGCAAGTACCAGATGGCTTAGGATTTAAATATGTGAAGTTATAGAATAAGATATCTAGAGTTAAAATAAAAAGAAAGAAAGATGTAAATTTTATGAGAAATTAGTTTTGGAAAACTGGTACAATGATATACATAGAAACTCAGCCAGGAGGATTCGAGGAAGTCACCTAATAATGTTAACAAAAGTGGATTTATTATAGTTAGGATTTATTGTTTGTTTTTTGATGTTTGTTACAAATTTGGAAAATCAATAAAAAAAAATGGAAAAAGAAAAGAAAAGAAAATTGCCTCCGCTGTAGCTCAAGACCACCCCCCAAAACACTGTACATACATCACTGAAGGGGCGGTCTACAGCAGAAAACCTGCCTGCCAGGATACCTGATAATGGTCACTGATTGCTTTTACCTGGGCATCCCAGCCATTCTTTTGTGATAGTAAATACTCGGTTCCTGAATCCAGGTCACAGGCTCACCCTATTCATACACAGATACACCCTTAAGACAGGATTTGTGAGCAGAGAGACAATGGGGGGGGGGGGCTTTCCCATTTCCTTCCTCCTTGCAGAGAAACATTTGAGGTCAATTTGGGGGAGTAAAAATGGTTCCAGGATTGCTCACCTGTACTATTTCAGACACGTAGTTTATATACTTATGTATGTGTTTGCCTTGTAAATTTATGAACATATGATTTATATATAGGAGACCTTAGAATTCCTATAACAGAGGGAAAGGTGTTATGTACTGAAGTTCTCACCCTGGGCCAGCAGGGGGATACTGTAGATAGTTTTCACTCAGGTCCACATATGCAAATAAGGGATTGAAAGTGACGTTCAGTGATTGGATAGTTACAGAAAGTGCTTACTGTTGCGTTGTAGTGGGGCTCTATAAGCAGGGTGTCTGAACCCTTCAGTTCAGTTCTGTTCTGGCCTGTGAATAAACAAGAACTGTTTGAAGAATCGCTGTGTCGTCTGAAATGTTCACCCACAACTTAACAAAAGTATTTGCCAATTCGGAGTAAGGTCAGTGCTCACTGAAGATGCGACGCCCCTCGCTCTCCCTTGGCTTTGTGATGCTGTCATATATAGACAATTCTGATTGGCTGCACAGTGTCGCAATTAAATGCACATGGCCCTCAAAGACCGTTCCCAGGCTGGGGGAAAACCCCATAAAAGTATTAATCACATGGCGATAACACTGGCCCGCACCATCCTTCCTTTTTGCAGGCCCACTCATTCTGTTTCGGAAAGCTCAAAGCCCCAGCCAAACGCTGCCAAACAAACTAGAACCATAAATTCCTCTCCACCAGTTGGGTTTGATGGGCTAATAAACAGCAGCCTAGAAAGCCTTCATTACTGAACCCACAGGAGAGAAAAAGCAACCTTTTCTTGCTGATTAATTGTTTTCTCAGACACTCTAGACAGGCAGGGCTATTTGGCTTGGCAAAGCCACGTATAATTTTCAAGATTCTTCTCGGTGTCAAATATCTGGGATGTCTATGTTTATCTAATTTATCCGATAGAACAGGTTTTGTAGCGTTCGTGCCGAGTTTGGAATTAACATGCAGTCTTATGGTGAGAAAGCGCGTTCTGTGTTATTTTAAGACATCCTTTAAAAACTGATTAAAATATGAATGTTGACGCTTGGAAGTTAAACACTCGCATTCAGCAGGGAATATTTGATCAGGTTTTGGATCTGCTGGAAATATCAGTTTTATCTTCATGGAAACGGGAGCCAAAGTTGGGAAGGTCGCGCCTTTCTCTGTGCATGCTTCAAATTGCCAGATATTTAAAAAACACAAAGTAAGTGCATGGAAACTGTTATGTACTGAAGTTCTCACCCTGGGCCAGCAGGGGGATACAGTAGATAGTTTTCCCTCAGGTCCACATATGCAAATAAGGGATTGAAAGTGACGTTCAGTGATTGGATAGTTACAGAAAGTTGTTACAGTTGCGTTGTAGTGGAGCTCTATATAAGCAAGCTGGCTGAACCCTTCAGTTCAGTTCAGTTCTGGCCTGTGAATAAACAAGAGCTGTTTGAAGAATCGCTGTGTCGTCTGATATGTTCACCCACAACTTAACAGAAACTGATGCGTTCTTGTTTCTTTCCAAACAAATGTGTTCCTCCGGAGCATACTGAGATTGTTTTTCATGTCCTCCTAGTGGTGCAGTGACAAAACTGCTAGCACATTTGCAAAGCTAAGCAGGGGCTGGTATGGTTTTGATTTGGATGGGAGACTGTGTGCTGAGATTCCTGCATTGAAGCGGGTTAGCCTAGATGGCCCTCAGCTCCAAAAGTGAACGGAATCTAAGAAGAGCTGTGGGGAGGCTGGATCTGGCCCATTTGAAATGCAATTTCCTATCCGTGAGATAGGGTCTGTTGTATCTTGCTTAAAAACAATAACAGTTTAGCACGGGGGTCAGCAAGCTTTTTCAGCAGGGGGTTGGTCCATTGTCCCTCAAACCTTGTGGGGGGCTGGACTATTTTTTTTTTTTGGGGGGGGAAATTAACGAATTCCTATGCCCCACAAAAGACGCGGGTGGCGCTGTGGATTAAACCACAGAGCCTAGGACTTGCTGATCAGAAGGTCGGCGGTTCGAATCCCCGCAACGGGGTGAGCTCCCATTGCTCAGTCCCTGCTCCTGCCAACCTAGCAGTTCGAAAGCACGTCAAAGAGCAAGTAGATAAATAGGTACCGCTCCGGCCGGAAGGTAAACGGCGTTTCCGTGCACTGCTCTGGTTCGCCAGAAGCGGCTTAGTCATGCTGGCCACATGACCCGGAAGTTGTACGCCGGCTCCCTCGGCCAATAAAGCGAGATGAGCGCCACAACCTCAGAGTCCGTCATGACTGGACCTAATGGTCAGGGGTCCCTTCACCTTTACCTTTAGTGGTGCAGTGACAAAACTGCTAGCACATTTGCAAAGCTAAGCAGGGTCTGATATGGTTTTGAGTTGGAGGGGAACCATGTGCTGAGATTCCTGCATTGAAGGGGTTAGACTAGATGACCCTGAGGACTTTTCCAGCTCCACAATTCTACGGAATCTAAGAAGAGCTGTATCTGACCCATTTGGAATGCAGTTTCCTATCCGTGAGACAGGGTCTGTTGTATCTTGCTTAAAAATAATAACAGTTTAGCACAGGGGGCATCAAGGGGCCAGTCCATTGTCCCTCAAACCTTGTGAGGGGCCAGACTATATATATATATTGGGGGGGGGGATTAATGAATTCCTATGCTCCACAAATCACCCAGGGATGCATTTTAAATAAAAGCACACATGCTACTCATGTAAAAACATGCTGATTCCTTGACCGTCCACGGGCCAGATTTAGAAGGCGATTGGGCCAGATCTAGCCCCCGGGCCTTAGTTTGCCTGCCTGTGGTTTAGCATGTAAGTTTTCCCCATCTGCGTGGAATGTTGCATCACAGAAAGCAGTCCAATACAACATTTCTTGATTGCCCAGAGTGGACACACAGGGGAATGTTGCTCCAGAAGAGAGAACTTCCTGTCACACCGTTCTGGAGTCCCCCCCCCGTACCCCCCTGTATCTGATCAGGTAGATGTGTGACCCTGGGAGACCCCATAAAAGGGCCAGTCACACAGCCAACTCTCTCTTGAACGTCACTCTTGTCAACTCTTGTTGCTCCTGATGTTCTTGATGGGCTCAGTCCCCTTATGGGATGAACTCAAACTCTCTTCCGTAACTACAAGCTAAAAGCCTGCCATCAGGGAACCTACTGGGATTTGAATGTAAGTAAACTTCTTATCAAAAGGGATGCGGGTGGCACTGTGGGATAAACCACAGAGCCTAGGACTTGCCGATTAGAAGGTTGGTGGTTCGAATCCCCGCGACGGGGTGAGCTCCCGTTGCTCGGTCCCTGCTCCTGCCAACCTAGCAGTTCGAAAGCACGTCAAAGTGCAAGTAGATAAATAGGTACCGCTGTGGCGGGAAGGTAAACGGCGTTTCCGTGCGCTGCTCTGGTTTGCCAGAAGCGGCTTAGTCATGCTGGCCACATGACCCAGAAGCTGTATGCCGGCTCCCTTGGCCAATAAAGCAAGATGAGCACCACAACCCCAGAGTTGGACACAACTGGACCTAATGGTCAGGGGCCCCTTTACCTTTACCTAAACTTCTTATCACTTTTAAGAGAAGACTGTTGTGTCTTTATTCTTTGTAAGAGGGAACAAAGGGGATTTACCAGGAACAAACCAAGTCTGGACAAGCCAGATTGGATTGCTTAAATACAGTGGTACCTTGGTTTACGAACTTTATCTGTTCCGGAAGTCCGTTCTTAAACCAAAGTGTTCTTAAACCAAGGCCTGCTTTCCCATAGCAGCGGGGGACTCAATTTACAAAATTTTAATCAATGAAATTTTATTATTGTTTTCATATTGAGATATCTGTAGAATAAACTTGGAAAACTTATTCCAACATTTCTTCTTTTATTCTCTATTTTTTCTTCTTTCTTCTTTTCTTCTCTTTTGTTCCTTTTTTTCATATATATGTCCTTATTTGAAATATGTATGTATATATGTATGTATGTATATGTATGTATATATGTATGTATATATATATATATATATATATATATATATATATATATATATATGCATTTGTAACATTTTGCTTATATTTTGTAACAATTATGTTAAATAAACAATAAAATTATCCAATTTTTTTTTTACAAATGGAACATACACAACAGGAAGCGAAACATGTTTTTATTCCAAGGCAAAGTTCACAAACCAAAACACCTACTTCCAGGTTTTCCAGTGTTCTTAATCCAAGTTGCTGATAAACTAAGCTGTTCTTAAACCAAGGTACCGCTATAAAGAGATTCAAATGAATCTACCAACTAGCTGCCTGCAATATAAAGTGGAATGTACTCGGCTACCAGCTCACTAGTGTGGGGAAGGAAGGATAATATTTAATCAATATATCCTCTTGTTAATGGAGAAATCTGAGGGCTCCCTTGGACAAAAAAACAAGGACACCAGTCAGGAATACCAGCAGCCAGTAGGCTTGGTCTTTATTGAAGACTGTCATGACAGGACTCCCACCTGTCACAAGGTGGAACAAGATGGAAGCCCAGAACAAAAGAAGACCCCAACTTTTATTAGTTACTAATCCCCCAAACTATACCCCTAGAGTGAAGCTGAGGCTCCAATACTTTGGCCACCTCATGAGAAGAGAAGACTCCCTGGAAAAGACCCTGATGTTGGGAAAGATGGAGGGCACAAGGAGAAGGGGACGACAGAGGACGAGATGGTTGGACAGTGTTCTCGAAGCTACCAGCATGAGTTTGACCAAACTGCGGGAGGCAGTGGAAGACAGGAGTGCCTGGTGTGCTCTGGTCCAGGGGGTCACGAAGAGTCAGACACAACTAAACGACTAAACAACAACAACAACAATACCCCTAGAACTACATCCCAACTACATCATTGACACATCACAAAAAGGAGGGATTGAGGGAGGAGTTGTGGAGGTAACCTGAGCATCTTGTGATCTGGCTGGTTCCTCCTTTCCCCATGAGTCATTTCCAGAGGACAAAGGGGAGTTGGCATTTTCCTGCCCCCAGAAGGAAGATCTGATCATTGTCCTTTGTTCCAGTCCGTGCTGAATCCACTCCCATATGCAAGTCCTTTGTGATCTTGATAGTCTTCTGTCTAGGACCATCAGGGTTGGCATAGCAACTGGGCAGGGCTCCTGTGGATGTGCTGGTATGCTCAAGGGATTATGGCTGGCCTGTATCAAACCTCACCCATTTTGTAGTCCTTCCTTCATGGAGTAAAATAAAAGTAGAATGGTGCAGATCCGATGTATGGTTGATTTTCTATGAATTTATAACAGAAGCATAGCGTATGTCGTGTGTGTGTATGTATGTGTGCAGTTTGTACAAACTGAATGATGGGGGGTTTCCTGCGACACTCTCCTAGTATCCACAACATTCCCACAATCTGCAGCGGGTTTGACTAGATGATCTTTTGGATTCCTTCCCGTTCTACAATTTTATGATTCTATGAACGCCTCTTTATCTTTCCCAATGCATTCCAAAAGACTTAATTCTACTAATGTCCCGCGAGACGTGCCTGCCGTCATTGACATACATATCCCAACATTGCTTCAGTTTTAAACCATCAATATTTTTTTTGGACAATACCATCTCCATATAATTTGAGGTTTTCTTTTCGTTTTGTTTAAAGCGCACACCCCTTAATAGCAATATTCAGAGAAATAAAGGAACCGACATTACGCAAATAATTGCCCATGGTTTTCAGCTGCACCCATTTTGCAAATTGCTCTGCCTGTAATTTTCTGCAGAGGGCTCTTCATTTATCACTGTTAATGGAATTTAAAACCAATAGGCTTTTTGAAAAGTCACATTATGAACAATTGGACTCAGATAAATTCTATGCATTGATGCTCACTTTGGACACAGGGGGCTTTGTTCCAACTGAGCTATTGACATATTCGCCGCCTGCCCCCCCTGGAGGAACCCTGCCACGATCAGTACTGGCTTCTGCTATAGGACTGAGGTCCAGGAAGGTCTTCCCCATGGACCTTTTAATTAGGAGGAAGGTCTCGTTAAAACCTCCCCGAATACCTGCATTGATGCCTCTTGGGCCAGGCCGACCCGGCTCACAGTTAGGAGTCTGTCTCATCGTGGCTCCACCTCTGGTCCTCTCACTGAAGTTGTCAGGATGAAGAGCGTGGAACGCCTCTCAGAAAAGCTGGAGGTGAGCAGGAGACTTTTCCGTTGGCGATTGGGGAGCTGAACCAACGCCCCCAAGGAAGCTCTGTTTCAACGGGCCCAAGGAATCTTGGCAGGCAGAAGGGGGCAGTGCCGCTTGGACTACTGCAATGCGCTCTACATGGGGCTACCTTTGAAGGTGACCCGGAAACTGCAATTAATCCAGAATGCGGCAGCTAGACTGGTGACTGGGAGCGGCTGCAGAGACCACATAACACCGGTCCTGAGAGATCTGCATTGGCTCCCAGTACGTTTCACAATTCAAAGTGTTGGTGCTGACCTTTAAAGCCCTCAACAGCCTCAGTCCAGTATACCTGAAGGAGCGTCTCCACCCCCATCCTTCAGCCTGGACACTGAGGTCCAGCTCCGAGGACCTTCTGGCAGGTTTCCTCATTGCGAGAAGTGAGGTTACAGGGAACCAGGCAGAGGGCCTTCTCGGTAGTGGCACCCGCCCTATGGAACGCCCTCCCTTCAGATGTGAAGGAAATAAGCAGCTATCCTATTTTTAAAAGACATCTGAAGGCAGCCCTGTTTAGGGAAGTTTTTAATATTTAATGCTGTATTGTTTTTAACACTCGATTGGGAGCCACCCAGTGTGGCTGGGGAAACTCAGCTAGGTGGGCGGGGTATAAATAAATTATTATTATTATTATTATTATTATTATTATTATTATTATTATTATGGCCAACCAACCTCTCCTTGAAATCCTTCAACGAAGGAGAGTCCACCACCTCCCAAGGGAGTCCATTCCACTGTCATACAACTCTTACTGCCAGAAAGTTCTTCCTAACGTTGAGTTGCAATCTCCTTTCTTGTAACTTGAAGCCTTGGGTTCGAGTCCTGCCCCTCCAGAACAGGAGAAAACAAGCTTGTTCCCTCTTCCACGTGACAGACCTTCAGATATTTGAAGCCGAGAGCGTGAACTGCTTCTCTCATCGTGTGGGGACCAACACTTTAGCACAGTGTTAGGAACAGGTCAGCAAGAAATCACACAGTGTTGGTGTAGTTTACTCGTTATTCAAGGAAACAAGGTCAACTCAGGAGGCCAGGTCTAGTGAATACAGCAACTTGTCCCTGTAGATCTTGCCCCTATGAGTCAGTTCTGAGGACTGAAGGTCTCTGCCTTCCCACTGTTCCCTCTGTCTCCCTCTGCCTGGGTCCTTTCCAAGCAATCTGAGATCCTGATGCCTTCTCTCTCTGCTCCTCCCTCTTCATATCTCTTCTGGTTCTGAGAAACCAGAGAGGAGGGGAGCTGGTAGCAGAAGAAGAAGAAGAGAAGAGTTTGGATTTCATATCCCGCTTTATCACTACCCGAAGGAGTCTCAAAGCGGCTAACAATCTCCTTTTCCTTCCTTCCCCACAACAAACACTCTGTGAGGTGAGTGAGGCTGAGAGACTTCAAAGAAGTGTGACTAGCCCAAGGTCACCCTGCAGGTGGAGGAGCGGGGAAGCGAACCCAGTTCACCAGATTACAAGTCCACCACTCTTAACCACTACACCACACTGGCTCTCAAGAGAAGAGAGGGAGGAGACACCAGATTTCTCCAGCAGCCTGCCTGATCTCTGCCTCTTGGCCTCTCTCCTCTCCTACTTCTGCTTCTGAACTTCTTTCTGCCACAGAATCTTCCTGCTCACTAAGCCCTGTTACTGTACCTTTTCAGCTTCCAACACCTCCTCTTCCTAGTCTTCTCCCTCCGAACACTCCCCATCGTCTCACCACCATTCCCCAGGCTCTGAGCCTTCTTCCGTTGGTGTCTGATGTCTCCCACCACTCCTCTGCGTCCAGCCAGTCCACAACACTCAGTTTCTTCGACCAGTCATATTGGCGGGGGCTGATAGTTGTTGTAGAACAAAATAGCTAGGGATCTGTCAGGGATTCCTCAGCTGTAACTACTTGCATTGTGGGGGGTTGGTCTAGAGTGACCCTGGTGTCCCTTCTATCATTGTTTGATTCTGGAAGGACAGATCCTGAAGCTGAGACTCCAATACTTTGGTCACCTCCTAATAATAATATAATAATAATAATAATTTATTATTTATACCCCACCCATCTGGCTGGGCTTCTCCAGCCACTCTGGGTGGCTTCCAACAAAATATTAAAATACAGTAATGCATCAAACATTAAAAGCTTCACTAAACAAGGCTGTCTTCAGATGTCTTCTAAAAGTCTGGTAGCTGTTGTTCTCTTTGACATCTGGTGGGAGGGCGTTCCACAGGGCGGGCGCCACTACCAAGAAGGCCCTCTGCCTGGTTCCCTGTAATTTGGCTTCTCACAGTGAGGGAACTGCCAGAAGGCCCTTGGCACTGGACCTCAGTGTCTGGGTAGAACGATGGCGGTGGAAATGCTCCTTCAGATATACTGGACCGAGACCGTTTAGGGCTTTAAAGGTCAGCACCAACACTTTGAATTGTGCTCAGATACGTACCTCATGAGAAGAGAAGACTCCCTGGAAAAGACCCTGATGTGGGAAAGATGGAGGGCACAAGGAGAAGGGGACGACAGAGGACGAGATGGTGGGACAGTGTTCTCGAAGCTACCAGCATGAGTCTGACCAAACTGCAGGAGGCAGTGGAAGACAGGAATGCCTGACGTGCTCTGGTCCAGGGGATCACGAAGAGGCGGACACGACTAAATGACTAAACATCAAAAACAACAACAATTCAGTCTTGCAGATGCAAAGGCTAAGTGTGTGTTGTTTCTCTTTTAGAAGTAATCTTCTTGGTAGGAAATGTGACATACATTTTTGTAAAAATAATATCATTAAGTAATCAAGGGGCAAAGGAACAACAGACACTGACCTTTAGCCAAAGCTCCTGGGTACTCAGCCTCCTGAATTAGCCATCTCCTCCATTTCCTTCCAGTGGTTATATCTGATAAAGTGAGGGCAATGCCAGGCCTGCTGTCTGAAGCTATATTGATTTTATGCTTTCTGCTGGACGGTATTGACCCTCTTCCTTCTTTAAAAACAGGTGCATGATGATGGCACCAATTAGCTTCAGGAAGCGTGATCAAAGGAAACGAGAGTATTGTTTATATGGCTATGTTTCTGCAGAACTGGTCCCCAGGCAAGTGTCTTCACATGTACTCTTTTTGGCTCCTGCTTCAAACATTTCTGTTTATACAAATCTACCCAGGTATCTGCAAAGGACACAGGTGGCGCTGTGGGTTAAACCACAGAGCCTAGGACTTGCCGATCAGAAGGTTGGCGGTTCGAATCTCCGCAACGGGGTGAGCTCCCGTTGCTCGGTCCCTGCTCCTGCCAACCTAGCAGTTCAAAAGCACGCCAAAGTGCAAGTAGATAAATAGGTACCGCTCCAGTGGGAAGGTAAACAGGATTTTCGTGCGCTGCTCTGGTTTCGCCAGAAGCGGCTTAGTCATGCTGGCCACATGACCCAGAAGCTGTACGCGGGCTCCCTTGGCCAATAAAGCAAGATGAGCGCCGCAACCCCAGAGTCGGCCACGACTGGACCTAATGGTCAGGGGGTCCCTTTACCTTTACCCAGATATCTAAAATGGTGATGCCTGGTTTTACCCTTTTTTGAATGTTTTGATTGCTTTGACTAAAGATGTTATGGTTTTCTTTGTGGGATGTGACCTATGAGAGGCAGTCAAGAACAACATTCCTTTTTTTCCTAGAGTGGACATGCGAGAGAATGTTTGATCCAGCTAGTCAAAACTTTCTGTTGCTTCTGGCTGGAGCATCCTTCCTATTGCATGTGATAGTAGGTGGGCGTGACCTTACCTGTCCAGGTAACAAAAGGACGAGTCACACAGCACTCTCCCTTTCTTTTTGACTTCCTTCTTCATTTGACCAGCTTCTAGCTAGGACTATTTGTAACTAAGTCTGCCTTCAAGAATCCAACTGTGAACTGATGTGAGTAAACTTCTTTTATTGACTTTGAATAAGATTGTGGCGCCTTTATTCTTTTAAGAGGGATTCAAGGGAACTTACCAGGAACGTACAATTCAGTCTGAGAAAGACTGAATTGTATAATAGTGAGAGGCTCACACAAGCCTGCAACCAGCTATCTGCTGTGCATGTAAAAGGGGGAATGTAACTCTGCTAAGTAAAGGAACTTGCTAGCGCAAGTTAGGAAGGATATTAATAAACAATATATCCTCTCCTGTCACCCTGAACATTCCCTCATTCTTCATTTTGTGAACTGCTTTGAGGGGGTTTTTTGTTGCTTTTCTAATCAAGAGTGGTGCATGCTCTAGTTATCTCCCCCTTGGACTACTGCAATGCGCTCTACGTGGGGCTACCTTTGAAGGTGACCCGGAAACTGCAATTAATCCAGAATGCGGCAGCCAGACTGGTGACTGGGAGCGGCCGCTGAGACCATATGACACCTGTCTTGAAAGACCTACACTGGCTCCCAGTATTTTTTTGAGTACAATTCACAGTGTTGGTGCTGACCTTTAAAGCCCTAAACGGCCTCGGCCCAGTGTACCTGAAGGAGCATCTCCACCCCCATTGTCCAGCCCAGACACTGAGGTCCAGCTCCGAGGGCCTTCTGGCGGTTCCCTTGCTGTGAGAAGCCAAGTTACAGGGAACCAGGCAGAGGGCCTTCTCGGTAGTGGCACCCACCCTGTGGAACGCCCTCCCCTTAGATGTCAAGGAAATAAACAACTATCTGACTTTTAGAAGACATCTGAAGGCAGCCCTGTTTAGGGAAGCTTTTAATGTTTAATAGGTTATTGTATTTTAGTGTTTTGTTGGAAGCCGCCCAGAGTGGCTGGGGAAACTCAGCCAGATGGGCGGGGTATAAATAAATAAATAAATAAATAAATAAATAAATATAATATAATATAATATAAGATGCCCCCATGTATAAGACGACTCCTATTTTTTGAGTCCAAAATGAAGAAATAAATATTTTAAACATTTGGTGTATAAGGCAACCCCCAATTTTAAACTTTGGGGGAAAACATAGTCTTATACATGGAAAATACATGGAAAAATATGGTATATAAGTTTCGTGGCATGAGTTGTTGCTGCTAGCACATTTGCAGAGCTAAGCGCTGCTAACCTGACTTCCGGTGGCACCCATAACCTGGGGCCCAAGTCGGCGCCCCTGCTCTGAGCACAGGCGCAATATGCACACAAGACCCACCTCCTGTCAGCAATTGTGCTGCAGCATTCTGCATGATCTCGCCTTCCTCTCGCTGTCGTGCTCAGCACCCCTGTGTCCTGCCATTATTACATTTTGCTCCTTGCCGTGGGTGGTTTCTCTCTCGGAAAGACCAGCCAATCATCGCTGTAAATAACTCAAGTATTAAGCAAACAGTAGGACTGCGGCAGAAACGAGCTTGCAGCAAGCCAGCCAGAGATCCATCATCTGTGGCAGGAACTCTGCTAGGGTCCAAAATGAAACCTCAGGTTTGCTTGCGCTCTGACTTCCAGCAGCCACAGGGGTCAAGCTGTCCTTTACGTCCCACACCATGCTCCAAAACACCCCCCTTTCTTGCTGGAGCAAACAGCAGGTTTTCCTTTGATCTTGGCGGGGGTTTGGATGACAATCTGCATTTCAAAACTTGGCTTCTCCAGCCAAAGACATCTCTCTCTCTCTCTCTCTCTCTCTCTCTCTCTCTCTCTCTCTCTCTCTCTCTCTCGGACTCGGGGCCTCTATCATGCTTGGCTGCTTTGCGAAATTCATCAGGTCTGGGTCTCTCCCCCGCCCTCTCCCTCCCTCCTTGGCAAACATTGATTTTTCTCACATCCACACAAACATCAAACGCCTGGGGTGACATGACGGCAGCCACGAAAAGGAAACATCTACAGTGTCTTCTTCTTCGCCCTGAATCGAGTATTTCTAAGCATTGGCATCTCCAACGTGGCATGGCTCCCGCTGGCACTTTGTCGGCGGTGATATATTCTCATTGCATGGACAGGTGGAGACCCCCCAACCCCAGGCGACCCCCGAGCAGAATAATGACTCAAGATGTGCTATGGGATTAAAATTGGCCACAACTTTATTATGTTTCAGGTGTATGTGCTCAGGCATTGAGTGTTTATCCTTCCCCGTCCCCAACTGGGGGTCTGGGAGAAATTGACTTGCGAGGTGCTGTGTTGTTCGATAAGAGATTGAGTGTTGGGGGGGGGGAGGGAGGCTCGTTTAATTTCTTTTTTTTTAAAAAATAATATTTATTAAGAGTTTAGAAATTACAGAATAAGAAAAAGAAAGAATTAAACAAATCAATATAATACAATACAAATACAAAAACAAAAACACTACATAAAACATTGAATTAACAAAACAAAACAAAAACAATTAAAAAAAACTTCCAATATTTTCAATCTTAACTTTCATACACTTGTTTCATTGACTTCCTCATGCCTCCCCTTTTGTATTCCACTTCAATTAACTATTTCAGCAATTCCTTTCCATCTTCCTCTATTTTCTGTCCTGTAATTAATCTTAACATGTTCTAACCTTATTTTTTTTCCCCATTAACAATCTATCTGTACCTAATTCCTTATAACATTTCTGCCAAAGCCATATAACTTCATTCAACCATTTTTCTAAAGCTCATTAATTTTACAATATTTCTGTAAATAATCTTTAAATTTTTTCCAATCTTCTTCCACCGACTCTTCTCCCTGGTGAGGCTCATTTAATTTCATTGTACACAGGTTGTACAATGACAATAAAGGTATTATTATTTTTAAGCTACAGGGAACCAGACAGAGGGCCTTCTCGGTAGTGGCACCCACCCTGTGGAACGCCCTCCCATCAGATGTCAAGGAGATAAGTAACTATACAAGCTTTGGAAGACATCTAAAGGCAGCCCTGTATACGGAAGTTTTTAATGTTTTACTATGTTTTTATATATGTTGGAAGCTGACCAAAGTGACTGGGGAAACCCAGTCAGATCAGCAGGGTACAGATAATAAAATTGTTGTTGTTGTTATTGTTGTTATCTTCCATGTGAAGGTCATTCGGATATTTGAAGATGGCTCTCATATCACCTCTCAGGCTTCTCTTCTACAGCTAAACATATCCAAAACTCTCAACCATTCCTCTTATCATATCTAGAATCTCCTTCATTGGAAGTTTGTAAGCAGAGGTTAGATGGCCATCTGTTGCGATTCCTGCATTACACGGGGTTGGTCTGGTGATTCTCGAGGTCCCTGCCAACTCTTCAGTTCCATGATTTTATGCTTCTGCTTCTTGGGAGAAAAGCAATGAGAAACCTAGACAGCACCTTAAAAAGCAGAGACATCACCTTGCCAACAAAGGCCCGTATAGTTCAAGCTATGGTTTTCCCACTCATGATGTATGGAAGTGAGAGCTGGACCATAAAGACAGCTGATCGCCAAAGAATTGACTTTTTTGAATTATGGTGCTGGAGGAGACTCTTGAGAGTCCCACGGAGTGCAAGAAGATCCAACCTCTCCATTCTGAAGGAAATCAGCCCTGAGTGCTCACTGGAAGGACAGATCCTGAAGCTGAGGCTCCAATACTTTGGCCCCCTCATGAGAAGAGAAGAATCCCTGGAAAAGACCCTAATGTTGGGAAAGATGGAGGGCACAAGGAGAAGGGGACAACAGAGGATGAGATGGTTGGACAGTGTTCCCTAAGCTACCAGCATGGGTTTGACCAAACTGCAGGAGGCAGTGGAAGACAGGAGTGCCTGGTGCGCTCTGGTCCAGGGGGTCACGAAGAGGCGGACACGACTAAACGACTAAACAACAATAGCAACATTGCGTCTCATTCTTCTTGTCTCTAACTCCCTCATCTGTTCCTCTGAAGGCATGATCTTCTCTGCCTCAATGGAGATCTGTTCCATGCTCATAAATATCAGCCCTGTGATGGGAGCCAGGACACCTACAGTTTTCAAGCAAGGGATGTTTCCTGGAGATGCCAGGAAGATCTTGGGAACTTCTGCATGCAAAAAAGACGCTGTTTTTCCTGAGCTCCATCCCTTCCCCAAAGGATTGGTCAGGCTGGAGAAGACAGGAGCAACGCAGGGGGCAGAAGCTTCAGGGTAAACAAGCTAGACCTCTCCACCGTGTCCAGCTTGCGGACCATGGCATGGATCCTGTGAATCCAGGCCTCTGATCTTGATTTGATAATGCAAACCACGCAGCCAGCATTTTCCTGAAAGGGGGTGAATGGACATTAACGCCAACCTGGTCCTCCCATCAAAGAACCTCAGAGCGCTCCATAAACACTGAGTTGTTTTCAGCAGTTTGGAAGGTATGCTGCTGAGATGGCAGAAGGTGCGGGGGGGGGGGGGAGAGGAACCCAGAGATTATGACTGACAGAAAATGCGAGGAAAACAGGAACAGACGTTTAAAGCCTTTGGTGGCCACCTGGAGCAGAGCAAATATTGTATAGCTGCCTGCAAACATCTTAAGGCCATCCTGTTCTGATTCCAAAATTGGCCGGGCAAGAGTGTCACTGTGATGGCCTGGGATTCAGACTCAGAGGCTGAACCTGAGGAATCCCAGCCTGCACAGGAGTCCCCGCCTCCAGAACCAGCTGAGCCGGGGCTGGGGCTTGAGCCTGAAGGGTCCTCACCTGTGCTGGATCCTCAGGTGCAGACACCAGCTGAGTCTGCTCTGGCTCCTGAGGTGATGGAGGACCCATTGCCTGCAGGTGCTCCACTCTCAGCCCCGTCAGGGGAAGCTGAGGTTGCCTCTGGGTCTGGTAACCCTCCAGCCTCTCCTGAGCTGCAGAGGCTCAGGGCAGAGAGGCAGAGGGAACTGGTACATGACCCCAGTCAAGCTTGCTAAAATTTATCATTTGCCCAATAATAAATGCTGGAAATGTAATGTAACTGAAGGTACTTTCTATCACCTTTGGTGGACATGCCGGAGGATTAAGGCCTTCTGGGAAATGATCTATAATGAAATGAAGAAGGTACTTAAATGCACCTTTCATAAGAAACCAGAGGCTTTTCTCCTGGGCATGGTCGGCCAATTGGTGTCGAAGAGAGACAGGACTTTTTTTATGTACGCTACTACAGCAGCAAGGGTACTTATAGCAAAGTATTGGAAGACACAAGAACTACCCACTCTGGAAGAATGGCAGACGAAGGTGATCGACTACATGGGACTGGCTGAGATGACTGGCAGAATCCGTGACCAAGGAAAAGAGACGGTGGAGGAAGATTGGAAGAAATTTAATCTTAAGAATGGTTATAAAATTAATGAGTGCTAAAATGTCGAGGTTAGAGAAAAAAGAGGATTACAGCTGTAAATGATTAGGTAAGAGAGAAGGGGGAAAAAAAGAGTAATTAGTTAAATTAAGTGAGGATTTGCTGAAAGAAATCTGGAAATAGGGATGCAGAAAGGAGAGGTATGGGGAAGTCGGAGAAGTAATGTTTATGAAAAGAAGGTTTTGAAACTATATTTGTGTGTGTTTATGTGTTTGTTTGTCTTTGTATAGTGTATTGTATTGCGTTTAATATGTGTTGGAAAATCAATAAAAATATTATTTAAAAAAAGAGAGGCAGAGGGAACTAAGTTCTCGCAGGAGGAGTACTCGCTTCCAGGCCAGGAGAGGCGAGTCCCCTGTGGACCGGGGCTGCCCTATGCCTTGGGGGCAGATAAAAGCCAGCCAGCCCCAGTCCCAGGTTGCGGGAGCAACATTGTTGGCAGCCTGTTCCTGCCTGCACCCTGTCCTGCTCTTCTGCCAGAGTTCCTGACCTCACCCGACTCCCTGCCTTGGACCCAGCGACAGCTTTGATGGACAGCCTCCATACCACACCCCTGACCTCGGACTGGACTCGGACCTCGCCTCTCGGTTAGTCCCCAGGACCAGCACAGTCGCTGTCGACTTGTTTACATGGTGAACTGTTATCCAGTGTCAATACTTTCTGAGTTTCCTTCAAGCCCTGGTTCAATGGCACTCAGGTCCAGCAGCCTTGGGCCTTTGGGTCAAATCTGGTCCCTAAGTGGTACCATCTGGCTCCCGTCCTTTGTCAACCTCAGACTCTGGATATAGATTGCAGCATCTGTGGCAAGGGTGTGCAGTGGGTGACACCATGTAAGAACACAAGAAGATGAGAAGAGACCCCTGGATCAGGCCAATGGCCTCTCCAGTTCAGCATCCTCTTCTCACAGGCTGACCAGATGCCCATTATGGGAAACCACAAAGCAAGATTCAAGCAGAAGAGCAATCACCCCTCCTGTGGTTTCAGTAATAATTTATTTATATCCCACCCATCTGGCTGGGTTTCCCCAGCCACTCTGAGCGGCCCCCAACAGAATATTAAAAATAGAATCAAACATTAAAAACTTCCCTAAACAGGGCTGCCTTCAGATGTCTTCTAAATGTCAGGTAGTTTTTTGTTTCCTTGACATCTGATGGGAGGGCATTCCACAGGGCCGGCGCTACCACCAAGAAGGCCCTCTGTCGGGTTCCCTGTAACCTCATTTCTCGCAGGGAGGGAACTGCCAGAAGGCCCTCAGAGCTGGACCTCAGTGTCTGTGGAGACGCTCTCTCGGGTATACTGGGCTGAGGCTATTTCAGGCTTTAAAAGTCAACACCAACACTTCGAATTGTGCTCGGAAATGTACTGGGAGCCAATGTAGGTCTTTCAGGACCTGTGTTATATGGTCTCGGCGGCCACTATTACTAACCATTGTAGTTAGTAGACATTGAAAGCCTTCTGCTCCATGAATAGGGCTTGCTGATCAGAAGGTCGGCAGTTCAAATCCCCACGACGGGGTGAGTTCCTGTTATTCAGTCCCAGCTCCTGCCAACGTAGCACTTCGAAACCACGTCAAAGTGCAAGTAGATAAATAGGTACCACTCTGGCAGGAAGGTAAACGGTGTTTCTGTGTGCTGCTCTGGTATCGCCAGATGTGGCTTAGTCATGCTGGCCACATGACCTGGAAAAACTGTCTGCAGACAAACGCCGGCTCCTTTGGCCTGTAAAGCGAGATGAGCGCCGCAACCCCAGAGTTGTTCACGACTGGACTTAACTGTCAGGGGTCCTTTACCTTTACCTTTTTATTTTAAAGTCCTCTAGGTTGGTGGCCATCACAGCCCCCGTGGGAGTGAATTCCAAAATTTAATGATAATGATAATGATAATGATAATAATAATAATAATAATATATTTATACCCTGCCCATCTGGGCAGCTTCCAACAGAATATTAAAATACAATAATCTATTAAACATTAAAAGCTTCCCTAAACAGGCTGCCTTCAGATGTCTTCTAAAAGTCTGCTACATGAAGAAGGACTTTATTTTACCTGTCCGGAAGCTTCCAGCAACCTTCCCTGAGATGAACCAGTCCAGAGCCTGAGATCATCACCCGAGGCTCTTCTCTATGTGACACCACCAAGGAAGGTTTGCAGGGTGGCAACAAGATCAAGCCCTCTCTGTGTTGGCCCCCTTCCTCTTTATGGAATCCCCTCTCTTCTCCATGAAGGAGGAAGTGAAGCTGCTTCTATTTCCTCTCTTCTCACTGCGTAATCCACCAGGACAGAACGGACATGTCTCAACTGCAATTGACAGGGTATACTGTAGCTCCCTGGCTAATGTAAAGGAAGTCCAGACCGTTGTGCATTTTGCACCCAATAGCAATGTACCAGTGTTCTCTTTGCTGCCGCATAGAACAATGCATGAACCAGACCTTTAGATTTAGTAAGTAAAGCTTTTAAACGTACCGTATTTTTCACCCCATAAGACGCACCTGGTTTATGGAGGAGGAAAAAAAGAAAAAATATATTCTGAATCTCAGAAGCCAGAACAACAAGAGGGATCGCTGCGCAGCGAAAGCAGAGATCCCTCTTGCTGTTCTGGCTTCTGGGATAGCTGCACTTCCTGCATTCGCTCCATAACACACACACACATTTCCCCTTACTTTTTAGGAGGGAAAAAGTGTGTCTTATAGAGCGAAAAATACGGTACTTAAGAATGTGTGGTCTGCTCATTGCAGAGACAGGGTAAAGACAGGGGGCAAGCGTTCTTTGTCAACCTGGATAGCTCAGTGTGTTAGAGTGTGGTGTTCATAACACCAAGGTTGTAGGTTTGATCCCTGTATATTCCTGCATTGCAGAGGGTTGGACTAGATGATCCTTCGCGTCCTTCCAATTCTATGATTATATAACAGGATACGCAAAGAGATTTAACAACCTGCATTCTATGCTATGCTGCTGGTTAATTCTTGGAGTGTTTTTAACTCTGCTGAGGGCTCTCTCCCACTGGAGATTGTGCAAAACCTCACATTTTAAATCTAGGCACCCAGCTGATTCTTTTTGTTAGTTACTCACACGTGGGTCAGATCTATTTTCTACCTCCATATAGCTTTTGAGAGGAGCAAAACACCTGGTCAACAGCACTTGGAAAAACACAGAGTGAGCCTTATAACCTCTTGGATCTTTGCTCCAGTGTTTAAATGGCGAGGTGCGCTCCGGCAAAGGGTCCGCGGATTCTGAATCATTACATTGTCATGGAAACAGAAAACTGGGGGGCGAGCGGGACGCTTTTAGTGAAATGTCATTCACAAATAAATAACAGCCTCCAGCAGTGAGGTTTCCTTTGAAAGGGTACCTGTTTCCTGTTGAAAGAATATGAAGCACTGTACTTACAGACAATTGTCGTGTCAAAACACTAAGCATTTTCCTCTGGGTATCTCAGTATGGGTGGAGCTGTCTGAACATCACACTAGAAAAAATAATAATTAGTATTTATCCTCCTCCCGCTCGAGGACCCAGAGCCACTTAGAAGGAAAAATATACAATGCAATGAAAGAAATAAAAGAGGGTTATTATCAAAAGTATAGTTTTTAAAATAAAAATGTTAAAAGCAAGAGCAGCATAATTGTTATGAGACTGTTCAAAGTAGAGTGGTTCTGACTTTCATCTGAAAGGCAGCAAAGAGGGGGTCACAGTGAATCTCCACGGGGACATCCTTCAACATCCAGATCCTTGTAGGCTCAATGAGGTCACATCTCCTTTTCTTCTGAGAGGAATAATAGTATAATAGAATTGTGGAGCTGTGAGGGACACCAAGGGCCATTCAGTTCAACTCCCTGCAATGCAGCAGGTAAAGCTTGTTTCCTGTTCATCTCTCTCTCTCTCTCTCTCTCTCTCTCTCTCTCTCTCTCTCTCTCTCTCTCTCCCCATACAACAGAAGCAGACATTCCTTAGCTCTCAACTTATCAGTCTGCTTTTGCTGTATTTCAACTAAGTATTTTACCTGCATCATCCTTTTGCTGTTGCTTAATAGAAAATGCACGACTACGACCTCAATTTAGTAAGTAAATTGGTTTTTAAACTTACTTCACAGTGTGGTCTGTTCCATTGCGTGAGGGTCAAAGGGGGGTGAGGTGGTCCAATGCTTCATGCAGCTGAACAGAAAGAAGGTTTAATGTCAACAATGCAAATAAATGATACAGCTCTAATTGTCAGGAGCTCATCCTACACTCGGGTAGGACTCTCCTGGTCGATCGTTCAGGAGCTTCATAAGCTTTCTTCAGCCTGAACACCACAGTGACCGATGCCAACAGAAACCGTCACACTTAGGGATCCGCAGAGTCTTCGCAGTTGCGTGACAGACCTCAGCAACTCAGCATTTTGGCTAATCTACTTTATTTTCATATAAACACACACGGAGCACTGCAACATGGCTCCCTCTCTCTCTAGCATCAGACAGCAAGGAGGAAAAACAAAGGACAATAGTCCCACTTCACGGGACACAGTAACACAAACATCCTGCCTCCGTCAATTCCCACTCTGTGGAGTCAAAACATACACTGTCATGTGATGGACAACAATCCCATGACTGCAATCACGGAGCAGGAATTCTAACACTTATAATGCCTTCTTACTTCTTCATGCAGTACATAGTTCAGCTATGGAACTGCCTCTTGCAAGAGGCAGTGATACCCACTACCTTGGATGGATTTAAAGAGGATTGGATGAATTCATGATGGAGACAGCTATTGATGGCTACTAGCCATGATGGCTTTGCTCTGCTTTGATAGCAGGAGGCAGCAGTGCCTCTGAATACTGGTTACTGCAAACTACGCTGCTCTCCTGCTCAAATCCTGCTTTCAGGCATCCCCTCGGATCATCTGGTTGGCCACTGTGATAACAGAATGCTGGGCTGGGTGGGCCATTGCCTTTTGCCTCTGGCCCCGCCCTCTTCAGCATTAATAATAATAATAATAATAATTTATACCCCGCCGATCTAGCTGGGTTTCCTCAGCCACACTGGGCGGCTCCCAACAGAATATTAAAAACATGATAAAATATCAAACATTAAAAACTCCCCTAAACAGGGCTGCCTTCAGATGTCTTCTAAAAGTCAGATAGTTGTTTATTTCCTTGATATCTAAGGGGAAGGCGTTCCACAGGGTGGGTGCCACCACCAAGAAGGCCCTCTGCCTGGGTCCCTGTAACTTGGCTTCTCGCAGGGAGGGAACCGCCAGAAGGCCCTCGGAGCTGGACCTCAGTGTCCGGGTAGAATGATGGTGGAGACGCTCCTTCAGATATACTGGGCCAAACCCGTTTAGGGCTTTCAAGGTCAGCACCAACACTTTGAATTGTGCTTGGAAACGTACTGGGAGCCAATGTAGCTCTTTCAGGACTGGGGTTATATGGTCTCGGCGGCTGCTCCCAGTCACCAGTCTAGCTGCCGCATTCTGGATTAATTAATTTGGCCCCTTGGAAGGGAATGCAGCTCAGCGGAGAAAGAAGGCTCCCCACTCCAGCCTACAAGATCAGCACACTACAAGCCCCACCCATGAAATAATATATCATCATGATACTTCCCTTCCCCGAGCTCCCATTTATCAAGAGGTTCATTCATCGTATTCACATTCATCAGGGTTCACAGAGCCCGCTAGTGTGTGACTTCTGCGCTTGCTCCGTAAGCGTCTTTCAAATGTTAAACCAATATTAGCCAAGCGATTGGCGTCTTCTCTTTCTCAACAGGCTTGGGGAGGCGAGGGCCTCCAGCCACAACCCCCTTATTAGCAGCTTGGCCAATACCAACAAGAAACCCCCAAATATGAGCTCACGGGTAAACGCCGATTATTTTTTTTAAACGCCGCTTATTTGTGAGCCGTTTCCAAAATGGCAACCCCAGGCAATCTTAGGAGATGAGAAAGCTGGCAAGATCTAGCCTCCTACGACATGGGTGAGGCTGCAAGATTCAGATCGCCTTGCCTCAAAGAGGATATTGCAGAGTTGGAAAAAGTTCAGAAAAGGGAATCCCAAACGATCAAGGGAATGGAGCGACTCCTCTTTGGGGAAAGTTTGCAGCATTCAGGGTTTTTTGGTAAGAGAAAATGCAAGTGTTATTGTAGACTTGTTTTAATTTTTGCTGGATAACGCTCTGATATTTTAAAACCACACAGCCGTATACGCATATCTTTTTATAAAAAAATATAGAATTGTAGAGTTGGAAGGTGTCGACTAGTCCAGTCCGCTGCAAAGCAAGAATTTCAACATGCGGTCCCCCATCCAATTTGAAACCATACTGGACTCTGCTTAGCCTTGCAAATGTCCCAGCGGTTTTATTGCTGCACCACCTGGTAAGTGAATGCTTGCTTTTCAGAGGGCTGGAATAGATTTCTCCTTGGGCCCCTTCCAACTCTACAGTTCTGTCATTCTGTAGGTATAGCCTTGTGGCCTAAAGCGAGGTCTTTCTCAGGGCTGTCTTAAGAGCCAGTGTAGTGTGGTGGTTAAGAGCGGTAGTCTCGTAATCTGGTGAACCGGGTTCGCGTCTCCGCTCCTCCACATGCAGCTGCTGGGTGACCTTGGGCTAGTCACACTTCTCTGAAGTCTCTCAGCCTCACTCACCCCGCAGAGTGTTTGTTGTGGGGGAGGAAGGGAAAAGAGAATGTTAGCCGCTTTGAGACTCCTTAAAGGGAGTGAAAGGCGGGATATCAAATCCAAACTCTTCTTCTTCTCCTTCTTAAGCATATGCGGCGCTGGGGTGCAAAGATCTGCCCGATGCAGTGGCGTAGCGGGGGGGGGGGTGCGGGGGGGGCAGCTGCACCGGGTGCAGGGGGGCAGCTGCACGTGGGGGGTGCAGGGGCGGTCGCCGCCCACTGTGAGGGGGAGGGTGCCAGGCGTGCGTTGCGGTGCGGAGAGAGAGCGAGGGAGGGACTATCTGGGGGAGGGATAGTGCAGCGGCTGCGCAGCGCAGCGCTCAGCGTGGGAGAGAACCACACCAGCCCAGCCCAGGCAGCAGCAAGAAGAAGCTGGCAGCGGCGGCAGGTTAGGGGTTAGGGGGCGCAAATTACTTGCCTTGCCCCAGGTTAGGGGGTGCAAATTACTTGCCTTGCCCCGGGTGCTGACAACCCACGCTACGCTGCTGGCCCGATGCCCCTCTCCAGGTTGCCCAGTCCCAGGAACGCAGGAGGGCAGAGCCAGCCGGCTGCCTCAGTGTCCTGCTGGCTCAGTCGCGCCCGAACCTGCGGTGCAGAGCTGCCCACAGCAGAAGAGCCTGTCGTGGGCAGACTCTCTCCCGGACTCAACTCTCAGGCCCCGGACTCTTGGCCTGGCACCCATGAGAGCCTGGCACCCAGGTGCCCTGCACCCCTATCACCTATGGGTAAGACGGCCCTCGTCTTTCCTTTTTTTAAAAAAAAAATTAGGAATTTCAACATAACAATTTATCAAAACACATCATCCTCATCCCCCCATTCTTTCCCTCCCCCCTCCCCCAAAAAGAAAAACCCACCCAGACTTCCCTCAGCTCCTGTCTCTGGTTTTTCAGCACATGTTGTCCCCTGCATATTATAAAATTGTAAAGATCCTTCATTTATCTATCTATATATTACCAGTAAAAAGTTAGTGTATGTTTATTCAAAACCTGCCAAGGAGTCCAGTTCATTTTGTTGTTTCTCTAAGTATTTTGTAAAAGGTTCCCATTCTTCTTTAAAGTCACAGTTGTCCTTGTCGCGTAGTTTGTGTGTCGGTTCTGCCAATTCCACATAGTTCATCAGTTTATCTTGCCACAGTTCTTTGGTCGGGATTTCTTCATTTTTCCATCCTTGTGCTATTAAGTCTCTTGCCACCGTTGTCGCGTACATGAAGGTCTTTTCCTACAATCCCTAACAAGAATGCTTCAGGGTTTTTTTTTGTTTTTTTTTTACAAATGTTAATGGGAACATTTTCTTCAACTCATTGTATATCATTTCCCAGAATTTTTAAATTTTACTACAATCCCACCACATACGGTAAAAAGTCCCTTCTTTTTCCATCACATTTCCAACATATATTTCAACTGGTTTCATACATTCTTCCTATCTGCACTGGTGTTATATACCATCCATACATCATTTTCATGTAATTTTCTTTCAGCAAAGAGCAGTCTGTAAATTTTAAATCAGTTTTCCACAATCTTTCCCAATCCTCAAACATTATATTATGATCTACCGTATTTTTCGCCTCATAAGACGCACTTTTTCCCTCCTAAAAAGTAAGGGGAAATGTGTGTGCGTCTTATGGAGCGAATGCAGGGGGGAGGCAGGCAGGAAAAGCCCCCAAGAGCCGCACACAAGTTCTGTGCGGCTCTTGCAGGCTTTTCCCCAGGAGGGAGAAGGCGCTGACGTGGCCAGTCAGTCCCTTCTCCCTCCTTGTAGAAAAGTCCGCAGGAGCTGCGCGCTCCTTAAAGGGTGTGCGGCTCCCGTGGGCTTTTGCGGGAGGTGGGGGTATTGCCATAGCCGCTCGCAGCCCCTCCGACCGGAGAGGCTGCTCGCAGCTAAAGAGGAAGCCAAGACAGCAAGTGGGATCCTGCTGGCTTTCCTCTATGGGGCTGGGGGGGGGGGAACCTGGGCTTCCTCCGGTGGCGCCAAGAAGCTCTGGGAGACCTGGACAGGCTTAATATTTTTTCCCTTGATTTCCCCCTCTAAAAACTAGGTGCGCCTTATGGTCCGGTGCGCTGTATGGAGCAAAAAATTACGGTATATCTTGTGCCCATATATCTTGGTCTTTCCAAACACCACCAGAGGCAAAACAGGGAGCTCCGTTTTTCAGGAACAGGTGCAAAGGGAAGTCGTCTTTGCCTTTGGCAAATAAGCATATGGGGATGCAGCTCAGTTTGTGAACATTGCTTAATGTGCGGCGAGATCATTGCTGACACGGCAAGGCGATTTGTGACCTGACACGCTGCAACGTTCGACATATTGCACCATTTGACATCCTGTGTCAACAGCCGTTCCGCATGCCGAGGGCATCTTCTGGTAACGACACGCCACTGTCCTTGTGGGAACGCCACCGTGGAGGCGGTAAAAGGCTGAGCCCGAAGGTTAATGGCTCTTTGCTGCTCCAGGGAGCATGATGGGATGTGGGCGGCTTGCAGAGCGGGGCTGGAGGTGGCTTTGCTCGGCTGGAAACGAGAGCCGCGCTGAGCAAAGTAACATGGGGGTGGTGAATCAAAAGCCCAGGTAATTGACTCGGAGTGGTGTGAGTGTGTTTGGCTTGGTCCCAGGAAACTAATAACGTGTTTGGCTTGGTCCCAGGAAACTAATAATGTGCCCAGGGCAGAGTTAAGCTGGATAATAATAATAATAATAATAATAATAATAATAATAATAATAATAATTTATACCCCGCCCATCTGGCTGAGTTTCCCCAGCCACTCTGGGCGGCTCCCAATCAAGTATTAAAAACAATACAGCATTAAATGTTAAAAACTTCCCTAAACAGGGCTGCCTACAGATGTATTTTAAAGATAGGACAGCTACTTATTTCCTTCACATCTGAAGGGAGGGTGTTCCTCAGGGTGGGTGCCACTACCGAGAAGGCCCTCTGTCTGGTTACCTTACTTCTCGCAGAAAGGGAACTGCCAGAAGGCCCTCAGAGCTGGACCTAAGTGTTCAGGCTGAAGGATGGGGGTGGAGACGCTCCTTCAGGTATACAGGACTGAGGCCGTTTAGGGCTTTAAAGGTTAGCACCAACACTTTGAATTGTGCTCGGAAACGTACTGGGAGCCAATGCAGATCTCTCAGAACCGGTGTTATGCGGTCCAGGTGGCCACTCCCAGTCACCAGTCTAGCTGCCGCATTCTGAATTAATTGCAGTTTCTGGGTCACCTTCAAAGGTAGCCCTACATAGAGCGCACTGCAGTAGTCCAAGTGGGAGATAACCAGAGCATGCACCACTCTGGCGAGACAGTCTGTGGGCAGGTAGGGTCTCATCCTGCATACCAGGTGGAGCTGGCAGACAGCTGCCCTGGACACAGAACTGACCTGCACCTCCATGGACAGCGGTGAGTCCAAAATGACTCCCCGCCTGCGCACCTGGTCCTTCAGAGGCACTGTTACCCCATTCAGGATCAGGGAATCCTCCACACCTGCCCTCCCCCCGTCCCCCAAGAACAGTACTTCTGTCTTGTCAGCAGTGGCGTAGCATGGGTTGTCAGCACCCGGGGCAAGGCAAGTAATTTACGCCCCCTAACCCGGTAGGAGCAGAGAGCTGCAAGTGCGAGCGCCCCCCCAGATGTTGTGCCCAGTGTGGCCGGCCCCCCTGCACCCCCCACACTACGCCACTGCTTGTCAGGATTCAACCTCAATCCGTACCAATTATTAAAACCTTCCAGGTCCAATAGGTCTCTATTCTCCAGTTTTATCCAATCTTTTAACCAGAGTATGCAAGCCGCTTCATAGTATAGACTTAGGTCCAGGAGAGAAAAGCCCCCTCTTTCTTTTTTATCTATCAAAATTTTCATTTTTATCCGTGGCCTTTTCCCCTGCCAAATATATTTCGCCAAGGCTCTCTGCCACTCTTTACATTGTTTTAAGCCTTTAAGTATGGGGATAGTTTGAAATAGAAATAGCATTCTAGGCAGAATATTCATTTTAACAACAGCTATCCTCCCCAAAAAGGAGAGTTTCATCCTCCCCCAAATTTCCATGTCTTTCTTTATACTCCTCCAGGTGACATCATAATTATCCTTATATAAATTTATGTTCTTAGCTGTGACCCATATTCCAAGATATTTCACTTTCTTAGCTACCGCAATTTCCATCCTTCGTTCTAGATCTATCATTTCTTCCTTTGTTAGATTTTTGACCAACATTTTGGTTTTATTTTTATTTACCTTAAGTCCTGCCACGGCTCCAAATTCGTCAATTTTTTGTAAAGCTTCTTTTACGCTATTTTTTGGGTCTTCTAAGGTTAATACGATGTCATCTGCAAAGGCCTTGATTTTATATTCCCTCTTTCCTACCTTGACTCCTTTAACTTCTGTTGCCCCCCTCAGTCTCTCGTTCAATATTTCTAATACTGTTATAAACAATAGAGGAGACAGGGGGCAGCCCTGTCTAGTTCCTTTATATATGCTGAAATATTCTGTTGTGGGTTATTTATTATCAATTTTGCCTTCCTTATATATTGCTTCTATGCCTTTTCTAAATTTCTCTCCCATTCCCATCGTTTCCAGACTTTTCTTCAAGAAATCCCACGAGATATTATCAAACACCTTTTCAGCTTCTATGAACACCAAGGCCGCTTGTCTATCTATACTCATATCCAAATATTCAATAATATCTATCAAGTTCCTTACGTTTTCCCTTAATTGTCTCCCTGGGAGGAAGCCCGTTTGATCTTTATGTATTTTATTGTTCAGGACTTTTTTTAATCTTTCTGCCATTAAATCTGCAAATAGCTTGTAATCATTATTTAATAATGAAATTGGCCTATAGTTTTTCACTTCCAAGGTATCTGCATCTTTTTTAGGGATCAAGGTGATATATGCTTCCTTCCAGGTATTCGGGATCCTTCCTTCCTTTAATATATTATTCATCACTTCTCCTAACACTGGGGATATTTGGTTACTTAGCGTTTTGTAATATTTGGCCGAAAGGCCATCTGGCCCTGGCACTTTCCCACTTTTCATCTTTCTAATGGCCTTCTTTATCTCTCCTTGAGTAATTGTCTGGTCTAATATCTCTTTTTCTTCTTTTGAAATTTGTTTTAGGTGATGTTCTTGCAAAAAGCAGTCTATTTCTTGTTTTGTTTCCTTACCTCTTTTATATAAATCCTTATAATATTTTTGGAATATCTTTCTTATTTCTTTTGGTTCTTCAACAATCCTTTCTCCTTCCCTTATCTTACTAATCGTGTTTTGTTTTCTTCTTTCTCTTATTTGCCACGCCAAATATTTGCCTATCTTATTTGCAGATTCAAACGTCCTCTGATTCATCATTTTAATTTTCCATTCTACCTCTTGGTCAATTATTGTAGAAAATTTAGCTTGTAGTATCTTTATATTCTGCTTTGCGGTCTCCTCACTGGGGTTGATAGTTAACTTTCTTTCATTTTCCATAATCTGTGTTAGGATCTGTTCCTTCTTTGTCTCTTTTTCTTTTCTTACTTGACTATTTTTCTGTATTAGAAAGCCCCTCATAACTGCCTTTCCTGCGTCCCACACCGTCTCTATAGCAGTTTCCCCGTTTAAATTCCATTTAAAATAATCTTCTATTGTCTCTATTGCCTTATTCACAATCTTCTGGTCATTAAATAGAAATTCATTCATTCTCCATCTAGCTGTTTTGATATCCTTACCTTTTAACTCAATGGAAACTGCATTGTGATCAGATATAGTTCGTGGAAGAATTTCCGATTTAGTTAAATTCTGAGTCAGTTCCTTCGAAATCCAAATGCTATCTATTCTCCCCCAACTTTGATTTGGGTTTGAGAAGAAAGTATATTGTTTTATAGTGGGGTTTTTGAGTCTCCAAGCATCAATTAATCCCAGGTTATTTACCATATCAAAAAAGGATCGCGGTAATTTACCTTCCTTCTTCTCTTGTTTTTTTGTTGACTTATCTAGGCTTGGAGACACCACCCCATTAAAGTCTCCCATTAATATCATTTTTTGGTCCATCCATTCCATCAATTTGTCTCCTAATTCAGAATAGAAGGCGGATTTTTTATCATTTGGAGCATATATTCCCACAACAATTATTTTTTCTCCCTGAAACACCATCTGAACTATGACTACTCTCCCTTGATCATCTTTATACAATAGTTGTGGGTCATATTTTTCCTTTATATAAATTACCACCCCTCTTTTCTTCACCCTATCTGATGTCACAAACTCTAGTCCCAGTCTCTTATTGCTTAATAATCTCTTATGCTTATTTATTATATGCGTCTCTTGGAGACATATTAAATCACAGTTCTTTTTCAATAGTACATGTGTAATCTGGTTCCTTTTATTTTTATTGTTCAGCCCATTCACATTCCAGTTTAGTATTTTTAACGCCATCTGTTATGTAATATTAATTAACTTATCAGGCCTATGCACAATCTACTGTTCTTTGTCTCCTTTCTCTAGTTCTTCTCTTTCTCCTATTGAACTCTCCTCTCTTTCTTCTTCTTCACTCCCCCCCCTTTCTTCCCCCTGCTGGTTCTCCACCTCCTCCTCCCCCATCATTTTCCCCAGGTCCTTCTCGTATCTCCTTGCAAATTTTTGAAGTTCTGAGATGGTAGACAGTTTAAACTTTTTTTCCTTGAAATAAAATGAGATACCTTCCGGAAACTCCCATCTGTACAAGATCCCATTTTTCTTCAATTGATTTGTTAATTTTTTATATGGGTCCCTCCTTCGAAGAAATCTCGAAGGAATCTCTTTATAAATAATAATTGGGTTTTCTTCAATATATAACCTTTTAATGTAATTCTGTTTCAAAATTTCATTTCTTATCTCCAATGAATTAAACATGGCTATTACATCTCCTGGCAGTTTTTTCCCTCTGGCTTTGGCCGATTTTATTCTTATTTATCTCTTCTTCTTTTCTATCTAACCATGTTGCCAGCTCTTTCACCACTTTAACTCGAATATTCTCATTTGAATCCTCTGATATTCCTCTAAATTTTAGATTAGATTGATTTTGTCACATCTGCGTCATAGCCATGTTATCCAACAACTCTTCCTGTGTCGCTCCTATCTCTTTAACTTCTAGTCTAATCCTGTCCATCTCTTTCTTGCTGTCTTTCGTATCCTTTTGCACCCTCTTCACTGAGTCCTCCAAAGCCTTAGTTCTTACCGAGAGATCTTTAACTTTTCCTATCAATTCCCCCACCACTCCCTCCAGTTTCTTATCTAAAGTATCTTGTACCTCTATCAATTTTCTCTCGATATACTGTTCATTATTTTTAAATTCCTTTCTTATTTCGGCCATCAAACTATCATAATCTCTAATTTCTCTTGCCTCCTTCCCCTCTTCTTGTCTTGAAGGCCTCCTTTCCCCTGGTGTTACCACACCCTTCTTAGAACCGTTCGGCATTTGTATATTTAAGATTGATTCCTCCTAATATACTGTAGGGATAAGGTATAGAGGTAACAAAGCTAACGTCTCTCAGATATTACAACAAGGGCCCAAAATTAACTAAATTGGTACACTGCAAGAATTAGCCCTTATTTGAGATCAAATAATGATAGTACAGTTTTAACTGTACCTAAATCAAGACACGTATTTAAATCCTCAAAGTCTTATGGTTAAATATAATAGACACCTGAACCACCAAAGGCACTTCCAAATTCAGGGGATTCCCAAATTCGTGGGCAGGGTCCTGCGAAGACGTATTCTTTAACTTTAAGTCCCGGGGTGTATGTCTCTTTAAATCCCGAAGAGAGTCGCAGCCATCTCTGAAGGTCGAAAAAACATATCAGATTGGGATGACGAAGGCGGGTCCCCTTTAACTTGCTCAGTATGACGATCTTTCACAGTCTCACAGTCCCTGTCTTTAAACAGTCTCACAGTCTTTAAACACAGTCTCACAGAGTGCTGAGAGGGTGCCTATATTCCACACTCCGTTTAAGTCCCAACTCTCCCCAAACCTGAGATTTAAACCTGAGATTTAAAAGCAAAAATCCTCCACCAAAACCCGCGCTGGCTATAGCGCTCTCCGTCCCGATGAAACAGAAAAGTCTTTTTCCCCTCTCTCTAGTCCATTTAATAGTTTCGCTGTTACACTACTGTTACCTTGCCTCCGACTCTTTATACTTTGTGTCTGAGGTCTTTCCACCACACTCACTTGGCGGCTTGTTTCCTCTTCTTGTTTCCTCTCTCCCAGCGTCTCGCTATACTCTTTTTTCACCTTACCGCCAGGGGTGGACTCCTCCTCCTTTTCACCAATTATTTCTTCTCCGCTGGGTTCTTATCAAAACGTTCCTTTAATCTTATCTAAGTGTTTTCCAATATTTCTTTTGTCCCCACTGCTTTTTCCACAGTGTTTTATAGCTACTTCCCAGCTTCTCCGCTGTTGTTGGAGGTCCGCCGCTTTCCCTCGGAGCCGGGGATATATTTTACCGGACTTCCAGGACGCCGCGGCCGCAGAAAAAGGAGTGTGAGATAACTCCTCCGGGGGAGTCTCGAACAGCATGGAGATTTAGAGGGGTCGCGAAGGCTACGTGAACCCTGAAACCACAGGAGGGAATCCTGCGGGACAAAGTACCCTGCAACGCTGCTTGTGCTCGCCTGTGTTGCCGGCGTTTAACAAGGCTGGAGCTGCTGCATAAAGGGGAGGCAACAGACTCCATGCTGTGAAGCCTCAAGCTCCAAGAAGGCCACTTGTAAAAGAGAAACAACACACACTTAGCCTTTGTATCTGCAAGACTGAATCGTTGTTGTTGTTATTTAGTCGTGCCCAACTCTTTGTTTTTTTTAAGAATAATTTTTATTAACCGACCAATCACATCAAATCAAACCAAATTACATAAATTCCAAATTACACAGCCGAATTTTAAATTTTTGTTGAGGGTACCCATATTTCAAGTTCCGAAGGGATCCAATCAACTTCTTACTTCTTACTGCTGCTTTAATGTCCACAAATCTAACCTTATGATGTTCACAGTACTATCCAGTCCTTTCTTATTATTTTTCCACATCTCTTGTTGTTATTTTCATATATTTTTCCTTTCTCTTTGTGACCTCTGATAGTCTCTGCAAGCTGGTTAGAACAGTTTGTAATCCTGCGTGGATTTTTTTTTTTTTTATCCAGTAGCCATATCCAGACGTTTTCCATATAACATCACTTCCATACATCAAAACAGTCTTAGTGTCATTAATCTTCTGGTTCGCCCTCGGCCAATAAAGCGAGATGAGTGCCACAACCCCAGAGTCGGCCACGACTGGACCTAAAGGTCAGGGGTCCCTTTACCTTTATGACAGCCCGTATTTTGTTAGCCCCAAAATGGAAAACAAGCAAGGTCCCAACCAAAGAAGAATGGCAACTTAAGTTGACAGAATATGCGCACCTTGCAGACTTAACATATAGAATACGAGAGCAAGATGTACACACGTATAGGTTGGGATATGTTTATTGAATATATGGGGAATGATTGTATACAATGTGATGCTCGGGCTGATGATGCTTCCCATCCCTGAAATACCGTATTTTTCGCTCTATAAGATGCACCAGACCACAAGACGCACCTAGTTTTTGGAGGAGGAAAACAAGAAAAAAAATATTCTGAATCTCAGAAGCCAGAACAGCAAGGGGTATCGCTACGCAGTGAAAGCAGCAAATTCCTCTTGCTGTTCTGGCTTCTGGAATAGCTGCGCAGCCTGCTTTTGTTCCATAAGACGTACACACATTTCCCCTTACTTTTTAGGAGGGGAAAAGTGAGTCTTATAAAGCAAAAAATACGGTAAGAAAGGAAAAAAAGTTAGTTTTGCCATCCAAAAGTGGAGAATTCAGAAGCGGCAAACTGAAGGCTTTGTCAAACTCTTTCCCCTCACGAAATGCCCATGGAACTCAACTCGAGAGCTTCCACTCTCTTCCACGTAATCAGATTTCAACCCATCAGAAGTGTGCAATTTGGAAATCAGGATAATGACACTTCACTTTTCGCCCAGGCTTAGCGCAAAGAAGATTTTGAAGTAGCTCCTGATGAAGACATTAAACAATGTTTGCATCGCTCAGACAATTAACCACGTTCACGCTTTTCAGCAAGGCCTTGAAAGTGCTAGTCTAAAGTGTGCAATTACATCAGGTCTCTGGTAGGGCTTGCCAGATAATCCGAGATAATTTGCATCTCATCAGGACTGCATTTAAGGAGAGCACTCGACACCCGCTTCCCCACATGCTCAGAGCAAGCAATTACTTATTTATTATTATTCTTTGGCAAATACACATCAGGAGGAAATTAGGAAAATTGTGGAAAAATCCTGGCATTGGAAAGTCAATGGTCAAAAGTAGTTTTCAGCCGTGGGTGATAATTTTCTTGCCCCTTGTCATTGAAAGCCTCTTTTTGAATGATCAACTTTCTTTTACCAACAAACACAGTGCTTTTTTTTGAGTGTATCTTGGCGCCTCTGCCTGCACATTGTTGTGAGAATGAGGCAGGCAAACCATGAGGGGGTTTATTTGGGCAGAGTAGGAAATCAGAAGGGGGGGAAATGCACTTGTTTTTACATGCCCTGAGCTAATGATATCGAGATAAGCAGAGAAAGGACAGTAAGCCGGACGTATGTTTGTTGCAGGAGGGTTAGCAGGAAGGCAGCCTTTTGATGAGGAAATGGCTAATTCCAGAGGATGCGACTTAATCAGATTTGTCTGTGAAAGAAAGATGAGCGTGCAGTAATTGCCTTTGATCCGAAGGTTAATCCAATCAAAACCCAGCGGAGGGCAGTCTGGAACTGGCTGCCAGCTCCAAATAAGTCCCCCGTACAGATCAAAAGCCTATTTTTGTTTACCTGATTGGTAAATAGAGCATTCCGCCAGCTCAGTTTCACTTACGGCAAAGGGCTGTGTTTGTGTCTGAGGAGGAATGAGGAAAATGACCCAAACTGGAAGATCTCGGCATCGTTTGCTCGGCTTCCTCTCCTAATGAGGAAAGATGGAGGGGTTCTGAGGCCCAGATGCCACACTCCTTGATCTCTGCCCGGCTGAGTGAGAAAACACATGGTCTGGATGTATAAAGGAAGTTCTCCGAATCGGCTCTCACCATCCCTCATTCACAATGACATCTGGTAGCAGGGATGAGGATATGTCTGCAAGAGATTTGTCCCCAGCCAGGGCAGAGAAACCAACACAAGGTGGGACAGAGAACCATCCTCTAGGACAGCACAGGCACTACGGCTGCTAAATTCACAATCTTATGAACCAGAAACTTGGTTTTGTAAAATGAAAGCTGAGAGTCGAAGGCTCCTGATACAACAACAACAACAACAACAACAACAACAACAACAACAACAACAACAACTTCTTCTTATTTATACCCCGCCCATCTGGCTGGGCTTCCCCAGCCACTCTGGGCAGCTCCCAATAGAATATTATTATTATTATTATTATTATTAATAAAAGTGATAAAATACCAAACATTAAAAACTTCCCCATACAGGGCTGCCTTCAGATGTCTTCTGAAAGTCACATACAGTGGTGCCTCAGGTTAAGAACTTCATTTGTTCTGGAGGTCCATTCTTAACCTGAAACTGTTCTTAACCTGAGGTACCACTTTAGCTAATGGGGCCTCCTGCTGCAGCACTTGGTGTCTTCTCTCATCCTGAGGTAAAGTTCTTAACCTGAGGTACTACTTCCGGGCTAGAGGAGTCTGTAACCTGAAGCGTCTGTAACCCGAGGTACCACTGTAGTTGTTTACTTCTTTGACATCTGATGGGAGGGCGTCCCACAGGGTGGGCGCCACCACCGAGAAGGCCCTCTGCCTGGTCCCCTGTAACCTCACTTCTCACAGGGAGGAAACCGCCAGAAGGCCCTTGGCGATGGACCTCAGTGTTAGGGCTGAATGATGGGGGTGGAGACGCTCCTTCAGGTCTACTGGGCCAAGGCCATTTAGGGCTTTCAAGGTCAGCACCAACATTCTGAATTGCACTCGGAAACGTACTGGGAGCCAATGTAGGTCTTTCAAGACCTGTGTTATACGGTCTCGGCGGCCGCTCCCAGTCACCAGTCTAGCTGCCGCATTCTGGATTAGTTGTAGTTTCTGGATCACCTTCAAAGGTAGCCCTACGTAGAGCGCACTGCAGTAGTCCAAGTGGGAGATAACCAGAGCATGCACCACTCTGGCGAGACAGTCCGCGGGCAGGTAGGGTCTCATCCTGCGTACCAGATGGAGCTGGTAAACAGCTGCCCTGGACACAGAATTGACCTGCACCTCCATGGACAGCTGTGAGTCCAGAATGACTCTCAGGCTGCACACCTGGTCCTTCAGGGGCACATTTACCCCATTTAGGACCAGGGAGTCCTCCACATCTGCCCACCTCCTGTCCCCCCAAAACGGTACTTCTGTCTTTAGGAACATTGGATGCTGCCTTCATAGAAAACAGAATTGGGAGGGACCCAAGGGTTATCTAGTCCAACCCCTTGCAGTGCAGGAATTCTGAGCTGAAGAATCCCTCCCATCCATCTCTGTCAAGGAGCCTTCAATGAAGGAGAGCCCACCACCTTCCATTGTTGTCCGTTCCTCCATGGAACAGCTCTCACTGTCAGAAAGATATTCCTAGTGCTTCAGTCAGAATCTCCTTTCTAATCTTGAATCCACCGATTTGGGTCCTACCTTCTGGAGCAGCAGGAAACAAGCTTCCTCCATCTTCCACGTGACAGCTCTTCAGATATTTGAAGGTGGCTCTCATATCACGTCTCAGTCTTCTCTTCCTCTAGCTAAACATCCCCGGTTCCTTCAACCTTTCCTTGTAAGGTTTGTTGTTCTTGCTGTTGTTCTTGCTGTTGTTTAGTCATTATACTAACTTTAGAAGCCCAAGCATTGTTGTTGTTTTTTAGTCATTTAGTCGTGTCCGACTCTTCGTGACCCCCTGGACCAGAGCACGCCAGGCACTCCTGTCTTCCACTGCCTCCCGCAGTTTGGTCAAACTCATGCTGGTAGCTTCGAGAACACTGTCCCACCATCTCGTCCTCTGTCGTCCCCTTCTCCTTGTGCCCTCCATCTTTCCCAACATCAGGGAGTCTTCTCTTCTCATGAGCTGGGCAAAGTATTGGAGCCTCAGCTTCAGGATCTGTCCTTCCAGTGAGCACTCAGGGCTGATTTCCTTCAGAATGGAGAGGTTTGATCTTCTTGCAGTCCATGGGACTCTCAACAGTCTCCTCCAGCACCAGAATTCAAAAGCATCATTTCTTTGGTGATCAGCCTTCTTTATGGTCCAGCTCTCACTTCCATACATCACTACTGGGAAAACCATTGCTTGAACTATACGGACCTTTGTTGGCAAGGTGAGAACAGAAATTGTGCTCCGGCGTCCTGATCAAGGGAAGTAATAGTACCACTCTGTTCTGCCTTGGTCAAACCACACCTGGAATACTGTGTCCAGTTCTGGGTGCCACAATCTAAGAAGGATATTGACAAACTGGAACATGTACAAAGGAGGATTACCAAGATGATCAGGGATCTAGAAGCCTAGCCTTATGAGGAATGGCTGAAGGATTTGGGTGTGCTTAGCCTGGAAAAGAGGAGTCTGGGAGGAAATATGACAGCCATCTTCAAATATCTTAAGGGCATTCACATGGAAGATGGAACAAGCTTGTTTTCTCTTGCACCATTGGGTAGGACTTCTCTTCTCATGAGGTGGCCAAAGTACTGGAGCCTCAGCTTCAGGATCGGTCCTTCCAGTGAGCACTCAGGGCTGATTTCCTTCAGAATGGAGAGGTTTGATCTTCTTGCAGTCCATGGGACTCTGGGTTGCCATATATTGAAGAACAAAAAAAGAGGACAACCCAAGCCACTGTCAGTCTGAGCAGGGGGAAGAGGCATGCAGTCATATAGGGCTGCTGCTGCACCTTTTTCCCCAGCTTGGGCTGGCAGTGGCCATAGCGTGCAGAGTAGCCCGAGCCCGAGCCGCCCGAGCCCCCAAAATCTCTCCAAATCCAGACATTTCCTTTAAAATGTAAAAATCCACCCAGATGGGCATGTTGCCCCCACAAAAGAGGACATGTCCTGGTTTTCCCGGACATATGGCAACCCTGAAGCCTGGTTGCCAGGCCATTTATCATCTTGCCCACCCTCCTCTGAGCATGTTCCAGCTTGTCAATATCCTTCTTAAAAGTGATGCCCAGAACTGAACACAGTACTCCAGGTGTGGTCTGACCATCCTTACACCTCTAGGCATAGGGGAAAATGCAGATCGATACATCCTTGCAACAGCAGTCAAAAAGTAAATAAGTTTTGAAGATATGGCGTCGCATAATTTGCCTCCTTCTCCCATTCCCGCCTCAGGGCTGGATTCAACTACCTCATTCTGTGGGCAGAAGTCCATCCGCTAACTTGGCCAGGTAGATCAATGATCAGATTCACTCGATTCATCAAGGCCTAATATCGGCCTCCGCTCCATCTAACTTGCATTACGGTGTACAAACCATGATTGACGGCTCTCCAGGTGGTGCCACTTGCAGAGCCAGAAATGAAAAGCATTTGAGCGCAGAAGAACAATCAATCCCCTTTGTTTACTCAGCCAGGTTACTTAAAAGTGCATGCGAAAGAGAGAAGGGGGAACTCAGCTGCAATGCGCGAGCATGAAATTGCCCCGAAGCAGTGGATTTAACCAGGCTTGACAGCTCCATGTGTCTCTGGGCACCCTGCTGAATGAAAACAGAGCTGGTCCTCTCCTTTTCCCCCTCCCCTTTGAAACTTGCAGTTATTTATAGAGGCCAAAGAAACTCCCGAGAATCCTAAGAATAAATTGCAAAAGGAGATGCTTCAGGCAAGGAGGACTAATGAGGAAGATGAGGAAAGGTGTTGGTGTATCATGTTTCTGGCGGACAGGCCCGACCAAATGCTGGGAAGTGTTTGCTGATGGATTCCCCTCAAGGGAGTCTAAGGAAACTGGCCGTGTGGGAGCGATTAGCAACTGAGGGTCAAGTTGCAAAGTGGTCTTGGTACCGCAGACGAAGGTGATGGAATATATGGAACTGGCTGAGATGACTGGCAGAATCCGGGACCAAGGAGAAGAGTCGGTGGAAGAAGATTGGAAAAAATTTAAAGTATATCTTCAAAAATATTGTAAAATTAAGGATTGTTAGAAAGATGTTGGAAAAAGAAAATTATGTGGTTTTGGTAGAAATGATATAAAGGATTAAGTAAAAATGAATTGATGAACGAGAGAACATAAAATTACAGTATATTAAAACAAATTATTAAGATAAAAATAAGGTTGGAAGGATTTGCTGAAATAACAATTTGAACTAGAATACAAAAATGGGAGGTGTGAGGAGGTCTAGGAAATACCGTATTTTTCACTCTATAACACGCACCCGACCATAACACGCACATAGTTTTTAGAGGAGGAAAATCCGTAGGCATGCCACTCGTAGGCAATTCCTCCATAACACGCACAGACATTTCCCCTTATTTCTAGGAGGAAAAAAGTGAGTGTTATGGTGCAAAAAATACGGTAAGTAAAGGAAGAAAGCTATGTAAAGGTTTAATTTGCTCTTTTTCTTTTTAAATGATTGTATTTTTTCTGTCTTTTTTATTTCTATTTTTTCTTTTTTTCTTTTTGTAATTTTCAAAACTTTGAATAAATATTACTTAAAAAACAAAAAAACAAAGTGGTCTTGGTACCAATGGACAATTTCACCACCACCTGTCTTGATGAGAGTGAACCTCAGCCTTGGATATGACTGAAAACATTTGCCACTCCCTCTGTAGGTGGAAATCATATCCTAACAAATTGCTTCTCCCACAGAAAGCCCAGGTTGTAGGAAACAAGGTGCAGGGTTCAGCTGAGATAGATAATAATGAACGTTCAGATTTGGGTACCGTTTTCCAGTTGTGTTTCTCTACAATACATACAGTCGTAAGGATGTTGTCATGCAGTAGTTCACTTGTCCACAGACAGGTGGCGCTGTGAATTATAGAGTGAAGAGTTGCTGGGCACTCCAGGAAAAGAGAGAATGAGGGGACTGGGAGACAGGGATGCAGGACCAGGCGATATGAGAGGAGGGAACCGGAGGATGGAAATGCGGGCTGGGGAGCAGGCAGATGCCACAGGTAAGTGGTCCATGCAAGATGTGGAGGTTTGGGTGAGGCCTGAGGGACCCGTGCCCAATGGGATAAGCTTCCAGGAAGATGTGTGATGGCCTGGGAATTGGATTCAGAGGCTGAACCTGAGGAATCCCAGCCTGCACAGGAGTCCCCGCCTCCAGGGCTGGCTGAGCTGGGGCAGGGGCTTGAACCTGAAGGGCCCTCACCTGTGCCGGATCCTCAGGAGCAGACACCAGCTGAATCCACTCTGGCTCTGGAGGTGATGGAGGACCCATTGCCTGCAGGTGCTCCTCTCCCAGCCCTGTCAGGAGAAGCTGAGGTTGCCTCTGGGTCCTGAGCTGCAGAGGCTCAGGGCAGAGAGGCAGAGGGAACTAAGTTCTCGCAGGAGGAGTGCTTGCCTGCAGGCCAGGAGAGGCGAGTCACCTGTGGACCGGGGTCGCCCTATGCCTCAGAGGAGATAAAGGCCAGTCAGCCCCAGTTCCAGGTTGCGGGAGCAACATCGTTGGTATCCTGTTCCTGCTGGCACCCTGACCAGCTCTCCTGAGTTCCTGACCACTCCCGACTCCTTGCTTTGGACCTCGCTTCGCCCCTGACGGACAGCCTCCTTACCCTCTTTTTTTAATAAATAATATTTATTAAAATTTTAAAGGTTACAAAAAGAAAGAGTAAAAACACCATATCAAACAAGAACAAAACAACGCATCACAATAAGGAAAAAGAAGAAGAAAAACAAAACAAAACACACAGCTAATCTTCCCATAACTTGTCTTTCATTTGCTTGTTTCCTTGACCTCCTCACACCTCCCTTTTTTGTATTCTAGTTCAGTTAACTATTTCAGCAAATCCTTTCCATCTTTTCCACTTTTTGTTCTGTAATTTATCTTAATATAATGTAACTTTACTTTCCCTCCTTTCACCAATTAACAGTCTATTTTTTCCTAAACCCTTATAACATTTCTGCTAAAACCACATAACTTCATTCCAACATCCTTCTAACATTCATTAATTTTACAATGTTTCTGTAGATAGTCTTTAAATTTCTTCCCCTCTTCCCCTGCTTCCAAGGGGGGGGGGGTTTCACAATTTTTGGTGTTGAAAATTTAGTCCTTTCCGATCGGCTTTCAAAGACTTTAGCCTGCAGCCTCTTTGCTTTGTTCTATTTACAAAAGCGGAAGGCGGACTTCCTGTTTAAGCCTCCCTGCTTTGGTGTCAAATTGAGTCTTTCTCTCTCTCCTTTTTTCCGATTTATCCTACTCACGGGTAGTTGCTTTTGAAGTCGAATTGTCACAGAAAAAAGTCAGCGCTCTCCGGTAACGGCTGTGCGGCTTCGCTCCGTGGAAAAAGCAGTCGATTCACAGCACCGCGCCACTCACCCCGCTTCGCTCCAGAGCCCGTAGTCGGGTTCCCCCGCGAGTTGGGGGGGGCGCAAAGGGTGCCTGCCGAATCCCACGTTCACAGGCTTCACCCGCCTGTGATTTTGGGAGGGTCTCCGCCTTCGCCGTGGCGGACAGACCCGATTCCCACGAAGCAAATCCCTCCTAGTCAGAGGGATTCCACCATTACCAATGGCGCTAACCCGGAAGTCCCCCCCCCCCCCCCGGACAGCCTCCTTACCCTCGACCTAGGACCGGACTTAGACCACTCTGCACGGTAACCCCCCCCCGGGACCAGCACAAGATGTGAGCGTGGGCACAACTTCATTTGCAGCGGTGTTAAGTCCTGATTTTGTGGCATTCCAGGTGAGAAAAATGCCCCCGATTTCTGATATTGTGACAGAGGAGGTGCAAAGATGTACGCAGTGACGGAGAACCTCTGAACGTTGAAAGCTGTGCAGATTGCTTTGAGGGAAGCTTTCTGCCTGTGGGGCTGAGAAGATGGGCTGTCACTCGGCCCAGCAGAAGCAACTTAATTAGCTGGCGTGGGCTCAAGCGAGAGACTCTGGCTTCCTGGGTCTTCACCCCAGCAGGGCTTTCTGTAGACTCCGGGACTCTCTGCTAGGAATTTCCACTATCTCAAGCAGGTGCGGGCGAGACTTTCTGTATGCTTGCAAGGAAAAGCCTGCCCCGCAGGGGAGAAGGCTTTAATGAGGCAGGCATTGAGATGATACCATCAGATGTGCAAGGTGACATCTTTGCGCTCCACAGATGTTTGCGATCTCTGGCATCGTGCAAGCCGAGAGATGTCTTCTTCATCCCCCACAGCCTCTGAAAAGTAACAGAACATGCTTGGCACCAGCCGAGCGCCAATTATACCAGCCTCTACAAGAAAAATCACAGCGCCTACATAGGGCTTTGAGGACAGGCGAGAGACCTACAGCTGCTACCAGATCTCAGGAGTTCAGGGAGCAGCTTTGCCTTTCCGGGATGAGCCCGGCTAATTGTACAAAAGGACATATATAGATAGCTCCCAATGCTAGCCTTTAATAATAATAATAATAATAATAATAATAATAATAATAATAATTTTTTATTTATATCCCACACTCCTCAGCCAAAGCCGGGCTCAGACCAGCTAACAGCAATAAAAGTCACACAGTTTACAATCAATTAATTAAAATGCATTCTAAAATCATTCTAAAATCAATTCAGAATCAAATTAATGGCAACCATTGGGCTAGAGTTCTATGAGGATTATAGAAGGAGGGAGGAGGTCAGCTCTGTATTGCAGGCCCTGCAGAAAGATGTCAAGTCCCGCAAGGCCCTAGTCTCTTGTGACAGAGAGTTCCACCAGATCAGGGTCACGGCCGAAAAAGCCCTGGCACTGGCTGAGGCCAGCCTAACCTCCCTGTGGCCTGGGACCTCCAAGATGTTTTTGTTTGAAGACCATAAGGTCCTCCGTGGGACATACCAGGAGAGGCGGTCCCGTAGGTATGAGAGTCCTAGGCCGTATAGGGCTTTAAAGGCTAGGACCCCGTAAGGAGCCCCGCCGCAGCATTCTGCACCCGCTGGAGTTTCTGGGTCAGTCTCAAGGGCAGCCCCACGTAGCATGAGTTATAATAATCAAGTCTGGAGGTGACCGTCACGTGGATCACAGTGGCTAGGTCAGAGCGAGAGAGGTAAGGAGCCAACTGCTTAGCTTGGCAGAGATGATGATGATGATGATGATGATGATGATGATGATTTATTCAACTTATACACTGCCCTATACCTAGAGGTTTCAGGGCAGTTCATAACAAGACCACAACATGTAAAATCAAACCCAAAGCAGTAACCCAATAACACCCCCCCCAAAAAATCAACATTCTAAAAGTATGCTGGATGTCAATAAGATCAGCCAAAGGCCTGGTTGAAAAGGAACGTTTTTGCCTGGCACCTAAAGGTGTATAATGAAGGTGTCAGGTGAACTTCCCTGGGGAGAGCATTCCACAGACAGGGAGCCACTGCAGAGAAGGCCCTGTTCTTGTGTTGCCACCCTCCGAACCTCTCAAGGATGCAGCACACGAAGGAGGGCCTCAGAAGATGATCTCAGGGTCCGGGTAGGTTCATATGGAAAGAGGCGGTCTTTGAGGTATTGGGGTTCTGAGCCGTTTAAGACTTTATAGGTCAAAACCAGCACTTGGAATTGGGCCCGGAAATTAATCGGTAGTTGAACCAGGATCGGTGCAATATGCTTAAACCATCTTGCTCTCGTGAGCAACTTGGCCACTGGATTCTGCACCAGCTGAAGTTTTTGAACCTTCAGAGGCAGCCCTACGTATAACGCATTGCAGTAATCTAACCTAGAGGTTACCAGAGCATAGACAACAGTAGTTAGGCTATTCCTGTCCAGATAGGGGCATCAGAAGCTGATGAAAGGCACTCAGGGCCACAGATCACACTTTTACTCTTCCCCCCTTGAAATATAAGAGCAGAAAGCACAATTCTATACATGTTATCCTGTACAGAGATAAGTCTCGTATAATTCAATGGGGCTTCCTCCAGCCGTGGATTTAAGCACTAGCCTGGTCGCCTGGGGAGACCACAACCTGCATGCAGGCGAGCAAGTAGGCTGGAAAAATGGGGAGGAACTGCTGCCCCCTCCCAGCTCTGCAACCCAGCATAGAAATAGAGTGGGCTGCAAGGGGAGGCTTGCCCCCCCCAAAAAAAACCCACAGCAGAAAATAAGTTCTCTGCCAGTCCTCATCAGGCTAGTACAAATATCTGCAGGCTCATAACTTGTGTATATTTATTTACAAGGCAGGCTTGCTTCCAAGTGAGCGGTTATGGGACTGCAGACTTTTACACAGTTGGATTGACAAGATGCAGAGCATCGCCGACCTTCCAACCAGCTTGCTAGCATCAGTCTTTTTTTCGAGGCCGGCACTGCCATTGGGCAAAAAGAGCATTTGTCCAGGGTGAATCCCACCTGGGGGGGGGGGGCTGTCCGTAGGCATGACAGTGATTGACAGTCATCAGTGATCCTCCCAGTTCATCGTTGTCTATAATGACTGTCAAGGGCTCTCCAGGGTTTAAGAAACACGGGACTTTCTCAACCTTGCCTGTAGATGTCAGGGGTCCAATTGTGATTTTTCTGCTACATCACAACGCTTAAGACCCATCTGGTCTTGTCACACGAGCCACTGGCTCTCATCCACTGCTGGATCTTTCCCCTTGCATAGCTGGGAAATATACCTGCCAGGTGTTGCAAGATCCTAAATCAGTGGTTTCCAGAGGGGGCAGGATTTTGGGGAGGGGCTCTAAGAAGCAAGGGGCTGGCAGGGGGTGCAGGAAGTTGCAGACTTGCCTTCTTGGAGGGTTTTAAGCAGAGGTTAGGTGGTCATTTGTATGTTTCCGAGCACAATTCAAAGTGTTGGTGCTGACCTTTAAAGCCCTAAACGGCCTCGGCCCAGTAGACCTGAAGGAGCGTCTCCACCCCCATCGTTCTGCCCGGACACTGAGGTCCAGCACCGAGGGCCTTCTGGCGGTTCCCTCATTTCGAGAAGTGAGGTTACAGGGAACCAGACAGAGGGCTTTCTCAGTGGTGGCACCTGCCCTGTGGAACGCCCTCCCACCAGATGTCCAAGAGATTAACAATTACCTGACATTTAGAAGACATCTGAAGGCAGCCCTGTTCAGGGAAGTTTTTAAGGTGTGACATTTTAATGTATTTTTAATCTTTGTTGGAAGCCGCCCAGAATTGCTGGGGAAACTCAACCAGATGGGTGGGGTACAAATAATAAATTATTATTATTATTATTATTATTATTATTATTATTATTATTATTAATGCTTGAGTTGAGATTCCTGCATTATGGGGTGTTGGACTAGATGACCCACAAGGTCCCTCCTAACCCCACAATTCTATGATTCCGTCAGGCTTTGAAAAACTGATGTCTCCAAATCACGGTCATCCGTTCTGCTGAATTAATTAAACCAAATACCATAGTTTTGATTGGATTTTGAATCAATGTGCAATGAATTGTGGTGGTCTTGAATTTTATCGTGTTAGAAATTTCCTTACAATACTATAATTTTTATTGTCATTGTTCCATACAGGACAACAGAATTGAAAAAGTTCTACATAAGACATTCAACACCCAACAAGCCTGCTATCCCAGCTATCCCAACCTGGTTAGCCCTCTAAAAACTCTGATACCCCATTTTTAAATACAATATACTCCCACAGAGACTCCTTACACTTCATTTAAAACCAAAATCGCATTTGGATAGAAACTGTTTCTCAGGGGGCTAGTCCTGGTCTTTATAACCCTGGACCTTCTTCCAGAAGGCAGAAGCTGAAAGAGATCATTTCTGGGGTGCGCACTGTCCTGCGCTATCTCTGCCGCTTTCTTATGGCGCCTGGAAGCATAGATTTGATCCAAGGTGGGAAGAGTGCACCCAATTATTCTCTCCGCAGTCTTTACAACCCTGGACAGCATTGTTTTTTCCCTGAACGTGCAGCTCCCAAACCACACACACAGACCATAAATTAACACACTCTCAACTGTACAATGGTAAAATGCCATCAACGCGTCCTTTGTGATATTGTTTTTTCCGGAGGATTCTCAGAAAATATAACCTCTGCTGTGCTCTCTTCATCAGGTCTTTTGCTGTTTTCTCCCCAGGTTAGGTCATCTCTCAACTCCATTCCCAGAAACCTTAGTGGGTTGTGCAAACCATGATTCTGAATAATGCTTTTTATAGGGGTGGGTAAGGGGCACTGGAGGGACGCGGGTGGCACTGTGGGTTAAACCACAGAGCCTAGGATTTGCCAATCAGAAGGTCGGCGGTTCAAATCCCCGCGACGGGGTGAGCTCCCGTTGCTCGGTCCCAGCTCCTGCCAACCTAGCAGTTCAAAAGCACGTCAAAGTGCAAGTAGATAAATAGGTGCCGCTCCGGTGGGAAGGGAAACGGCATTTCCGTGCGCTGCTCTGGTTCGCCAGAAGCGGCTTAGTCATGCTGGCTACCTGACCCAGAAGCTATACGCCGGCTCCCTCGGCCAATAAAGCGAGATGAGTGCCGCAACCCCAGAGTCGGCCACGACTGCACCTAATGGTCAGGGGTCCCTTTACCTTTAAGGGGCACTGGGGGCAAATTGATGGAACCAAGGGGGCATTGGCCCAACAGATTTGGGGGACACAGCTCTGGATGGAAAGAAGCTCTTGCATTTGACTGGAAGAAGGAGAACGTATTCCAACCCAGGATAAAGACGGGTTGCATGCTGAGAAATCGCCTCTCCCCAGAACATGCTGCCTTCACAAGCCTGCTTCTATTTAAAATAAAAATAAAAACCCTGTGGTATCTGGCTGGCATCTTGCTGGCCACTGGCAGATGGCAGGCCATCTCTGGGCGAGCTGCGCCATGGGCACAATCCAAAATGGCAAGTCCCCTCTTCCCACAATAGATTTTGAGCCAACCTGTGGCCACAAGCACATAGGACCCCCTTTGCGCCAAGCCAGTTTTTGGTGGGCATGGCGAGGTGGGGGGGAGGCTGAGTTTATACTACGCACCCCCCCACACAGTTAAACAAACTCAGCTCGGTGACAGGGCCTGTTCCTTAAATGCTCCCTTTCTCCTCCATCTCCGTCATTTGGTCAAAGGTAACAGCTAAGGATACATTTGAGGCTTTGTGGAGGAAAGATGGATTCAGGTCATGCATCCTAAGGAGGAGGGGGAGGGTTGGGTGGATGAAGAGAATGCACAGATCCTTCTGCACAGATCTTGACTCTCAAACAGTTTTACCGAAGCCACGAAAGAAAGGAAAAGCTCCAGGCATTCAAAACTGGTCTGCATTTGGTGTATTTGAACAGAGTACAGTCCGTGGAGGAGACTGTCAGAACTTTGGTCAATGGCTATCAATCTTAGTCTCCTCTCAGCCAGCCTACACCTGCCTGCCTCCTTACTCTCAGCTTCCTCGTCCTTAAGACTGGTCCTGAAGGACCAGGTGTGCAGCCTGGGAGTCATTTTGGACTCACAGCTGTCCCTGGAGGCACAGGTCAATTCTGTGTCCAGGGCAGCTGTTTACCAGCTCCATCTGGTATGTAGGCTGAGGCCCTATCTGCCTGCAGACTGTCTCGCCAGAGTGGTGCATGTTCTGGTTAACACTTGCTTGGACTACTGCAATGCACTCTACGTGAGGATACCTTTGAAGGTGACTTGGAAAGTACAACTAATTCAGAATGCAGCAGCTAGACTGGTGACTGGGAGCGGCCACCAAGACCACATAACACCGGTCTTGAAAGATCTGCATTGGCTCCCAGTACGTTTCCGAGCACAATTCAAAGTGTTGGTGCTGACCTTTAAAGCCCTCAAGGGCCTCAGTCCAGTGGACCTGAAGGAGTGTCTCCACCCCCAGTTGCCATTAATTTGATTTTGAATTGATTTTAGAATGTACAGTGGTACCTTGGTTTAAGTTCTTAATTCGTTCCGGAGGTCCGTTCTTAACCTGAAACTGTTCTTAACCTGAAGCACCACTTTAGCTAATGGGGCCTCCCGCTGCTGCTGCTGTGCCGCCGCCACGTGATTTCTGTTCTCATCCTGAAGCAAAGTTCTTAACCCAAGGTACTATTTCTGGGTTAGCGGAGTCTGTAACCTGAAGCATCTGTAACCTGAAGCGTATGTAACCCGAGGTACCACTGTATTTCAATTAATTGATTGTGATTTTACGTAAACTGTGTTACTTTTATTGTTGCTAGCCACTCTGAGCCCGGCTTCAGCTGGGGAGGGCGGGATATAAATAAAATTTTATCATCATCATCATCTGTGGAGCTTCTTCGGAGGTGAACCATTCCCTCAGGTTTCTAGAGGGGGGGGGGGGAAATTGCCATAGCTGTCAATGTTCCCTTTTTTGTGGGAAATTCCCTTATTCCAGTGCCGTTTCCCACTGCTATCCCGGATTGTTAGATATCCCCTAGACTGTCCACAGGACAGATGAGGCTGCTGATCCCTTATTTTCAAATCTGGGGATTGGGTTTCTCTGAAAACTCTTCTATACACCTGGAGTCTGTTTGGCAACGGAGGGATGCTGTATTAAGGCAGCTCCCTCTGTTCTTATGTTTTCAGAAACAGACCACGACTCAGCGCTTCTTGCAGAATGTGCCATCTGAAGAAACCCTGTGCAGATTCCAGTACTGCTGGAAACTCACCTAAAACCTCGCCCCTTACCCCCTCCCCTCCGTCAGCGCACATTCCCTCCCGCCCGCATTTCAATCTCAAGTGACAGCGATTTCCCATTACGGAATCAACAGACCACACGCCAGACTCTTTCTCTCATTTATTTGCGGATGGATGTCTTTCGTTTGTAAACAATTCTTGTGCATTTTGCTCAATCATCTCCAGACACATGTTATTCATCATAAATCATCTGTCATGAAAAAAACAAACATTGAAATCATTTTTCCTTTCCTTTTTTTTGGAGGACCGGGGTGGCGAAGAGAGGGCTGTGCGTTTGCAACGGGACATGGGGTGGGAATAATTCCTTTATGTCGAGGGAGTCTTTTGATTAAGTGCTGCTTGTTACCCGTCAACTTGTTCCTGTGACAAACATGGAAAACCTAGAAAGACGAAGACTCTCTCCCATCGAGGAAAATCTGAGCAAACGGATCTCTGAATGTTAGAAGAGCAAAGGCAGATAAAATAAAGTCCTTCTTCACACAGTGCATGTGGAACTCCCTGCCACAAGAGACCAACCTAGAGAACTTTAAAAGAGGGTTACATAAATTCATGGAAGAGCAGTCAGTGGCTACTAGCCAGGATAGCTCTGCTCTGCTCCACAGTCGTAGACAGCAATGCTTCTGAATACAGAGGGGAGAGTTGCTCATGTGTTCAAATCCTGCTTGCTGGTTTCACAAAAGAGGCATCTGGTTGGCCTCTGTGAAAACAGGATGCTGGACTAGATAGGCCATTGGCCTGATCCAGAACCCTCTTCTTCTGCTTTCTTTCACAAGTGGCCTGGCCCCATCATTAATTTGGTGCTACTAGAACCACATTGGGAGAAAAGCAATGACAAACCTAGACAGCATCTTAAAAAGTAGAGACATCACCTTGCCAACAAAGGTCCGTATAGTTCAAGCTATGGTTTTCCCAGTAGTGATGTATGGAAATGAGAGCTGGACCACAAAGAAGGCTGATTGCCGAAGAATGGATGCTTTTGAATTATGGTGCTGGAGGAGACTCTTGAGAGTCCCATGGACAGCAAGAAGATCAAACCTATCCCTTCTGAAGGAAATCAGCCCTGAGTGCTCACTGGAAGGACAGATCCCGAAGCTGAGGCTTCAAGACTTTGGCCACCTCATGAGAAGAGAAGACTCCCTGGAAAAGACCCTGATGTTGGGAAAGATGGAGAGCACAAGGAGAAGGGGACGACAGAGGACGAGATGGTTGGACAGTGTTCTCGAAGCTACAAACATGAGTCTGACCAAACTGCGGGAGGCAGTGGAAGACAGGAGTGCCTGGCGTGCTCTGGTCCATGGGGTCACGAAGAGTTGGACACGACTAAACAACAACAACAATGCTTGGGCTTCTAAAGTTAGTATACTGAATTGCACAACAGGAACTGACTTTAGTGCAATGCCCCTTAATTTGATGCTAGCAATGGCTGTGCGGACAGTTGTTTCACTGTTGTTCGTCCCCTCCTCCTGAATTTTGAGAACTCCTGAGCTCTTCTTGAAAACCAAATTGTGTGTTACACCTCTGCCCTCCATGACTAGGCCTCAGTACGCTGCGTGAAGTCAAACACATTGACTTTCCAGCTTTTGTTTCTCATTATATAACTGCCCCCCCCCTGCTACTTTGCAATTACGTCCAACACTCTCTCCCTCATCGCTAGGGCTGGGTGGATTCTGTCCATTGTGGTTTTTCTGTTTCGTCTCTTCTGCAGACCTCAGCTCAGTTAATTGCCTTTCCACAGTTAATTGCACATTTGTTTTAAGAAGGAAAGTTCTCGCAAAAGCATTTCGGTGTCGGCTTCCCCTAACAGATTCAGGTTTTTGAAGGCAATTTCCCCTAACATCATGCTTTTTGGATGCCGTTTTTTTCACTAAAACAGTCTTTTTCGAGCACACTCCCCCGAAATCATACACGTTTGCTGCAGCGACAATTGTAGAACTCGATTGCAAAATTCAGAGACGTGCAAATTTCAAAGGTCAGTTGCCTTGCGGTCTGCACCATCGTTTTAGGAGGAGAAGATAAGGTTGATTCTATTTCAAATGCATGTTGAATCGAGTTTGGACCTGATCTGAACTTGCCTTGTTGACATTAGAAACTTTGTAGGGAGATTGAGGAGCAGCTTAAAAACTAAGTCTAATCCCAGCCTGGAAGTAGTAATCTTTCTGAATACCAGGTGCTGGAAACCACAGAAGGGGAAAGGGCTCTGGTGCTCAGATCTTGCTTTGGAGAACAGGATGGTAGACTAGGGTTGCCACTGGCCTGATCCATCAGAGCTTTTCTGATGTTCTTAAGCACATGGCAGAGGGTTTCCTACAACCAGGAGCAATGGAAAACCCGCCATTTTCCTGCAACCAGCAAAGCACACCTGGTTTGCCAGTGGCCCCAAATCCAAGTCTCTCCAGCATTCTACATTTTGCCACAGGAATAAGTTGTGGGTACATCTCCATTTAACAGGGAAAACAACAAACCGAATAGCAGTATTGGGGGACATCAGAGGTAGCACATGTTTGTGGTCGGGCTAGCATCTAAGCTACCCCTGCCACATGTTGAAATCAAAGACAGAAACCAGCTCCCACTGTCAGAATTCCTGACAGTTGACCATCAATGGAAGGCAAGCTTTAGGGCAGGGTTCCCCAACCTTGGGTCTCCAGCTGTTTTTGGACTACAATTCCCATCATCCTTGACCACTGGTCTTGCTAGCGAGGGATGATGGGAGTTGTAGTCCAAAAACAGCTGGAGGCCCAAGGTTGGGGAACACTGCTTTAGGGTGTCATTGAAAGCTTTCAGATGTCTTGCCCCCAGATCCTATTGGAAAAAGGGGCTTCCTGGCAGGACTCTCAAGAAAGGAGATCTTCCATTTGGGTTGCTGTGGCCCTGCATTTTGTTGGAGAACGGCCAAGGACCCCCTGATCTGTTTTCAAGTGAGAGGGAAAGACAGAAGCAGACCCAGGTTTCAATGACATAGAATCCTACCCAACTCCATCGCCAGCTGCTTTTGTATAAACTCACAGCTACTTAGAATCATAGGGACGCGGGTGGCGCTGTGGGTTAAAACACAGAGCCTAGGACTTGCCGATCAGAAGGTCGGCGGTTCGAATCCTCGCGACGGGGTGAGCTCCCGTTGCTCGGTCCCTGCTCCTGTCAACCTAGCAGTTTGAAAGCACATCAAAGTGCGAGTAGATAAATAGGTACCACTCTGGCGGGAAGGTAAATGGTGTTTCCGTGTGCTGCTCTGGTTCGCCAGAAGCGGCTTAGTCATGCTGGCCACATGACCCGGAAGCTGTACGCCGGCTCCCTCGGCCAATAAAGCGAGATGAGCGCCGCAACCCTAGAGTCGGCCATGACTGGACCTAATGGTCAGGTGTCCCTTTATCTTTACCTTACTTAGAATCATAGACTTTAAAAGTTGGAAGGGGCTCTAAGAGTCATCTAGGCCAACCCCTCACAATGAAGGAATCACAGCTGAAGAATACCTGACAGGTGGCCACCGAACCTCTGCTTAAAAAATCCCCAGTGGACCTCCAGTTGCGTGCTGTGCTTTTATGGAAGTGTGGTGTGTGTGTGGATATAATCACAGGACGTGATACCACCTCTTGATTTCAGTTTCCTTTCCTTTCCTTAAAAAGAGAGCAAGTTTCTAGACGTGAACATCTGAGAATGCACAGGTAAATCAGCAAAATCTCAGAAGCCAGATTGAAGAACGAATAAGCTTTCTGGTGCTGTGAAGCTTTGGTGCGTGGGCGGGGCTTCAGACCATTTTAGCTCCTCCCCTTCCTCACGACTAGCTGTGCCACCATAAATTATGCAAAATAGGAAACACAGGGAATAAATTATGCATAATAAGCTCAACTGTGCAAATCTGGGTAACTGATACCGGTTGCAACATTCAGCCTCTTTTGGGGACAGGATCAATATATCTATATTTTAAAATTGCAGAACAGGCATGTTGACCCTCTTGGGTCTTGTGGCTGAAGAGAGGAGAAATCAGATGATGGGAGGGAAAAAACCAAGGGACTTTTCAAGCTCTCTTACAGACCCTGACATGGTTTTCTTTTACAACGGACATCTCCATCACTCCTTATTCCCCAAATCTGCTCTTGGGTTCATTAAGGTAAATTCACTTGAGGTGTGTAAGCCAGTTTTAAATGTCTTTTTAACTCTTTCCCACAATAACTAAGACTGTAGGCTCTTAAGGTGCTGGAGAATTTGCTCCCATGGGGAGTGAAGGAAAGATATCAACTGAACTCATTTTAATAAGGCTTTTTTTTAAGATATGAGATTTCCTAATTGTTTTAGGCAAGATTATTTGGATTATTATTAAGCATGTTTGGAATTTTTTGGAAGTTATGCATCAGTCTCAGTTTAGCAAAGGGATCTTCTACTTCCGGAGTTTGGCTTGGTTGCAAAAGGGGAAGACAGAAGAGGCTGACTGTGGCCCACAGAGAATATCTGTGCTACATACTGAATCTGGTTTAGGATTTATTCCCTCTGAGCAGGGAACTGTAGTTCTCAGAAAGGGCCCCAGCATCCCAAACAGAGCATTCTCAGCCTCTGTGCTGAACTACAGCTCCCAGAATTCCTTAGGGGAGCCCATGACCATCAAAGTGGTATAAAATCAAGAGGTGTCTGCAGGGCTGACATTCCCACCCAAATCGGGGCCATGATCCTAAGATGACGTCCCCATTGAAATCAGTGGGATTAACGGCTGCGTAAATGTGGACAGGGTTGAGTTGCTCCCTAATCTCCAGAATTTGAAGATTTTGAGAAACAATTCGCACAACCAGTTTTCAAGTGGTGGTTACCTGGGTGAGCCAGATCAGGTTGGAATTTTGCCAGTGGCCAAGGCCATAGACAAATTTCTGACCTGTGCCAGGATACTGGGGGCAAGGAAGCAGCTGTCACCATTCCCCTAAGTCCCCCAGGGCAGCCTGCTCAGGTCCCCTTAAGATGGCCTATTGAACCCCCAGATATGGTAGAGATACGCTGTCCCATTGTTGGTGCTGTGTATGAGTTCCCTGCCAGCCCTGCTGGATTCTACAAGTGGAATTGGAAGGCGCCATCTTGTCCTTGGTGCCATCTTGTCTTGGGCCGGCCCTGCTGTTGGACGACCGTGAACCACTATGTCCAAAAAGGTCTTGTGATTTGTCCCCATTAGGTGCTATGACAGCAGAGGTAGCATATTCAGCATGGCTTTTTGGGTAGGCGGAGCTGACCAGCAGCACCTCTGGCCAACCTGGGTAGGGACTTCGGGTCCACCCCACCCTGCTTCGCACCATCACCTCTGCCCTTCCTATGACTTTTAGCCAACTTCCCTTCATCCTTAGAGAATATGGACCACCTGGGCAGTACAGATATTTGCTCCAGCAGCTCTTGAAAACGCAACGGTCCAAAATGCGGCTCCCACAATCTAGTACTGGGGTGAGTCTCCAGAACCTGTCGGACTACATCTCCCATCAGCCCCTGCATGGCCAGTGGTGTGTACAGATGATGGGAATTGTGGTCTAGCAATATCCAGAAGGCCAAAGGCATCCCTCTCATCCTGGATCTGCAAAATGGGCCAGTCGAGAAGCTTCTTCATAGGATAACACAACCCCTCACTGCTATCAAACCCTCCTCACTTCCACCTGACCCCACTGTTTCTCAGGGTGCCTTTACATTTCCGATTTAAATTGGTTATCAAGGACATTCCCTTTCCAGGGATCTTGGAAATTATCATTCTGGGGGAGGACAAGAATGATTGAGGTGCCCACCAGACTACCAGGATTCTTTTGTGCTGGGCGGGCGGCAACGAAATTGACAGCCAAACTGACAAAAAAGCACATACAATCCGGCAGCACAGATTCCCCCCCCCCCCCGCCACCCACAAAACAGAATGGATGAGATTGCCGTGAAAGCTGGGCTGCCAGCTCTCGGCTGCTTCCATCCAATTGCACCGGCTCCTTTCACTCAAAATTTCAGCTCCGCTCAGACAAAGGACCCTCCACGACTCCCATTTGGCTGTTATTAAAGTGAATTACCAGGAGTAAAAACCCCACGTTGTTCAGATGAAAGGTTTCCTGCTTCCCGTAGGAACATGCAACCAGGTCTTTCGAGGACTGGACGTTAATCATAGGAGGAACAACTATTTAAAGCCCTTCCTGGAAGCAGACCCCAGTTAGCGACAGCCAGAAATGAGGGCTTATTGGGCTGAACCCCTCTTGGGTGGATTGACCACATGACAAACCCTGTTTCTTTCTTTCCAATAAACATGGGAAACGGTCACATTCAGGAAGGCCCAGGAAGGCCTTGGGGCAAACTGGTACCATCACCGGACAATGACGCTCTACCCTTCACTCTCTTGGTGCCAAAACGTGACGCACGACATCTTCTTCCATTTCTATTTCAGTGGCAGATAAAGCTCAGAGCGCTGTCTTTGTAAACTCGGGGGATCTCCTTCATTTTAACCGGGAATGACGAGCTCTCCTGGGTCTGGAGAGCCCTTGCCTTCATGAGCACCGTGAGAAAGTGAGAGAGCAAGCCAGGGAACAAAAGTGTATGTGTGTTTGTGTGTGTGATCAGACCGCGGACCTGCATTTCCCCGCAGAACTCGATACCTCGTTCCAAAGAACTGGGGGGGGAAATGTCTGAAGAACCTCGGCATTCAGTGATTGGCCGGGGATTCCTATGAACACCCAGTGCTTCCTGGGTCACTTATCCTTTGGACGTTTGACCATTCCTCCCACCCACCCCTTTACATCACCGTCTCCTTTTCCTCTTCCACAAGGACTGTTGGCCGGTCTCCGTTGTAGAGTCCCGACCCATTGAGATACTCCTCGTCTTTGTTGTACTGTTCTGGTCCAGTGGAAGGCATAGAGTTCTCTGAGATGGAGCCATTTTTGACGTATCCTGGCAAGTTCCGGTGTCCGTTGAGGGCTCCTGGAAGGAGTTTCGAATTGAGCTGCAGGGCAATCCCGCCTCTCGCAGTGACGTTGGTCACACTGGTGTGGGACACCATGGGCCCGTAGCTGTAGGTGGTGCTCCCGCTGCGAGCTTTCCGCTTAAAGTCAAGTGCTAACGTCCATCTGCTCCATGACTTCTTTATCTCTGCTTGAACCTGGCGAGGAGGAGAAAGAGAAGGTGCCTCGTTACTTAAAAATAAAAATTCAACACAAGGACACAGTAACAGCAGCAGCAACAACAACAACAACAACAACAACAACAACATTATTTATACTCTGGCTGGGTTTATCCAGCCACTTCCCCCAGTTTTTAACACCAAACTTACAAACTTCCCTAAACAGGAGTGCCTTCAGATGTCTTCTAAAAGATAGCTGTTTATTTCCTTGACATCTGATAGGAGGGCGTTCTACAGGCGGATGAGACCACCAAGAAGGCCCTCTGCCTGGTTCCCGGTAAACTCACTTCTCACAGGGAGGGAACCACCGGAAGGCCCTCGGAGCTGGACCTCCGTGTCTGGGCTGGAGACACTCCTTCAGGTATACTGGGCCAAGTCTGTTTAGGGCTTGAAAGGTCAGAACCAACACTTTGAATTGTGCTCGGAAACGTACTGGAAGCCAATGTAGGTCTTTCAGGACCGGTGTTATGTGGTCTCAGTGGCCGCTCCCAGTCACCAGTCTAGATGCCACATTCTGGATTAGTTGTAGTTTCCGGATCACCTTCAAAGGTAGCCCCACGTAGAGTGCGTTGCAGTAGTCCAAACGGGAGATAACCAGAGCATGCACCACTCTGGCGAGACAGTCCGCGGGCAGGTAGGGTCTCATCCTGCGTACCAGATGGAGCTGGTAGACAGCTGCCCTGGACACAGAATTGACCTGTGCCTCCATGGACAGCTGTGTGTCCAAAATGACTGTGCACCTGCTCCTTCAGGGGCACAGTTACGCCATTCAGGACCAGGGACTATTCAGCACATGGACCAAGGCTATTTCACCTAAGCAGACCATCACCATAGAATTGCAGAGCTGGATGGGACTGTCATGACCATCTAGTCCACCCCTTGCAAGGCAGAAATATGCAGCTGTCCCATACGGGGATCAAACCTGCAACCTTGGCGTTACCAAAGCCCCACTCTAACCAACTGAGCTATCCAGGCATCAGAGACAAGATGCTTGTACAATGACGGTAAGTGCAATTCTGCACAGATATGTTAAACGAACACATCATTTAGAAGAGCTATATTTCTTTCTTAGGTGCAGGTAAGGAATTGCAGATGACACAAACTTGATGGCAGAAAGTGAGGAGGAATTAAAGAACCTTTTAATGAGGGTGAAAGAAGAGAGCGCAAAATATGGTCTGAAGCTCAACATAAAAAAACCTAAGATCATGGCCACTGGTCCCATCACCTCCTGGCAAACAGAAGGGGAAGAAATGGAGGCAGTGAGAGATTTTACTTTCTTGGGCTCCATGATCACTGCAGATGGTGACAGCAGTCACGAAATTAAAAGACGCCTGCTTCTTGGGAGAAAAGCAATGACAAACCTAGACAGCATCTTAAAAAGCAGAGACATCACCTTGCCAACAAAGCTTCATATAGTTAAAGCTCTGGTTTTCCCAGAAGTGATGTATGGAAGTGAGAGCTGGACCATCAAGAAGGCTGATCGCCGAAGAATGGATGCTTTTGAATTCTGGTGCAGGTGGAGACTCTTGAGAGTCCCATGGAATGCAAGAAGATCAGATCTCTCCATTCCGAAGGAAATCAGCCCTGAGTGCTCAATGGAAGGACAGATCCTGAAGCTGAGGCTCCAAGACTTTGGCCACCTCAGGAGAAGAGAAGACTCCCTGGAAAAGACCCTGGTGTTGGGAAAGATGGAGGGCACAAGGAGAAGGGGACGACAGAGGATGAGATGGTTGGACAGAGTTCTCGAAGCTACTAACATAAGTTTGACCAAACTGTGGGAGGCAGTGGAAGACAGGAGTGCCTGGCGTGCTCTGGTCCAGGGGGTCACGAAGAGTCAGACGCGACTAAACGACTAAACAACAACAACAACAAGGAGTTGCATAGGTCACCATTTTTATCTTGTGTTTAAAGTCCTGCAAAATAGTTCTGCTGGCTCTTCCTTTCATCCTGGCAATCTCGAGGGTTATCCTTTCAGCAGTGGCAAGATTGCTTAAGTTCTTATACCACAATTCAACGAGACAGATTCTTAAAGGTTTGTCCCCCCCTCCCCATTTTTGCCTCCTGAGATCTACCTCTCTGAATATCAGGAGATAGTATTTTTTAAAAACAAATATTAGGGAGCATTTCAAACTTTCAACCCACTCAGCACTTCTCCCTGGAAGATTGGAGGAAAATGATCCACACCCACATTGTGCTCTGGAAGATATAACTTAGGCTGTGAGAAACTTACCTCCCCGTTGCAAAAGCAATAGATAATGGCGACAAAAAACCCCTAGGAAAGAGGAGGAGAAAAACGACAAATTAATGTTGACTCAGAACATGGCTATTTCACCGAAGCACAGATATTCTCTGAGTTTGGAACTGAACCCGCACAGAGAACCCCTTACCTGGAAAGAGTTGAAGAGCATTTCATAGTGCATTTGAATTTGCCAAATGATCCCTGACACTTCGGTGTATGGCATAGCCATAAAAACAATATAATGAACTCCGAAAAGAGGCATGAGGACCAGGGTGGATTTCAGTAGCTTCCTGCAGAAGAGAGCAGAGAGGAAAGGGAAAACGTTACGAGAAGCTAAATTCATTTCCAAACCACGAACCATAATGAAATACCAACATCCAGGTGTGAGGAGAAAACAGCAAAGACCTGATGAAGAGAGCGCAGCACAGGTTATATTTTCTGAGAATCCTTCAGAAAAATAATCTCTCAAAGGACCTGTTGATGGCATTTTACCATTGTACTTTGGAGAGTGTGTTAACTTCTGGTCTGTGTGTGTGGTTTGGGAGCTGAAAAAACAATGCTGTCCAGGGTTATAAAGACTGAAATGTACCATATTTTTTTCTCTATAAGACTCACTTTTTCCCTCCTAAAAAGTAAGGGGAAATGTGTGTGCGTCTTAGGGAGCGAATGCAGGCTGCGCAGCTATCCCAGAAGCCAGAACAGCAAGAGGGATTGCTGCTTTCACTGCGCAGCGATCCCTCTTGCTGTTCTGGCTTCTGAGCTTCAGAATATTTTTTTTCTTGTTTTCCTCCTCCCAAAACTAGGTGCGTCTTATGGTCTGGTGCGTCTTGTAGAGCGAAAAATACGGTAATTGTGTGCACTTTCCCCACCTTGGATCAAATCTATGCTTCAGATGTCTTCTAAAAGTTAGATAGTTGTTCATTTCCTTGACATTTGACGGGAGGGCGTTCCACAGGGCGGGCGCCACCACCGAGAAGGCCCTCTGCCTGGTTCCCTGTAACCTCACTTCTCGCAGAGAGGGAACCGCCAGAAGGCCCTCGGAGCTAGACCTCAGTGTCTGGGTAGAATGATGGGGGTGGAGACGCTCCTTCAGGTATCCTGGACCGAGGCCGTTTAGGGCTTTAAAGGTCAGCACCAACACTTTGAATTGTGCTCGGAAACGTACTGGGAGCAAAGGTAGCAGATAGCGCCTCAGAACGTCTGAGCAGATGAGGACATCTGGTACCATTCAGGAGCGGTGCTCCCCGAAGGAACACTGACTGGAAATGATGCTGACAGAGGGAGGAGGGAGAGGGAGGGGCAGGAAATTCTCTGCCAACGGTTGCCGCAGCATGGAGGCAATTACGAAGGGGCACCGGCCGGCCGCCCAGAGGCCCAGCCTCTTCTGCAACGAATAGCGGCAGCGGACGGGGCTGGAGGTTGAGGAAAACATCATTAAAAGCAAAACAAAACAGCCAAGAGCCTCCAAAACCATAATGAGTAACAAGCCTCAAATAGCGTGTAATAAATCAATAGGTAGATGATAGGCCTCGGTGAGGCTGGAAAACGAGGCTTGACCGTTTTTTTTATTGCCAATGGCAGCTGGTGCAAACTCCCTCCTCCTGCTTTAAATTAAACATTTTCCTTCCAAGTTCTCAAGGTTCTCTCTTCCCTCCCCGCCCTTCTTTTTCTTCTAAAAAAACTCGGCCAATCTGACGAATGTGGACCTCTAGCTTTGCCAGGATTACTCAGACGTAGCTGTGATCGGTTAAGGCTGAGCAGAGATCTGCTAACACACATGGCAGCTTAGCGGGTAGGTGGCAGAGAGCTAGGAAGTTCATAGAATTGTAGAGTTGGAAGGGACCCCCCAAGGCTCATCTAGTCTAACCCCTTGCCATGCAGGAATCACAGCTGAAGACTCCCCAGCAGATGGCCAACCAACTGGTGTTGACAAACATCCAGTGAAGTTCACCACCATCCGAAGAAGAAGAAAAAGAAGAGTTTGGATTTGATATCCCGCTTTATCACTACCCGAAGGAGTCTCAAAGTTCCCTTCCTCCCCCACAACAAACACTCTGTGAGGTGAGTGGGGCTGAGAGACTTCACAGAAGTGCAACTGGCCCAAGGTCACCCAGCAGCTGCATGTGGAGGAGCGGGGAAGCGAACCCGGTTCCCCAGATTATGAGTCTACCACTCTTAACCACTACACCACACTGGCTTGCCGATCAGAAGGTCGGCGGTTCGAATCCCCACAATGGGGGGAGCTCTCGTTGTTCGGTCCCAGCTCCTGCCCACCTAGCAGTTCGAAAGCATGTCAAAGTGCAAGTAGATAAATAGGTAGTGCTCTGGTGGGAAGGTAAACGTGTGCTGCTCTGGTTTGCCAGAAGCGGCTTAGTCATGCTGGCCACATGACCCGGAAGCTGTACGCCGGCTCCCTCGGCCAATAAATTGAGATGAGCGCCGCAACCCCAGAGTCGTCCGCGACTGGACCTAATGGTCAGGGGTACCTTTACCTCTGCCTCTCAAAGCGGCTAACATTCTCCTTTCCCTTCCTCCCCCACAACAAACACTCTGTGAGGTGAGTGGGGCTGAGAGACTTCAGAGAAGCGTGACTAGCCCAAGGTCACCCAGCAGCTGCATGTGGAGGAGTGGGGAAGCGAACCCGGTTCACCAGATTGCAAGACTACCACTCTTAACCACTACACCACACTGGCTCTCACACTGACTTCCAAAGGAGTCCATTCCACTGGTACACCTCACCATCAGAAACATTCTTCCTAATCTTTTGTTGGAATCTCTTTTCTTGCAACCTGAATCCATTGGTTCGGGTCCTACGCTCCAGAGCAGGGGGAGAAAACAAGCTTGCTCCATCTTCCATGTGACAACCCTTGCGGTATTTGAAGATGGCTCTCGTATCTCCTCTCGGCCTCCTCTTTTCCAGGCTAAACATACCCAGCTCCTTCAACCGTTCCTCATCAGGCTTAGTTTCCAGACCCCTGACCATCTCAGTCGCCCTTCTCTGCACAAGTTCCAGCTTGTCAACAACTTTTTAAAATTGCGGCGCCCAGAATTGGATGCAGTATTCCAGGTGTGGTCGGACCAGAGTAGAGCAGTACTAGGGACGTGGGTGGCACTCTGGGTTAAACTACAGAGCCTAGGACTTGCCGATCAGAAGGTCGGCGGTTCGAATCCCCGCGACGGGGTGAGTTCCCGTTGTTCGCTCCCTGCTCCTGCCAACCTAGCAGTTCGAAAGCACGTCAAAGTGCAAGAAGATAAATAGGTACCGCTCCAGCAGGAAGGTAAACGGCGTTTCCGTGCGCTGCTCTGGTTCGCCAGAAGCGGCTCAGTCATTCTGGCCACATGACCCGGAAGCTGTACGCCAGCTCCCTCGGCCAAGAAAGCGAGATGAGCACCGCAACCCCAGAGTCAGTCACCCGTGGACCTAATGCTCAGGGGTACCTTTACCCTTTACCATTTAAAGTTCCCCATCCTTGTCTTAATGGTTCCCATTAATAGGTTGTTGGTACGCTCCTTCTCCGAAACCTCCCTGCAGAGTAGGACAGCCCCAAGTACTTACCTGTACTGTTGCCTCGTGTCACACCTCCCCGCATTTGTTTCTCGGAGTTTGGTTGCGAGGACTCTGAGAATTTTGATGAAAAGGATAAAATTTGCCTGGGGGAGAAAGAGAGACAAAGCGTTTTTCAAAGGGTGCTGTGGAGAGAGGCCTCTGGAAACCCCTCTCCAGCTTCTACTACTAAAAGGGTCAGTTGCTGTGGGAGAAATTCCCCTTGTCTGGGGTTCAAGGAGGGTCACATCCATTTCCCAATTGGTCAGACTTTATTCAGCAATGCATCGCAGGATAAGAGTCCAAAGAGTTTGCAAAAAAAGCTTTGCATCATTACACATTATTTATAAGAAAAAATAAGTCATCTTGATTAGGCAGAGACCACAAGATGACCCTGATTGTAGCCAGATTCTGCGCACAGATCTGTAGGCGCAGACCATCCCCTGATTCAATCTCGTTTGTTAAGAAAATTCCCAAATTTGGATCGACGACGACTCTGGTTCATTTCGCTAAGGTTGTCTATCTCAAAGTTTTTATGTGTTTATATGCCTATCGCACTTTTAATCTTAAAATCCATGTGGTATATTGTTTCAAATGTTTGTTTTGCTATTGGGATTGTAGTTCCATTTGTGTTTCTCAAGCTGGTCTCGGACCGTAATAAATTTCATGTTTCAAGTCATCTTGGCTTTTCCAGCCTCTGGGCCAACCAATATCTGCCATCCCATCGTCCCATCTCTTCATCCAGCCAGAGTCCTAGAAATATACCGTATTTTTTGCTCTATAGGATGCACCTTTTCCCCCTCCAAAAATTAAGGGGAAATGTGTGTGCGTCCTATGGAGCAAATGCAGGCTTCTTGGCTTCAGCGACAGCAACGCGAAGCCTCCAAAGTGTAGAGGGAGCACTCCTTCCGCGCTCCGGAGGCTTCGCGTTGCTTTCGCTGAAGCCTCTCACTCTCTAGGCTTCAGCGAAAGCAACGCGAAGCCTTTGGAGCGCAGTGGGAACTTGCGCTGCGCTCCGAAGGCTTTGGGTTCCTTTTGCTGAAGCTGGGAGAGCAAGACTCTCCAGGCTTCAGCAGAGAGGGAGAGCTGCACAGCGCCCCTTCAGCCAAGCGGGAGGAGAAATGGAAGGGGCTCCATTTCTCCTGCCGCTTCACTGAAGGGGCGCTAAGCAGAGAGGGGGAGAATTCCCCCCCCCCCGTTCTCCCCCTCCTATGGTCTGGTGCATCCTATAGAGGGGAAAATACGGTAACTTTACTCAGCCCATTTTCACTGAACCTGCCAGAACCCTCCTTGTACCTTATTTAGAGTCATTTCGCCCCTTTAACAGCCAGCGTTAAGGTCTTCCTAAACTGGTCCTTGTCAGGCTGCACTTTGCACATGTGTCGTTAGCCTCCCTGAGTTTTACAGAAATTCCACGTGTTCATCACGCACCTTGAAAATCTGGGAGACTAGTTTGGAAAAGGTGGATAGCACAAGCTTTTTCTCCCTCTTTCATAACTCTAGAACTCAGGAAGCTGAATGCTGGTCGATTCAGGACAGATAAAGTCCTTCTTCACTCGGCGCATAGTTAAACTATGGAACTCATCTCCACAGGAAACTGTCACGGCCACCAACTTAGATGGAATAGAGAGCTATCGATGGTTACTAAGCCAGGATGACTATACCTCCACAGTTGGAAGCAGTAAAGCCACTTCTGCCATTCGGAGGAGGTGGAGTTGCGGGCTTCACGGCCCCGCCTCCGCCCCTGGCCCCTGCACAATTGGGGGGATTCCCAGCTGTGTCACCCCCTGGCCAGCCAATCGGCTGGCTCTGGGGCCGTGGCCTGCCCTATTTAAGGCAGGATGTGACCGGGGATCTCCCTCTTTGCTGCCCGCCAGCTGTTCCTGCTTTCCCCACCCTTCTGCCCTATAAGGTTTTCATTCCTTGACCTTGCTATGGACCTCGGTTGGTCGCCATTGAGGGGCCTGGTAGGAATTTTTTCCACTTGGCAAATTGGCACCAGCCACTTGGTTTTTGCCTACCTCGTAGCAAATCGTCACAACTTTCTGGGTATTGGCGGTTAGGCATTGGTATTGCTCTGTAGATGGAAAGAGGGGAGGGAGCGCCATCACCTGCCCCACATATTGAAGGATATTCCGTTAAAGCATTCTGGGGGGCGTGGCCTTGTCTGAAGCCTGGGGAGGTGAGGGCCTAAGGCACGTCCCCTATTGGTGACCCTGGGGGAGTTCCTAGTTGATGTACATCAGCAGGACTTCCCCTGTTGTTGTTGTTGTTTAGTCGTTTAGTTGTGTCCGACTCTTCGTGACCCCCTGGACCAGAGCACGCCAGGCCCTCCTGTCTTCCACTGCCTCCCGCAGTTTGGTCAAACTCACGCTGGTAGCTTTGAGAACACTGTCCCACCATCTCGTCCTCTGTCGTCCCCTTCTCCTTGTGCCCTCCATCTTTCCCAACATCAGGGTCTTCTCCAGGGAGTCGAGTCTTCTCATGAGGTGGCCAAAGTATTGGAGTCTCAGCTTCAGGATCTGTCCTTCCAGTGAGCACTCAGGGCTGATTTCCTTCAGAATGGAGAGGTTGGATCTTCTTGCAGTCCATGGGACTCTCAAGAGTCTCCTCCAGCACCAGAATTCAAAAGCATCCATTCTTCGGCGATCAGCCTTCTTGATGGTTCAGCTCTCACTTCCATACATCACTACTGGGAAAACCAGAGCTTGAACTATACAGACCTTTGTTGGCAAGGTGATGTCTCTGCTTTTTAAGATGCTGTCTAGGTTTGTCATTGCTTTTCTCTGAAGAAGCCGGGGTCTTTTAACTCCCCCTACTGGTGGTTAACCCTTTCTGGACTTCAAGCAAATGGGCTGAAGTTGGATAGGGTCGGTTAGGACCATCGCCTGTAACCAACAAAGTTGTGGCCTTATTTAACCCATTGACCTTAATAATTGTGTCATTATTTCCACTGGAAGGGGTTGCGAACTCGCCATACAATGCTTCTTAATACTAGCTTCCAGAAACCACAGGAGGGGAGAGGGCTCTTGTGTTCGAATCCTGCTTGTGCATTCCCCCCAAGCACTTGGTGGTTAGCCACTGTGAGAACAGGGTGCTGGACAAGACAGGCCACTGGCCTGATCCTGCAGGCCTTTCTTATGTTCTGACTTTCTTCATCGGTCCGTTTCCTTGCTGGAAATCACTGGGCTGGTTTTTCCTTGGCGCGAGGAGGTGCCAACAGCCCGGACCACACAAGGATGCTTCGAAATCTAGGCAGGGTGGAAGAGACGGGACGACAACTGAGGAATCTGGCAGGATGAGTGCGGCGAAGTGCCAGGGCCCACAAGCCTTTCCAGTTTATGGTCCAATGAAGAGAAGACAATGATTTACTCAATCGCGGCAGCCAGAATAATAGTGGCAAGAAACTGGAAGAATGAAATCTTACCAACGATTATATAGTGGCAAACTCTCATGATAGAATACCTGTAACTAGCAAAACTAACTGGAAAAATTAGAGGAGTGTCAAACCAGAAGATATATAGGGAATGGAAAATATTTAAGGAATACTTAAAAATGTATTGTACGAATAATAAGATACTTGCAGAAAGAGAGCGATACTGTTAACCAAGAATGATATAAAATATATTAGTGGATCGTATATACATGTATAAGACAGAATAATAGGATTCTGTGCAAAGAATACAGATAACACAAGTAGTATAATGAGAACTATTGGAAGTTACATATTTTAATTTGTCATGTAAGTGTAATAGATTGTACTTTTTAATGTTTGCTCCTTTATCTTTTCTTAATTTATTGTTTCTATTCATTTGTATTGTTTTCTGTTTTATATGTTATGTAACTCATGTATATTTGTCTATGTGAAAAATAATGAAGATTTTCTTTAAAAAAAAAGAAAAGGAAAAAAAGAAGAAGAGAAGACAATGATTTAGATGGGATGAAGGGTTGATGTTCTTCAGAGAAAATCCCAGAGCAGTGGACCATTTTTGCAAATGTTCCTATTCAGTGTTTGAGCTGTGGTCCACCTAGTGTTTAGACTCTTTGGTAGCCTTGACTTAGGGCTGTTATAGGTCTAGAATTTCCCGGACTTATCTAGGATTCATCTGTCAGAAACAGCGTTTACTCACATTTGCAAACCTGCCGTGACCCCTCTTTCCTGTCAAGTTTTGTTTTGTTTCCTTTTGTTTTCGGGGTGCCCCGGGGTGAGGAAGGGAGGGAAAGAGGGAGAATTCTTTTGCAGTAGAGCAGAGAAAACCGCGGCTGAGGTTTCTCTGTGCCGAAGCCGAAAAGGCTTCCTCGGAGTGAGAAAGAAAGAAAGAAGGAAAGAGAGAAAGAGAGAGAGAGAGAGTGAGAGAGAGAGAGAGAGAGAGAGATCCACTGTTCTGCACTCGGAATACATTACGGAAATGAGTGCAAGATGTTCAGATTGCAGTTAGCGCAGATGTTCTTAGATGCACTTTTGCTGTCGGGGCTTCTGTCCAATCTGGAGCGGGTGAGAGACAGACAGACAGACAGACAGACAGACAGACAGACAGACAGAACAGGCTCACGAGAGGAGAGAGGGCTGGAGGTCATTGGAGAGGGGGAATATTGCTCTGGTCCCAGGTGCAAAGCCTTTTGGCTAACAGGCAGCTGGGAATGGGAGGCATCTGCTGCTGACTGATGGTCCTTCTGAAAATAAAGCTTCTCTAGTCCATGGGTAAAGCAATGACAAACCTAGACAGCATCTTAAAAAGCAGAGACATCACCTTGCCAACAAAGGTCTGTATAGTTAAAGCTATGGTTTTCCCAGTAGTGATGTATGGAAGTGAAAGCTGGGCCATAAAGAAGGCTGATCGCCGAAGAATGGATGCTTTTGAATTATGGTGCTGGAGGAGACTCTTGAGAGTCCCATGGACTGCAAGAAGATCCAACCGATCCATTCTGAAGGAAATCAGCCCTGAGTGCTCACTGGAAGGATAGATCCTGAGGCTCCAAGACTTTGGCCACCTCATGAGAAGAGAAGACTCCCTGATGTTGGGAAAGATGGAGGGCGCAAGGAGAAGGGGACGACAGAGGACGAGATGGTGGGACAGTGTTCTCGAAGCTACCAGCATGAGTTTGACCAAACTGCGGGAGGCAGTGGAAGACAGGAGTGCCTGGCGTGCTCTGGTCCAGGGGGTCACGAAGAGTCGGACACGACTAAACGGCTAAACAACAACAACAGTACATTGATTCTTGCTTTCATTTTATGGATCGATGGTCTCGTTAGATACTAAAATTCATGTCAAATTGCTGTTTTGGGGTTTGTTTTTAAAAGTCTGGAACGGATTAATCCATTTTGCATTGCAAAATTTCTATGGGAAAGCGCGCCTTGGTTTTGGAACGCTTTGGTTTCGGAATGGACTTCAGGAATGGATTAAATTTGAGAACCAAGGTACCACTGTACCTGGCTTGAAAGTGCATCATTTTAATAAGCATTTTAATAAACCACGGTGAACGCTTAGAAGAAATTTGCAAACTCAATAAGTAATGATAACAACAACAACAACAACAACAACAACAACAACTTTCACACTGCTCCTGGCTGCATCCTGCTCCCACCCTGTTTGCTCTTGAGCCCCCCCCCCAGACTAAGAGTCTCCCCTTCTCCTTCTCTCTCGACCCCAGTCTTCTCGACTTACCATGACAGCTATAAGGATAGGCACCTGAATAACCCATTTGAAGTAGCCAGCGCTTAAATCCCAGCACCTGGGGAGGAAAGAGGGATGCCGTCAAGGCCAAAGTGAGAGTCAGGGCATTTTGGCCCCTGAGGCAAACCACAAAACGTTGCCCACCCCCTGCCAGGGAAGAAGGAGTGAGCGAAGATTGACTTCAGGAACAAGAGAGGGATAAAAATCTACACTGAGTTCTGCTGCCCCATGGATTCTGCCGCCCGAGGTTACCTACCTCTTGGGTGAGCCGGCCCCAGGGCCGGATTTAGGTTTGATGAGGCCCTGAGCTACTGAAGGTAATGGGGCCCTATATATGTCCAGCTGCCCTTCATCAACAACTGTTTTTTTGTGTTGAATATATGATTAAAAATACATTAAAATGCCACAGATTAAAAGCTTCCCTAAACAGGGCTGCCTTTAGATGTCTTCTAAAAGCTGGTAGTTGTTGTTCTCTTTGACATCTGCTGGGAGGGTGTTCCACAGGGCGGGCGCCACCACCGAGAAGGCCCTCTGCCTGGTTTCCTGTAACTTGGCTTCTCGCAGTGAGGGAACCGCCAGAAGGCCCTCGGCGCTGGACCTCAGTGTCCAGGCAGAAGAGCTGGGATAGAACCCCGGACTCTTTAAGTAAGGGAAAGAGTAGTTTATGGACTTACTCTGTGTCTGCAAACGTCGCCCTTAACGTCGCCCAGAATGTAACAAACACAACAGGGAGCCCTGGAAGAGAAAAGGAAAGGAGGCGGGTGAAAATGGGGAATTATAGTGTCACTTTGCAGGAACATAGGAAGCTGTCTTATATTGAGTCAGACCATAGGGTCCATCTAGTTCAGTAGTTGGACGTGTTTTCATTTTGTGTGGAACTAAACAGCTCAGGGCCGCAATAGCAAAAGGAAGGCCTCTCCCCGTATGAACCTACCCAGACCCTGAAACCCTCATCTGTGGCCCTCCTTTGTGCGCCTCCTCCACGAGAGGCCCAGAGGGCGGCAACACCAGAACAGGGCCTTTTCTGTGGTGACTCCCCATTGGGGGAATGCTCTTCCAAGGGAGGTTCGCCTGTCGCCTTTGTTTCATATCTTCAGGTGCCAGGTGAAAATGTTCCTCCAGTGGTGTAGCATGGGTTGCAGGCACCCAGGCCAGGCAAACCACTGGTACTGCTGGAGCGACCCACCCTCAGAGCCAAAACTGAAGCACAGAACTGCATAGTTCTCCCTCGTTGCCCTTGCTCTTCCTGTCCCTCTGCTGACATGACACCTCCCCCTTAGTTGTGTAAGCTCCTTGGGGCAGAGACCTGGAGGATTTCCGTTTGCTGCTGCTTACACTGTAAAGAGCGGTGTTCATGGGCACAAATGTATTTTTACATTCTCCATGAAAATGTTAAAAGTTAAATAAACCTTGTGGAGCGAGGAGTGTTAATGTACAGTGGTACCTCGGGTTAAGTACTTAATTCGTTCCAGAGGTCCGTTCTTAACCTGAAACTGTTCTTAACCTGAAACACCACTTTAGCTAATGGGGCCTCCCGCTGCCGCCACACGATTTCTGTTCTCATTCTGAAGCAAAGTTCTTAACCCAAGGTAATATTTCTGGGTTAGCGGAGTCTGTGACCTGAAGCATATGTAACCTGAAGTGTATGTTACCTGAAGCGTATGTAACCTGAGGCATATGGAACCCGAGGTACCACTGTATATGGAATTGTACATATGGTCAATTTGAATATGTTATTATTGATTATGTATACCCAATGTATCAGCTGCCTGGGGGGGTTTCACTGTTGGGTTTTGGTTGTTGGTAAAAAATAAAGAAATAATAATAATAATAATAATAATAATAATAATAATAATAATAGATCAGCCCCCCCCCAATGCACTGCCCTTTTCACAAAGCCTCAACGGGTGGCACCGCCGAAATTGACTTCTATAGCATCCACATTGCATGCGCTGTGCATCTCCAGTCTATAAGCACAGTGTGTACAATGCAGGTCCTATAAGGTCAGGTCATCTCAACTGAAGCTGGCCAGGGGGGTGCTGCTAGGCCCTGAGCTGCCTCCCCCCTCTCCATAACTGTAATGAACCATGGAAAGGGCCAAATGACCAGATTGGCGCACTCAGAGGGGCAGTGGCCTGAGGTTGCAAGGGTCAAAGAACCACGACTATTTCTGCAGGAGGGTCTCTGCCTCCAGCATCCTAGAGATGCCCAGTCAGAACGAAAAGGCCACTGAGAAGACTTCCCCTCCCTTAAGAACCTAGGAAGTGCACACAGGATCAGACCAATGGCCCATCTAGTCCAGCAAACTCTTCTTGCCGTGGTCGACCAGATGCCTCTGGGAAACTAGGGAGGAGAACATGAGCTTGCGCTCTCCTTGTGTGGGTTCCAGCAACTGGTTTTCAGAAGCATTGATGCCTCCAACTGCATATACCCACCAACATTTCTTCAATGAAAACAGGGATGTCCCATTCCATACCCTCCAATATTTCTTCAATGAAAACAGGGACGTCCTATCCATTCCCTCCAATATTTCTTCAATGAAAACAGGGACGTCCTATCCATGCCCTCCAATATTTCTCCAAAGGAAACAGGGAGATCCTATTCCATACCCTCCAATATTACTTCAAAGAAAACAGGGATGTCCTATCCATACTTTCCAATATTTCTTCAATGAAAACAGGGACGTCCTATCCATGCCCTCCAATATTTCTCCAATGGAAACAGGTAGATCCCATTCCATGCACTCCAATATTTCTTCAGTGAAAACAGGGACGTCCTATCCATGCCCTCCAATATTTCTCCAATGGAAACAGGTAGATCCCATTCCATGCCCTCCAATATTTCTCCAAGGGAAATAGGGAGCTCTCCTTGTGTGGGTTCCAGCAACTGGTTTTCAGAAGCAGTGATGCCTCCAACTGCATGTACCCACCAACATTTCTTCAATGAAAACAGGGATGTCCCATTCCATACCCTCCAATATTTCTCCAAAGGAAACAGGGAGATCCTATTCCATTCCCTCCAATATTTCTTCAATGAAAACAGGGATGTCCTATCCGTACCCTCCAATATTTCTTCAACAGAAGCAGGGACGTCCTATCCATGCCCTCCATTATTTCCACAATGAAAAGAGGGACGTCCTAAGGAAAAGCGGGACATTCCAGGATCAAATCAGAAACCAGGATGGCTTCTGTAAATCCAGGACTCTCCCTGGAAAACAGGGACACCTGGAGGGTCTGCAACTGTGGAGGCAGACATAGTCATCCTGGCTGGCAGCCACTGACAGCCTTCTCCCCCACAAATTTGTCTAATCCTCTTTTAAGCCCTCTGAGTTGGCCACCATCGCAGCCACGCACCCTCCTTGCACTTGATGAGCTTAGGCTATTTTGAGAACCTTCCCTTCCCTTCCCTGAAGGCCCACTCCATGGAAACAGAACGGTTCCAGCTAATGAACTGCGCACACTTCATCACCACATCCTGTTTTCAACAGCAGCTCTACCTCCTCTGAAAATTGCAGGTTGCGGCTCTTCCAGGCGTTGACGTACCCGAGGCAGCCTCTGCTTACTTCAAGCAGACCTTGGGCCCCCCCCTCTCTTGACGTGAGCGGAAGGAAGAGGGGAAAGGGAATGGGTGGGAGAAAGCAGAATGAGGGGCTCCCCCAGGACCCCACAATCCGGCTGAGGTGAGCCTGCCTTGTGACGTTGACAAACCCAGAAGAGGGACCTCGGCTTTTGTGGTTTCAAAATGGCAGCCTGGCTCTCTCCTCGACCTTGTCTTATGCTCTCTGGACAGATGCAGGCCCCGTTCTTAAATTTTGTACCGGCCCAATGCCCTGAGCTGAAGGACACAGCCCAGTTCAGCTTGCTTGGGACAAGAGACTGTTGTGTTCTTACTGTTTTTACTTTTTGCCACATGGGTTTATTTGAAAATATACAAGCGGAGAAGGAAAACATGCAGATGGAGCTTGCTTTTTTTGAAAGCTTCACCAGTTTTTGCCCAAAGCAAGCAACGTACCCTTGGAGACCCCATTCCAGGGCCCAGCAAACATCCGTCTCGTTCACTGACTATATTCTAAACCCAAAATCTTGTTTTCTAGCCTCCGTCCAAGCAGATAGGTATGCTGTGGTAGCCACAAGACATCAAAAGTTATCGATGAAACATCTACCCATTGCTATCCCGTTTTAGCTATTATGACCAAACAAAGTTGCCCCTCCATACACAATTGTGTTTCCATTACGATATGTTCCTGAGGGTTTGTTGCCACTGTTGAAAAATGGCTTCCCTGTGTTCAGCTCCACATCACCTCAGAAACTTATAGACATTCTGATTACATGGAGTGATCACAGTTAGCGATAGGTGGACTCCCTTAGAGCAGCTTCTAATGCATTTAGAAACATATATTGGGGTTGTATCCCATGTTAGCCCTACTCAGAGTAGATCCATTTTTATTTCATTCTCATAAAGGTCCTGGAAATGTGAGGGGGATCTGCAGCAAATCACAAATTCATAGTTGATCGATAGTCACAAACAGGGGACTCTATGTTGTCATATTTCCTAAACTTGCGTGGCAGGAAGGGGAAAAATAAAAACTTAATCTTCTTCTTTCTGTCACTACACACTCTGTCTCTTACCTGCAATGGAGCTCTCCTCCCAACAGCACACTCCATTTTGAACTGGACTATGGACTTTTCTCGCTTTTAAGAATTATTGCCTCCCTGATTTTCAATCCTGCATTTTTTAAAACCTGACAATGCTTTTAATGTGAGTAAACTTTATGCAGTGATACCTCTGGATACACACACCTCTGGTTGCGTATCCTTTGGGTTACGCTTGTGGCAAACCCAAAAGTATTTTTCCAGGTTTCACCCCGCGCGCATGTGCAGAAGAGCTCTACTGCACTGTGCACATGCACAGAACAGGCACACCCGGTTGTGAATTCCTCAGGATCCGACCAGAGCTCCGGAATGGATCCTGTGCTCAACCGGACGTACCACTGTATTTTCTTGTTTACATAAAAGTCTGAGAGTGATTTCTTTGTTCAGAGGGAAACATAAAAAGGGAGAAAGCAATCCAAGTTTGCCTAGGCATCCTTGGATATCCTAATTGTTCTGGAAGATTACGCAACCTTGTCCCAAACAGCTTCTAGAGAAAACCTGTGCACAGATGGTGCCTTTTCACTGCTGAAATAGGTACCATATTTTTCGCCCTATAGGACGCATTTTTCCCCCTCCAAAAATGAAGGGGAAATGTGTGTGCGTCCTATGGGGCGAATGCAGGCTTTCACTGAAGCCTGGAGAGTGAGAGGGGTCGGTGCGCACGACCCCTCTCACTCTCCAGTCTTCAGGAAGCTATCCGCAAGCCTTGGGAGCTCCGCGGGAGTTCCCGTAGGGCTCCCAAGGCTTGCGGATAGCAGCCTGCATCCCGAAGCCTGGGGCACGCTTCTCCCTACTGCCAGCCCCACAAGCTCGGGGGACAGCAGGGAGGCGGAGCTCCGCCATCCCGCTATTCCCCAACCTGGTTTGCAGAGTTGCCTGCATCCCGAAGCCTTCGGGCAGATATCCACAAGCCCGGGGAGACCGGCGTGACTTCCCGCGGGCTCCCTAGGCTTGCAGATAGCAGCCTGTTCTGGGGGCTGAGGTCGGGGGGGGGGGGAAATGTGGGCTTCCCCCGCCCCAGCCCTGCACCTGGGGGTGAAATAAATTTTTTTCTTTATTCCCCCCCCCCAAAAAAAACCCCTAGATGCGCCCTATGGACCGGTGCACCCTATGGGGTGAAAAATACGGTATTTGCATTCCGACATGAGTGAAAAGAGGAAGGATAATTACTAAACAAAATATCATCTCTTACTCATCCAAACCCAGGGCTCATCTGCTGTCCTCTCCTAGGGAAAAGAACTACCAATTTCTTTTTCTCAAATCATTTCCCGACGTTACTAAAAGTCAATTTTCTCATATCCACATCGCTACACAAACATGCCCCATCTATCTCCTCAACCAGGTAATCTCTCAAACCACCTGGGAAACTCTGAGCAGTTGAGTAAGGCCGACGGGAGGCAAGACTCACCCCAGCCAAATAACGTGAATCCCCAAAGGTACTTCTTCTCCGAGAAGAAGGCCATGAAGATGAGGCTGTGAAGGTAGAGCCCTTCCACCAGGATCCAGTAGTAGTTGGTGGCCAGGAAGTAAAGAAACAAGGTCACTGCTACCTTGCAACCCACCTGAGAAAGATCAGAGAAAGGAAAGGAGGAGGGAAAGGAGGTTAATACAGCAGAACACTTAGAACGGCAAGACCCAACCTCACCGCCAACATTATATTAGGAGCTGGACCAATTATGAGCATGAACTTGACATTTATAATATATCTGGACCAACCTGAAGAAGGCATATAAAATGGCAGATGAAAGTGATGGACTATATGGAACTGGCGGAAATGACTGGCAGAATCCGAGACCAAGGTGAAGAGTTGGTGGAAGAAGATTGGAAAAAAATTAAAGTTTATTTACAGAAACATTGCAAAATTAAGGAATGTTAGAAGGATGTCGGAATGAAGTAATGCGGTTTTAGCAGAAATGATATAAAGTATTAGCTAAAAATTGATTTTTTAATTGGAGAAATTGAGTCATAATACGAATTGCCGTGGGACATTCGCTGTGCATTATACTTTTATTCTATACAGAGTTGGGTTTCAGAAGACCTCACCACTGGCATCATCACCAAGACCATTGAGGAATCTGCTGTTCATCCCCACTAACCCCCCCCCGCCCCCGCTAAGATAGGGTTACCAGACATGGAAACACTGTTTACTTTCCCGCTACAGTGATACTTATTTATCTACTTGCACTTTGACATGCTTTCGAACTGCTAGGTTGGCAGGAGCTGGGACCGAGCAACAGGAGCCCACTCCGTCGTGGAGATTCGAACCGCCGACCTTCTGATCGGCAAGCCCAAGAGGCTCCGTGATTTAGAACACAGCGCCACCCTGACAAAGCACATAGCTAAACTACGTGCCTCTTACAGTAGGCACTGATGTTCACCAACTTGGATGGCTTCAAGAGAGACAAATTCATGAAAGAGAGGGCTATTGACAGCTACTAGCCACGATGGCTATGCTGTTGTCTGAAGGCAATTCTAAAAATAAAATAAAATTGTAGTATAAACAGTGACAACTGGGAAATACTGGCGTGTGTGTGCTCCAGTTGGAGAACAGCCTTTACCAAAGGTGTCATGGGCTTTGAAGACACTCGAACATCAACTTCATTGGACTGGTCATGTTGTGTGGCTGCCTGATGACTGTCTACCAAAGCAACAACTCTACTCCAAACTTAAAAATGGAAAGCGTAATGCTGGTGGTCAACAAAAGACTGTCTCAAAGCAAATCTTTAAAAAAAGTAGTATAAACACCAACAAAGCTTTCATGGGCTTTGAAGACACTCGAACTCAGGACGCAAGGGAGAAACGTGCTAAGAGGAAGGCATGCTTGGCAAATCCACACCGTGATCAACTCCAGCTCGGAAACCAATGTCCCCACTGTGGAAGGACGTGTGGATCCAGAATTGGCCTCCACAGTCACTTATGGACTGATTGTTAAAACCGTGTTTATGGAAGACAATCTTACTCGGCTACGAGGAATCGCCAAAGAAGAAGAAAGTGTTGTGTCCACAGTTGGAGAAAGCAAAGGCTCTGAAGACCAGCTGACTTCCCAGAAGAGGCATGTGCGAACAGGCTGCTGGCCTAGACACTTTTGGCCTGAGCTAGCTGCACGGCTCTTACGTCCACATTCAAGGCCGACTGGAATTGTTGCAGACGGTTTGGGTTTCATTTTTAACATTGTCAGTGATTTGAATGGAGATCCCTATCAGTGGCATGTCTGATTGCAAAGACACTCGCTCCTTGGGGAGTGAACGAGCAGCAGTTAGATTTCATAGCATGTCACCAGACATAGATCCTTGGATTAAATGAGGGAAGAATGAGGGAAGCAGAGAAATGATTTTGGGGCTTGATAAGAGAGAGAGAGAGAGAGAGAGAGAGAGAGAGAGAGAGAGGGAGACTGTCTCTGTGTGTGTGTGTGTTTGTGTGTGTCCTCTGGAATGGGGAGCGGTGCCATCTAGTGGTTAAGGGATATTAACCACTGGGAATACAGGTGAAACTTGGAAAATTAGAACACTGTGGGAAAGTTCGTTTATTTCAGTAATTCAACACAGACTGTGGAAACTTCACACTGGACTTCAAGCAGCTGGCATTGCGTGCCTCCCCATTCTTCCTCCAACCTCTGGGTCCTTGGTTTCCAAATGAGATGCAAAAGCTGCTCTCATCAGAAAAGAGATTTGGGGAGCCATGCCATCAGCTGGTGTTGGTCCACTGTGCTTCATTAAGTCCAGGGTCAACGCAGCCGTCTACCAGGAGATTTTGGAGCACTTCATGCTTCCTTCCACAGATGAGCTTTATGGGGATGCTGACTTCATTTTCGAGTAAGACTTTGGCAACTGCCCACACTGCCAAAAGTACCAAAACCTGGTTCAGTGCCCATGGGATTACTGTGCTTGATTGGCCAGCAAACTCGCCTGGCCTGAACCCCACAGAGAATCTATGGAGCATTGCCAAGAGAAAGATGAGAGACTTGAGACCGAGCAATGCAGAAGAGCTGAAGGCTGCTATTGAAGCTTCCTGGTCTTCCATAACACCTCAGCAGTGCCACAGGCTGATGGCATCCATGCCACGCCACATTGAGGCAGTAATTGATGCAAAAGGGGCCCAAACCAAGTACTGAGTACATATGCATGCTTCTACTTCTCAGAAGTCCAATATTGGTCTATTTGCAATCCTTTTTTTGCTGATTTCATTTAATATTCTAATTTTCTGAGATTGTTAATTTGGGGTTTTCATCAGCTGTACGCCATGATCATCACAATTATCACAAATAAAGGCTTGACATAACTCGCTTTGCATGTCATGAGTCTATCTCATATATTAGTTTCACCTTTTAAGTTGAATTACTGAAATAAACGAACTTTTCCATGATATTCTAATTTTCCGAGTTTCCCCTGTATAAGCAGGAAGATTCCAGCATCCTGTTGTCACTGTGATCAACCAGATCCCTATGGGGATAGCTTGAACTATATGGACCTTTTACAGATAGGTAGCCGTGTTGGTCTGCCATAGTCAAAACAAAAGATTCCTTCCGGTAGCACCTTAAAGACCAACTAAGTTAGTTCTAGGTATGAGCTTTCGTGTGCATGCACACGAAAGCTCATACCTAGAACTAACTTAGTTGGTCTTTAAGGTGCTACTGGAAGGAATTTTTTGTTTTATATGGACCTTTGTCGGCAAGGTGATGTCTCTGCTTTTTAAGATGCTGTCTAGGTTTGTCATTGCTTTTCTCCCAAGAAGCAGGCGTCTTTGACAACGGGCATATGTTTTCTATTTGAATGTAAATGTTAATTATAAAATCAAGTAATAATAAAAAAGAGGACAGGATCCTGGACTACGTGGGCCACTGGACTGACGCAACCACCTCTTCTGATGCTCTTATGGTCATAATCATAATTTTTTTATTTGTATACCGTCTTTCTATTTTACAAAGCGTGTCCTCATTCATGGAGAGCACGTGTTGCGGTGGGGGCCGCCAGGACACTCCAAAGTTGGGGGGCGGGCTAATTGATCGTTGGCCACTGATGCGACTGGGGCTTCCCTTGCTGTTGGGAAGAAGTTAACGTTGCCATTTATTGATTGACAGCCAGAAATAGTAAAACTCCTTGCACGAGGCTAGGGCTTCCTCTTTTCGCCCGTGCATTGGATTGCCCGTCCCTCCCTCCCTAGAATAGGGTTGTTCGCTTTGACCTTGCTATGCCTGTCATGGGGTCGTCTGCTTTGGAGCGGGGGCCTGGTAGGAATTTTGTCCATCTGGCTGATTGGCTGGGGCCATTTGGTTTTTGCCGACTGCGTAGCAAATTGTCACAACTTGTAATGTTTGCAGTTAGCCATTGGTTTATGGTTTGGTTGGTTGAGGGGCATGGATTGGCTGTGCCTGCCCCTCTAATGCTGCTGCTGCAAGGGATTCCGTTAAAGGAATCAGGGGCTAACTATTGCTTGTCCACTCTGTCAAGGGGGCTCGGGCCATAGCAATGAGCTCCTGGTTGCATTTGGGGTGAGGGTAGGTTCCCTGCTCCGTGTAACCCCCAAGTGTATTCCCCCATTCTGACTTTCGCATCGTGTGGAATGTCAGTCTGTCCCCCATGGTGAGGGCAGATAGTCGCAACCAATGCCTACGCAACCGCTCACAAATTTGTATTTTAATAAAGTTGTGGCCAAAATTATGCCCAAAATCTTAAAGAAAAATTTCTGTGTGATGTGTGAGTTATTGGGGTGGACCTGGGGACCTCGACACGCAATACTCAAGGCGGTTTAGAAACTGAAGAAACAAAAATGTACATCTCACAACAATCTAATGCAATACAGAAATGTGATAATAATACAAAACTTTAAAATAAACAACCTACATCAAAAAGTAACATTCAACCATTATTAGGGTATAATAAACAACAACAACAACAACAACAACAACAACAAATTTTATTTATACCCAGCCCTGCCCAGCCAGAGCCGGGATCAGGGCGACTAACACCAGTAAAATTACAGTAAAATTGTAATAGGGGGAAAAACAAACCCCAATTTAAAATACTGGTTAAAATGCAATTTAAAATTCAGCCTCATTTTAAAAGTTGCCCATAGATCAAGACCATAAGGGGAGGGAAAGATAAGGGTCAGACTGAGTCCAAACCAAAGGCCAGGCGGAACAGCTCTGTCTTGCAGGCCCTGCGGAAAGATGTCAAGTCCCGCAGAGCCCTGGTCTCTTGTGACAGAGCGTTCCACCAAGTCGGGGCCAGTACTGAAAAGGCCCTGGCCCTAGTTGAGACCAAACTAACCACCTTGCGACCTGGGACCTCCAAAATGTTGTCATTTGTGGACCTTAAGGTCCTCCGCGGGGCATACCAGGAAAGGCGGTCCTGTAGGTATGTGGGTCCTAGGCCGCATAAACTATAAAGTAATAATATCAACATATAAAAGTTAAACAGAAATCCACTCAACAGTTCCAATAAATAATTTCTAAACTATAATCAATAAAACAACGGCAAGCCACAATACATAAAATAATACAATACAAATTGAGAAGCAGAGACTAGAGGGCGGAGCAAGGCAGGGGGGAGGAAGCCTTGCCTGACAAAGTCTCTTTCCTCTCCTCACAGTTCTTCCTCCAGGCACAGCTTCCTTATGAGGAGTCCCAGGGCCAGAGGGTGGGGCAAGGCAGGGGGAAGGAGGCCTTGCCTGATGAAGTCTCTCCCCTCCTCTTCTTGGATTTTGTGATGCCCACCAGTTTTCTAACCCACCCCTGTTTTAATTGTCGAATCCAGTAGAGGTGTTGTATCGGGGGTTGCTGCTGCCCCGGGGCTCATACTCACCAACTGGGACTTGTCTGCTGGAGGTGCCTCCGTGATGGACTTGAAGTCCTCTTCCGAGATCCGCTCCATCTCCTCCAGCGCCGAGCCGGAGTACAGGACGGCGTCCTTCACGAAGATGCTGATGGCTCGCAGCATGTAGGAGACAAAGAGGTGCATGTGGATGTAATTCCTTGTGCAGTGCAAGCGCCTGGCGTGGGAAACAGAAGGCAGAAGAGGGATGAGTTGTGGGGAGATGGACCGTCTCTTAGGTTAGCAACAATGTACAGAACTGCTACAAATATATGTTGGAAATGTTAAGAAAAGGAAGGCACTTTCTACCATATGTGGTGGAAGTGCAAGATAACAAAAGCATTCTAGGAAATGATATATAACGAGTTGGAAAAAATGTTTAAGGTAACTTTTGCGACAAAACCAGAAGCCTTTTTAATAGGAATTACAGGTGAAGAGATACCAAAACAACAGAAAAGACTATTTATGTATGCGACGACAGCTGTGAGGATGCTTACATTAAAAACCTGACAGTACCAAATTATCGAAGGTTATTCACCAAAGCCAGACCAAACATCTTTCCTTCTGCAGTGCTGGATGGCAGGTTGAGAGGAGTTCCCTACCAGGACAGACTTTGCTCGTGTGCTCAAGACATTGATTCCATAAAACATATTTTGTTGCACTGTGCAAAATATGAGCAAGCCAGGGCTGAACTGATATTACCCTTGCTGGTACCTTTCCCGGGAAAATCAGAGGCTCACTATGTCAGGTTCCTATTGGAAGACCGGACAAATGCTAGAACATTAGCAGTGGCCAAGTTTTTATCGGTGGTTGCAAGAACCAATGATCCCTATATTCTGAACAAAATGCTTGTTTAACCTGGAGGTAGGCTGTATGAATTGTGTATTGCTTTGTAACTATTTGTTGGGTCTCTGGACCGTAATAAAGATTGTGGTTGTTGTTGTTGATATACAATTCCATTCACCATATAGATGGGTTGATGAAGCATTTTTGTGTCCTTCTGCTGTGCTGAAGAAGAATTCTACGAAACAGTGGGTATATCCGGAATCGCTGTTCACTACATCTGTTTGTGGACCACTTCGGCAGTGTTGGACGTCATAAAACAAAGCTTTATGGCTTGTTTTCATCAGAATCTGACCCATTGCTTCTTTCAGAGACTTGCATAGTCCACAAAGACTTCCAGAGACTTATAAGACTTACTTTCAGAGATTTATGAGATTCTGTTTATTGGGTTTTTCATATTGTTCAACGTTCCGTATAGATTATATAAAGAGTTTATACTGATATTGCATTGCTGTACTTGGTCATCGTGTTGCCTTGGATATTACTGATAATTGTTCGCAACACAGGGGTTTAATTATTTGGTTGCACACATTGCATTTGGCGGTGCAGACAAGAAGTTGCAGCTACTTACCTGAAGTATCCTAGGATAAGGACAGCGATGGTTAGGGACCCCAGAGAGATGGAATATCCGACAGTATAGATCAAATAAAGGCGATCGAAGACTTCCTGAAGCAAACACAAAGTAAGGGGAGAAAGAGAATGTTAAGGGAATTGCATTGAGAAACTGCCATTAATTTTGTTTCTCTGTGAAGGAACACAGGGAACAGTTTTATACAGAGTCAGACCATTGGTGCAAGAAGATCAAACTGATCCATTCTGAAGGAAATCAGCCCTGAGTGCTCACTGGAAGGACAGATCCTGAAGCTGAGGCTCCAATCCTTTGGCCACCTCATGAGAAGAGAAGACTCCCTGGAGAAGACCCTGATGTTGGGAAAGATGGAGGGCACAAGGAGAAGGGGACAACAGAGGACAAGATGGTTGGATAAGTGTTCTCAAAGCTACCAGCATGAGTTTGACCAAACTGCGGGAGGCAGTAGAAGACAGGAGGGCTTGGCGTGCTCTGGTCCAGGGGGTCACAAAGAGTTGGACACGACTAAACGACTAAACAACAACAACAACAATCTGATCAAACAGGTTTTTAGAAAGAAGCAGACTGTTGGACACAAGAGACAAGGCCTATCTAGTGGTGGCCCCGTATCTCTGGAACACTCCTCCAAAGGAATTATGCAAGGGTCCACTTACACCACGGTTGAAACCAACATTGAAAACATGTTTCTTCCCACCAGCATTTTACTAAAAATGGGCTTTGACCTGCTGCCATTTTCGGTTTTGTAACTGGATTGCTTTACTTCCGACCTTTTTATTCTACTTTGCAGTTATTGTCTCCCTAAGCAGCTGAGATCAATTATGTGGAGAGAGAGAGAGATGTATTTAAAAGTGGGTTTCTATTGTTTTAATGCTGCTTGAAAAACTGCCTCCAGGCTGCTGCGTATTTTGCAGAAAGGGTTTCAAGGCTCTTTAGGCTGGTGCAATTAACGTGGATTAAAGCTGTCTGCCTCTCCAGCCCAGCGTACCCATTGGAAGAACAACAGTGGGCTTTTTGTGGTTGGGAATGTGACAGGGAAATGCATTGAAAAATGTGGGATGAATAAATGATGAACAGGGGGAAAGTGTAAACACCACAGAAGCCAATCGGGGAGAATGCAAGATGAATCCTCATTGTTGCACAACTTCTCTGCAAGCAAATCAGAGCAAATGCTCCATAAATATAATCTACACTCTGTTTATAAGCTTCAGGAAAAGACAGTGGTACCTTGGTTCTCAAACGCCTTGGTACTCCAACGCCTCGGTTTTCAAATGCCGAAAACCTGGAAGAAGCGTTTTGGTTTTCAAATGTTTTTGGGAAGCTGAACGTCTGATATGGCTGTTGGCTACAGTTTCTGGGGCGCCTGCACCAATCAGAAGCTGTCCCTTGGTTTTTGAAGATTTTGGAAGTCAAACAGACTTCCAGAATGGATTAAGTTTGGCGCTTTTGTTTTTGCTGTTCATTTTGCGTTTTTGTGGCTTTTTCGGTTAATTTGTTTTTGTGACTCTGTGGAACCCAGTTCAGTTCTTGCTTGATTATGTGACTGCGGAAATGGATAAAAGCCCCCCATCCGAACAAGGACTATCATCAATGCAGGTAAGAAAAAAAGATTAATTTTCATTTTTATCATCTATGGTCTTATTTATTTTATAGTACAGTGCAATGATTATTGCTTTCATTTTATGGATCAATGGTCTCGTTATATAGCAAAATTCATGTTAAATTCCTGTTTTAGGGGTTGTTTTTAAAAGTCTGGAACGGATTAATCCGTTTCGCATTGCTTTCTATGGGAAAGCATGCCTTGGTTTTGGAACGCTTTGGTTTTGGAACGGACTTCCGGAACGGATTAAGTTTGAGAACCAAGGTACCACTGTAATGAAAGATGTATGCTCAATGATTGTCTGGAGACTTAAGCCAGCTTGGGCAGGCACTGATAGCCTCAAGGCTGGATTACTGCAATAAACTCTTTGTGGGGCTCAACATATTAATTTACAGAGTCCTGAACAACTTAGGTCCAGGTTATATCAGGGTTCGCCTGAACCCTTCTATCCCAGCTTGATCACTGAGATTATCTGAAGGTGCATTGCTGGTCATTCCCTGAGTTGGCGAGGCTCGTTTGACAACAATGAGAAACTGAGCCTTTCGTGTCATCAGCCGAGTCCTGTGCGAATTCTCTGCCACTAGAGATTCAGTGGGCCAGCTTTTCAAAAACGCCTGCCAAAAACTTTTCTTTTTCTGCCAGACCAATGTAGGCAGTTAAGAATACATCTTCCCACAATAGTTAAGTGAGATCTGGTTTTATTTATCATTTATATTATTATTATTAATAATTTGTTTTTTGTGTACCCCGCACATCTCGCTGGCTTGCCCCAGCCACTCTGGGCGGCTTCCAACAGACTATACAAATTGATTTAGTTCACAAAGTCTACACTTGGTCATAAGAAAATAACTTTCAGAAAAAGATAGTTGTCATTAATTAATTACAAACAATATTTAATTGAAAATGTACTGTACGAACAATAAGATACTTGCAGAAATACTGATAACTAAGAATTATTCAAAATGTAATAGTGGATTATATATCTATATACAAAATAAAATAATATGAATCTGCATACAGATAACGTAAGTAGTATAATGAGAATTATTGGAAGTTACATATTTTAATTTGTTATGTAAGTGTAATATATTGTTTTTGTTTATGTTTGTTTTTCTAACTTTTCTTACTTTATTGTTTTTATTCATTTGTATCGTCTTTTGTATTATATGTTGTGAATATTTGTCTATGTTTGAAAATTAATAAAGGTTTTCTAAAATTAATTTTAAAAAATAATTTAACATTCTGATAGACTGAAAACAGGTTTAAACTCTCATCTCATTGCTTTTCTGGTTTTGGTTGCATGCTTTTATGTTGGGGAATGCTTTGAGATTTTATGAACTCGGGGCCCGCAAATATATTTTTTATTTTTCCCCATAAATGATTTTTATTGGTTTTACATATTTATTCATGAAAATGTATATAAATGCCGTAAAGAAACGAGCAAACAATAACACCCCTTTCTCCAATAGGACGTTCAGAAAACCCGTGGCTGATCTTAAGCCCAGATCTTTCCACCCTTCGTGAGACCTTTTCCATAGCTGTCAACTTACAGATTTGAAAATAAGGGACCAGCAGCCTTGAAAATAAGGGATCAGCAGCCAAAAGAAGGGATTTTCGAACACAGGTATGTTCAACTTCTGAGCTCCTCCGAGCCAAAGGCAGAAAGCCCAGCCAGCAGCCAAACGAAGCCTCAAGCAGTGGTTCCCACAGCGCAGCAACCCGGCAAAGGGGATGCAGCAAGGAAAACCACCGTCACCTCTCCGCTGGGAAGCGCTGAGCAAAGGCGGGTCCCCAGGCAACACGGTTGATTTGATTGGCACAAGGCATGCAAGCTCCACCCCCCCCAGTCGTTCTTAGACTCCTTATTGGGTGAGCAACGCAGCCAAGCAACCCAGTTGGAGCCTCCCTCCTCCCTGACTGGCACGGAGGGAGGGAGAGGAGCTGCTTCCTTTGAAACCCGGGAAATTTAAGGGACATCATCAATAAGGGACAGCAGCGGGACACGGCGCTCGGATAAGGGACTTTCCCGCCAAATAAGGGACAGTTGACAGCTATGCCTTTTCCCTCTCCTTGCTGCAAAAAACCCTCATCCCTTTCCCCTTGCAAGTTTCAGTAAGGCAGGCGAAACCAGAGAGCTTTTGAAATGACATCTCTGGTTTTCGATCTGCCTTTGGAGAGAGCAGCTCCGGAATGCAAACCTCAGCCCTATTACATCAGAATCCCCAGGACCTGGGAATGTTTTCCTGGCCGTTTTCACCGCTGGAAATGTGTGCTTGCCAAACGTAATCTATTCAGAAGCTAAATAAACACGAGAGGCAATAGCTGCGGTTGAATTCAGCCAGTGGGCATGGACGCAGCAAAATGGTGCCTCCCCCCCCCCATGCGCAGGGTTCCCACCGGGAAGTCAGGTATCTCGGCTGCACCAGCCTGCTGCTCTCTGCTCCCTGAAAGGCCACATTCATGGACCACATATTTAAAGCTCTACGATGCAGCTTGAAAGAGTCCTGGCTTGCCCCAAAGAATTCTGGGAGCTGTAGTTTGTGGAACTGGTCCCATCACCTCCTGGCAAATAGAAGGGGAAGAAATGGAGGCAGTGAGAGATTTTATTTTCTTGGGCTCCATGATCACTGCAGATGGTGACAGCAGCCACGAAATTAAAAGACGCCTGCTTCTTGGGAGAAAAGCAATGACAAACCTAGACAGCACCTTAAAAAGCAGAGACATCACCTTGCCAACAAAGGTCCGTATAGTAAAAGCTATGGTTTTCCCAGTAGTGATGTATGGAAGTGAGAGCCGGACCATAAAGAAGGCTGATTGCCGAAGAATGGATGCTTTTGAATTCTGGTGCTGGAGGAGACTCTTGAGGGGTCCCATGGACTGCAAGAAGATCAAACCTATCCATTCTGAAGGAAATCAGCCCTGAGTGCAGATCCTGAAGCTGAGGCTCCAAGACTTTGGCCACCTCATGAGAAGAGAAGACTCCCTGGAAAAGACCCTGATGTTGGGAAAGATGGAGGGCACAAGGAGAAGGGGACGACAGAGGACGAGATGGTGGGACAGTGTTCTCGAAGCTACAAACATGAGTTTGGCCAAACTGCGGGAGGCAGTGGAAGACAGAAGTGCCTGGCGTGCTCTGGTCCAGGGGGTCACGAAGAGTTGGACACAACCAAATGACTAAACAACAACAATAATAAGTGCAGGCAACCCCGCCTGACGGAAATGTTTCTTTGTGGGGTTAATGAAACCAGCTCACCCTTTCTGTGGTGTTGATGGTGAGGAACTTGGCACACTCGCTGTAGTTGGCCCAAGTGCGGTTGTTGCTGGGCACCAGAGCCCAGCTCCCGTTCAAGTCACACCGTCGATAGGCATGGCCTAGCAAGGAAGAGAAGAAGCAAGAGTTCAGGCGAGGCGAGGCAGTAGTTCGGGATGGGCGAATCTCGATCTCCGTTTCTCCCCATTTCTCGGCTTTCCCATCTTCAGTTCTGTTCTCTGTTTGTGATTCTCCCCACCCTGCTCAGCATCTTAGCAGCGCAAATTTCTCTTATTCCACATATTTTTGCAGGCAGGGGAATACTTTCCCCTGAAAGTATTTCTGCACATTGTTTTTCATTAATAAATGCATTTTTGTGCACAGATACCATATTTTTCGCTCTATAAGACGCTCCTTTTCCGTCCTAGAAAGTAAGGGGAAATGTGTGTGCATCTTATGGAGCGAATTCAGGCGGCGTGGCTAAGCCAGAAGCCAGAACAGCAAGAGGAATTGCTGCGCACGGGAAGCCTTCACCTCCTGCAAAAGCCCCCAAGGGCTCTTTAAAGGGAGCGCGGCTCTTGGGGGCTTTTCCCCGAGGAGGGAGAAGGACAAACCGTCAGTGACGGGCTGCCCTTCTCCCTCCATGGGGAAAAGCCTGCAAGCCCCGCACACACGCTCCACGCGGCTCGTGAAAGGGAGTGCTGAGCAGAGCCTGGGATTCATACAGGCTCTGCTCAGCGCTCCCTTTAAAGAATATTTTTTTCCTTGCATTCCCCCCTCTAAAAACTAGGTACGTCTTATGGTCTGGTGCGTCTTATGGCGCGAAAAATACGGTACCTTTTTAGCACACCCTCTTCAGCATTTTAGCGCAACTTTCTCTTATTACATATATTTTTGCAGGCAGGTTTCTGCAAAAAGCCGTTTCCCCTGAATGTTATTTTTCGCTAATACAGTGGTGCCTCGCAAGACGAAATTAATCCGTTCCGTGAGGCTCTTCGTATAGCGGTTTTTTCGTCTTGCGAAGCAAGCCCATTGACAGCTTAGCGGATTAGCGCTATTAGTGGTTTAGTGGCTTTTAGCGGATCAGCTGATAAGCGGCTTATCAGCGGATCAGCTGATAAGCGGCTTAGGGCTTAGGAAAAGGGGGGGGGGAGGGAAAAAACCCCGCAGGAACTCACAAGACATTTTCGTCTTGCGAAGCAAGCCCACAGGGAAATTCGTTTTGCAAAGCGCCTCCAAAACGGAAAACCCTTTCATCTAGCAGGTTTTCTGTCTTGCGAGGCGTTCGTCTTGCGGGGCACCACTGTAAATGCATTTTTGTGCACAGGTACATTTTTAGCACACATCGCTTGGCTGGAGAACAGCCCTGCAAATTGGGAGCACCGCAGACTGCCCAAAAGGGCTGGGCATTAGGTTTCAGAAAGTGCAAGTTAGCTAGATTCCCCTGTGCAGGTGAACTGAACTGAGCTTTTGGGTTAATGCAGGCATGAGGACAGGCTTGGACCTCTCTGGAAGATGTTACACCAGCATAGTGCAACCCACGCTTCATAGCAATGTTTTCCTACACTGGAGAGCAAAGATTGTGCCCTCTTTCCAACAGGAGTGCCAGCCCTTCGAGGTGTTCTAGGGTGAAGCTCAGGAGAAGAAACCCGAGGCTTGCTGAGACCCAAAGTCGAGCCGTGCTACATACTCGCTGCCCGCCCTCCTTGCCAAAAGAGCTCAGCTGATCAAACTGGGCCAAACAATGGTCTTACCTTCATGGTTGAAGTCGTAGATGTAATCTGGGCAGGGCATGGCCACTGTCTTGCCCGGGGCACCTTCGGGCCAGCAGATGAGGTTGTCCCACTCGGGGACGCAGAACCCATCTGGGAAAGCAAAGCAAAGAAACAATAATAATATATTATAATAATTTATTATTTATACCCCGCCCATCTGGCTGGGTTTCCCCAGCCACTCTTGGCAGCTTCCAACAAAACACTAAAATACAATTGTTATGTACAGTGGTGCCCCGCAAGACGAACACCTCGCAAGACGGAAAACCCGCTAAACGAAAGGGTTTTCCGTTTTGGAGGCGCTTCGCAAAACGAATTTCCCTATGGGCTTGCTTTGCAAGACGAAAATGTCTTGCGAGTTTCTGCGGGGTTTTTCCCCTCCCCCCCTTTTCCTAAGCCGCTAAGCCGCTTATCAGCTGATCCGCTAAAAGCCGCTAAACCGCTAATAGCGCTAATCCGCTAAGCTGTCAATGGGCTTGCTTCTCAAAACGAAAAAACCGCTATACGAAGAGAATCGCGGAACGGGTTCTTTTCGTCTTGCGAAGCACCACTGTACTGAAGTTCTCACCCTGGGCCAGCAGGGGGATACTGTAGATAGTTTTCACTCAGGTCCACATATGCAAATAAGGGATTGAAAGTGACGTTCAGTGATTGGATAGTTACAGAAAATGGTTACTGTTGCGTTCTAGTGGAGCTCTATATAAGCAGGCTGGCTGAACCCTTCAGTTCTGTTCTGGCCTGTGAATAGACAAGAGCTGTTTGAAGAATCACTGTGTTGTCTGATATGTTCACCTACAACTTAACAACAATAACCTATAAATCTATAGTTGAAGGGCTGAAATGGAAACAGAGTCACGAATCATCCGTGAAAAGCGGCCAAGCTTAGGAGGAGAAATTTCACAATTCTGGTGAAAGATGTAGGAACAGGATTCCCACCTGCACAAGGACTTTGGCCCGTACAATGGAGTTCTCTCCCTTTGTGTGCCCTCAAAAGTGTCTATTGGGGGGGGGGTCCAATGAACCCCAGAACAGTGCATGGTGGGAGGAAAGAGAGAGGATCATTCCATCAGCCAAGCTGAAAAGCTTGTACTAGCAGAATTGCTACATTCTAGGCCAGGCATAGGCAAGCTCGTTCCTCCAATTCCCTCCAATTCCCATTGTCCCTGACCACCGGTCCTGTTAGCTAGGGTCGATGGGAGTTGTAGTCCCAAAACATCTGGAGGGCAGAGTTTGCCTGTGCCTGTTTCAGGCCCCTTTCCATTCAAAGGAGCTCCAAAGTGGCTTACAAACAAGAAATGACAATAACAGAACATCACTGGTACAACATACGCCATATAATAGAATTTTACTATTTACTACCTGTAAAACAGCTGCAGTCTATAAAACATTATTCGCAAACCAGCAAGTAAGAAACATTGCTGTTACAGAGAGCCAGTGTGGTGTAGTGGTTAAGAGTGGTAATCTCGTAATCTGGGGAACTGGTTTCGCTTCCCCGCTCCTCCACCTGCAGCTGCTGGGTGACCTTGGGCTAGTCACGCTTCTCTGAAGTCTCTCAGCCCCACTCACCTCACAGAGTGTTTGTTGTGGGGAAGGAAGGGAAAGGAGAATGTTAGCCGCTTTGAAACTCCTTCAGGTAGTGATAAAGTGGGATATCAAATTAAGTCATATTATATGATGGAGGTGGTCGAAGAAGCAGAGGAACCAAACGTTGCTGATCTCTCAACTTTGTCGGTGGAATGGCTTGGTTTGCGTGTCAAGACCCCGCAACCACCCCCTTGTTGAAGAATAAGAGACACAGGACACAAATATTAGGTTAATGTTACTGGGCGAATTTTGGCCACAACTTTATTGATTACAGAATGTGAGCGGTATTGGCTTAGGCATTGAATGGACCCAAGTATATCTGACTCCTGCCTGTTGCGCAAAGAGTCTGGTAAGGGTAAACCACCAGAAGGGGGAGCGCTGTCAATGCAGACCAACTTGAGCTCCCCCAGGTATTCCTGAAGGGGTTGTGTCATGGCCCTAGCTCCGCCCCGGGCTTCGGACAAGATCCACACCCCCAGATTCCTTTAACGGAATACCCTTAAGCTTGGAGGGGCAGGTGATGGCCACACCTCCCCTCCCCCATCATAAGATCAACCAATGCCTAACCGCCAAACCTTACCAAGTTGTGACGATTGCTACAAGGTAGGCGAAAACCAAATGACCCATGGCAATTTCCCAAGTGGAAAGATTCCTACCAGGCCCCTCAACGGTGACCGACCGAGGTCCACAGCAAGGTCAAAGAACGAAAACCTGCAAATTAGGGAGGGAGGGAGATTGAAGACATGAACCAGGAGGAAGCCTTCTGGTTCGCGCTCGAATTTAATGGTCCCGGCCACGCCCCCACCAGCCAGTGGATTGGCTGGCTGGTCACTGACGTGGCCGGGATCCCCTGGGCAACGCGGGACTTCGTCCCCCGTCCCTGGAGGACAGTGGGTGGCCACAAGGTCCACCGCAACTCCTTCCCACAAGGAAGTGGAGCGGACTTCTTGGCAGATTGGTTGTGGGAGCCTGCATCTCATATTCCTTCCTATTATTGAGGGGAAGTGTGTGGAGCAGGTCTCAGTGTTTCAGTTTCTGGGAATGGAAATGAGAGATGACCTAACCTGGGGAGAAAACAGCAAAGACCTGATGAAGAGAGCACAGCAGAGGTTATATTTTCTGAGAATCCTCCGGAAAAACAATCTCTCAAAGGATGCGTTGATGGCATTTTACCATTGTACAGTTGAGAGTGTGTTAATTTATGGTCTCTGTGTGTGGTTTGGGAGCTGCACGGTCAGGGAAAAAACAATGCTGTCCAGGGTTGTAAAGACTGCGGAGAGAATAGTTGGGTGCACTCTTCCCACCTTGGATCAAATCTACGCTTCCAGGTGCTGTAAGAAAGCTGCAGAGATAGCGCAGGATAGTGCGCACCCCGGAAATCATCTCTTTCAGCTTCTGCCTTCTGGAAGAAGGTCCAGGGTTATAAAGACTAGGACTAGCCGCCTGAGAAACAGTTTCTATCCAAATGCAATTTTGGTTTTAAATGCAGTGTAAGGAGTCTCTGTGGGAGTATATTGTATTTAGAAATGGGGTATCAGAGTTTTTAGGGGGCTAACCAGGTTGGGATAGCTGGGATAGCAGGCTTGTTGGGTGCTGAATGTCTTATGTAGATCTTTTTCAATTCCGTTGTTCTGTACGGGACAATAACAATAAAGATTATCGTACCGTAAGGAAATTTCGAGAAACTGAGAAACAGTTTCTATCCAAATATGATTTTGGTTTTAAAAGCAGTGTAAGGCGTCTCTATGGGAGTAAGGTAAAGGTAAAGGGACCCCTGACCGTTAGGTCCAGTCGTGGCCGACTCTGGGCTTGCAACGCTCATCTCGCTTTACTGGCCGAGGGAGCCAGCGTACAGCTTCCGGGTCATGTGGCCAGCATGACTAAGCCGCTTCTGGGGAACCAGAGCAGCGCACGGAAATGCCGTTTACCTTCCCGCCAGAGCAGTACCTATTTATCTACTTGCACTTGCAAGTCCTAGGCCCTGTGGGAGTACATTGTATTTAAAAATGGGGTATCAGAGTTTTTAGGGGGTTAACCAGGTTGGGATAGCTGGGATAGCAGGCTCGTTGGGTTTTGAATGTTTTATGTAGATTTTTCAATTTTGTTGTTCTGTATGGGACAATGACAATAAAGATTATCGTATCGTATCGTATTGTATCGTATCGAACAGCCGCTGATCTTCTACATCAAAGTTGTCCATTTCTTCCGCCGTGAGATGTGTCAGCCTGGCTGCAGTTCACACATCTTGCTTAGAAGGTGAGTAGCTCCCTTGGTCTCCTCTCTGGATGTTACAGCAGCAGCACAAAATGGCCCTTCCATTCATCCTGTTATATCGTCCATTGCCAAAGCGTGCACATGCACGTTCTCTGAACGATCAGAAGAGAGAGGTATGGAATCTCTCCCCTTCTTTGCCTCCCTTGAAACGCCATGGAGAGTTTGCCCAAATAGGAATCTTTAAATTCGCCTTGAAATTTCAGTCAAGGCAGCAGCAATTCAGGGCTTATCTTTTCCTCTGTGTTTTCCATGCACCGTCCGTGCGTTAAGGCTCCATGTCCAAGCAACCCCACTTTTGGGGGGCTCCAGAGCTCTCCCCATGAAAACCTGCTCTCTACTGCTGAATTGGAGCAAAAAGAAATCTGCAGAAAAGCCAGGTGGCTGTTTGTTCTGTTTCAGCTTTAAAGAGCAGGTTTTCGCGGAGACCTGTGAAAGAGTGTGACGAAAGGTCAGTGTTGATATTGGCAAAACCCATAGAGGTGCATGGAACACCTCCAGGAGGAACTGTTTTGCTCCTAGAGTAAGTGACCCTGGAGAAATTCCACAAACCTGATCAAATATCTTTGTGCACTTTGTTTTTTTTATGTATAATATTTTATTAAGTTTTATCAAAGAAAAAGGTTACATAAAGAAAAACACAAGAGCATATAAACATACAAAAGACATCAGAATACAAAAAACAAGCAATTAACGTATAAGAAAAAAAAGAAAAAACCAAGAGAAAAAGAAAAAGTCAAAACACTAAAAAAGGATTCAAAAAGTTAAAAATGAAAATCCCTCTCTTTAATTTCTTACCATTCATAAACTTATTTTCTTGACTTCCTCACACCCCCCTTTCTTGTATTCCAATTTGAAATTGATTAGCAAATTCCTTCTTATTAATTTTATCCTTGATTATCTTTCTTCACATATTGTTTGTTCCTAATTTTCATCTAATATCTACCCCTTCTTTCATATTCTTATTTTATCTTTTTTACTAGAACCCATTCATTTCATTTCAATGTCATCAACATTCAGAAATTTTACAATGTTTTTGTAAGTAGATTTTAAATTTCTTCCAATCTTCTTCCAACAACTCTTCTCCCTGATCTCGGATTCTGCCCGCCATTTCTGCCATTTCCATATAGTCTAAATATCTTTGTGCACTTTGACATCCCTCCGATATTTCATCCATTTATGTACTTCTGAAGTCACCCTGAAATTCCACTCTCAGCCAAGCATGGCAGGAACATTTAGCGAGGAACAGGACCTACCCATCTGAAAAACAGACAGAGCCTCAGCCCCACTTTTGTTTTACACGAGGGATTTCTTTGTTTTACACGAGGGATTTGGGGGTATTTGGTTCCAGATCCGGTCTGCTCCGGATGCCCTGTTCAAAGGAAACACGCTGCGCTTCGGCATGGTGGCAAGAGGCCTGTTTGGTTTCATTTCTCAGCCGTAACTCCCAGCTGCCTGGAAATGAGGCAGGAGAATTGCCCCGAGAGACCCTGATGGGAAGCGGAATCGCTTCAAACAGCCTTGGGCAAACACCGAGGGACCGGTTCCTGCTACCCACAGGGTACAGCGGTCTTGGCAGCCTTTGTGCCTTCCCACTTTGAGATGCTGTAAGGGAAAGGGATGTTTGGATGAACGAGATTCCTGAGGCAAATGTTGCTGGTCCTTGCCACCGCGCTGAGGTGGGGTTTGCTTTCTCAGATGCTTGCTTCTCCCAAGTTGCTGATGAGTGCAAAACAAAACCATTTCTCCTATCATCCATGTCACCTCGAAGAGCATGCAAAAAGCACCCGTGTGGATCAGGCTAAAGCATGGGTAGGCAAACCAAGGCCTGGTGCCGGATCTGGCCCAATCACCTTCTAAATCTGGCCCGAGAATCAGCATGTTTTTACATGAGTAGAATGTGAGCTTTTATTTAAAATGCACCTCTGGGTTATTTGTGGGGCCTGCCTAGTGTTTTTAGATGTGTAGAATGCGTGCTTTTATTTAAAATGCATCTCTGGGGTATTTGTGGGGCATAGGAATTCGTTCATTTCACCCCAAAATATAGCCTGCCCCCCCACAAGGTCTGAGGGACAGTGGACCGGCCCCCTGCTGAAAAAGTTTGCTGACCCCTGCCCTAAACGGCCTTGGTCCTGTATAGCAGAAGAAGCATCTCCACCCCAATAGTTCATCCCGGACACTGAGGTCCAGCTCCAAGGGCCTTCTGGCAGGTCCCTCCCTGCGAGAAGTGAGGTTACAGGAACCAGGCAGAGGGCCTTCTCGGTGGTGGCACCCACCCTGTGGAATGCCCTCCCATCAGATGTCAAAGAAATAAACAACTATATAACATTTAGAAGACATCTGAAGTCAGCCCTGTTTAGGGAAGTTTTTAATGACTGAGGTTTTAATGTTTAAAGACAAAAGGAAGCAGATTATTATGGTCAATATTAGACCCGTGTAGAGGATGAGGAAGTCAACAAAGAAAATGGATTTGAAATTTGGTTAAAATATATTGTTCATTAGAGGATTTTTGAGGATTTTTTTATTTTTTTGCTATGGTCCCTTTTGTTAACACTGTTATTTCTTTTCTGTTCCTTTTTTTCTTTTTCTTTTTTCTTTGCTATATAATGTACCTCTGCGTGTTATATCTGTTTGTCCGCACATTAAAAAAATAAAATAGAAAAGCGAACAAACAAAAAACAAAGGGACATTGTGAACAGGCAAAAACACCCCAGGAAATTATGAAGCACAGCAAGGAAAGGGGCGTGGCGAGAAAAGGGTGTGTAAAAGGTAAAGGTAAAAAACCCCTGACAGTTAAGTCCAGTCACGGACGACTCTGGAGTTGCGGCGCTCATCTCGCTTTACAGGTTGAGGGACTTTTGTCTGCAGACAGTTTTTCCGGGTCATGTGGCCTGCATGATTAAGCCGCTTCTGGCGAAACCAGAGCAGCGCACGGAAATGCCATTTACCTTCCCACCAGAGCGGTACCTATTTATCTACTTGCACTTTGACGCGCTTTCAAACTGCTAGGTTGGCAGGAGCAAGGACTGAGCAATGGGAGCTCACCCCGTCGTGGGGATTCGAACTGCCGACCTTCTGATCGGCAAGCCCTAGGCTCTGTGGTTTAGACCACTGCTTGGGGAGATTCTCAAGGGCCAGGTAAACAGGTTTGGAGGTCCACATTCTGACTCCAGCCTTGAGGTTCCCCATCCCTGAGATAGACACTCTGATCCACCTTTCAGGGCTCTGATCATTTTTTAAAATCACTCTTAACATCTAAACTAGGCTTGATAATAAGTGGGATTCTCCTGGCTCAACTGCTTTGTGTTTCCTCTCTGCCCCAGGTTTGCATTTGCCAGAAGCTCTGCCTTGATGCGAAAAGAGCACATTGAAACCATCTGCACAAACGCTCTGGCCGGGAAGCAAAAAAGCAAACAAGGTCCCGAGGTGTTTATCCAGGAGGGCGGAATAATAAATCATCCCTGGGTTTCTCTGGCACGGCGGACGAGGCAGCAGAGACCGCAAGCTGGGATACGCTGTGCCCTTGTGGTCATCCCATTACGGGAAGGACAGCCCGTGGGTTGGACAGAAAATGGGCAAAGCAGCCCAAATTATTTCGGCAGGGCGTGGGGAGGAGAAGATGAGCATGAATCGGGTCTGTGTCAAATGGCCACCAAGGTAAGGACCTGCTTAAAAAGCAGAGACATTACCTTGCCGACAAAGGTCCTTATAGTTAAAGCTGTGGTTTCCCCAGTAGTGATGTATGGAAGTGAGAGCTGGACCATAAAGAAGGCTTGGGCCTAGGCACAATCTGACCCCTTCCTTCAGCAATCCTCACAGAACTCTAGCCCAGTGGTTGCCATCAATTTGATTCTGAATTAATTTTAGAATGCTGTGTTACTTTTACTGTTGTTAGCCGCTCTGAGCCCGGCTTTGGCTGGGGAGGGCGGGATATAAATAAAATTTTATTATTATTATTATTTCCCCAATCCTGTTTTAAAGCTACTGAGGTTGATGCCCATTGCTGCCTCTCATGTGGCAGGGAGTTCCATAGTTTAACAAGCCCTGCTCTGGAGAGGTATGTTTTTAAATATGTCCTTTTAAACCTCTCTTTTACTCTGATTGTAATTATGTTATATATATAATCAAGAACCTACACTTAGATATGCATATGCTTTATGCAACTTTCTGTATGTATCGTTGATTGTTTTGTACCTATTTTGAATATGTTCTGGCTAGTAAAGCTGGAATCCTAATTATGGGTTTGGCAATTTTTATTCCAAAAGGAGCCAGCTTTTATGCACCCAATTGTTTCATGCTGTGAAATTTTAATATCTGCAATATACCGTATTTTTCGCTCCATAAGATGCACCTTTTTCCTCCTAAAAAGTAAGGGGAAATGTCTGTGCGTCTTATGGAGTGAATGCATGGTCCCTGGAGCCGAAATGCCTAGGGGAGAAAAGCAGGTCATGTTTTTTTTTAGAAAGAGGGAAGGGGGTGTTGAAACAAAGCCGCTGATCGGCAAGCAATTGGGAGGGAGATAAGGGACACTAGAGATAAAGGAGGCAGCCTGGGAGTGGAAGGTAAAGACAGCAAACTTGCAAGGAGAGGAGACAGGAAGACTAAAGCAATGAGGAGAGAAATTAGAAGAAAAGGAGGAGCAAAAAACTGCTCCAGCTAAGGAAAAGACACTAAGGCAAACAAGAGGGAAGGGGGTGTTGAAAGGAAACAGCTGATCGGCAAGCGATCGGGAGGGAGATAAGGGAGGCTAGCGATGAAGGAGGCTGCCTGGGAGCGGGGAGGTAAAAGCCCATGGATCCTCCGGATTTTTGAATTGGGTCACCCCAAATTCACCATCAGATCACATAGCATGTCCATGGCTACAGCATGAACCACAAAAATCATACATCCAGTTTCGTTCAGAATATTTTTTCCCTTGTTTTCCTCCTCTAAAAACTAGGTGCATCTTATTGTCAGGTGTGTCTTATGGAGCGAAAAATACGGCACCCTTAAAACCACCTCACAATCCTTTCATTTTGAATCAGCGAATGGCAGGCAGGCAGCTGCAGAAACCCGGGAGGCAGAAAATAACTTTCGAGACTGTGAAATAATGTGTGCGCACACTCGGGGGGCCTGCAGACAATGAGCCTAAGTCCTTGAACGTATTCCTATTTTCATCCGTCTGAGGTGATGCTTCGCCCAAGCAAATAAGAGATTTATTTATTTGGGGAAGGAGGTGGGACGGACGGGACGGACCCGAGCTAAGATGGAAACAGCCGAGCTGCACCCAGAATAGCCACGCTGCAAGCCTGGAAGTTTGCTGTTAATAACAGGCTTTTGTGAAACGCCTCCTTCTCTCTCTGCCTTTCCCGCAAAATGTCCCTTCTTCCTTTCCAAACCGTGGTCAACACACAGGCTCCTAATTCATAAAAAGCAACGGGAGAAGGGGGTTGGGTGGGGGCCTGGATGGTCCAGGGCTACTTATTTCTCTTCATCTCCTTCCAGGGCCACATTTTGGGGTGGGCACCTCATGCCCACCGCCGAGGTCGCGACGTCATGTTTACCTACGTCTCGAGAAACACACAGCGTTTGGGGGTTTCCTGTTCCTCCGGGATGCCTTTCATCTGGGAGCTAAATTTAAAAAGCAAGCAAGCAAACCGCAGCATTGTGGGGACAAATTTTTCTGCTCTGGTTTTTTTTTTTTTTAAAGGAAAAAACCACAAGTCTTTCTCGGGTTTTCCCTCCCTGGAAACCTGAGCCAAGTTCTGCATATGGGAAACGTACGGAGGGCTGGAAAATGAGTTGATACCGCAAAAGCTGGAGGCTCTGGGACATGGGGAGGTGTGGCCCTCCTCTCCTCTCTATGTGGCCCTTGGTGACTGTTCCTCCTTGGCCACACACCCCTCTCCCACCACGGGCCAAAGACCCCTCACTGCCCATTTTGCACCCTTCTTGAAGCCGGACAGTCATCTGCAAGGGTTTCTTTAGCTGAGATTCCCTTCCAACGCTACAATTCTATGATTCAATGAGCATTTCTGCCTTTCCTAGAGCTCCAGTTGTGCCTCTTCCTTGCCTGGACAGACGTCCATGTGAGAGGCGGTGCAATAATTTGCAGAGATGGAGCTTTTGTGGGAGAAGGAAGCAGGGGGCCAGCCTGCCTCCCCGAGTAAAAGGTAAAGGGACCCCTGACCATTAGGTCCAGTCGTGGCCGACTCTGGGGTTGCAGCACTCATCTTGCTTTACTGGCCAAGGGAGCCGGCATACAGCTTCCGGGTCATGTGGCCAGTCTGACTAAGCCGCTTCTGGAGAACCAGAGCAGTGCACAGAAACACCATTTACCTTCCCGCCAGAGCGGTACCTATTTATCTACTTGCACTTTGAGGTGCTTTTGAACTGCTAGGTTGGCAAGAGCTGGGACCGAGCAACGGAAGCTCACACCGTCTCAGGGAATCAAACCGCCGACCTTCTGTTCGGCAAGTCCTAGGCTCTGTGGTTTAACCCACAGCGCCACCCGCATCCCCCTCCCTGAGAGTCTGCAGTAATTTGTGGTCTACAACCCAAAAAAGTAACGGAATGCGTTACTTCCGGGTTTCGCTGCTCGCGCATGCGCAGACGCTCAAAATGATGTCATGCGCATGCACGGAAGCAGCAAAACGTGACCCGCGCAGACGCGTGCTATGTTCGCTTCAGGATGCAAACGGGGCTCCGGAACGGATCCTGTTCGCATCCAGAGGTACCACTGTATTGGTTACAGGTGATGAGCGGTATTGGCTTAGGCATTGGTCCTAACCAACTATACAGTGGTACCTCAGGTTACATACGCTTCAGGTTACAGACTCTGCTAACCCAGAAATAGTACCTCGGGTTAAGAACTTTGTTTCAGGATGAGAACAGAAATTGCGTGCCAGCGGTGCAGTGGCAGCAGGAGGCCCCGTTAGCTAAAGTGGTGCCTCAGATTAAGAACAGTTTCAGCTTAAGAACGGACCTCCAGAACGAATTAACTACTTAACCTGAGGTACCACTGTATCTGACTTCAGCCCATCCGCTTGAAGTCCGGGAAGGGTTAACCACCAGTAGGGGGGGTCCTGCTGATGCACATCAACTAGGAATTCCCCCGGGGTCTCCGCTCTGGGGTGTGCCTTAGGCCCTCACCTCCCCAGGCTTCAGTCAGGGCCATGCCCCCCCCCCCCGGAATCCTTCAATATGTGGGGCAGGTGATGGCGCGACCTCCCCTCTTCCATCTACAGAACCATACCAATGCCTAACCGCCAATACCCAGGAAGTTGTGACGATTTGCTACGAGGTAGGCAAAAGCCAAGTGGCTGCTGCCAATCTGCCAAGTGGAAAAATTCCTACCAGGCCCCTCAACGGCGACCAACCGAGATCCATAGCAAGGTCAAAGAACGAAAACCTTCTAGGGCGGGAAAAACAGGAACAGCTGGTGGGCGGCAAAGAGGGAGCTACCCAGACATGTCCTGTCTTAAATAGGGCAGACCACGCCCCCAGAGCCAGCCGATTGGCTGGCCAGGGGGTGACACAGCCGGGAATCCCCCCAATTGCGTGGGGGCTCCAGCCGCCTCGCGTGTGGTGGGGCCGTGAAACCGCAACCCCACCTCCGCTGAAGGGCGAAAGTGGCTTAAACGAAAGGAAGAACTTTCTGGCAGTCAGAACTGTTCGGCAGCGGAACGGTTGTGGACTCTCCTTCCATGGAGGTTTTTAAGCAGAAGGTTGGCTGTCCATCTTTTCATGGATGCTTTCGCTGAGATTCCTGCATGGCAAGGGGTTGGTCTAGATGGCCTTTGGGGTCCCTTCCAAGTCTACAATTCAGATTCTTGCACTTATTTAAGTCCTCTCTTGCTCCTGAGTCACTCTTCCTTCCCCCTTGAGGAGGAGCCACGAGGATCGAGCCCCAAGAACAGCTCTCATTTCGCTAATTAAGTGCTTTCGTTCACGATTAAGACCTGGGTAGAATTACGGAAAGGCCACCAAAGTTTTACGGGAGATCTGTGTTCCCCAGGAACATCACAAGCAGGGCGGGTGGAGTCAGTAAAATTTTACGAGCCCCCCGGTTGAAGCAGCTCCACAATGGAATCGATTCCATGTGGCTCCCCTCTTAAATGGGGTTTGGTTTCTGGGTCCTCCCCTCCCTCCTTATTATTAGGAGGAATAAGGTTTTCATTGGAGTAAATGTCGGAGGGTATGTGAGAATTTTAGGGCAAAAGTCAGAGGCGCATGAAATCCGGTGTGTGTGTGTATTCAAACCCATGTATTACTCCAGGAGGTATGAATTAGGTCAGCCTGTTTGCGAAATGTGGACTGAGGAATATTCCTGCTCTCCGATAGTTCCATTCCTGGCTATTTGGGCTTCGTTCAAGAATGACAGAGACTGTTTTGCTTCCCTTCATGCTTTGAAGGTCAGAGGCGATCCGGACTATAGCATCTGGAGATTGTACCCCCACCCCAAGAAAGAAGAAGAAGAAGAGTTTGGATTTGATACCCCGCTTTATCACTACCCGAAGGAGTCTCAAAGCGGCTAACATTCTCCTTTCCCTTCCTCCCCACAACAAACACTCTGTGAGGTGAGTGGGGCTGAGACCCTAGTCTCCCAGGTCCTAGACAAACACTTTAACCATTACACCACCATTGGCTCTCAGGCAAGCAGGGAGACTGGTTTTCCACCAGTATCTAAAAGTGGAGGTGGTGGGGAGCTGGTTTCAGGAGGCAAAACCCATCTGGGTGGCCCTTTTCCCTCAAACCTCCTTGAGGGACATCTTAGAACGATAGAATCATGGAATTGTAGAGTTGAAGGGGACCCCAAGAGTCATCCAGTCGAACCCCTTGCAATGGAGGAATCTTAGCTAAATCATCCAACATCTGCTTAAAAACCTCCAAGGATGGAGAGTCGAGAACCTCCTCAGGGAGACCTTTCCTCTCTCAAACAAATCTCACTGTCAGAAAGCTTTTCCTCTTGGCTGAAAAGTCTTGCACAATTGCTTTTGCTACCCATTTCCAGAGCCACCTTGTCTGTGTTAATAAATCAGATTGCATCTTAAAGCGAAAAAGGGGAAAAAACGGTCTATGGAACACTCCAAAGCCACTTCTGAACGTTTTGGCCAAGTATCTGTACATTCTCTTAATTATGTATGACTTCATCTCGCTCATTAAAACTAACAGGATACAGACCCCGGGCCTAAGCGGACCTGACAGCTCTTACAAGCTTGGGAGTGCGGTAGGAAAGAACATCCGATTTCTACACACACTCTCCCGCTCTCGCTTTGTTCAAAGCCCCTCTCCTAGCTTGTCTTTCCTTCCAGGCAATTTTCACCTTCATTGTGGCCCTTAAGTGGGAAATCCCTTCTCTCTCTCTCTCTCTCTCTCTCTCTCTCTCTCTCTCCTTCTTCCAATTCCTGTTCCAAGTGTGCAGCAAATTCATTGGAACCCTTTTACAAAATCAGATCTGTTGGGCAGCTCTTATTATTATTATTATTATTATTATTATTATTATTATTATTAACGTTCTTATGTTATCATATTACATTACAGGGCATATTAGAATATAATTTCCAACATGTATTCAAAGTTTATATACCAAATTTATGTACCTAAAGAAAGAAAAAAGAAAAAAAACAAAGAAAAAACAAAGACATAAAGCCATTTCAAAATAGTATTTGTACCAACACTACGGACTTCCTGTCAATCTCATTATATATTCTTTTTTCTAAACAAATGAATGTACTCTTATTATTGTATATTTCTTTACATTTTATCTAATACATTCCAATATCAATCGAATGCTAGCATAGGTAATGAACCTTTACTATATTTTTGAACGTATATCTTATATCTGTCCTATTTTTCCATAATTTTTTGTTTTGAATTGCCTCTCAGGCTATTTGTCAACTGCGCCAATTCAGCAAATTCTTGTAGTTTATTATGCCAGTCTGTTATTGTCAGGGCTTCTTCTTCCTGCTTGGCAGGGGGTTGGACTCGATGGCCCTTGTGGTCTCTTCCAACTCTATGATTCTATGATTCCTTCCACCCCTTTGCCACCAAAGTCCGGGCTGCAGTCGTTGCATATAAAAATACCTCTCTAGAGAGAGTGGACAGCTCAGATCTAAGGTCCTTCAAGCAGATCTGGCAAGCTCTGCTGCTCTGAACGACAGAGCTGTCCGGAAATCAAGGTGTTCACATTTGTCCCCTCGTCCCCTTTGCCTCTGTCTCTCTGCTGATCTAGGATTCTTAACTCTCAGAGGCTTTAAAGGTAAAGGGATCCCTGACTGTTAGATCCAGTCGTGGCCGACTCTGGGGTTGAGGCGCTCACCTCGCTTTATTGGCCGAGGGAGCCGGCGTACAGCTTCCGGGACATGTGGCCAGCATGACTAAGCTGCTTTTGGCGAACCAGAGCAGCGCACGGAAACACCGCTTACCTTCCCGCCGGAGTGGTACCTATTTATCTACTTGCACTTTGACGTGCTTTCGAACTGCTAGGTTGGCAGGAGCAGGGACCGAGCAACGGGAGCTCACCCTGTCGCAGGGATTCGAACCGCCGACCTTCTGATCGGCAAGCCCTAGGCTCAGTGGTTTAACCCACAGCGCCACCCGCGTCCCTTAGTAGCACCTTAGAGACCACCTAAGTTTGTTATTGGTATGAGCTTTTGTGTGCAAGAAGTGTGCCTGCACACAAAAGCTCATACCAATAGAGGGTGAAAGAGCGCAAAATATGGTCTGAAGCTCAACATCAAAAAAACGAAGATCATGGCCACTGGGCCTATCACCTCCTGGCAAATAGAAGGGGAAGAAATGGAGGCTGTGAGAGATTTTACTTTCTTGGGCTCCATGATCACTGCAGGCGGTGACAGCAGTCATGAAATTAGAAGACGCCTGCTTCTTGGGAGAAAAGCAATGACAAACCTAGACAGCATCTTAAAAAGCAGAGACATCACCTTGCCAACAAAGGCCTGTATAGTGAAAGCTATGGTTTTCCCAGTACAGTGGTACCTTGGGTTAAGTACTTAATTCGTTCCGGAGGTCCGTTCTTAACCTGAAACTGTTTTTAACCTGAAGACCACTTTAGCTAATGGGGCCTCCCGCTGCTGCTGCGCCGCTGGAGCATGATTTCTGTTCTCACCCTGAAACAAAGTTCTTAACCCGAGGTACTATTTCTGGGTTAGCGGAGTCTGTAACCTGAAGTGTATGTAACCTGAGGTACCACTGTAGTGATGTATGGAAGTGAGAACTGGACAATAAAGAAGGCTGGTCACCGAAGAATTGATGCTTTTGAATTATGGTGCTGGAGGAGATTCTTGAGAGTCCCGTGGACTGCAAGAAGATCAAACCTCTCCATTCTGAAGGAAATCAGCCCTGAGCGCTCACTTGAAGGACAGATCCTGAAGCTGAGGCTCCAATCCTTTGGCCACCTCATGAGAAGAGAAGACTCCCTGGAAAAGACCCTGACGTTGGGAAAGATGGAGGGCACAAGGAGAAGGGGATGACAGAGGACGAGATGGTTGGACAGTGTTCTCGAAGCTACTAACGTGAGTTTGACCAAACTGTGGGAGGCAGTGGAAGACAGGAGTGCCTGGCATGCTCTGGTCCGGGGGTCACGAAGAGTTGGACACGACTAAACGACTAAACAAAAACAAGGTGCTACTGGAAGGAATTTTTAAATTTTGTTTCAACTACGGCAGACCAACACGGCTACCTACCTGCTTCAGGGAAGACTCTTACTCTTAGGCTCATGGTTTCGAGTCCCCCATGTTGGGCAAAAAGATTTCTGCATTGCAGTGGGGTTAGACCAGAAGTCCTTTGTGGTCCCTTCCAGCAATATGATTCTGCAAATGTGGGTTTTAGAGCCCCCAAACGGGGGCACTGCTGTGTCTTACTGCAGGTCTACTCCGAGGTCAAAAGTACAGGAAAAAGCACCAGAGGTGGGAGGCAGTCTCAATGAGGTGCTAATTGGCTGATGTAATGAAGATCCACCAGGATGCGGTTAAAGTGGGTGGGATTCTGCCCATATGGAGCAGGAATCCTGAAATAAGCAGAAAAGGCTGTGCAGTGCGTTTTCAGGACACACACACACACACGAGAACTTTTGTTTTTGGAAAGGGATGTTTTCATAACCATGGGACCCAGCCTCGTCCCAGAGCGACTCACAGCTAGAACTGTAAAGGGAAAACTGCTTTCTGGGTGGCAAACAGGACTCTCCGTGGTTTCAATGAAGAACAGCTGCAGTATTGACAAGGGACTGAGAGTTTGTCACAAACACAGACACACACGCACACACCCTCTGCAAACTGACACCCTCTCTCTCTCTCTGTGTCGCTGGTTCCCTGCATCTGGCACCCATTAAACGAAACTCGAAATAGAAAATATATGTGCGAGACTGAACCAGCCCTGTGGTGGGAGTGGGTGCCTGGTAATGTTGACAGATGGGGCCAGACACACGCAATTTGGACCCCTAAATACATCAGATTGATGACTCTTGGGGAAGCGGGAAGCAGCATTGTTGCCAACTGACTGTCTGGGTCTGCTCTTGTGTCATTAACAGCATCTTCATCTGCAGTGACTGAGAGGCAGCATGGTTTAGTGGTTATGGCATTGGACTAGGGATCTGGATTCAAATCCCCACTTGCCTATACGACCTAGGGCCCAAGAGTCATCAATCTGATGTATTAAAAGGCAAAAAGTTGGCAATCTGAACCACTCATGAATGCCTTCCATAGTTCCAGTTACAGATAGGTAGCTGTGTTGGTCTGCCATAGTCAAAACAAAAAATTCCTTCCAGTAGCACCTTAAAGACCAACTAAGTTAGTTCTAGGTATGAGCTTTCGTGTGCATGCACACTTCTTCTGTGTATCTGAAGAAGTGTGCATGCACATGAAAGCTCATACCTAGAACTAACTTAGTTGGTCTTTAAGGTGCTACTGGAAGGAATTTTTTGTTTTCACTCATGAATGATTATCTCTGTATAAAGGTAAAGGTAAAGGGGCCCCTGACCATTACGTCCAGTTCTGGCTTACTCTGGGGTTGTGGCGCTTATCTCGCTTTACTGGCCAAGGGAGCCGGCATGCAGCTTCCGGGTCATGCGGCCAGCATGACTAAGCTGCTTCTGGCGACCCAGAGCAGCGCACAGAAACGCCGTTTACCTTCTGGCCGGAGCGGTACCTATTTATCTACTTGCACTTTGACGTGCTTTCGAACTGCTAGGTGGGCAGGAGGAGGGACTGAACAACGGGAGCTCACCCCGTCGCGGGGATTCGAACCATCGACCTTCTGATCGGCAAGTCCTAGGCTCTGTGGTTTAACCCACAGCGCCACCCATGTCTGTGTATATGCATATAGATGTGGACAATTCTGCCGGGATTGCTTGAGTGTGAGGTGCACACAGGAGAGAGGGAAAAGACGGAGAGAAGAAATTGTGTACAGCTGTTGGCACCCATCTCTCTCAAAAGACATGAAGTGAGCCTTTTGGGGGTGTGTGAAGTCAATCTGCTGTGTTAACAGCACTAAACAGACCTCCCCGGGGTGCAAACCTGGGCAGTATACATGCAGATCCTGGGCTGCCCAGATGACAAGACACCCCTCTCAATGCTCTCCAAGTCTTCCAGGTAGTGGGAAGAAACTCAGCCTCATCCATAGCTGAGCAAATATGGGGCACCCCCAAAGCAACCCAGTTCATTCCTATGGGGAAACTTACTGGCCAGTCCAGTCTGTGTGGGAAGGTTCAGGGACGCAGGAGACGATATATTGTTTATTAAAATCCTTCCTAACCTGCACTAGCGGGACGCGGGTGGCGCTGTGGGTTAAACCACAGAGCCTAGGGCTTGCCAATCAGAAGGTCGGCGGTTCGAATCCCCGCGACGGGGTGAGCTCCCGTTGCTCGGTCTCTGCTCCTGCCAACCTAGCAATTCAAAAGCATGTCAGAGTGCAAGTAGATAAATACGTACCACTCCAGCAGGAAGGTAAACGGCGTTTCCGGGCGCTGCTCTGGTTCTCCAGAAGCGGCTTAGTCATGCTGACCACATGACCCGGAAGCTGTACGCCGGCTCCCTTGGCCAGTAAAGCAAGATCAGCACCGCAACCCCAGTCGTCCGCGACTGGACCTAATGGTCAGGAGTCCCCTTACCTTTAACCTGCGCTAGCAAGTTCCTATACTTAGCAGAGTTTTACATTCCCATTTTAAACATACAGCAGATGGCTGGTTGCAGGCTTGTTTAAACCTCTTGCTATTATATTCCTGGTAAGTCCCCTAATATCCCTCTTAAAAGAATAATCACACCACAATCTTGTGTAAAGTATATAAAATAAGTTTCCTCACATCAGTTCACAGTTGGATCCCCAAAGGCAGACTTAGTTGAAAAGTATATAGATGTGGGTCTATCCCATATGGCAGGGGTCAGCAACCTTTTTCAGCAGGGGGCCGGTCCACTGTCCCTCAGACCATGTGGGGGGCCAGACTATATTTTGAAAAAAAAATATATGAACAAATTCCTATGCCCCACAAACAACCCAGAGATGCATGCTAAATAAAAGGACACATTCTACTCAGGTAAAAGCACCAGGCAGGCCCCACAAATAACCCAGAGATGCATTTTAAATAAAAGGACTCATGTAACAACACGCTGATTCCCGGACCGTCCGCGGGCCGGATTTAGAGGGCGATTGGGTCGCATCTGGCCCCTGGGCCTTAGGTTGCCTACCCCTGCTAGGGATAGTCCCTTTGTCCTCTGTTGGCTGAAAGCTAAAAAGCTGCTGGTCCCACAACGGAGGAAGTCAAAGAGAGTCGAAAAGAAGGAAGTGTACTGCGTGCCTTGTCCCTTTTGTTACCTGGGCAGGTAAGGCCACGCCCACCTCTAGCCACATGCTAAAGGAAGGATGCTCCAGGCCAGGAGGAAACAAGAAGTTTTTGACTGGCTGGAACAAACATTCCCCTGCATGTCCACTCTAGGAAAACAAGGAATGTTGTACTTGGCTGCTACTTATGTATCACATCCCACAGTCCGGAGGAGAGAGGCTCACTCACCTTGCAGTTTGGGTCCTTTGGCCTTTAGATGGCGCTCACACTTGGCCTTGGCTTTGAGCAGCAGGAAGATCTGTTCCTCCTTTGTCAGGACGTCGTCCACATCCTCCTGCAAGGAGAGAAGAGCAAAGCGAGGTCAATATCGCTGATATGTCTATTGCTGCAAGCAATAGTGAGAGACAGCAGGGCACTATATGGAACTGGTGGAAATGACTGGCAGAATCCGAGACCAGGGAGAAGAGTCGGTGGAAGAAGATTGGAAAAAAATTAAAGATTATTTACAGAAATACTGTAAAATTAATGAATGTTAGAAAAATGTTGGAATGAGGTTATATGGCTTTAGCAGAAATGTTATAAGGAATTAAGTACAAATAGATTTTTAATGTATTAAAGGGAAAAAATAAGGTTAGAATAAGTTAAGATAAATTACAGGACAGAAAACAGGGGAAGATGGAAAGGAATTGCTGAAACAGGTAATTGAAGTGGAATACAAAAAGGGAGGTGTGAGGAGGTCATGGAAACAAGTGAATGAAAGATAACATATTGACATTATTGGATGTGTTTTAAATTGTGTTTTTTTTGTTTTGTTAATTCAATGTTTTAGTGTCAGTGTTATGTAGTGTTTTTGTTTTTGTATTGTATTGTTGAATTCTTTTTTTTCTTTTATAGTCTTTAAACTGTTAATAAATATTATATTTTTTTAAAAAAGAGAGACAGCAGGGCACAAGAGACGCCCCCCCATGCCCGCAATACTGTGTCCAGATCATTTAGGTTGGGGAAATGGCTACAAAACCAGCAGAGAGGTGCAATTTTCAAAAGACCACTGTATTGCACAGGACTAAATGTGAGGTTCTGCACTTGGGCAGAGGTAACCAGAAACAGGAATACAGGATTGGGGATACCTGGATTGGCAGAATGAATTGATTTTAGAATGTATTTCAGTTACTTGATTGTGATTTTATGTAAACTGTGTTACTTTTACTGTTGTTAGCCGCTCTGAGCCCGGCTTCGGCTGGGGAGGGCGGGATATAAATAATTTATTATTATTATTATTGAAATATACTCAGAGTCGCAAAGTGATTTCATGCTCTTTATTCAGCTCATAGTAGTGAGGAGGAATGAATGCAAGTCCCCTCAAAGTATCTGCTTTATATACATTATTTACACAATGGGCTGCATATGATTGGCTAATTCTGGAATTCTACTGTGAGCCAATCAGGTTGTGGATTCACTTATATCTGGGGCATGACTGGGTGGTTCCTGCCAACCAATCATACTGCTGCATTGTTCTAGGACCAATCAGACTGCTGCATTCTAAATCCTATTGTTCTAGGACCAATCAGACTGCTGCAGTTTGGATCCTATTCAACTCAGTACATAACACCTATTATTATTATTATTATTATTATTATTATTATTATTATTATTATTATTATCCTGGAAAAGAGGAGGCTGAGAGGAGATGTAACTGCCTTCTAATATCTGAAGGGCTGTCACATCGAAGATGGAGCAAGCTTGCTTTCTCCTGGTCTGGAGGGGAGGACCCAAACCAATGGATTCAAATTCCAAGAAAGGAGATTCCGACTAAACCTCAGGAAGAACTTTCATTCAGCTGTGGAATGAACTCCCTCAGAAGCTGGTGGAGTCTCTTTCACTGAAGGGTTTTTTCCAAGCTGAGGTTGGATGGCTTCTTTAGCTGTGATTAAGGTGCCTGCTTCTTGGGAGAAAAGCAATGACATACCTAGACAGCATCTTAAAAAGCAGAGACATCACCTTGCCAACAAAGGTCCACATGGTTAAAGCTATGGTTTTCCCAGTAGGGATGTATGGAAGTGAGAGCTGGACCATCAAGAAGGCTGATTGCCGAAGAATTGATGCTTTTGAATTATGGTGCTGGAGGAGACTCTTGAGAGTCCCATGGACGGCAAGAAGATCAAACCTCTCCATTCTGAAGGAAATCAGCCCTGAGTGCTCACTGGAAGGACAGATCCTGAAGCTGAGGCTCCAAGATTTTGGGCACCTCATAAGAAGAGAAGACTCTCTGGAAAAGACCCTGATGTTGGGAAAGATGGAGGGCACAAGGAGAAGGGGACGCCAGAGGACAAGATGGTGGGACAGTGTTCTCGAAGCTACCAGCATGAGCTTGACCAAACTGCGGGAGGCAGTGGAAGACAGGAGTGCCTGGTCCAGGGGGTCACGAAGAGGCCGACACGACTAAACGACTAAACAACAACACAATGCCATGTGGTCACTGGATAGCTCAGTTGGTTAGAGCGTGGTGCTGATAAGGCCAAGGTTGCAGGTTCGATCCCTGTATGGGGCACCTGCATGGCAGTGGGGTTGGACTAGATGTTCCTCAGGGTCCCTTCTAACTCTATGATTCTATACTATTGTTTGGGACAGAGTTCCTCTATGATATGCTAATATCTATTTTCTATAATATATTCCTTTATAGGGATCATACCTACAAATCACAGGACAGTAGAACAATGGAACAACAAGCAAATGAGCAGAACAAAAGCTGCAGGTGTGACTGAATTTTAGACAGCGGTAGAATTACAAAGAATAGCGGCTCTGTGGAATTGCAAGTTAATTATACCCCCTTTGACATTTCAAAAAGGCCCTGCTCTTTTGGGTTGGTTCATATGCAGATAGATGCCAATGCAATTGATCTAATTAATCAGCTAAAGGGCAGGCACGCAATCAACTCACAATTCCTGAATCAGGCGACAACTTCTAACGGCCAATTATAAATAATGAGAACACAAAGGGGTCCCTGCCTCAGTTCACACCTGGTCACTCGACACCCCAGGCTGATCCGCTGGCAGGGTGGCAGCGCGTGATGAAAAACGGCTGCGGAGGGAAAAGGAACAAGTTCCTTGTCTGGATGTGACTGGTGCAGAGACAAAACCAGGGGGTTGCTGTTTCGTGAAACCTTTGCCCCCCCCCCCAATCCCTCTGCCTCCATATTGGAGCTCTTCGTCAGTTTGTATTTCTTGGTGCAGAAAGTATTGATCTGATGGGTAGAGATCTTTCCTATTCTACTTAATTCAAGAGGGTTCTGGAAGCCTCTCTGCATGAAAGAAGCAAGCCTGAGGTTCATGATGTTTGGGTTATTCCTTCGGAGAAGCTAAGTACAGCTGCCTTAAACTGGTTCTGTTATCTCTTTTGTCAAGGTCATGCTGACCATAATTATAAGGCCAGAAGGAGACTTGTTTCCACTTTCTCCTTCTATCTCTCTTCCTTCTGGTGTGGTGTTCTGCACATCGTATGCTTAGAGTTAAGGTTTTAGTCTTATTTTTTTTAAAAAATAATATTTATTACTTTTAAACCTTACAAAAAAGAAGAAAAAAAGAAGCAAAAGAAAGAAAAAACAATACATTACAATACACACAACGCAACATTAACACATTAGACTAAACAAAACAGAACAAAAACAATTTAAAAACATACATCATACCATTTCAATGCCTTATCCTTCATTCCCATGTTTCCTCGACCTCCTCTCACCTCCCTTTTTGTATTCCACTTCTATTAATTGTTTCAGCAATTCCTTTCCATTTTTCTCTATTTTCTGTCTTATAATTATCTTAACTTATTTTAACCTTATTTTCCATTAATACTATAATACTTAGTTATGCTTAACTCCTTATAACATTTCTACTAAAGCCATATAATTTCATTCCAACATTTTTCTAACACTCATTAATTTTACAGTATTTGTATAAATACACTTTAAACTTTTTCCAATCTTCTTCCACCGTCTCTTCTCCCTGGTCTCGGATTCTGCCAAGGTTTTAGTCTTATTATAAGTTGCGTGTCGAGGTCCCCAAGCAACCCCAATAAAACACCATTCCCACAGAATTGTTGTTTAAGGTTTTTGGCACAATTTTGGCCACAAGTTTATTAAAATACAAAAATGTGAGTGGTTGCTTAGGCATTGGTTGCGACTATCTGACGCCGCATGGGGACAGACTGACATTGGCACACCCGCGAAAGTCAGAAAGGGAAAACATTTTGGGGAGAAAGGTGGAGCTGGGTACCATGACCTCACCTCTCCCCAAATGCTCCCAGGGGCTCTTGTGACGCCCTAGCCCCTTGACAGGGGTTCAGACAAGAACATGGCGAGCTCCTGGATTCTTTTAACAGCCAATCCATGCCCCTCCACCAACCAATTCATAAAACCAATGCCTAACCGCAATCTTACAAGTTGTGACGATTTGCTACGCAGTACACGGGTGGCGCTGTGGGTTAAACCACAGAGCCTAGGACTTGCCGATCAGAAAGTCGGCGGTTCGAATACCCGCGACGGGCTGAGCTCGCGTTGCTCGGTCCCTGCTCCTGCCAACCTAGCAATTCGAAAGCACGTCAAAGTGCAAGTAGATAAATAGGTACCACTCCGGCGGGAAGGTAAACAGCGTTTCCGTGCGCTGCTCTGGTTCGCCAGAAGCGGCTTAGTCACGCTGGCCACATGACCTGGAAGCTGTATGCCAGCTCCCTCGGCCAATAAAGCGAGATGAGCGTTAGTGTTAAGGTTTTAGCCTTATTATAAGTTTAAGTTAAATCTGCTGCAACTGGATTTCTTATGGACAGCGCCAATTCTGAATGTATTGGATTTGTGACCATTATTCTCATCTGCCTTCAGTAGCAGTAAAGCTTTGCTGGATGAAATCAATTGCCTCTAGTCTGTTTTTTTGGGGAATCTTGCACCGTGTTTTTACTCTGCTAACTAGAGGTCGGAGTTCTGCTCTGGATCAATATTGAGTAGAATTTCAATGACAATTTTGGAGTGCATCGGAGGGCGGAGATGCATTTGGCTCCTTTAAATGGAGGAACATCAGATGCTTACTCATCGTACGAGATCATTCACAAATTTAACAACTCTGTATGCTGTTTACAAAATTCATTACAGTGGTGCCCCAAAAGGCGAACGCCTCGCAAGACGGAAAACCCGCTAGATGAAAGGGTTTTCCATTTTGGAGGTGCTTCGCAAAACGAATTTCCCTATGGGCTTGCTTCGCAAGACGAAATTTCTTGCGAGTTCCTGCGGGTTTTCCCCCTTTTTTCCCCCTTCTCCTAAGCTGCTAAGCCACTTATCAGCTGATCTGCTAAAAGCCACTAAACCGCTAATAGCGCTAATCCGCTAAGCTGTCAATGGGCTTGCTTCGCAAGACGAAAAAAACGCTATACGAAGAGCCTCACAGAACGGATTAATTTCGTCTTGCGAGGCACCACTGTAATAATATGTGACACTTTGACACCTTCGAGTACATGAAATCTCAAATAATATATACCAGGCACGTCCAACTTCCAAGAGACTGCGATCTACTCCAACTATTAAAAAAACTGGCAGTGATATACCCATTGGACTGACCAGAGTTGTTGAGCATTTTTAGGGGAAACTTCATCAAAGTTGTTGAACTCTTTTTTTTTGGGGGGGGGGAGACAAGGTCCTGCGATCAACCAGGGACCCCCCACGATCGAACAGTAGATCGCGATTGACTGGTTGGACATCCCTGATATATATAATGCCAAAACAATACAGTGGTTACATATGCTTCAGGTTACATAGGCTTCAGGTTACAGACTCCGCTAACCCAGAAATAGTGCTTCAGGTTAAGAACTTTGCTTCAGGATAAGAACAGAAATCGTGCTCCAGCGGCGCAGCAGCAGCGGGAGGCCCCATTAGCTAAAGTGGTGCTTCAAGTTAAGAACAGTTTCAGGTTAAGTACATACCTCCAGATCGAATTAAGTACTTAACCCAATGTACCACTGTATTGACACACGCAACTCAGTAACTCAAACGGTCCAAATATTCCTGAAATAACTCCATGAGAACAACTCTCTGTGTGTATTCCCAATTCAACTCCAACGACGAGATACCCAGATTTGAAGCTCCACTCACTAGACCGCACTTCCTCCTGATTTCCTTTTTTTCCAGGAGAATGGGAAGTGGATCTATGCACTCAGGCATGTGCCTGCTCCACACTCTTTATGGATTAGGAAACACTGCTCATGTCTGCAGCCTTTAAAGGTGTATGGAGCACCCTACTAAGCAATCGTCCCCCCTCTTTCAAGGCTGGCAGCGGGGGAACCTTTTCATTGCCGTCCTGATAAATATAGCGCAAGACAACAGCTGACGACAGGCTCCCAAAGGAACATCTCTTCTCCGCTGCCTTGGAAATACCGGCGGGGTTAAAAATATATTTTTTTTCTTTCTGGGGGTGGGCATCTCCCTTGTAAATCGCTCTGTCTGCCACCAGGAATTCTACCTCCCAGATGTCCTTTTCCCTCCATCAACAACATCCCAGCTAAATCCCCCAAACAAACAATGACACGCGGGCGATGTTGGAAGTTGCCGTCTCGACCAGTTCCCCTCGGTTCCAAAAAAGGAGATACTGCTCCTGGGGTATAAGGGCGGATCTACGCACAGGAGAAATCCCACTATAAATACGTCAGAAATTAGATTAGAACAACAACAAAAAAATTCCTATGGAAAAAAGCGTATAAAAATTTCCTGCTCTCTGGCGCCATCTAGTGTTGCATGTTTATAGCCCCCAGAAAGAAAATTATAGCACATGTTTATCGTTTCTTTACTAATGTAGCTGAACCCTAGGTTAGAAAGAGTGTTTATATTGTGATTTTATGTTGTGAACCACCCTGAGATTATAGAATTGTGGGGTTGGATGGAATCCTGAGGCTCATCTAGTCCAAACCCCTGAAATGCAAGAATATGCAGCAGTCCCATACGGAAATCGAACCTGCAAGCTTGGTGTCATCAGCACCATGCTCAAAACAACTGAGCAATGAGTATAGGGTGGTATAGAGATTTAATAAATAAATAAGTGAATAAATAAATAAATTTCTGCAAAAAAAAAAAAAAAGTCCCGGAGGATGCTGCCTTCTCTAGAGTCAAAGCACCATCTAGCTAGTTCAGTACAGTGGTACCTTGGTTCTCAAACTTAGTCCATTCCGGAAGTCCGTACCAAAACCAAAGCGTTGCAAAACCAAGGCGCGCTTTCCCATAGAAAGAAATGCAAAATGGATTAACCCGTTCCAGACTTTTAAAAGCAACCCCTAAAACAGCAATTGAACATGAATTTTTCTATCTAATGAGACCATTGATCCGTAAAATGAAAGCAATAAACAATGTACTGCAGTCACACAATTCATCCATGCATCAGTAGCTGAACTGGGTTCCAAACAGTCACAGAAACAAAAACGCAAAATAAGTAGCCAAAACAGACAGACCTCAGCATAACACTCAAATCGGAACACATTCGACTTCCGAAGAAGGTTCGCAAACTGGAACACTTACTTCCGGGTTTGCTGCATTCGGGTTCCAAGTTGTTCGAGTACCAAGGTGTTTGAGAACCAAGGTGTGACTGTATTGTCTATAAAGGTAAAGGTAAAGGGACCCCTGACCATTAGGTCCAGTCGTGGCCGACTCTGGGGTTGCGGCGCTCATCTCGCTTTACTGGCCGAGGGAGCCGGCATACAGCTTCTGGGTCATGTGGCCAGCATGACTAAGCCACTTCTGGAGAACCAGAGCAGCGCACGGAAACGCCATTTACCTTCCCGCTGGAGAGGTATCTATTGATCTTTATTGATCTTTATTGATCTGTTGCAACAGGATGCTCCCCTCACACAACATCTCGCCCCGTGGTCCGTAAGAACATAGGAGGCTGACTTAGACAGAATCAGACCGTGGGGTTATCTGGTTCAATATTGAACCAGGGCAGTTAAGCCTCTGGGCAACCTAAACCGCCATTGCTGGTGGTCTGGGTGCCCAAGCAAGTTCTGTCTGGGTGGTCAGTCTCTGCCCAAGCAACAAGTTGCTCAATCACGCTGAGGAGCCAAGCCTCGTAAGGCTGCCAGACAGAGTCCAGCATGCCAGGTTTTAAAGAGTTCCAGAAGGCAGAGCCCATAAACAAAAGAGCAGGTGGAGACCGAGGGAAATAAACATATTTGATTACTCAACGCTGCCCATCTTTGCCCTCGCTGGCAAGTTCTACCCCCCCCCTCTCAAATTAGACATCGCTGCACGGAGACATCTGCCCCATCTGCTGGGGGTCTTCGTTTGCTGAGAAAGTAATTAACCGGGCAACCAGGCCATTGTTGACACAGTCTCACTAGCGGGCCCTCGGCCCAGGGCCAGCGTATCCACTGGGACCATTTTTCTCCACGCTCCTTGCAATCAAGATCGTCCTAACGAGCAGAGCCAATCAAATTACTCTCAGGAATTTGGAGCCCTCGCTCCGTTTTGGGCTGCGTCCAAGCTTCAATCAGAGACATCCTTCTCAAGTGTCTGCAGAAACCGGGGCCCCACACACGTTATAGGATTCCTGATTCCCGAGCCCCAGAAGATGGGGCTGCCGCTTTATAGAATCGCAGAATAGTAGAGTTCTGTGGGACACCCAAGGGTTCTCTAGTCTACCCCCCCCCCGCTATGCAGAAATCTCAGCTAAAGCATCTAGGGCAGATGGTCCGCCAACCTCTGCTTAGAAACCTCCAAGGTGTGCTGGGCCTGGGGGTAGCCCGAGAACCGCAGTCCAGGTCCAGTCCAGAATCCGTAGGTTCTGCTAGGAGTCAGTCCGACAGGGCCGAGGCAGGACACGAGGCAGGAAACCAGGCTAGGACAGGTGCAGGACCTCAGGCAGGATCTGGCATACAGCAACGCTGCTCCTGCAACCTGGGGCAGGGTCCGACAGCCTTTTATCTCTGTCAGGTAGTGGTCGGTCCTGATCCCCCAGCGACTCACCTCCCTGTGTCGCCCGAAGGCCAGCACTCCTCCTGTGAGTACTCAGGTCTCTCCTTCTCTGAGACCTCAGTCTCTGCAGCTCGGGAGACGTCGGTGGGTTGCCAGACCCAGGGGCCGCCTCAGCCTCTCCTGACCCACCCGGTAGTAGAGCAGCTGTAAGTGATGGCCCAGCTGGAGGCAACAAGGTCATCCCCGCATCTGGAGCCAGGGCAGACTCAGGCCCCTGACTCGGCCCAGCTGGTGTTTGTTGCAGGGGAACCTGTGCAGACTGGGACTCTTCAGAATCAGGCCCCAGACTCAGTTCAGATCATTCCTGAGGCAAAGGATCTGGTGCAGACTGAGTCTCCTCTGGTTCCGAGTCCGAGCCCAAGTCCCAGGCCATCACACAAGGAAGGAGCACCCAACAGTGGAGTCGGGTCCACTGTTGAACAGCTCATCCTGTCAGATAGCTCTTCCTGATGTTTAGTCGGCATCTCCTTCCTTGTAACTCGAAGCCACGAATTCGAGTTCTACCCTGCACTACCCGTTGGAGTGGTTTGTATCTTCACCACTCCTGGCGGTGGGTCAGTTCAGTCACCGTTCTTTGGGGCCTTAGCAATTATTTGAAGCTCCTCATAAATGCCCTGCACTCTTCCCTCGGAGTTGTGCTGCAACATGGAACCCGGAGTCGGAAAACGATGCAAGGTTGGGATGGTTCACTGATGCAGAATGGGATCGTTTAGCGGAACTGGTGTGTGTGTGCGCCGCTACACACTTCTTACCCCCCCACCTGATCTCCCCACCTAAACTCCCATCTCCTTCCCTCGCAGCTGGTTAAATGCTTAACGGAGGAAGGCACACTTTGGAGAGCGGTTTGCCAAACTGTTCTCTGAAGCACCTCCCTCCCTCCTCTAGAGGTCGCTCCAGCGACTTTTTATTGCCGCGGGACCTGGGAGAGCGCCTTCTGCCTTCTTCAAACACAACTGCTTCCTCAGTAGCTCATCTCAGCCACCTGTTCCACTTGCCTGCCCAGCGACTGATGTCATTGCGCAGCCATTGGCTTGGCCCCCTACTGGCAGCCCTGCAAACTACAACGTGACGACAATTTTTCTTACCATTGTATAGAGAGAAAAGAATCCACAGCCACTTTGTTCCATGATGGGGATAAATTTTACTAGCCAATTATAACCCGTTCCCAAACCCAACCCACCCACCGCTGATCAATTTACCTCCTGCTTGGGAGCCTGAATTTCATCTTCCAACATCACAACATTTTTTTTTAAAAAAAAGTGTATACATTTTATGGAATAAAGAAAACAAACAAACAAACAAAAGGAGGACACTTTTGCTGGAGAGTACTGAACCCTATTGTCTTTTCCACCAGAAATGTTTATAAGGTTTATATTAATATATGGATTTTATTAGAACCGTTTCCCTCCTCCACCCTCCCCTGTTTATAGGCATGTCTGCCATTATGGTTTGGGAATTGGACGCCAGTTAAGTTGGCAAAGATCCACAAATTGAAATGCAACCCGTGTTGGAGATGTGGTGGAGAAATAGGAACAACAATACATATGTGGTGGAGGTGTGAGGAAATTAAGAAATTTTGGGTAGTAGTACATGAAGAACTAAAGAAGATGTTGAAAATATCAATAACAAAGAACCCAGAGACATATCTCCTTGGATTGATAGATGATGAGATACCACGGGGGGGGGGGGCGGAGATAATTTTTCTATATGCGAATACAGCTGCTAGAATAGTGATTGCTGCTAGGTCGAAGTCACAAACTATAACCCACAAAGGAGGAATGGATTTGTAAACTAAATGACTATTTAATTTTGGCAAAATTAACTGCTACAATAAGAAATCAGTCGAATCAAAAATTTAAAAAGGAGTGGAAATGTTTTGATGAATATAAGGCAAAATATTGCTCAAAAAAAGATACGCTAATATGCCTGGATTAAAATGTGAAGTACTAGATGGAAGAAAAAATAGTTAGGAAAGATAATATATAGATGATCTGAGAAGGTTGCAGAATGCAAAGATTATTGTAAATTGTATAATGTGGAAGAAATCGAGTGGGGGAGGAGGGAAGTGGGAGGAAAGAGAAAAGAATAATATGATGGATTGAGAAAATATAAATGTAAATGTATGGGGGCGTTGGGAGGAAATGGTGTTGGCTTGGTACATCTGTATTGTAAAGTAATATGTGAAAACCAATTTTAAAAAACACAAAAAAGAAAAAAAACACATTATGGGAATTGGGAATTATTTTTATCACAAGGGTGAAGATCATTTCTGCATTGTGGGGCCGGGGGTTGGAATAGATGAGCCTTGGGGTCCCTAAAATTTGACGTTTATTTGGGGAGTTGCAGCCATAGCTGTCAACATACAGATTTGAAAATAAGGGACCAGCAGCCAAAATAAGGGATTTCAGACAACCAGTTAAAAGGGACCAGATAATTTTGGAGAGCAGGGCCGGTTTTTAGCCCTTCGTTTCCAGAGGTTGCTGCTCAAGACACCAGCCGATGAAACACTGCAATTAAATAACTACAAGCAGCAACCACTTTTCGCGCAAAACGAAGTCCAAGCTATGAAGATGCTGCTGCAGTTCTGTATCTTTTCTCTCGTGCTCCATCTGCAGCTCTGAGTTCCATCAGGCGGGGCGGGAGGCGGGGGGGGGGAAATAGCGCCCGAAGTAAACCCGCAGATCAGACCATCTATGCTAGTCTCCCACTACAAATCTATGTGAGAAGCCCTTGCGGTCCTTCCCTTGTAGCCCTTGGCTCCTCATCAATTCATAGACCATGCCAGGCTGCCCATCTCATTTGGGTCCTTTGGCGGCACAGCCACAGTATGGCCTAGCAGGAGCGGTGGTGACGGGCAGAGGGGAGGCCCCAGGCAGAGACGCCCAGTTCGGCGGCTGTGAGGAGGATGGTGGCGGAAGGGCCCAAGGCTCCCACCAGTCCCGGCGGGGAGGGGTTCCCGGGGGCCGAGGCTGGTGAGAGGAGGCCGGAGGGGGGGCAGACCGGGCAGCCAAGCAACACAGTTGGAGCCTCCCTCCTCCCTGGCTGGCAGGGAGGGAGGGAGAGGAGCTGCTTCCTTTGAAACCCAGGAAATTTAAGGGATATCATCAATAAGGGACAGCAGCGGGACATGGCGCTGGGATAAGGGACTGTCCCGCCAAATAAGGGACGCTTGACAGCTATGGTTGCAGCTCACATAACACAGCTGTAGAACAGCAGTGAAGATGAATTGAAAACAAGGAAGAATCTGGAATGTTCTGGTTTTTACGGGTTGGTCTTTGGGAGACCGGGTGATACCCAGGCTGAGCCGCACCTGCTGCTCCTGTTTAGGATCTTCAAATCTGCAGGTGGGAGAAGCTACTGCTTTGGGCTTGGCCTCTGCAGCCGGTTTTCGACTTGCACATTTCTGAACCCGGCGCTTCGCAGAAGCCAATGTTCTTGAGGTTTAGTCGCTCCAGCACGTAGCTTTCCGTCAAAATGACATTTCGAATGCTAAGAGGTTTTCTCTCTCCTCGGTGGTTTGCAACCCTCTCCTCTGTTCCTGCCAAGGCGCTTTTGCAAAAAACAAACAAAAAACAAAACCCAACCTCAAAAAAATTGATTCTCTGTTATTTAACTCGGGGAAATGGAGATTGAGACTGGGTTGAGGATTCTGAGAACGGGGCTTCTGTCCGGCGTCCGTGAAATCCGTTGTGTTGAAGTCCTCGTCTCCAGAAACCCCAAAACCCCTCAAGAAAAGACAACTTGGGATAATTATGATAATGGTTTTCAGTATTTCCATTTGGCTGGCTGATCTCCCGGCTGTAAAAAGTCAAGCTCCGGTCTCCGAGGAGAGCTCAGATTCGAGGTTGTTTACGGGACTAGTTTTCAGGAATAACGCAGCGCTGTTTGGGGCTTTGCGTCTCTGGACCCCTTCCTTTGGCAAAGCGTCAAGTATCGTAAAGAGCAAACACAGCCAGTTTCGCAACAGCTGAGAGCATCAGGATGAGCAGGGATTTGGCCGGAGAGAGGCTGTGAGATGGTTCGCAATTCGGAGAACTCCGTGGAACACTTGGAAATTGGACAGAGGGAACTTTTCCCTCCCTCTCATGACGCTAAAACTCACGGGCAGTCCACAAAGCTGAAGGAAGAGCAAAATAAAGTCCTTGGTCCCTGGTCCTGAATGGAGTAACTGTGCCCCTGAAGGACCAGGTGCGCAGCCTGGGAGTCATTTTGGACTCACAGCTGTCCATGGAGGCGCAGGTCAATTCTGTGTCCAGGGCAGCTGTCTATCAGCTCCACCTGGTATGCAGGCTGAGACCCTCCCTGTCTGAGTACCGTCTCGCCAGAGTGGTGCATGCTCTGGTTATCTCTTGCTTGGACTACTGCAATGCGCTCTACATGGGGCTACCTTTGAAGGTGACCCGGAAGCTACAACTAATCCAGAATAAGGCAGCCAGACTGGTGACTGGGGGCAGCCGCCGAGACCACATGAAAGGCTCCCAGTACGTTTCCGAGCACAATTCAAAGTGTTGGTGCTGACCTTTAAAGCCCTAAATGGTCTCGGTCCAGTAGACCTGAAGGAGCGTCTCCACCTCCATCGTTCTGCCCGGACACTGAGGTCCAGCGCCGAGGGCCTTCTGGCTGTTCCCTCATTGTGAGAAGCAAAGCTACAGGGAACCAGGCAGAGGGCCTTCTCGGTGGTGGCACCCGCCCTGTGGAACGCCCTCCCATCAGATGTCAAAGCAATAAACAACTACCTGACATTCAGAAGACATCTTAAGGCAGTCCTGTTCAGGGAAGTTTTTAATGTGTGACATTTTAGTGTATTTTGGGTCTCTGTGGAAGCCGCCCAGAGTGGCTGGGGAAACCCAGCCAGATGGGCAGGGTACAAATAATAAATTATTATTATTATTATTTCTTCCTGCAGTGAAAGGTTAACCTATGGAACTCCCTCCGACATGAGACAGGGATGGCCTCCAAATTGATGGCTTTAGAAGAGGATTAGATGAATTCACAGGAGAGTAGCCATGATGGCTGTTCTCTGCCTCCACAGTCAGAGGCAGAGATCCTTCTGAATGCCAGTTTCTGGAAAGCAAAGGAGCGGAGAGGGATCTCGCATTTGAATCCTGCTCATGGGTTTCCCACAGGCACTGTGAGAAAAGGATTCGGGGAAATTCTGACAAAAGAAGGATGGAGGACAAAATTAATGGACTACGCAGAATTGGATAAAATGACAGGAAGGATTTGAAACCTGCGGGACCAGAAATTCCCAGAAGATGGGAGGAAATATATGAACTATTTGAAGAGCAACTGTAATCAGCAAATTATGCTAGCAGGACTACAAGAAGCTTCTCCAATTTACGAAATATTGCAAAGCAGAGAAAGAATAGAGATATTAGTTATGAAATTTAAATGTAAAAGTGAACGTAAGAAATGTAAAGTAAGTGAACAGATTGGAAAATTTTCAGACCTGTTTAATGTTTTATTGTGTTTTTAATATTCTATTGGGAGCCACCCAGGGTGGCTGGGGAAACCCAGCCATATGTAAAGGTAAAGGTAAAGGTAAAGGTAAAGGGACCCCTGACCATTAGGTCCAGTCATGACCAACTCTGGGATTGCGGTGCTCATCTCGCTTTATTGGCCGAGGGAGGCGGCGTACAGCTGGTCATGTGGCCAGCAGGACAAAGTTGCTTCTGGCGAACCAAAGCAGCGCACGGAAACGCCGTTTACCTTCCCGCCGCAGCGGTACCTATTTATCTACTTGCACTTGACGTGCTTTCGAACTGCTAGGTTGGCAGGAGCAGGGACCAAGCAACGGGAGCTCACCCCTTCATTGCGGGGATTCGAACCGCCGACCTTCTGATTGGCGAATCCTAGGCTCTGTGGTTTAACCCACAGCGCCACCCGCGTCCCTATGAGTGGAGTATAAATAAATAAATATAACAACAACAACAACAAGAAGAAGAACAATTACCTGGGACCTTCTGCATGCAAGACTGTTGCCCTGCCATTGAGCCACATCCATTCCACACTCCCCTCTCTGCATGCCAGCCCCTTCCCTGCCATCTCCAGTGGTTCCTGGGCTGGCACTTGTGCCAAGATACCTTCTTATTCCTGGCAGTCGGGTATGTCTGTGTGTGCAGCTACTGCTGCTTGCTTTGCTACTGTAGCCCCAGCCTGCTCCAGCTGGCTCACCGAGATTTATTTATTTTAAAACCTTTCCAGCCTTAACATTACAGGAAATCAACTGCAAACCACTTTATTTTTTTTTAATGATGAGAATAATGTCTATTCTTGTTCACCCCCGCTTCCTTCTTAAAAACAGCCAATCCGAAAAGCACGCAAATATAGATCGTTCCCGACAAAAACAAACGGTGCGAGGATAAAAAGGGAAACATGCTACTGCTAAATGACGGTAAGGCCATGAATGTCACCTCTCAGTCTTCTCTTTAGACTCAGGAGAAGATGGAGAGGTGATCTCCATCTCCCAATATCTGAAGGGCTGTCAGATGGAATTGATGCTTTTGAATTCTGGTGCTGGAGGAGACTCTTGAGAGTCCCATGGACTGCAAGAAGATCAAACCTCTCCATTCTGAAGGAAATCAGCCCTGAGTGCTCACTGGAAGGACAGATCCTGAAGCCGAGGCTCCAATACTTTGGCCACCTCATGAGAAGAGAAAAGACCCTGATGTTGGGAAAGATGGAGGGCACAAGGAGAAAGGGACGACAGAAGACGAGATGGTGGGACAGTGTTCTCGAAGCTACCAGCATGAGTTTGACCAAACTGCGGGAGGCAGTGGAAGACAGGGGTGCCTGGCGTGCTCTGGTCCAGGGGGTCACAAAGAGGCGGACACGACTAAACAACAACAACAACAGATGGAGTAAGCCTGTTTTCTGCTGCTCCGGAGGTTAGGACTCGAACCCATGGCTTCAAGTTACAAGAAAGGAGATTCTGACTCAACCTCAGGAGGAATTTTCTGGCTGTATGAGGTGTTCAGCAGTGGAATGGTCTCCCTTGGGATGTGGTGGACTCCAGAACATCAGTGTTTTTTAAAAAGAGGTTGGCTGGCCATCGCTCATGGATGCTTTAGCTGTGATTCCCTTCCAAGTTTACAATTCAATGGATGCCCACCCAAAGTTTAGTGCCACAATGGTGAAGATCAGCTCCGAAGACATAAAACAAAAGAACAGATATACAGTGGTGCCCCGCAAGACAAATGCCTCGCAAGATGAAAAACTCGCTAGACGAAAGAGTTTTCCGTTTTTGAGGTGCTTCGCAAGACAAATTTCCCTATGGGCTTGCTTCACAAGACGAAAACGTCTTGCCGCTAAGCCGCTAATAGCCACTAAGCCGCTAATAGCTGTGCTTCGCAAGACGAAAAATTTGCTAGATGGAAAAACTCGCAGAAAATAATAGTTTCGTCTTGCGAGCCACCACTGTACCATATTTTTCGCTCCATAAGACGCACCTGACCATAAGATGCACCTAGTTTTTAGAAGGGGAAGGGAAGAAAAAAATATTTTTAAAGGGAGCGCTGTATGCACCCCAGGCTCTGCTCAGCGCTCCCTTTTACAAGCTGCATGGAGCGTGTGTGCGGCGCTTGCAGGCTTTTCCCCAGGAGGGAGAAGGGCCCAATGCTCCACACGGCTTGTGAAAGGGAGTGCAGTTCCTGCGAGCTTTTCTATGAGATGAGGGCAGAGCGTGTGTGCAGCTCTTGGGGGCTTTTCCTACCTGCCTCCCACCTGCATTCGCTCCATAAGATGCACACACATTTCCCCTTACTTTTTAGGAGGGAAAAAGTGCGTCTTATGGAGTGAAAAATACGGTAAGTGCTTGAACACAACAATCTATAACCAAATGAAGTCCTGATGCACAAACTAGGGTGATGGATGTCGTTTGAGGCCAATACCTTTGGACCCTGAGGCTCTAAATTTCCACATACAGTGGCACCCTGGTTCTCAAACTTAATCCGTTCCGGAAATCTGTTCCAAAACCAAAGTGTTCCAAAACCAAGGCACGCTTTTCCATAGAAAGTAATGCAAAACGGATTAATCCATTCCAGACTTTTAAAAACAACCCTCAAAACAGCAATTTGACATGACTTTTAATATTTAATGAGACCATTGATCTATAAAATGAAAGCAATATACTGCAGTCACAGACACAATCAATCAATCAATCAATCAATCAGTCAGTCAGTAGCTGAACTGGGTTTCACACAGTCACAAAAACAAAAAAGCCTCCAAAATGCAAAATAAATAGTGAAAACAGACAGACCTCAGCGTAACACTTAAAACGGAGCACGTTCGGCTTCCGAAAAAAGTTTGCAAACCGGAACACTTCCTTCTGGGTTTGCAGTGTTTGGGTCCCAAGTTGTTGGAGTACCAAGGCGTTTGAGAACCAAGGTACCACTGTGCAACAGAAAAACTACTTGCTTAGCTGATCTGCCTGGATGGCGTGGTGATAAGGAAATGACTCTGCACAGATAATATTGAGTGGACCGGTATTAAAAATAGCCTCTGCCAGCCGGGCAGATTTTATTTTATGAGTTAAAGGATTTATAGCCTCCCTTTCGACAAATGCTTCAAGGTGGCCAGTGATAAATACTAAATAATTGCAGTGCTACCTGAATACGCCTGAGATTGAACCAAAGAAACAGTTTTCCTGTTTGACCCAATGCCTGCTGGATAATCTAACTGAGGATGGATGGACCTGTCAATTTTGGTTTCTCTCAGCTTTTCATATTTTCGCTCCTCCATCCTACGCTCAGGTTGTAGACACAGTATGTATAAATAAAAGCATATATCCTAAAAAGGTAAAAGGTAAAGGGCCCCTGGAGGGTTAAATCCTATCAAAGGCAACTATGGGGTTGCAGCACTCATCTCGCTTTCAGGCCGAGGGAGCTGGCATTTGTCCACAGGCAGCTTTGCGGGTCATGTGGCCAGCATGACAAAACCACTTCTGGCACAATAGGTGACTGACGGAAACCAGAGCGCACAGAAACACTGTTTACCTTCCCGCCGCAGTGGTACCTATTTATCTACTTGCACTGGTGTGCTTTTGAACTGCTAGGTTGGCAGGATCTGGGACAGAGCAACGGGAGCTCACTTCATCGCAGGGATTCGAACAGCCGACCTTCTGATCAGCAAGCCCAAGAGGCTCAGTGGTTTAGACCACAGCACCACCCGCGTCCTAAAGATACCACAGTCTCTGCTGACCTTCATTCCAAGGAATCTGAACCTGTGTAAGTGCCTGGGACCCTTGCAATGTCTTATCCCTGGAGTCTCTCACCCCTTGGAGATTGGGGTCCCATATTACGACCACTGCCTGGAACAGAATGACATGCGCTTTGTTTATCGACTCCCATTTCTGATTCTCGACTTCCTTCCAGCTAGTGACCAAAGCGCAGAATTCAAATAGAGGACTACGCATACACGACTTGGCAGCCACGGAGAATGGATGTAATTTGGAAACCCCCCCCCCCATCTACATTCTTTGGTCATCTTATGAGGCTCAACACTTTAATGATAGCAACCTTGATTTTTATGGCGGCCTAATACCGTATATCAACGGCACATTAGCATTTACGGCCTCGATGCATCCGTAGCCTCTGCCCAATTTATCTCCGGACAGTCTGCGTTTCTGGGAATCGGAGGCGGCACTGTGACGGTATCGCTGCAAGAGAACTATGTGAAAAACCAAGAGTAGAATCCTAGAATTGTATTGCTGGAAGGGACCCCGAGAGTCAGTTAGTCCAAACCCCTGCAATGCAGGAAATAAAGGAATACTTCAACGCAGTATTATGGCCTTTTCTCATAGCTTTCTATATGCTGGTTGTAAAACTGTAAAAGCGGTGTGTGTGTGTGTGTGTGAAGATCCACAAATGCTGGCCAAGATTAAAATCAAAGCACTGTGTTGATCCATTATTGCTACGGCAGAACCAGAGGTTTTTCCCCCTGCAGACCCAGAAAGCACCTTCTAAGAATATGATACGATGCGATAATTTTTATTGCCATTGTCCCATACAAAACAACGAAATTGAAAAAAATCTACATCAGACATTCAAAAACCAACAAGCCTGCTATCCCAGCCTGGTTAGCCCCCTAAAAACTCTGATACCCCATAATTAAATACAATATACTCACATAAAGGCTACCTTACACTGCGTTTAAAACCAGAATTACATTTGGGTAGAACCTGTTTCTCAGGTGGCTAGTCCTAGTCTTTATAACCCTGGACCTTCTTCCAGAAGGCAGAAGCTGAAAGAGATAATTTCCGGGGTGTGCACTATCCTGCGCTATCTCTGCCGCTTTCTTATGGCACCTGGAAGCGTAGATTTGATCCAAGGTGGGAAGAGTGCACCCAATTATTCTCTCCGCAGTCTTTACAACCCCGGACAGCATTGTTTTTCCCCTGACCATGCAGCTCCCAAACCACACACACAGACCATACGCTAATACACTCTCAACAGTACAATGGTAAAATGCCATCAACAGGTCCTTTGAGAGATTGTTTTTCCAGAGGATTCTCAGAAAATATAACCTCTGCTGTGCTCTCTTCATCTTTGCTGTCTTTGCTGTTTTCTCCCCAGGTAGAAGGAGAGCCCTGCTGGATCAGGCCAGCGGCCCATTCAGTCCAGCATCCTGTTCTCACAGTGGCCAGTCAGATGCCAGTGGGAAACCTGTAAGCAGGATAGAGCCCTCTTCTCTCCTGCAGCTTCCAGAAATTGGTACTCATGGCTAGTAGTCCTTGGTAGCCCTCTTCTCAGTGAATGAAACCTTCTCTATAGAAAGGGATGCGGGTGGCGCTGTGGTCTAAACCACTGAGCCTCTTGGGCTTGCCAATCATGAAGTTGGCGGTTTGAATCCCCGTGACGGAACAAGCTCCCATTGCTCTGTCCCAGCTCCTGCCAACCTAGCAGTTTGGAAGCACACCAGCACAAGTAGATAAATAGGTACCACTGCAGCAGGAAGGTAAACAGCGTTTCTGTGCACTCTGCTTTCCGTCATGGTGTTCCGTTGCACCAGAAGTGGTTTAGTCACACTGGACACATGACCTGGAAATCTGTCTATGGACAAACGCCGGCTCCCTTGGCCTGAAAGCGAGATGAGTGCCGCAACCCCATAGTTGCCTTTGACTCGACTTAACTGTCCAGGGGTCCTTTACCTTTACCTTTCTTCTCTATGAACACGGAGGTCAAGAGCCCATCTCATTCAGCATCCTATTCTCACAGGGAATTCAACAAATAGGACCCCTCTGTCATCCTTCGGCTTCCATCCACTGGTATTCAGAAGCATTGCTGTGGAATTATCAGCCTTCACTCTGGGAACTGGTCCAGTCCTATGGCCATCCAACATGGCGGCCATCACTGCCTCCTACGGAAGGGAGTGTGCTGGGCCCAGGGGTAACCCGAATAACATGGTCCAGGTTCAGTCCTGAATCCAAGGGTTCTGCTAGGAGTGAGTCTGACAGGGCCAAGGCAGGACATGAGGCAGGAAACCAAGCAAGGTCAGGCACGAGGTCTCAGGCAGGATCTAGCATACAGCAATGTTGCTCTTGCAACCTGGGGCAGGGTCTGACAGCCTTTTATCTTTGTTGGGGTAGCGGCTGGTCCTGATCCCCCGGCGACCCACCTCCCTGTTTCGCCCGAAGGTGAGCACTCCTCCTGTGAGTACTCAGGTCTCTCCTTCTCTCAGACCTCAATCTCAGGGAGACATTGGTGGGTTACTAGACCCAGGGGCCGCCTCAGCCTCCCCTGACCAAACCGGTAGTGGAGCAGCTGTAAGTGATGCCCCAGCTGGAGGCAACAAGGTCATCCCCACATCTGGAGCCAGGGCAGGCTCAGGCCCCTGACTCGGCCCAGCTGGTGTTTGTTGCAGGGGAACCTGTGCTGACTGGGGCTCTGCAGAATCAGGCCCCACACTAGGTTCAGAAGCCGCCTGAGGCAAAGGATCTGGTGCGGACTGAGACTCCTCTGGCTCCGAGTTCTAGCCAGAGTCCCAGGCCATCACAGGGAGTTCCATAGCTCACTGCGTGGGAAAAGATCCTTATTCCACAGCAGGGCAAAGGACCCCTCTCCCAGTTTGTGAAGCTCTTCTTGGGTGGCGAGAGCAGCCAATTTGGTTCTCCTGCAAATGTCGCTGGACTCAAACTCCCATCTGCACCAGCCAGCATGACCAATGGTCAGGGATGACTAGAGTGGCAGTCCAGGAACATCTAGAAGGTGCCCCCAGTTACCCCCCGGATTAGAGAAGAGCCCCAGGATCATAGGCGCCGACTCCATGGGTCCTGAGGAGTAATGAGTTAAAACAAAGGCACTCCCGATCTAGAGAGGGGGTGGGGTTGCGGGCTCTCGACCCATCAACAATCTCGCGGGGCTGGCGTCAGCCCCGCGAGAAGCGGGGATTCCCCCTAGCTCATTAATATTCACCGCCCACGGCGGCAGCCAATCGGCTGCCGCAAAGAGCGGGCCCTCACAGGTTCACTTAAGGTCGGGGCAGCCTGGGGCTCGCCCCTTTCGTTCCCCCAGCAGCAGCGGTTTGGAGGTCTTGGCCCCCCCCCAATATTTTTTATAAGTCGGTATGGGCCGCCGCCCCCCCCAATATTTTTTATACGTCGGCGCCCCTGCCCAGGATGCTGTCAGCATTCTTGACCCCCTGCAAGACCTGCCTCAACGTTTCCACGCGATGCTTCCATATTTATCCTCGCCGTGGGCCCTGGGCACCTCGCAAAGATCTCGCCTCCTCTTTTGTTCACTCCAAAGCCCCACCAAGCCACAAAAGGACATAAGAACAATCTGCTCCTCTCGTATCGTTGATGGCCAAGAGACTCCGGAGACGGGATTTAACGAGCCTCATAAACCCGCCAAACATCTGTGTTAAGAAAGGGTAGGAGAAAGAAAGCATGCGATGATGGCCGGCGAGATTTTATATATTTATATATATACACAGAGTTCTTCTCGGAACTCCAGCGTCTCCCAGCTCCTCTTTGAGGCGGACGGAAGCTGCAGAACGAAGTAGCGGAGGGCTGTGCCAAAGCAAAGAGACAGAGACGGGCACACACCCTTTGGGAGAACGAATAGCGGCTCTCGTTGGGCGCTGCCTTTTGACAGCTTAACTAGCAAAGTCGCTACGACGCTCCAGCTGCTCTGAAGCAGTTATAACTGGCATAAGGTTGCCAGAACAGCCTGTGGGATTTGTCCAACGGCCCAGTATCCTGCTTTTACTATATATATATATATATATATATATATATATATATATATATATGGGACGCGGGTGGCGCTGTGGGTTAAACCACAGAGCCTAGGACTTGCCAATCAGAAGGTCGGCGGTTCAAATCCCCACGACGGGGTGAGCTCCCGTTGCTCGGTCCCAGCTCCTGCTAACCTAGCAGTTCGAAAGCACGTCAAAGTGCATGTAGATAAATAGGTACCACTCCAGTGGGAAGGTAAACGGCGTTTCCGTGTGCTGCTCCAGTTCGCCAGAAGCGGCTTAGTCATGCTGGCCACATGACCTGGAAGCTGTACGCCAGCTCCCTCGGCCAATAAAGTGAGATGAGTGCCGCAACCCCAGAGTTGGCCACGACTGGACCTAATGGTCAGGGGTCATTTTACATATATATATATATATATATATATATATATATTTGCTTTCGTAGATTTTCACGGGTACAGGAATGCAGGTTTTGGTGTCCTCGGGTGTCTTCCCGTGTAAAAGTTGGGGTGTCTAGGCGACGTTTCGACGAGGTCTCACTCGTCATCTTCAGGCTGGTGCTTTCGGCTTCTTGTTACTGGAACAGAGCGGGATCTCAATGTTTGAGTTCCTATAAATACTGTAGAGGGGGTGTGGTGTCACTCAAGAAATCACTCAAGGTATCTCTCAAGTAATTAAGGAACAAAAGAAGAAAAGGCACACTAGCCTGGGAACTTCCTCTCTGCCCAGAACATTGGAGGCTAGACACCACACCCCCTCTACAGTATTTATAGGAACTCAAACATTGAGATCCCGCTCTGTTCCAGTAACAAGAAGCCGAAAGCACCAGCCTGAAGATGACGAGTGAGACCTCGTCGAAACGTCGCCTAGACACCCCAACTTTTACACGGGAAGACACCCGAGGACACCAAAACCTGCATATATATATATATATATATATGTGTGTGTGTGTGTGTGTGTGTGTGTGTGTGTACACACACACACACACACATATAATTTTTATTAATTTTTTTGTTTTGCAGTTTAAAATACTAATTTAAACATCCTTAAAATATCAACAACTTCCCTTCTTCTCTTTCCATGGTTCATTTTACATATCATAAACCCCTGCATATTATGCAGAAACTATACCATTCAGTATTCCATTATTACAACCACCACAGCTCATTTACACTGCTGAATTTAATTTCATGCTGCCAGCGTTTTCAGCTATACACAATTCCCCCCTCCCCGCATATGTTCAATAAACATTGTCAAATCTTCTCTAAACATATGTTCTTCTTGTTCTCTTATTCCATATGTTAACTGGGCAAGCTGAACATAATCCGCCAGCTTAAGCTGCCATTCTTCTTTCGATGGGACCTCGCTCGTGTTCAATTTGGGGCTAACAAAACACGGGCTGCAGTAGTGGCATACATAAACAACCTTTTTTGACACCTGGGAATTTCAGTCTGAATTATCCCCAACAAAAAGGACTCTGGCTTTTTTTGGGAAATTTCAAGGAGGCTACCGATGGCTGCTAGTCACAATGAAGCAAGCAAACAAACAAAACATGCAGGAAAAGGCTGGTGTGGAAATTCAGTTTACATGAATAGTAGCGTATTCAGCATCAAATACCAATGAGGGGAAAAACAGGACATAGCAGCTAGCCTAAAGCACCCATTTCCAAATATACTCTTTATCAGTCTATACAGTGGCAGCTTGGTTCTCAAACGCCTTGGTGCTCAAACAACTTGGAACCCAAACACTGCAAACCCGGAAGTAAGTGTTCCGGTTTGAGAACTTTTTTCGGAAACCAAACGTGCCCCATTTTGAGGGTTATGCTTCTGTTTTGAGTGTGACGCTGAGATCTGTCTGTTTTTGCTATTTATTTTGCGTTTTTGTTGTTGCGGCTCTTTTTGTTTTGTTTTTGTGACGTTGTGGAACCCAGTTCAGCTCCTGATCAATTGATTGTGTGACTGCAGTACATTGTTTATTGCTTTCATTTTATGGATCCATGGTCTCATAAAATAGTAAAATTCATGTTAAATTGATCTTTTAGGATTTTTGTTTTTAAAAGTCTGGAACGGATTAATCCGTTTTGCATTACTTTCCATGGAAAAGCGTGCCTTGGTTATGGAACACTTTGGTTTTGGAACGCTTTGATTTTGGAACGGATTGTTTGGGGGCCTCTGAATCAATGAGCTATAGGAACACCTATACAGTGGTACCTCAGGTTACAGAGGCTTCAGGTTACAGACGCTTCAGGTGACAGACTCCACTAACCCAGAAATAGTACCTCGGGTTAAGAACTTTGCTTCAGGATGAGAACAGAAATCGCTCAGCGGCGGCGCGGTGACAGCAGGAGGCCCCATTAGCTAAAGTGGTGCTTCAGGTTAAGAACAGTTTCAGGTTAAGAACGACCTCTAGAACGAATTAAGTACTTAACCCGAGGTACCACTGTAGTTAAACTAGGCCTGGATGAAGGAAACCCAGAAAAAAAGCAAACCGTGGGAATGTTTTAAGGAGGGCTCACATCCACTTATGCAAATAATGCAAGCATCTGGATCTCGTCAGCTTTAGACGACCCAGGTGCGATTGAATTTCACCCGGTGAACCTCTCCGAAAATGAGACGTCTCCTCGTCTGTCTTCGACCAGGATCTTTATGGACCAGTTTCCTCCAGGGAGAATTTGAAGAACCTCTTCTCGGCTCTATAACTCCACCTTCGCATCCAAACATCTGGAGATGCTCTCCTCAAAGGCAGATTATTGTCTTGCTGTTGGCAAGGGGATGTAAACACCAGCGCCGTTCGGGAGAAAACAAACCCTGTTTTCGCAGTCCCCTGTCCTCCTTCTTCCCCAGAAATCTCCCCTGGCGCATTCCGAGAACCCGATCGGAAGATCGTGGAAAAGAGCGAGGATGAGGAAAGTCATTTGATCGCTGGAAGGGAAGTTTGGGCGAATATTGCTCCCGAATGTTCCGTAGGGAGCGAAAGCGGAGTTGAAGGATGCAATGCTTTGGGGTTGGAAAGACGGGTCTAGGAAGTGTTAGTCAACAACAGGGAAGCCTGCCAGATCCCTCCAATGTCTCTGAAATCCATTTTGTTCCTGGGGGTAACTGATGGGCATTCCTTGTAAGCGAATAAGGTAACAGCGAGGCTGTCAAGTTTGTGACGGATTCGCGTGGCGAGCCTTTTAGAGACCGAGTACCCAAACTGCAAGGGACGCGGGTGGCACTGTGGGTTAGACCACAGAGCCTAGGATTTGCTGATCAGAAGGTCAGCGGTTCAAATCCCCACGACAGGGTGAGCTCCCGTTGCTCGGTCCCTGCTCCTGCCAACATAGCAGTTTGAAAGCACGTCAAAGTGCAAGTAGATAAATAGGTACAACTCTGATGGGAAGGTAAATGGTGTTTCCATGCGCTGCTCTGGTTCGCCAGAAGCGTCTTTGTCATGCTGGCCACATGACCTGGAAGCTGTACGCCGTCTCCCTCGGCCAATAAATTGAGATGAGCACCACAACCCCAGAGTCGGCCACGACTGGACCTAATGGTCAGGAGTCCCTTTACCTTTTAAGTTTGCAAAGATGTATGAAACAAGCACAAATACCTGCTGGAAATATAAAGAAACATGTTAAGAGGAAGGCACACTTGGCAAATCCACACCGTGATCAACTCCTGCCCGGAAACCAATGTCCCAACTGTGGAAGGACGTGTGGATCCAGAATTGGCCTCCACAGTCACTTACGGACTCACTGTTAAAACCATGTTTCTGGAAGACAATCTTACTCGGCTATGAGGGATCGCCAAAGAAGAAGAAGAAGAAGAAGAAGAAGAAGAAGAAGAAGAAGAAGAAGGAGATAGCCTTGAAGAGTTACAAGCGCAAAGCTTGCCCGCTGACCCTCTGGCATCCTTGCACAGTGTCAGGCCCGTTCCATTTTAGGGCTCGGGCCCCTCGGGAGCCAGAAATGGAGCCCTGAACTCTGCCTGAGCAGCTGTTAGATAACAATGGCTTTCGGTCATCGGCCAAAGCTGGAAGCGAACCAGAGACCTAGAGGTGAACATTCCCCAAGCGCTCCTGTCTGGCCCCCGTCTGTGCTAATCTCCTTTCCACCCTGCAGCCGATAAACAGCCGTGCACAGATACACGCCCCCCCCCCCCCCGGTAAATTGTCTGCAGCCAGCCGGTATTTCCTTTCTGGCATGTGAGACGGGGGTCACCTGCCTATTATAGCAACGGGGTCAGGGAACTGCGGTCGACAGAGCTGAGAAACCAGGGTGGATAAAAATCAACGATTTTTTTTTTAAAAAAAAAAAATTGGATCTTATTTAAATTGTATTTTTTTTATTTAAATGGGTTTTTTATTTAAATTGGATTTTTTATTTATTTAAATCAGATTTTTTTAAAAAAATTAAATTGGATTTTTAAAATAAAATGCTTTACCCACATTGGCAGGTAGCGGGATTCAATTACTGGGGAGCAGTGTGGATAAAAAACATTGGGTTTTTTTTTTAAAAAAAAAACAAATAAATTTAAAAATCAATTTTTTTAATTTAAATTGGATTTTTTAAAATTTAAATCGGATTTTTTAAAATAAAATGCTTTTGGGGAATAAAAAAATCTTTCTAAAGATAGTTTTCTATTTAAGTTACATTATAGTCCAAAGGACATCAGGTAATAGGGATTTGTCTTAAGTTTTTCATGTGTGCTGAAACTCAGTCTAAGTTTTTTTTCTTCCCCAAAAAACGTTTAACCACATCAGTTAACAAACATGGATACATATGCTATAATGTTGTCGTTTTAGTTAATTGTTTACATTGTTATTAAGTTACAGATAGGTAGCCGTGTTGGTCTGCCATAGTCAAAACAAAAAATTCCTTCCAGTAGCACCTTAAAGACCAACTAAGTTAGTTTGAAAGCTCATACCTAGAACTAACTTAGTTGGTCTTTAAGGTGCTACTGGAAGGAATTTATTGTTATTAAGGAAATGATTTTTTTTCTCCTTCCAATAAAGTACAACAAAAAAGTTGTCCAAATATAAAGAGTTAACATATTAAACCTCACAATAATTTCATAATTATCTGTCTATGTATTTCTAATAGTATAACCAATTCAGTAATTTTTGATGTAACTGTAAAAGCTACTCTGAAAATTTACTATTCCAAAAATGAAACCTTCATCTCGTTGTAAATATTAAAATTATACCAGTAAGGAATGCCTTTCTGTAGAAAACGGCGATGACTTAAATCAAATCTTACGGACTAGTGATTTAAATCAAATCCACCCTGCGAGAAACACAAGGGCCTTTAGGAATTTGCCCCCCAAACAAACGTCTCCCTTAGAAGACGCCAAAATCACAACTGTTGCACCTTCTGACCTCAATTCAGGTGGATGTTAGCCTAAGACTCACTAGTCTGGCCTGGGCAGATAAAGGAGGTGTGAAAAGAAGGAAGCCGATTGCATTGAAAATCTGTCTGGGCTGCTCAGAGCAACAGCCAACCTGCATATCTCATTCATTCAGATCAAGATAGGAAACTGAGACGGCTCAAACAGCAACAAGAGAAATGCGTCCATATTGCTATTTCTCAGTTTCTCAGTTTTTTTCTCAGGTCGGCAGGGAGTTCCAAATGGCAGAGGGTCTTCTCGGTGGTGGCGCCCTCCCATCAGATGTCAAGGAAATAAACAACTCTGACTTTTAGAAGACATCTGAAGGCAGCCCTGTTTAGGGAAGTTTTTACACTTTGATGTTTTATTGCTTTATTATTATTATTATTATTATTATTATTATTATTATTATTCTTCCGCTGGGAGCTGCCTAGAGTGGCAGGGGAAACCCAGCCAGATGGGTGGGGGTATTAATAATAATAATAACTGGAACTGTCATATGAAAATTGGCCTTTTAGTGTATGTTTCTCCAAACATAACATTTTATTTTGCAAGTAATTCCCCTAACTTTCTTTCTTTCTTACATATTTTATTCCTCCTGTTTTCAGACTGCCCAACACCCCATTTCACATAATCCCCGGGGTGTTTCAAACCATGCGCAAAATATAACCATTATTTTAAAAAACAAAACAGATGGATAAAAACAAGCAATACAGCAACAGCACAGGAACAATAAAAAGAAAGGGTGATTAATAATTTATTCTGTTTGCATTATTTTTTTCATACGTTATTTTCACTAACGCAGGCACTTGGCATTTGTCTCCAAGTCCCACCCCTGGCCTTTAGCCATGACAGCAGAATAGAACTTCCATGGCAGGTGGCAGTCTACCTTCTGACTGCCAGGGCTGGAAACAAATAGGGGGAGGTTCTTGACTTCACCCCTTTCCCAAACGTATCTGGCTCTCAGAAAGAAGAGACAAGCTTAGATGGACCCCTGGTTTGATCCAGATAGGTTCTCGTTGCATTTTTGGGCTGGGTTTATTTGTTTACTTAATGTTTTGCCCATTAAAAAATGGGTCTGGGGATATTCTTGGGACAGGAGAGAAGAGAAGATCGGCTATGAAAAACTCCGTGAAATTTATATCTCAATCTTCCCGTAAATCCTGCCGCTCTGCTCTCCGAAACTTCTCGCTTGCAGTTTTTTGCAGGGTTTTTATTTTCCCTTGCAAAAAATCGCCACGGGGAACTCTCGAGCCAGTTATTAATGGAGGCATAAGAAACGCCGGCTGTCACCAACAATCCTAATGGATTTTCTCTCATCCATGAATAAATACCGCCATTCATTTGCTTCGACACAGCCTTCAGTCTAGGAACGCCTGGGAAATTTAGCCAACGTAGTCGCCAGGTACCAGGGAAGAAGAGGATTCAAGAGGCAGGGAAATAAAAGATACCCAACCTTTGGCGTCTCCAGGTAGAACTGGCAATGTCCTCTTCCTGAAAGCCTGGAGAGCTGCTGCCAGTCAGTGTAGACAGTATTGAACTAGATCAGTGCTTCCCAATGTGGTATGCCAGGAGGCAGCGGCGGCGTTGAAGGTTCCCAGGTCTATCTAGCTTTGTGAAGCTGGCATCCCAGGATGAAGTCCATCAGTTTTGTTGAACTAATTAAGCTGAACGGTTTTGACTGGAGTTTGAACAAATGCGCCATTACAATGGTACCTCAGGTTACATACATTTCAGGTTACATACGCTTCAGGTTACAGACTCCGCTAACCCAGAAATAGTACCTCAGGTTAAGAACTTTGCTTCAGGATGAGAACAGAAATTGCACGGCGGTGGCGCAGCGGCAGTGGGAGGCCCCATTAGCTAAAGTGGTGCTTCAGGTTAAGAACAGTTTCAAGTTAAGTACGGACCTCCGGAATGAATTAAGTACTTAACCCAAGGTACCACTGTAATTGCTACTGTTTTGTAGCAATTAATCTTCCTTATGCGATGTGCAAACTGCTGTTCCGAACATTGGGACGTGGGTGGCACTGTGGTCTAAACCACTGAGCCTCTTGGGCTTGCCGATCGGAAGGTCGGCAGTTTGAATCCCCACGACGGAGTGAGCTCCCATTGCTCGGTCCCTGCTCCTGCCAACCTAGCAGTTTGAAAGCACGTCAAAGTGCAAGTAGATAAATAGGTACCGCTCCAGCGGGAAGGTAAACGGCATTTCTGTACACCCTGGTTTCCGTCACGATGTCCCATTGTGCCAGAAGCGGTTTAGTCCTGCTGGCCACATGACCCAGAAAGCTGTCTGTGGACAAACGCCGGCTCCCTCGGCCTGAAAGCGAGATGACCACCAAAACCCTCAATCACCTTTAACTGGACTTAACCATCCTGTGGGCCTTTACCTCTGTACTTTTTACCTTTATTCTGAATAATGTTTTTTGTAGAGTAGGCTAAGTGGGCACAGGAGATGAGTTTATGGAACCGAGGGGGCGGTGAGCCCCAAAAGGAGGTTCAAAGATCTGACTATGGGGAATGGGGACATAGCGGTCCATGACCCAAAAAGTTAAGAACAACTGATCCAAACATCTAAGGTGATTTCTGCCCTGGTGGGCATGTAAAGGTAAAAGGACCCCTGACCATTAGGTCCAGGCATGGCTGATTCTGGGGTTGCGGCGCCCATCTCGCATTATTGGCCGAGGGAGCCGGTGTACAGCTTATGAGTCATGTGGCCAGCATGACTAAGCTGCTTCTGGCGAACCACAGCAGTGCACGGAAATGCCGTTTACCTTCCCGCCAGAGCGGTACCTATTTACCTACTTGCACTTTGATGTGCTTTCAAACTGCTAGGTTGGCAGGAGCAGGGACTGAGCAATGGGAGCTCACCCCGTCGCGGGGATTCGGACCGCCAACCTTCTGATCGGCAAGTCCTAGGTGATGGGAAGTTTTGCTTCTGCACACGAAGCATTCCTTCTTCATCCACCCTAGAATGTTCAGTTCACATTGAGTTCATGAAACATTGTATCCTGACCTGTTCTTAATGCATGCTTGACCACATCTACAGAATGTATGTTCTCTTAAGTCTTGCTATATCAATCACTAGTAATAGTTTAATAAGGAGGTTTTCACGCCTGTCCAATTCTGTGTTCCTTTTCCCAGCCTTTGGTCTATTGATGATTGATGCCTGTGTGCAACCCTTGCATTGTATTTGTGTTAACCAATCAGCAACAAGCACACATGTGGCAATGCTGTAATATTCAATAAAAGGGACTTCCCGAGACATGCTCGGGAGATGCCTCCCATATGACACTTGTCATTCGTCTGTCGTTTATTTCAACCCAACACCTAGGCTCTGTGGTTTAACCCACAGCGCCACCCGCGCCCCTTGTTGGGCATGTAGCATGTTATTACTGTATTATTATTATTATTATTATTATTATTATTATTAGATAGGAGACTGGTTCTTTTCAGTCTTCAGCTCTCTCTACATTAAAAAACAACAACTGCTTTGGATGTTGACAACAAGTGCTTATCTACACTTCCCTCTCCTCCAAGACTCTTAATCTCGGGGGTCACAGGTTCGAGCCCCACCATGGGCAAAAAGAGAGTCCTGCATTGTAGGGGGTTGCCCTAGATTAACCCTGTGGTCCCTTCCAATTCTATGATTCTCCATTCTTTCCAGACATGGACCATGATTTAAAGCTCCATATCTGAGCAGATTATTTTGTTGTTGCCCCAGTGCTTTCCCTGTGAAAACCGGCTCTTTAAAGCCGAGTCTGAACAAATGTCAATCTGCCGAAAATGTCAATCTGCAGAAAACAGATTGAGCTAACTGGAACACACAGGAAAGCCTAGCAAACGGTCTCGTTCCAGATCAGAAACATGTCCTTCTTAGCTCTTCATTGTCCTCTCTGACTGGCAGAAGCTCCTCCAGGGTCTCCAGGAATGTCCCCCCCCCCCCCGAGTGATAAGAAGTCATCTTTCAAACCTTTTCAAATGCTAAACACCATTGCATGTCAGCTATCAAATACTTTCTGACACCAATTGCTCGATAGCCAGTCCAACAATTCAATAAAGCTCATGACTGAAAGCACTTTCGCGAGCCAAGCAATCAAACGCTGTCAACAGTCACCGTGCTCCAGTTAAAGGTAAGGTAAAGGTACCCCTGCCCGTACGGGCCAGTCTTGCCAGACTCTGGGGTTGTGCGCCCATCTCACTCAAGAGGCCAGGGGCCAGCGCTGTCCGGAGACACTTCCGGGTCACGTGGCCAGCGTGACATCGCTGCTCTGGTGAGCCAGAGCCGCACACGGAAACGCCGTTTACCTTCCCGCTGGTAAGCGGTCCCTATTTATCTACTTGCACCCGGAGGTGCTTTCGAACTGCTAGGTTGGCAGGCGCTGGGACCGAGCAGCGGGAGCGCACCCCGCAGCGGGGATTCGAACCACCGACCTTTCGATCGGCAAGCCCTAGGCGCTGAGGCTTTAACCCGCAGCGCCACCCGCGTCCCGTGCTCCAGTTAATCAACTGTAATTGCATGCCGGATGAAGACATGAAATATTAAGGCAATTAGTGAATATTTGACAAGGACAGATAACAGAGAGGAACTTTTCTGGAACCAACTGAGATTCGGCTCTAAACCCCACGGCGTTCCGCAACGGAGCCAAAATGGATCTCGCGGTTGTCATGTTCTGCTTCCCTCGGACTGCCAGGGAAAGCGCTGTCCCCGTTCCAGGAGGAATTAAGGGAGCAAACTGATAACGCAGCCACATCTGGCTTTGCTCAGCTTGGGCACGGCTCCCAGGGCATTGCAGCCTTCCTGGACCAAATGTTTTGGCATGGAGCTCCGCGTTTGCAAAACGTGGGATTTGTCTCTCTCCGCAAAAGCAGTTGTTCTGGATTAAGCCCGCAGCGCATCTCAGCGGCATGAGGCATGTCAGGAAGAATGCTGGCTGCACGCAGACATCGAACCTTCAACATGGGAACCTGGCTTCTGCTAAGTCAGACCACTGGTGCACATAGCACAATCTTTTCTATGCGGACTGCAGCAGCATACAGTGGTACCTTGGTTCTCAAACATAATCCGTTCTGGAGGACTGTTCCAAAACCAAAGCGTTCCAAAACCAAGGTGCGCTTTCCCATGGAAAGTAATGTAAAATGGATTAATCCGTTCCAGACTTTTAAAAACAACCCCTAAAAGAGCAATTTGACATGAATTTTACTATCTAACAAGACCACCGATCCATAAAATGAAAGCAATAAACAATGTACAGTCATACCTCTTGTTAAGTTTGCTTCAGGTTATGCATTTTCAGGTTGTGTCCCAGGGCGACCCGGAAGTACTGGAAAGGGTTACTTCCGGGTTTTGCCGCTCGTGCCTGCACAGACATGGAAAATGATGTCATGCGCATGCGCAGAAGCGGCGAATCGCAACCTGTGCACACGCAGATGCAGGTTGTGTTTGTTTCATGTTGCGAACGGGGCTCCGGAATGGATCCCGTTTGCAACCAGAGGTACCATTGTACTGCAGTCACACAATCAATCCATCAGTAACTGAACTGGGTTCCACACAGTCACAAAAGCAAAAAAGAGCTGCAAAAACGAAAACGCAAAATAAATAGCAAAAACAGACAGACCTCAGCGTAACACTCAAATCAGAAGCGTAACACTCAAATCAGAAGCGTAACACTCAAAATGGAGCACATTCGGCTTCCGAAAAAGGTTCACAAACACTTACTTCCAGGTTTGCAATGTTTGGGTTCCAAGTTGTTTGAGCACCAAGGAACCACTGTATTCAGAAATGCAGAGTCCGTTTGCTATGGTCTCAGCCACACCCCCTTCCGAGATTATGCAATTATTTTAGAATTCTGTGGCAATAATAATTTGGGGTGCATTGCAACCACCAGAGCAAATCTCCAAAGATCCACTTGTCTACCCTGGAGCAAACATCACTTAGGGCTTTTCATCTCTACTTGCAAACTCTTTTTATCCAACAAGCTCAAGGCAGAATAAATGGCCCTCCCCACTCCTCAGCCGACCCCCACAACAACCCTGTGAGGTAGGGCTAAGCTCGGTGCGAGTCACTGGCCCCCGAGGTCTCAGCAAACATGTTTCGTGCCCGAGTGGGGATTCGAACGCCAGTCTCTCTCAGTTAGAATCATAGAATCATAGAGTTGGAAGAGACCACAAGGGCCATCGAGTCCAACCCCCTGCCAGGCAGGAAACACCATCAGAGCACTCCTGACATATGGTTGTCAAGCCTCTGCTTAAAGACCTCCAAAGAAGGAGACTCCACCACACTCCTTGGCAGCAAATTCCACTGTCAAACAGCTCTTACTGTCAGGAAGTTCTTCCTAATGTTTAGGTGGAATCTTCTTTCTTGTAGTTTGGATCCATTGCTCCGTGTCCGCTTCTCTGGAGCAGCAGAAAACAACCTTTCTCCCTCCTCTATGTGACATCCTTTTATATATTTGAACATGGCTATCATATCTCCCCTTAACCTCCTCTTCTCCAGGCTAAACATGCCCAGCTCCCTTAGCCGTTCCTCATAAGGCATCGTTTCCAGGCCTTTGACCATTTTGGTTGCCCTCCTCTGGACACGTTCCAGTTTGTCAGTGTCCTCCTTGAACTGTGGTGCCCAGAACTGGACACAGTACTCCAGGTGAGGTCTGACCAGAGCAGAATACAGCGGCACTATTACTTCCCTTGATCTAGATGCTATACTCCTATGGATGCAGTTCTAAGTCCAGCGTTCTAACCACTGCACCGCACTGCCTCCCTAGACCAGACAATGCCATTAATGGGGAGGGCCTGTGCTTCAGTGGCAGAAGATGCACCTTGCCTGCAAAAGGTCCCGAGTTCAAATCTCGCACCTGCAGGAAACATCCCTTGCCTGAAATCCTGGGGAGCTCGATGGACCAATGGTTTATGGGTGAAACGGCTTTCCATTTGGTTTAAATTCCAGAGAATTTGGGTTTCTTTCTTTGATGAATAAAACGTACAGGAATGAAACGAGAGAACGATCAACGAGGGCAATGTGGGGCCAAGAAGATGGCGGTGGGGGGCATGGAGCGGAGTCTGTGGCACCGCTTTCGCCCTGCGCTTTCCCCAAATTGGAAGCACATGGTTTCCTCTCTGCCTTTCCCCTTGTCCTGGTTTTACAGCGTCTTGCAATTAGCCACGCGGCCTCCTCCTCTCCCTGCCCTGACTCTCTCGGTCTAATTATAGAGGGAGTCGCAGATACGGAGCCGCAAACATTCTTCGCGCTGCGATGAAGGAGAAGCGGCGGAGGGAAGAATACAGTGGCGTGGGGTGCAGGGGGGGGCCCAGCCGCACCGGGCGCAACATCTGGGGGGCCCGCTAATCTAGTGGAAGAGACTCGAGTGCTAAAATCCACGGGTTAGGGGGCACAAATTACTTGCCTTGCCCCGGGTGCTGACAACCCACGCTACGCCACTGGAAGAATAATAATAATAATTTTAAAAAACGGGTAACTGCAGAGAAAGATCCCATTTCGCTCCTGACCGCCCACCCTCCGCAAGCAACCTTGCCCTTCTCGGGTCACGATTTCAATAGAAGGATAATTAGAGGTTTGGGTCAAGCAGAGAGATGAGCCGGGGAAACAGAAAACCTAGAGATCAATGTTGAGAGACAGAGAATGAGAACAAAATGAATGAGTTGGGCAGGGTGAAGATTACCAGGTGAGGAGGAATTCTGAGTTTTCGGGATTCAAACTCAAGATCTAGGAGTGGCCCGTGGAGATGTCATGGGACGGGCCCCGGCGATGTCACAGGGGTGAGTCCTGGTGGTTTTTACACTACTCTCCAAAGCTCAACCCTTGGTAATCTCGTCCACCCCCCTGCAAGACAGATGGTCATCCGAACTTAAAAACCTCCAAGGAAGGAGAGTCTTCAACAGGGGCCAGCAAACTTTTTCAGCAGGGGGCCGGTCCACTGTCCCTCAGACCTTGTGGGGGGCCGGACTAAGCGCAGCACCAGTAAGAGTGGGACCTAATGATCAGGGGTCCCTTTACCTTTACCTTACCTTGTTTCTCAAACACCTTGGTTCTCAAACGCTGAAAACTCAGAAGTGTTCCAGTTTTTGAACATTTATTGGAAGCCAAAAGTCTGGTGTGGCTGTTGGCTATTGTTTCCGGGGCACCTGCACCAATCAAAAGCCTTGGTTTTTGAACATTTCGGAAGTCAAAGGGACTTCCAGAACGGATTAAGTTTGGTGCTTTTGTTTTTGCTATTTATTTTGTCTTTGTGTTTTTGAGGCCTTTTAGGTAAATTTGTTTTTGTGACTGTGTAGAACCCAGTTCAGCTACTGATTGACTGATTTGGAAATGGATAAAAGCCCCCCATCCAAACAATGATTATCATCAGTACATTGATTATTGGTTTCATTTTATGGATCAGTGGTCTCATTAGATAGTAAAATCCATGTTAAATTGCTGTTTTAGGGGTGGTTTTTAAAAGTCTGGAACAGATTACTCTGTTTTGCATTACATTCTATGGGAAAGCGCGCCTTGGTTTTGGAATGCTTTGGTTTTGGAACAGACCTCCGGAGCGGATTAAGTTTAAGAACTAAAGTACCGCTATACAGTGGTACCTTGGGTTAAGAACTTGATTCGTTCTGGAGGTCCATTCTTAACCTGAAACTGTTCTTAACTTGAGGTACCTCCCGCTAATGAGGCCTCCCGCTGCCACCGCACCGCCGGAGCACGATTTCTGTTCTCATCCTGAAGCAAAGTTCTTAACCTGAGGCACTATTTCTGGGTTAGCGGAGTCTGTAACCTGAAGCGTCTGTAACCCGAGGTACCACTGTATTTCTTTTGCAATTCACAGAGTCTCAGCAGCCACTGGGCACAGCTCAGCTGCCTGGGCAGAGGCCAGAGACGAACGGTTCGGCAGCTGGCATGCTAGGAAGACGCAAAGCTGCCTTATACTAAGTCATCGGTCCACTTACTTCTGGGTTTGCACCTGAGCCAGTATTGCTTGCACAGGCTGCCAGCATCCCTCCACGGTTTCAGCCCTAGATGGGATCTTCTTCAGGAATTAAACACCTGACCTTCTGCAAGCACAGCAACCACTTCGCCACCCTTCCTCTAAAAGGCTAATCACTACATCAGAGAATCGGTCCACCTGAGCCAGTATTGCTTGCACAGGCTGACAGCATCCCTCCACAGTTTCAGCCCTAGCTGGGACCTTCTTCAGGAATTAAACATCTGACCTTCTGCAAGCACAGCAACCACTTTGCCACCCTTCCTCTAAACGGCACATCACTACATCAGAGAATCGGCCCACCGGGGCCAGTATCACTTGCACAGGCTGGCAGCATCCCTCCATGGTTTCAGCCCTAGCTGGGACCTTCTTCAGGAATTAAACATCTGACCTTCTGCAAGCACAGCAACCACTTTGCCACCCTTCCTCTAAAAGGCACATCACTACATCAGAGAAGCGGTCCACCTGGGCCAGTATTGATCGCACAGGCTGGCAGCAGCTCTCCGGGCTTTCAGATGAGGGGTGTTCCCATTCCAACCCAGGGACTGAACCTGGGACTTTATGCCATTTGAGTTCACTGGTCAAAAGAGATGGAAGGAACACCAGGAAGGATACTGTGTCCAGTTCTGGGCGCCACAATTCAAGGAGGATGTTGACAAGCTGGAAGGTGTGCAGAAGAGGGCAGAGGCTCTGGAAACCAAGCCTGATGAGGAATGGTTGAAGGAGCTAGGGATGTTTAGTCTGGAAAAGAGGAGACTGAGAGAAGATACGAGAGCCATCTTCAAATATCTCAAGGGTTGTCACAAGCTTCTTTTCTCCTGCTCCAGATAAAGGTAAAGGGACCCCTGACCATTAGGTCCAGTCGTGGCTGACTCTGGGGTTGCGGCGCTCAACTCACTTTACGGGCCGAGGGAGCCAGCGTACAGCTTCCGGGTCATGTGGCCAGCATGACTAAGCCACTTCTGGCGAACCAGAGCAGCGCACGGGAACGCCGATTACCTTCCTGCCGGAGCGGTACCTATTTATCTACTTGCACTTTTGACGTGCTTTCGAACTGCTAGGTTGGCAGGAGCAGGGACCGAGCAACGGGAGCTCACTCCGTCGCGGGGATTCGAATCACCGACCTTCTGATCAGCAAGCCCTAGGCTCTGTGGTTTAACCCACAGCGCCACCCGCATCCTGCTATTTAGCCCATTAACCTTAAATCATTGTGTCATGTGTCTTTATTTCCACTGGGGGGAGGCAGGAATTTGCCACGCAAATAGGTACCACTCTGGCGGGAGGATAAATGGCATTTCCATGCGCTGCTCTGGTTTTGCCAGAAGTGGCTTAGTCCTGCTGGCCACATGACCCGGAAAAACTGTCTGCGGACAAACGCTGGCTCCCTCGGCCAGTAAAGCGAGATGAGTGCCGCAACCTCAGAGTCATCTGTGACTGGACTTAACTGTCAGGGGGTCCTTTACCTTTTTAAGCAGAGGTTGGCTGGCCATCTGTCATGGATGCTTGAGTTGAGATCCCTTCGCTGTAGCGGGTTGGACTAGATGACCCTCGGCTCCCTTCCCAGCCTACAATTCTATGATTCTATGCCTGATGGGCTCCCAAACCCTAATCTGGAGTTCTCCATCCACTCTGGAAGCGCTGCTGAGCTTCGGCTGAAGAGGTTCTGGATGACCTCCACATGCCAGTTTCGCTAGCCAGCTGGCCGCCGGCCGCAACTCGCTTTTATTTTGGAACCAGGTCTTCACGACGTCGCCACGGCATACCAAATTGCAACATTTTCTAAAGTATTTTGGGACTCCGGTGCCGGGTGATGTCACGCGCAGATGTTTTGTGGTGCAGAGGAGATAAAAATAAAAACAAACAATGCCGAGCCCTCGGCGTTGCAGCGGAGAGCGCATACTTTGACGCTAACGTTTCGGAATCCCTCCGGGACGTGGCCTTTTGCCAAGCACACACAGACTCACACATGCCGGGTCCGGGCCCAGCGCTCAAATCCCCTCATTCTTCCCAGATGAGCCACCAGTTTGACGAGCACAAATGCTAATGCTTTTCATGTGTCCGACGACGGGAGTTGTGCCGTATTCCTGGTGGAAACACGGGCGCACTGATAAACACAAGACGCAAAGTGACTTCATCCCGGTTGTGCAAGAAAACAACGTCCAAGCCAAGGATCGAAGGCAGGATTAGCATGGTTCCCTGACCCCGCTGCCAAAGTCCTGCTTTTTACACACAGAAAGAGTAAAAAAAGACGTGAATTACATTTCCTGGATCTTTTCCCAATCTGGAGGGGCTCAAAAATGAAAGCCGGATGTTGGAAGATTCAGCAGACACATAAACGGAATTCCTTGTTTACGAAGCACACTGTTAATCTGTGGAACTCATGGCCACAGGAGACAGAGATGGCCACCAACTTGGATGAATTTTAAAAAGACAAATTTCAGGGACAGAGGGCTATTGACAAAAGACAAATTTCGGGGAGGAGAGGGCGATTGGTGGCTCTGCTCTGCCTCCACAGCTGGAACCAGGAACCGCAGGAGGGGAGACGGCTCTTGTGTTCGAATCCTGCTTTTCCCATAATGGGCATCAGTGTGAAAACAGGATGCTAAACCAGAAGGGCCATTGGCCTGATCCTGAGCCGACGTTCTTAGGAAACGTTGCAAAAGGGGATGCCAAAACGCCTCTCGGATCCCGACCTGTCAATAACAACCCACTGGCCTGATCCAGCAGGCATTTCTTAGGAGTAAATGCTGGTTTGGGGATTTTCAGCCTGCTGATCTGGCTGTCTCCTGGACAGGGAAAGGACAGCTCAGTGGCAGAGTGTCTGATTGGGCTGGGAGAGACTTCTTGCCTGAGACCCAGCCTCTGCAACTGGATGGAACAATAGCCAAAAACCAGGGCTTTCCAACGGGATGCGGGTGGCGCTGTGGGTTAAACCACAGAGCCTAGGACTTGCCGATCAGAAGGTCGGCAGTTTGAATCCCCGTGATGGGGTGAGCTCCCGTTGCTCGGTCCCTGCTCCTGCCAACCTAGCAGTTCAAAAGCACGTCAACAGTGCAAGTAAATAGGTACTGCTCCAGCGGGAAGGTCAAATAGATAAATAGGTACAACTCCGATGGAAAGGTAAATGGTGTTTCTGTGCGCTGCTCTGGTTCGCCAGAAGCGGCTTCATCATGCTGGCCACATGACCCGGAAGCTGTATGCCAGCTCCCCTGGCCAATAAAACAAGATGGCGCCGCAACCCCAGAGTCGGCCACGACTGGACCTAATGGTCAGGGGTCCCTTTACCTTTAGGGCTTTCCCATGCTTTGTGATCATTTCAGGCGACTCCCCTCCTGCCGTTTTGAGTAACCGGTATTAGAAGCGTCTCTGCCTTCAAGTACAGAGGCAGCGCTCGAAGACACCGATAAGCTTTCTGCTCTGTGAATTCGTCCAATCTTCTTTTAGAACCATCGAGGCTGGTGGCAGGGAGTTCCGCAGTTTAACGGTGCGCTTTGAGACAGAACAGCATGGCACGAAGGCATCAGTTTCTGGAGTTACATGACCGTTACACATCCACTGGGTACCGATGGCCTTCCTTTCAGAGCAAATGAAACTATTTGGCCCTCCGTCTAATTTATTTACGTGGCAAGATCCCAAGGTTGAACAAAGACACTTGACACCAGTATTTGGTTAATGGGCTAAAAAAAAGGCCACAACTTTATGGGTTACAGATTGTGAGCGGTATTCAACCTGTGGGTCCCCAGATGTTGTTGGACTACAACTCCCATCATCCCTCAGCTCTGGCCTTGCTAGCTAGGGGTGATGGGAGTTGTAGTTCAACAACATCTGGGGACCCACAGGTTGAGAAAAGCTGGTTTAGGCATTGGAGCTAACTGACTACAGTGGTTTTAAGTTTTTCATGTATGCTCAGCCTAAGGTTTTGTTTTTGTTTTTTTAAAAAAACAGTTTAACCATATCATTTAAGAAACATGATTACATATGCTATAATGGTATTGTTTTAGTTAAATAAATTGTTTAAATTGTCATGGAGGAAATGATTATATTTCTCCTTCCAATAAAGTACAACAGAAAATTTGCCAACTGTTTATATTTGGACAACTTTTAAACCTCACCATAATTTCACAATTATCTGTCAATGCATTTCTAATAGTATAAACAAATCAGTAATTTTTGAAATACCTGTAAAAACCACTCTGAAAATGTATCATTACAAAAATGAAACCTTCGTCTGGTTGTCGATATTAAGATGATACACCAGCAAGGACGAGTCTTTCGGCAAGAAAGACGATTTAAATCAAGTCTGACTGGCTAGTGATTTAAATCAAGTCTTACGGAGTAGTGATTTAAATCGTGATTTGATTTAAATCAAATCCACCCTGCTGGGGAGGCGACTTCTGTTGCTGTTTCCCCTGCCCTTTCCCATCGCTCTCACACAACAAGGGGAGATTGTAGCAGGCTATTCCTGGTTGCCCGGGACGCAGGTGGCGCTGTGGGTTAAAGCCTCAGCGCCTAGGACTTGCCGATCGAAAGGTCTGCGGTTTGAATCCCTGCGGCGGGGTGCGCTCCCGCTGCTTGGTCCCAGCGCCTGCCAACCTAGCAGTTCGAAAGCACCTCCGGGTGCAAGTAGATAAATAGGGACCGCTTACCAGCGGGAAGGTAAACGGCGTTTCCGTGTGCGGCTCTGGCTCGCCAGAGCAGCGATGTCACGCTGGCCACGTGACCCGGAAGTGTCTCCGGACAGCGCTGGCCCCTGGCCTCTTGAGTGAGATGGGCGCACAACCCCAGAGTCTGTCAAGACTGGCCCATACGGGCAGGGGTACCTTTACCTTTACCTTATTCCTGGTTGCTAAGCAACCCTCATCGGCTACCCAAACCAGGAAGTGGTCCCTGATGCTCCCAGGTTATCCTATTAATGTATCAGACGTGCAAGGCGTCTGCATTTTTGTCCTCCAGGTCCCAGGCGGAGAGCATTCCCCTCTCTTTGCGGCTGGCGCAAACGGCTCCAAAAATGGTGACAGGGGAGGCTGTTTGTTCTGGCAGGGGGACAGCCCAGGTTGTGAAGCCCATCGAGGCTCGAACTTTCTGTACGGGGTCAGGTTTCAGAGGTATGTGGCTGGGGGGTGTCCTGGCTCCCTGCCGCCTCTGCTCTTTCCAGGGAGTTTTTGAATGGAAGGAGAAATGAGGACGATGGAGCAAAAAGCTCTTGAGCACTCCTCCGACGGAAAGCAGGGGGTTTGTGTGCGAGGTCTGCGAGTGTGGCTTTCTCCCGACTGAAGTGCAGAGTGTTTGAGGACCGGGACATTTGCAGGGAAACCAAAATGCTTGTTTACAAAGCTATTGTACTACCAACCTTACTGTGTGCTTGTGAAATGTGGACCACTTATAAACGCCAACTCCTCGAAAGATTCCATCAACGGTGTCTCCGAAAAATCTTACACATCACTTGGGAACACAGGCGAACATAGCTATCAACTTTTCCCTTTTCTTGAGAGGAATCCTATTTGGAATAAGGGAATTTCCCTTAAAAAAAGGGAAATGTTGACAGCTATGCAGGCGAACTAATACCAGTGTACTGGAAGAAGCAAAGATCACCAGTGTTGAAGCAATGATTCTTCAACATCGACTTCGTTGGACTGGTCATGTTGTGCGGGTGCCTGATGATCGTCTTCCAAAGCAACTACTCTATTCTGAACTTAAAAACGGAAAGTGTAATGCTGGTGGTCAAGACCTCAATAAAAGAGGTTCAAAGACTCTCTAGGCAAATCTTAAAAAATGTAGTATAAACACCGACAACTCGGAAACACTGGCCTGTGAGCGGTCTAATTGGAGAACAGCCTTTATCAAAGGTGTCATGGGCTTTGAAGACACTCGAACTCAGGACACAAGGGAGAAACGTGCTAAGAGGAAGGCATGCTTGGCAAATCCACACCGTGATCAACTCCTCCCCGGAAACCAATGTCCCCACTATGGAAGGACGTGTGAATCCAGAATTGGCCTCCACAGTCACTTACGGACTCACTGTTAAAACCGTGTTTATGGAAGACAATCTTTTTCGGCTACGAGGGATCACCAGAGAGATGAGGCTGGAGGACTAGATGGGCCTCTGGCCTGATCCTGCTGGAGCCTTCATATGTTCCTAACTAGGCAAGGTGATAACCCAACATTCCTGCAGTGCTTACTTAATTCCAGAGTCCAGGTCACAGGGTCAGCCTGTTCATACCTAAATGTGTCCTTAAGGCAGGATTTGTGAGCACAGAGCACAGAGACTTTTCCCATTTCCATCCAAACTGCAGAGGAATATTTGAGATCACTGAAAGAGTCAAAATGGCTTTAGGACTGTTTTCCTGTACTGTGATACCTTGGGTTACGAACTTAATTTGTTCCAGAGGTCCGTCCTTAACCTGAAACTGTTCTTAACCTGAAGCTCCACTTTAAATAATGGGGCCTCCCACTGCCGCCATGCGATTTCTGTTCTCATCCTGAGGTAAAGTTCTTAACCCGAGGTACCATTTCTGGGTTAGCAGAGTCTGTAACCTGAAGTGTTTATAACCCGAGGTACCACTGTACTGTTTTAGACATGTGGTTTATATGTTTATGAATGTGTTTGCCTGGTACATTTATGAACATTTATTTTCTATCTTAGACCTTATCATTCTCATAGCAGTGACATGCATAACTGCATCAGCCTCTACCACATGACATCTAATATGCCTTTTCCTCAAACAGAAAAGTCCCAAAGCTCCTCGACGGTTTTGGTGGCCCTTTTCTGAACCTTCTCCAACCACGCAGGGTCCTTCTCGGTATGCTACGTTGGCAGATATTTTGCAAGGCAGGCAAGCGACAGAATCGGCACAAGGAGGAAAGCGGAGACTCTCCCATCAGCTCCCTCCATCAGCCCACCTCCATCTTCTCCCACTAGCCCAGCAGCTGCCACCAAAAAGGACCCATCTCGCCTCTGTCCTCTGGAGCCGATGCGTAACCCCTTCCCCCAGCCCCCTGGAAACGGCGCCAAGCGGAACTTGAATCAGCAGCGCTGGGTTTTTATGACCCGCGTGATATTTTACTCTGTTGGCATGCCCTGAAACCACAGGTATCTGACCCCAGTCTCGAGGCCCATAACTTTGATTAATGTCTTCATTCACGGGCCGTGCGTTCTGTAAACATGCACGTCGCAGCCAGAGGCCTTCGGGCGCAAGCATCTGATGTGGCAAATTCCCCGTGTTCCCCCGACTTTCTCCACGTTCTCCGCCCTGCCAGAGGTCCTCCGTTTTTAACACAGTCACCGGTGCCCCCCTTCTGCCCTCCGAAGCTGTGTCAAGGAGAAAGGTGGAGGGGGGGCTGGGGGTTGTAACGGCAGAGGGGGAGGAGGAGGAAGGTGGTGCGGTCTACTTTTGGGAGGGGAAAAGCTCCAAACTGGGGACAACAAGGGAACCAGTGTGCAAAGGGCGCATGAAACCTGCAGTGTAATTCAGAGGCTAGCGATGACGTCTCCACTCACAGCTCATCAGCCACGTTGCCGATGCGTCTTAAGAGCAGGAAGCAGTGAGAGCATAGATATGCACATTAAGAACATAGGAAGAGCCTGCCTAGCGGAACCTACGGATTCTGGACCGGACCTGGACTGTGGTTCTCGGGTTATCCCTGGGCCCAGCACACCTTGGAGGTTTCTAAGCAGAGGTCGGCGAGCCATCTGCTATGAATGCTGTAACTGAGATTTCTGCGTAGAAGGCGGGTTAGACTAGAGAACCCTTGGGTGTCCCACAGAACTCTACTATTCTGCGATTCTATAAACCGGCAGTCCCATCTTCTGGGGGCTCGGGAATCGGGAATCCTATAACGTGTGTTTTTGCAGATGCTTGAGCCTGCCCTAGCTCCAGATGCGGGGATGACCTCGTTGCCTCCAGCTGGGCCATCACTTACAGCTGCTCCACTACCCGTTGGGTCAGGAGAGCTGGGCGGCCTCTGGGTCTAGTAATCCATCGACGTCTCCCGAGCCGCAGAGACTAAAGTCTGAGAGAAGGAGAGACCTGAGTACTCGCAGGAGGAATGCTCGCCTTCGGGCGAAACAGGGAGGTGAGTCGCCGGGGGATCAGGACTGGCCGTTACCCTGACAGAGATAAAAGGCTGTCGGCCCCCGGCCCAAGTTGCGGGAGCAACGTTGCTGTATGCTAGACCCTGTCTGAGACCCTGTGCCTGACCTTGCCTGGCTTCTTGCGTTGGGCCTGTCGGACAGACGCCTCGTGGAATCCCTGGATTTGGAACCGGACCTGGACCGCATTGCTCAGGTTAACCCCCGGGCCCAGCACACTCCCTAAAATATCACTGGTTTGCTCATTTCTATGTATAGGGCGGGATGGGATATATAGACCAATAGGCCTATCCAGTCCAGAATCCTGTCCTGACAGTGGCCGACCCGATGCCTGTGGGAAACCAGCAAGCATGAGAGCAACTCTCCCCTCCTGTGGCAGTGAGTTTCATAGTTTACCTCTGTCCTACATGAAGGACTTACCATATTTCACCGTCTATAAGACACCCTCGTGTATAAGACCCCCCCCCTATTTTTTGGGACTCCGATTTAAGAAAATGGGGGGGGGGAGTGATGGCCCAGACTTGTTGAGCTTTTTGGGAGGGTGGGGGCGCCTGACCAATCACTGACAACAAATGCCGTTTGACTGCCCGCTTGCCAGAACGCCACCCTATCAACAGCAGCCCTTGCCACGTACACCAATCAAAATCCCTATCACCGATGACCATCTCCTGCTCAAGGAAACAACCAATGGCCAGTCTACACTCGGTGCTATCTGTGTATAAGACACTCCCAAATTTTGGACACTATTTTTTAGGAAAAATACCTAGTCTTATAGGGTACGCAGACGGCGCTGTGGGTTAAACCACAGACCCTAGGGCTTGCCGATCAGCAGGTCGGCGGTTCGAATCCCCACGACGGGGTGAGCTCCCGTTGCTCGGTCCCTGCTCCTGCCAACCTAGCAGTTCAAAAGCACATCAAAGTGCAAGTAGATAAATAGGTACCGCTCCAGCAGGAAGGGAAACGGCATTTCCGTGCGCTGCTGTGGTTCGCCAGAAGCGGCTTAGTCATGCTGGCTACATGACCCGGAAGCTGTACACCGGCTCCCTCGGCCAGTAAAGCGAGATGAGCGCCGCAACCCCAGAGTCGGCCACGGCTAGACCTAATGTTCAGGGGTCCCTTTACCTTTACCTAGTCTTATACGCAGAAAAAATATGTTATCGAGGGCCGGCTTACCCATAGGCACCATGGGTGCAGGGCACCCGGGCACCAGGCTCTCAGGGACGCCAGGCTGAGAGTCTTGGGCCCAAGAGTTGAGTCCAGGAAAGTACCAGCCAATTGATCAAAGAGCTGCGGCGGGCTGTTCTGTCGCAGGTTCAGGGGTGACCGGGCCAGCGAGACACTGAGGCGGCCGGATGGCTCCACCCTCCTGCTCGCCTGGGACTGGGCAACTGGGGCGGGTGGGTGGATCTTTGCACCCTGGTGCCGCGTTTGCTTAAGACAGCTCTGATGGTATCTGTCCTGTCCTGAACCTCCAGCATTCAGTTTTGTTGGGTAACATTGCTTGAGCCGATGGGAGATGAAATAGGATGTTGGTTATTCCAGGAACCCACCACAAAGATACTCTGATGTTGGCACAACTCCCGGGTTGGTCAAAGCTCCTGGGAGCCTCTTCTCTTGGTCACTGACATGCTAAGCTCTGGGATATGAGTCACCATATCATGGACACATCCTTTCGGTGTCCTCCTTGGGTGGGCTGGACTCAAACCAACATACCTCACGACCAGTTCTCCTCTTTCTCCCATGGGGGTAAGGAGGCCACAAGCATGCCATACATTTGAACCCAATAATACCACTTCAAATGGCTATGGTTTTCCCCAAAGGATTCTGGGAGCTGTTGTTAACAGTATTGAGAGTCGTCAGGAGCCCCCTATTCCCCAACTCCTCGAAAGATTCCATCGACGGTGTCTCTTTTTACACATCACTTGAGAAGACAGGCGAACTAATGTCAGTGTACTGGTAGAAGCAAAGATCACCAGTGTCGAAGCAATGATTCTTCAACATCAACTTCGTTGGACTGGTCATGTTGTGCGGCTGCCTGATGATTGTCTACCAAAGCAACAACTCTACTCCAAACTTAAAAATGGAAAGCGTAATGCTGGTGGTCAACAAAAGACTGTCTCAAAGCAAATCTTTTAAAAAATGTAGTATAAACACCAACAATTGGGAAACACTGGCCTGCGAGCGCTCCAATTGGAGAACAGCCTTGACCAAAGGTGTCATGGGCTTTGAAGACACTCAAACTCAGGACGCAAGGGAGAAACGTGCTAAGAGGAAGGCACGCTTGGCAAATCCACACCGTGATCAACTCCCGCCCGGAAACCAATGTCCCCACTGTGGAAGGACGTGTGGATCCAGAATTGGCCTCCACAGTCGCTTACGGACTCATTGTTAAAACCGTGTTTATGGAAGACAATCTTTGTCGGCTACGAGGGATCGGCAGAGAGATGAGGATGGATGAATAGATGGGCATCTGGCCTGACCCTGCTGGAGCCTTCATATGTTCCTAACCAGGCAAGGTGACAACCCAACATTCCTGAATTGCAGGGGGTTGGACTGGATGACCTCTGGGGTCCCACCCAACCCTATGATTCCATGGCCGCACACTTCTGAAGAGCTCCCCCTGCTGGTTCAACCCTGCATAACTACCACCCAGGCCCCGCGACCAAAATATCCACAGAGTCAGAAACTACATTCTCCGCAGACGTTCCTCGTTCGCTGGCTGGCAGGGAAACACACTTGGTCCCAAGGTCCTGGCCTGGTGCCACGAAAGTGATGTCAGTGTTGGTGGAAGATTTAAAAGCTGCGACCTCACAGGCTGATCTTGCTGGGAATGCGTGGAATATCGCTGCACATATTGTACGGGGCCAGCCTGAGAATTTGAGATAGGGAGGGTGTCAATATCGCGGCTCTGTTCTACAGTTGTACCTCGGGTTAAGTACTTAATTCGTTCCAGAGGTCCGTTCTCAACCTGAAACTGTTCTTAACCTGAAGCACCACTTTAGCGAATGGGGCCTCCTGCTGCCGCTGCGCCACCAGAGCCCGATTTCTGTTCTTGTCCTGAAGCAAAGTTCTTAACCTAAAGCACTATTTCTGGGTTAGCGGAGTGTGCAACCTGAAACATATGTAACCTGAAGCGTATGTAACCCGAGGTACCACTGTATGACCTTCCTCACCATTGCTGTTCGCTTATCAGGCACCAGAGGGCAGGCTTTTCAACAGCTGCCTATGGTAGAAGCTTTGCCCAAGGAACCAGTGTTGGATTTACATATAAGCTAAACAAGCTATAGAATCATAGAATCATAGAATCCTAGAGTTGGAAGAGACCACAAGGGCCATCGAGTCCAACCCCCTGCCAAGCAGGAAACACCATCAGAGCACTCCTGACATATGGTTGTCAAGCCTCTGCTTAAAGACCTCCAAAGAAGGAGACTCCACCACACTCCTTGGCAGCAAATTCCACTGTCAAACAGCTCTTACTGTCAGGAAGTTCTTCCTAATGTTTAGGTGGAATCTTCTTTCTTGTAGTTTGGAACCATTGCTCCGTGTCCGCTTCTCTGGAGCAGCAGAAAACAACCTTTCTCCCTCCTCTATGTGACATCCTTTTATATATTTGAACATGGCTATCATATCACCCCTTAACCTCCTCTTCTGTAGCTTAGAGCTCCACTCTCTTGCCCCCCCAAAAACATGGAGGACTGAGTTTGGGGGTGCCTGCTCAAAGCATTAAAAAAACTCCTTGCGCTCCACTCCCCGTTTCTCTCCCCCTGCTCCTAGGAGACCCTGCTCTCTGCTTGCCCCTCAGAGCTGGCATGTTGTGTGGGGCTGAGCCTTGCCAGCCACAGCATCTGGTATGTAGGATGAGACCCTCCCTGCTCACAGACTGTCTCACCAGAGTGGTGCATGCTCTGGTTATCTCCCACTTGGACTACAGCAGTGTGCTCTACGTGGGGCTACCTTTGAAGGTGACCCGGAAACCACAACTAATCCAGAATGCAGCAGCTAGACTGGTGACTAACCTTTAAAGCCCTAAATCGTTAAACCTTTAAAGCCCCCATCGTTCTGCCCGGACACTGAGGTCCAGCTCCAAGGGCTTTCTGGCGGTTCCCTCCCTGCAAGAAGCAAAGCTACAGGGAACCAGGCAGAGGGCCTTCTCGGTGGTGGTGCCTGCCCTGTGGAACACCCTCCTGTCAGATGTCAAGCAAATAAACTATCTGACTTTTAGAAGACACCTGAAGGCAGCCCTGTTTGAAGAAGTTTTGAATGTTTAATGTTGTATTGTTTTTTAATATTCTGTTGGGAGCTGCCCAGAGTGGCTGGGGAAACCCAGCCAGATGGGTGGGGTGTAAATAAATTATTATTATTATTATTATTATTATTATTGGTTCTCGAAGAGGGGTGTGGGTAGCGCTGTTGGTTAAACCACAGAGCCGAGGGCTTGCCAATCAGAAGGTCAGCAGTTTGAATCCCCGTGACGGGATGAGCTCCTGTTGCTCGGTCCCTGCTCCTGCCAACCTAGCAGTTCAAAAGCATGTGAAGTACAGCACAGCAAGTAGATAAATAGGTACCACTCCGGCGGGAAGGTAAACGGGGAAATAGAAGAAGAAGAAGAGTTTGGATTTGATATCCCGCTTTATCACTACCCAAAGGAGTCTCAAAGCGGCTAACATTCTCCTTTCCCTTCCTCCCCCACAACAAACACTCTGTGAGGTGAGTGGGGCTGAGAGACTTCAAGAAGTGTGACTGGCCCAAGGTCACCCAGCAGCTGCATGTGGAGGAGCGGGGAAGCGAACCCGGTTCACCAGATTACGAGTCCACCGCTCTTAACCACTACACCACTAGGGACATTCTGGGATCGAACCCAAGATGGCTTTGGTAATTCCAGGACTGTCCCTGGAAAATCGGGACACTTGGAGGGTATGCCACCTCAACACACACAAACGACCACCACCTTCCATCTCCTTCACCGAAGAGCCTGCATTGAATTGACTCAAGCTTGGCCAGCCGCCAGAGAAAGGCAGGCGGTTTGGCACGGCTTGTGCTGAGTCGGGCCTCCTCGACGTCTTTTATCTCACAGGCCTTTGCAAGCTGCTGACTCAGCCCACAGGTGGATGAGGTCTCCGTGCCATCGCTGACCCCTTCGCCCTCCTTGAACCTCCGTCTTGGTTCCATGCAAAGATAAGACATCAGCGGACCCGGAGGCCAGCAGTCAAAGTTCTGGCGGGTTGGTTCCCAATCGATAGGAGAAACTGAGCGCCCTGCAAGAGGTGGGGAGGCAGGAAAGTCCCAGGGCAAACTCTTTACTTCCCTGAGCAGAGGAGTCTGGCAAAGACTTTTACCAGGGGGGTGACTTAACGGGTGAGTCTACTGAAATCTACTCGGAGTCGAGCGTGGATTTCATGCTCTTTATTCAGCTCAGAGGAGTGAGGAATGGAAGTTCCCCCGAAATGTCTGCTTTATCTACATTATTTACACAATGGGCCCCACGTGATTGGCTAATTCCGGGATTCTCCTGTAGGCCAATCAGGTTACGGATTCACTTCCACCCGGAGCTGGATTGGGTGGCTCCTGCGGACCAATCAGACTGCTGCATTCTGAATCCTATTGTTCTAGGACCAATTAGACTGCTGAATTCTGAATCCTATTGTTCTAGGACCAATTAGACTGCTGCATTCTGAATCCTATTGTTCTAGGACCAATCAGACTGCTGCATTCTGAATCCTATTGTTCTAGGACCAATCAGACTGCTGCATTCTGAATCCTATTGTTCTAGGACCAATCAGATTGCTGCATTTTGGATCCTATTGTTCTAGGACCAATTAGACTGCTGAATTCTGAATCCTATTGTTCTAGGACCAATCAGACTGCTGCATTCTGAATCCTATTGTTCTAATACCAATCAGATTGCTGCATTTTGGATCCTATTGTTCTAGGACCAATCAGACTGCTGCTTTCTGAATCCTATTGTTCTAGGACCAATCAGACTGCTGCATTCTGAATCATATTGTTTGAGGACCAATCAGACTGCTGCATTCTGGATCCTATTCAACTCAGTACATAACAGTCTCCAAATAGTGGTCTCCCATCATCCCATACCTTTGGCCATGCTGGCAGGGCACGATGGGAACTGTAGTTCAACAACACCACCAGCCTGGGAACTTTGGAACTCCCTGCCACTTCATGCCAGGAAGGCGTCTCCACTGTATTCTTTTTGGAGCCTGCTGGAGGCGTTCTTCTTTTGATGAGCCTATTCGGACGTTTAGGAAGTTCATAGGGAGTTTTTGTTTTGCTTTAGTCTATTCTGTTGCGGCTCCAGCCTTCCGCATGTTTTAACTTACGGCTGCAAACTTTTTAGCGACAGCTTCCTTGTTTGACCGTTTCTGCAGGCAGCTTTGAGGTTTCTTCCTACAATCGAGTGGTATACAGTCATACCTCGAGTTGCGTTTGCTTCACGTTGCGTTTTTTCAGGTTACGAACACGGCAAACCCAGAAGTGTTGAGTTCCGGGTTAGCCACTTTGAGCATGTGCAGGAACGATCTGCGCACTTCGCACATGCACAGGAGCGCTCTATCGTGGCACACGCACGTGCAGAAGCGGCGCTCTACTTATGAACTTTTTGGGGTGCAAGTGGCACCCCAGAACGGATCGCATCTGTAAGTAGAGGTACCACTGTATTAATAAAATAAGACTATATATGTATATATGTTTCCGAGCACAGTTCAAACTGTTGGTGCTAACCTTTAAAGCCCTAAATGGCCTCGGCCCAGTATACCTGAAGGAGCGTCTCCACCGCCATCGTTCTGCCCGGACACTGAGGTCCAGCTCCGAGGGCCTTCTGGCGGTTCCCTCCCTGCGAGAAGTGAGGTTACAGGGAACCAGGCAGAGGGCCTTCTCGGTTGTGGCACCCGCCCTGTGGAACTCCCTCCCACCAGATGTCAAAGAGAAAAACAACTACCTGACATTTAGAAGACATCTGAAGGCAGCCCTGTTCAGGGAAGCTTTTAATGTTTGATGCATTAGAGTGGTACCTCAGGTTAAGTACTTAATTTATTCCGGAGGTCCGTTCTTAACCTGAAACTGTTCTTAACCTGAAGCACCACTTTAGCTAATGGGGCCTCCTGCTGCTGCTGCGCCGCTGGAGCACGATTTCTGTTCTCATCCTGAAGCAAAGTTCTTAACCCGAGGTACAATTTCTGGGTTAGCGGAGTCTGTAACCTGAAGAGTATGTAACCTGAAACGTATGTAACCCGAGGTACCACTGTATTATATTTTAGTGTTTTGTTGGAAGCCGCCCAGGGTGGCTGGGGAAGCCCAGCCAGATGGGCTGGGTATAAATAATAAATTATTATATATTTTCCAGAATAAACGAACACAAAAATCTGCTTAGCTCTTAGGACTGGGGTCAAGGACCTCCGGCCTAGCTGCCATATGTAGCCCTCCCAGGCTTTCGATCTGGCCCCTGGGACCCTCTACAGGCCACAATGCCCTCGCAGCCCAGCTGTGCCCTCTCTCTCTCCCTGTCGCTGGGCTGACATGCGTTCTCGAACTCTGGTCTGACTCAGCCGATGGATCTACAGAGAAATGTCTCGGCTTTCGCCACCCTCCTGGCTCATCCTGTGGTTTCTGCAGGGAGGCAAAAGTCAAGCGCCCTAGAGCAGAAAGCGATCTGAGGAATGGAAAGACAGAAGAGACGCAAACAGAGTTAATTGCGGCGAGCGGCGGAAGGCCGAGGCGAGCGAGAGGCAAGGAGCGATGACTGGAAATGAGGCAGAGAGCGAGCCGAAGAGTCATATGATGGGATAATTAAGGCTTATTCATGCGCTGTGTCGTGTGACATGCAACAGCGGCCGACTGGGTTGTACGAAGCAACAGCTTCGTGAGATGCTTTTGCAAGGGCAGTTCTGACATTTCCCTCTGCTCCTGAACAAAGCTCTTAAGGCCTGCAGCAGATCAGATCTAGCCTTGCGTTTGCATCCTGGAATAGTCAACATGGGGCGTTCGAGAGGTTGCAGGTGACGACTCACGTGGCAATTGGCCACGCTCCCTGGGAATGATGAGAGTTGGAGTCTATGAAGGTTGTCTGTTATGTATTTGCAGGGTATCCCAGTACAGTGGTACCTTGGTTCTCAAACTTATTCCCTTCCAGAAGCCCGTTCTGTTAAGCTGTGGGTGAACATAGCAGACGACACAGCGATTCTTCAAACAGTTGTTGTTTATTCACAGGCCAGGCCAGAACTGAACTGAAGGGTTCAGCCAGCCTGCTTATATAGAGCTCCACTACAACGCAACAGTAACAACTTTCTGTAACTATCCAATCACTGAATAACACTTTCAATCCCTTATTTGCATAAGGGCTCCACTACAACGCAACAGTAACAACTTTTTGTAACTATCCAATCACTGAATATCACTTTCAATCCCTTATTTGCATATGTGGACCTGAGTGAAAACTATCTGCAGTATCACCCCTGCTGGCTCAGGGTGAGAACTTCAGTACATAACACGTTCCAAAACCAAAGCTTTCTGAAACCAAGGCGCGCTTTCCCATAGAAAGTAATGCAAAACGGATTAATCTGTTCCAGGCTTTTAAAAACAACCCCTAAAACAGCAATTCAGCACGGGTTTTACTCTCTAACGAGCCACTGGTTCATAAAATGAAAGCAATAAACAAGGCACTGCAGTCACACAATCCATCAATCAGTAGCTGAACTAGGTTCCACACAGTCACAAAAACAAATGAACTGAAAAAGCCTCAAAAACACAAAAATAAATAGCAAAACCAAAAGCGCCAAATACCCTGGTACCTTGGTTCTCGAACTTAATCCGTTCCGGAAGTCCGTTTGACTTCTGAAATGTTCGAAAACCAAGGCACGGCTTCCGATTGGCGCAGGCGCCCCGGAACCAATAGCCGACAGCCGCATCAGACCTTCAGCTTCCGGAAAACGCTTGCAAACCGGAACACTTACTTCCGGGTTTTCGGTGTTTGGGAACCAAGGCGTTTGAGTACCAAGGTACCACTGTATATGGCTCACAAAGCCCAGGAGGCAATTGGGGCAGACCTTTCGGCCTCATAGGCGAAGGAGGAGGAACCCCATAATATGCAGCATAAAAATATTGAGAGACTGCGAAGGAAGCAAAATCAGTCACTAGCCATAGCAATAAAATAAATTAAAACAGTACTGAAGATAGAGGTAAATACATAAGTATAGAAAATACATTTTGGGGGTTTACATCTATACAAATAATAGATCTTATTCTTATTGCTAAAAACCTTGCAGTTTTTGCTGTCACCTGATCATCTTGATCTGCTGAAATAAAGGACATTGTAGGCAATGGTTGAGTGACCCGTCATGGGCAATAATAGAAGGGTAATAGCCTCGCTCCTCAAATCTTTATAAAAAATCCTCTCCTGCACATTTCATTTTTTTTTCCAAAATTTTTATTAGGTTTTTTTAATAAAAGAGATACAAAAATGAAAAACAGCATTGTTTGTGTCTTTACAAAATTTCATAACATCTTTGGACTTCCTCGCGTCATCCGCTCGCACTTACATTGTTCATAAAATTTTTCAAGCAAATTACCATCTTATTTGTAATCTTATAACCAATCATTACAATATAGTCTAATAATACTCATCTAATTTAGTGATGGCCAATTGTTTATAATCAAGCATCCTTCTTAGCATTCCATCAAATTACAATAATTTTGTAGATAAATCTTAAATTTCTTCCAATCTTCTTCAATCCTTTCTTCTCCCAGGTCTCGAATTCTGCCAGTCATTTCCGCCAGCTGCATATAGTCCATCAGCTGCATCTGCCATTCTTCCAGCGTGGGTAGATCTTGAGTTTTCCAGTTCTTTGCGATGAGTATCCTTGCTGCCATTGTTGCATACATAAAGAAAGTTCTGTCCTTCTTTGACACCTTCTGGCCGACAATACCCAGAAGGAAGGCCTCTGGTTTCTTAGTGAAAGTATACTTAAATACCTTTTTCAGTTCATTATATATCATTTCCCAGAAGGCCTTCACTTTAGGGCAAGTCCACCAGAGGTGAAAGAATGTTCCTTCATTTTCTTTACATTTCCAACATTTATTGTCAGACGAGTGGTATATTTTGGCAAGCTTAACTGGGGTCATGTACCATCTGTATATCATTTTCATTATATTTTCTTTCAAAGCATTACATGCAGTAAAGTTTAGCCCAGTGGTCCACAACCTTTCCCATTCCTCAAACATAATGTTATGCCCAATGTCCTGTGCCCACTTTATCATAGCCGATTTAACCATTTCGTCTTGTGTGTTCCATTTCAACAGCAAGTTATACATTCTTGAAAGTACCTTAGTCTTAGGTTCTAACAGTTCGGTTTCCAACTTCGATTTCTCCACCTGGAACCCTAGCTTTTTGTCATTTTTAAAAACTTCTTTAATCTGAGCGTAATGTAACCAGTCTCGCACTTTATACTTCATTTTTTCCATACTCTGCAAAGTAACATTTCAAAGTAACAAAGCGTTTATTGTTTCCTGACACAAGAAAAGCTAAATGCTGCTATCTACTATCGACTTCAAGTCTCTGCAGTAAAGATACACAGGTACAGAAAAATCCACTATCTCCAGGCTAGCTGTGTAAAAACCCACAGTCTCTTCTCCTGACTCTCGGCAGTTCAGAGTCAGACCCGGACACGCAAACAGGACTTGCCCCAGGCCAGGGCACAGCAAACCAGGCACAACATCAAGGCATAGACGTAATGATAGCAAAATGCCCTAGGGACTATTACAGGTGTCTCCCCACTTATCTGCAAGATGAGAACTGAGTGCAGGGTGTAGACCAAAGGTGGACAAACTGCCCCAGAAGAAACAGGATGTGTCCCCCACCAGGGGTACTAGTAAAGGTAAAGGGACCCCTGACCATTAGGTCCAGTCGTGACTGACTCTGGGGTTGCGGCCCTCATCTCGCTTTATTGGCCGAGGGAGCAAGCATACAGCTTCTGGGTCATGTGGCCAGCATGACTAAGCCTCTTTTGGCAAAACCAGAGCAGCGCACGGAAACGCTGTTTACCTTCCCGCCGGAGTGGTACCTATTTATCTACTTGCACTTTGACGTGCTTTCGAACTGCTAGGTTGGCAGGAGCAGGGACCGAGCAATGGGAGCTCACCCCATCGTGGGGATTCAAACCACCGACCTTCTGATCAGCAAGTCCTAACCCACAGCACCGCCTGCGTCCCACCAGAGGTACTACCCCTCCCCTAACACCCCATACATTATTTTTGTTGTTTAGTCATGGCCAACTCTTGGTGACCCCCTGGGCAAGAGCACGCCAGGCACTCCTGTCTTCCACTGCCTCCCGCAGTTTGGTCAAACTCATGCTGGTAGCTTCGAGAACACTGTCTCTACATTATGCCTAATTATACATTACACAGACACCTATACATGGCACAGATACAATACACTAACAGAAGGGGATGGATTTATTTCCTTTATTGTGTAAGCCACCTGCAATCAGCACTGGTGACCTGAATTATTCACACCTCTGGTTAAATATTCAAAGCGGATTTTGAAAATGGGGCCTACGCACTGAGTGGGGTGTGTGAGACAATTACTATTTTCCGAGATTATCTTCTCTTTCTCTCCTTGCCCCCGCCCGTGTTTAATATTCTCCCAGGAATTCAGATTCAATTTTTCTTACAGCAGGTTTGACAATGCATTGACTCTAATTCAATTACTAACAGCGCATCGGTAATCGTTTGGATTTCAGGCAGGTACTGATTCCTCCACACATTTATTGCTTTCTGCCAGCCAGCTCTACATGTTTTTATTTATTTTAGTAAATCTCCTTTTTGTCAGCTTTAAGCAACAATAGCCCACCAGAAGCCCCCCCCCCCTCAAGCACTGGGGATTTAACAAACGAACAGAAAACCCTAAAGGGAGATACATTCCAAAGAAAACATTAGGGAAAGTTTGCTACAGTATCTGCAAAGGCAAAAAAAAATATCAAACCACCTGCAAGCTGCAAGCTCTTCATGCATTTTGTATTTGATAGAGTTGGAAGGGAACCCAAAGCTCATCTAGACCAACCCTGCAATGCACTCTCTGTATTTGAGAGTAGGGGATGGGCAGAAATCACACAGCTGTCGGTGTAAGTGCTCAGAAGGATCCAACAGGCTTCAAAACAAGTATTGCAAGTCCACAAAATAATAAAATGACACTATCCAGCAGTGTTTTTGAGTACAGTCGTACCTTGGAAGTCAAACAGAAGTCCATTCGGATTCCAAAACGTTTGGAAACCAAAGCGCAGCTTCTGATTGGCTGCAGGAACCTCCTGCAGCCAATCGGAAGCCCCGCCAGACATTTGGCTTCCAAAAAGAGTTCACAAACCGGAACAGTCCTTTTCAGGTTTGTGGCATATGGGAGCCAAAACGTCTGAGAACTCAGCTGTTTGAAAACCAAGGTACGACTGCACTGCTAATATACTCGTGACAACCGTTCACCTCCATGGGCTACAAGTGTTCTAAATGTGCAAGAAATCTCCACGGAAAGAGGGAAGATTCACACTTCCCTCCTGCCGAATCTGCTGCAAACAATGTAGGACATTCATCTCTCAGGCATGCATATCAAAAACATATCATAAGACAGTAGGAAACGTCTTGCTCGATTAGTTCATTCGGCTCCCAGCAGAAGCCAGCCAGATCTTTCTGGAAGAAAAATGAGCTGGGCGTGAAGCTGTGAGCTGTTTCACTCCCTCTCCAGCACCAGGCAATATTCTAGATACAGCGGTACCTTGGTTCTCAAATGCCTTGGTACTCAAACAGCTTGGAACCCAAACACTGCAAACCTGGAAGTAAGTGTTCCGGTTTGCGAACTTTTTTTTGTGGCTCTTTTTGTTTTGTTTTTGTGACGGTGTGGAACCCAGTTCAGCTACTGATGGATTGATTGATTGTGTGACTGCAGTACATTGTTTATTGCTTTAATTTTATGGATCCATGGTCTCGTTAGATAGTAAGATTCACGTTAAAATTGCTATTTTAGGGGTTTTGTTTTGCGACTGACGTGGATCCAAATTAGTCAGACTTTATTCAGTAATGCTTAACAGCACAGATGCAAAAGACTCTGTAGGAATATTTCCATTAGCGCACCCCTTATACAGTGGTACCTCGGGTTACAGACGCTTCAGGTTACAGACTCTGCTAACCCAGAAATAGTACCTCGGGTAAAGGACTTTGCTTCAGGATGAGAACAGAAATTACATGGCGGCGGCAGCAGGAGGCCCCATTAGCTAAAGTGGTACCTCAGGTTAAGAACAGTTTCAGGTTAAGAATGGTCCTCCAGAACGAATTAAGTTCTTAACCCGAGGTACCACTGTATAAGAAATATATGTCATCTTAGCTGTTTATTCGCAGGCCAACCACCTTCTGCAACCCCAGCACCTCACCATATCTCATCCAACAACAGTCCTTAAAAACATTTTGCTGATTTCCGGAATATTAGCCTTGTTTCGCCATCCTAGGCAGTTTTTTATATTAATTTTGCTGCAAAAAGGTGTGAGATTACGATATTGTATTTATTTGCATTACCTAGCAGTGTTTCCCAAACTTGGGTCTCCAGCTGTTTTTGGACTACAACTCCCATCATCCTTGCTAGCAAGACCAATGGTCAGGGATGATGGGAATTGTAGTCCAACAGCAGCTGGAGACCCAAGGTTGGGAAACACTGACCTAGAGCCTGTTCTACTGATGGCGAAACAAGGCTAATATTCCGGAAATCCTTGTTTTAGAGTCTGTGAAAGGATTCTGTGGAACTGTAACAACCCCTCATGTGGATTATTGGACTCTATGAAGAGACAGGTGGAATAGACACTTATACACTTATGTATGGACCTTATGCATGAACTGACTAGAGAATGAACTGATCCACTGGGTCTTCTGCTTTTTTCGTTGAACTTTATGAGACATCCGCTGAAATCTACGATTTGATACAATGAATAGTATACCTTATTTATTCAAAAGTACAGCCGGTTACGTCTTGTGTGTTTATTGAGTATGTTTCATGTAACCATAGGTTTGTTGTTGTTGTTGTTGTTTTGTTCCGATTGTGGACTAGGAATGTGGTCACAACTGAAACCACGTCAGTCGCAAAACACACCTGGCAAATTTCTTACACTGTTCAATGCTAAAGCCTGGGTTTCCCAGGGGAAAGTCAGGGAGGGAAATGGAGGTGTGGAGACCCTACTTGCCCACGGACTGTCTTGCCAGAGTGGTGCATGCTCTGGTTATCTCCCGCTTGGACTACTGCAATGCGCTCTACGTGGGGCTACCTTTGAAGGTGACCCGGAAACCGCAATTAATCCAGAATGCGGCAGCTAGATTGGTGACTGGGAGCGGCCGCCGGGACCACATAACACCCGTCCTGAGAGATCTGCATTGGCTCCCAGTACGTTTCCGAGCACAATTCAAAGTGTTGGTGCTGACCTTTCAAGCCCTAAACGGCCTCGGCTCAGTATACCTGAAGGAGCGTCTCCACCCCCATCGTTCACCCCCTGAGGTCCAGCTCCGAGGGTCTTCTGGCGGTTCCCTCATTGCGAGAAGTGAGGTTACAGGGAACCAGACAGAGGGCCTTCTTGGTAGTGGCGCCCGCCCTGTGGAACGCCCTCCCTTCAGATGTGAAGGAAATAAGCAGCTATCTTCTCTTTAAAAGAGATCTGAAGGCAGCCCTGTTTAGAGAAATTTTTAATATTTAATGCTGTATTGTTTTTAACACTTGATTGGGAGATGCCCAGAGTGGCTGGGGAAACTCAGCCAGATGGGCGGGGTATAAATAATAAATTATTATTATTATTATTATTATTATTATTATTATTATTATTATTATTATTATTATAAATACCCCTAAAGAGAGGAGGAACCAGAAAAGAAGGCCTGTCCCAGACTGGTAGGTGTTGGTTAAGGGAGATGCGAATGAAGTCATCTTCCCTTCTTCCTAGCTCATGGAAATGGTCTCAACCAGGCATAGGGAAACTCCAGCCCTCCAGATGTTTGGGACTACAATTCCCATCATCCCTGACCACTGGTCCTGTTAGCTAGGGATGATGGGAATCGTAGTCCCAAACATCTGGAGGGCTGGAGTTTGCCTATGCCTGGACTCTCAACGGATGATTGAATGTGTGGGTCCCCACACCAAGGGGAGATTCTCTGTTTAATTTAAGCTCGAAGCAAACTCAAGTTTCACAACGATCTTATTCAGGCGCAGTTAAACCCATAATAACTTCAGCTATAATTAGAAAGTAGGATGGGAGTAAGAGCAGCAGCAACGAAGAATAATTGCATCAGCATGTAGATTAAAAGGGGATGCCAACCAGTTTCCACGAGAGAGAGAGGGGGGGGGAATCCAGTGGAATTAATTCCAGGAAAATAAAGCGTAGCGCAAGCTGCCTTAAAGAAACACACACCGGGACACGTTTTTGGCACTGCAAACCTTCCTGCAAGGTGGGGGAAACTGGAGAAAATGTCAAGTATTCTTGATTGAAAGCAGTGCAGCTTGAGTGTTCATTTGGCATTCGGACTAATTAGCAAGATCAGCATTAGTATTATTTTTTGTAGGAAGGGGAGAAAGAGGTGCAACTGAATTCAAACTACAAGGACATTCGGAAGAACTTTCTGACACTCAGAGCTGTTCGAGAGCGGAACGTTCTCACTCGGGACGTGGTAGACTCGCCTTCTATAGAGGTTCCAAAAACAGAGTTTGTATAGCTTGTATAGATTTACAGCGGTACCTCGGGTTACATGCGCTTCAGGTTACAGACTCCGCTAACCCAGAAATAGTACCTCGGGTGAAGAACTTTGCTTCAGGATGAGAACAGAAATCGTGCAGCAGCGGCGGCAGCAGGAGGCCCCATTAGCTAAAGTGGTGCTTCAGGTTAAGAACAGTTTCAGGTTAAGAACGGACCTCCGGAACGAATTAAGTACTTAACCCGAGGTACCACTGTACGTCCCAGTGAATGTTGATGCTGCAGTGATGGCAGTAGCAGAGAGGCGGCCGCCACCTTGACCTCAACTGCCATGTTTCCCCTTCCACCAAGGCGTCTATCTCCTTTCTCCATGAGCCTGGGCAGCCCTTGAGTTGTTGGTTCTTCGGTGCTGGTGGGGGTAAGTGGCGGTGAGGCTCGGGCAGCGCGATGCTTCCCTTCCCATCGGAGTGGCCCCAATCCCATTCCTGCACCTGAGAGCCCCTGCACCACCATCATATGGGGACTTCAGAGCAGCTCCTGAAGCCAGCCAGAGCCAACCGCTCCGGGCTGCTGAGACGGCCACTGTTGCGTTTCCTGGGGACATTAGATGAAATCCGGGGACATTCCGGGGATGGAATTTGTCCGGGGACTTATTCGCAAATCCGGGGACTGTCCCTGGGAAATGGGGACTTCTGGTAACCCTGTGCTAGACTAAGACTATAGTTCCCATCATTCCTGGCCATTCTCCATGCTGACTGGGGCTGATTGCAGACGGAGTCTAAAAATCACTGATTTCCCAGTCCAAAGCCTCTGGCAGTGATTGGCTGAGCTACCCTGATGTCACAGAAGACAGAGGTTCCATTGGCTGAACTGCTGAATTCTTGAACCTTTCCCTCTGAGTTGATCCCCATTCATTTGCCTATTATTATTATTATTATTATTATTATTATTATTATTATTATTGCTATTATTAGAACATCTTCAGCCGAAAGACAGGCAGAATGAAACCAGGGCATCCTTCATAATTTTTTTTTGAAAAATATGGAAAACGTTATTTGCAATCTCGCGTTTGGGGCAGAGATTAGTGCTGAAAAACTGATCGCGGCAACACTAGCAAAAACCCCAGCAGTCTCTGCATATGAAATCCAGGATGGTGTCAGTCAAAAACTGCATTTCCTTTTAGGTCTCTTCCCCACACCTACCCGCCAATAAACTATTTATATTAGGCAAAAAGAAGTGGAAAATATGACTTGATTTCTAAACAAACTAAACGCTCCTCCAGATGACCTGTTTATTGAACGTTCTTCCTGATTTACTTGCACAAGGCTTACGCAGAGGTTAGATTATTTCCTTTCTTCATTGAACATTCATTCTGATTTGTTTGCAGGAAGATTAAACAAGAGGCCTTCGCCCTGGTTTTCCTTGCACTGGGGTCATTCATCTTTCCGGCCATCATTTGTTCACCTCACACTTTTCCATATATTTTCCTTTTTTTAAAAAAAAGATTTTCCCCATTGCTTTCTAAGCTGCAAATATTCCCCCTCTTTTAAAGCTGATTTGTTGCACTAGCGGAACAGAGTGCTTTAATTGTGCAACCTTACAGCATCTTAAAAAGTAGAGACATCACCTTGCCAACAAAGGTCCGAATAGTAAAAGCTATGGTTTTCCCAGTAGTGATGTATGGAAATGAAAACTGGACCATAAAGAAGGCTGATCGCCGAAGAATGGTTACTTTTGAATTCTGGTGCTGGAGGAGACTCTTGAGAGTCCCATGGACTGCAAGAAGATCAAACCTCTCCATTCTGAAGGAAATCAGCCCTGAGTGCTCACTGGAAGGACAGATCCTGAAGCTGAGGCTCCCAGACTTTGGCCACCTCATGAGAAGAGAAGACTCCCTGGAAAAGACCCTGATGTTGGGAAAGATGGAGGGCACAAGGAGAAGGGGATGGCAGAGGATGAGATGGTGGGACAGTGTTCTCGAAGCTACCAGCATGAGTTTGACTAAACTGTGGGAGGCAGTGGAGGACAGGAGTGCCTGGCGTGCTCTGGTCCAGGGGGTCACGAAGAGTTGGTCACGACTAAACGACTAAACAACAACAACAAATTCATGGCACTTGCTCGCATGCTGCTTGCAAAATAATGACAGTCTGGATTTGGCGTTCTGTTTTCAGTTTATTTTATTTAAAGCGGGGGCAGTTTAAATAGTTCTGCAGGCGATACCTAGCTTGTGGGCTGCATCTCATTGAGGAGAATCGAGCCGAGATGCCAGTTTCAATGCATCTGATGTGCACAAGACACAACAGTCAATCTCTTGAATGCATCCTGATTCACCAGCAGCCCAAGAGGACCAGCAGATCTGCATGGTTTGCAAGTCTGGTTTGTCTATAGTGAACACGCAGGTATTCTGGATGGGAAATGAAGGCTGCAACTAGGGGTGGAGGGATAAATTCAATCCACTTTCCATTTCAAGGTGAACCTCCCTAATTTGCACTTTCGAAACACTACCTGAACCTATCAATTTTGCATCTCCCTGAATTTTGCAATGCAGTTCTCCAGCCAATTAACATGTACAGAAATGTAAAGAGTAGAGTAAAGCAAGCATTAAAAGGTGTATTGTTGGCAAAAAAATCATATGCAGTGTATTAGGGACTACAGTGGTACCTTGGTTCTCAAACGCCTTGGTACTCGAACAACTTGGAACCCAAACGCTGCAAACCTGGAAGTGTTCCAGTTTACGAACTTCTTTCAGAAGCTGAACGTGCTCCGTTTTGAGTGTTACACTTCCGATTTCAGCGCTACACTTCGGTTTCAAGGGTTATACTGAGGTCTGTCTGTTTTTGCTATTTATTTTGCGTTTTTGCGACTCTTTTGTTTTTGTTTTTGTGACTGTGTGGAACCCAGTTCAGCTACTGATCGATTGATTGTGTGACTGCAGTACATTGTTCATTGCTTTCATTTTATGGATGCATGGTCTCGTTAGAGAGTAATACTCATGTTAAATTGCTGTTTTAGGGTTTTTGCTTTTAAAAGTCTGGAACGGATTAATCCATTTTGCATCACTTTCTCTAGGAAAGCACACCTTGGTTTTGGAACACTTTGGTTTTGGAACAGATTTCCAGAATGGATTAAGTCTGAGTACCAAGGTACCACTGTATGCCAACAAAGGCTGAATGAATGAATGAATATCAGGGGGAAATTACTTTGCAGTAATGTATATAGTAGGCCAAATTGCATACAAATAGAATGTATAACCTGCTGTTAAAATGGAATACACAAGACGAAATGGTTAAATCGGCTATGATAAAGTGGGCTCAGGACATTGGGCATAACATTATGTTTGAGGACTGGGAAAGGTTGTGGACCACTGGGCTAAACTTCACTGCATGTAATGCTCTGAAGGAAAATGTAATGAAAATGATATATAGATGGTACATGACCCCAGTTAAACTTGCCAAAATATACCATTTGTCTGATAATAAATGCTGGAAATGTAAAGAAAATGAAGGAACATTCTTTCACCTCTGGTGGACTTGCCCTAAAGTGAAGGCCTTCTGGGAAATGATATATAATGAGTTGAAAAAGGTGTTCAAGTATACCTTTACTAAGAAACCAGAGGCCTTCCTTCTGGGCATTGTCGGCCAGAAGGTGTTAAAGAAGGACCGAACATTCTTTATGTATGCAACAACGGCAGCAAGGATACTCATCGCTAAGAGCTGGAAAACTCAAGATCTACCCACGCTGGAAGAGTGGCAGATGCAGCTGATGGACTATATGCAACTGGCCGAGATGACTGGCAGAATCCGAGACCTGGGAGAAGAGAGGGTTGAAGAAGACTGGAAGAAATTTAAGATCTATCTACAAAAATATTGTAATTTGGTTGAATGTTAAGAAGGATGCTAGATCATAAATAATTGCCTACCACTGAATTAGATCCGAATTTGACGATAAGTGAGATTAAGGAAAATATAAATCTTTTGGAGAACTGCTAGATTCTACTTAAATGAGCGGATATAAGATTGTAAACAAGATGGTAATTTGCTTAGAAAAACCTTTTGTAACGATGCAAGTGAGAGCGGGAGACGTGAGGGAGTCCAAAGAAGCGATGAAATTATGCTATGATATAAATAATGTTGTTTATTATTAATGCATTTGAATTTGAAAATCTTAATAAATATTTTTTTTAAAAAAAACAAATTGCATACAAATATGTGCATATTTAAATAATATTAATATTAACAACAACACCACCACTACCATAAAGTAGGGTTGCCATACACCCGGAAGTTCCCGGATATAGCCAAAACATTGCAGTAGGAAGCAGAGTCTGGGAAAATCCAGAATTAGACGCCAGAAGTATAGCTCAACAACTTTGGGCAAAACTACCGTGGATTTTCACTTTTTGAAATATGGCAACCCTAACAGAAACATAGGGAACGCGGGTGGCACTGTGGGTTAAACCACAGAGCCTAGGACTTGCCAATCAGAAGGTCGGCGGTTCGAATCCCCGCTACGGGGTGAGCTCCCATTGCTCGGTCCCTGCTCCTGCCCACCTACCAGTTCAAAAGCACATCAAAGTACAAGTAGATAAATAGGTACCACTCCAGCGGGAAGGTAAACGGCATTTCCATGTGCTGCTCTGGTTCGCCAGAAGCGGCTTAGTCATGCTGGCCACATGACCCGGAAGCTGTACGCCAGCTCCCTCAGCCAATAAAGTGAGATGAGCGCCGTAACCCCAGAGTTGGCCACGACTGGACCTAATGGTCAGGGGTCCCTTTACCTTTAACATAAACATGCGCTAAAATGCTAGGCCTTTATTTTTTGTGCTTTTTATATTTTGTCGGGAGCCACCCAGAGTGGATGAGGCGACCCAGTCAAATGGGTTGCATAGTAATCATCACAAACTAATATGGAGTGCTGAACTCAACAATGGAAAAATGAGAAACAGAAAAACTGAAATAGATATTTTTGCACCTTCCTGTGCTGTAACCCTGCCGCCTCTCTTGCTACATGTTCTTAGCTGGGGGCAACACCCCTAGAAATTTAATCAGATGCTACTGCCTTCTGGCCATCCTCTTAGCTACAAAGTCTGAAAAAAATTCTCAGAGCCTGCTTGCTAGAAACGCAGCCCCATTCATCTCATCGGGATCCCCTTCTGAGTCGACTGGCTTAGGATTGCATTGAAAGCCAGCGAGACCAGAGATTTACCGAGGACTGGGATAAATTTACAGAGTATATTAAGAATATATGTGAAGCTCAATTAACATTTGTAGGTTTTCAAGAAGCTCTGGGATAATAATGGAAAGAAATATTGTTTTATAATAATTGTTAAGATTAATTTGGTTAAAAAAAACCAAAACAATACAGATGCAAGAAATGTGAACAATTGTGAAAACATGAAAATTTCCAGAAAGGCTGAAGGAAGTCTGAAAGTGGAAAGATTTGAATTGGATGTATAATTCAAATGGAATGTTTTTCTTTTATTGTTAAATTTGAAAATTTTATAAAAAATTTTTTTTTAAAAAAAAAGGATTGCATCGAAAGCTTCCCATCTACTCACGAGCTGGCAGCGCCACCTCCGAGTTCTGTGTTATAAACCGCTCTGGAAGTTTCCCCTCCCTGACATTGAGGAAAACAGGTGGAGAGTTTCCAGAGACAATGCTCGTAAAATATCACAGCCAGAGCAGAAAGCCTGGCTGGCAGAATGCCGCAGACAAACTACAGCCTCCGGTATTAGAACCATGAAGTGTGAGATGCTAGGATCGACTCTGTCTGCAGGCAGAGGTTGTTGCTGTTTAAGTGTTGCATGCAGACGATACCAGGTTGAATTCCTAGCATCTTCAGGTAGGGCTGCGAAAACCTCTTACCCTGAAAACCTGGCGAGCCTCTGCCAGTTAGTGCAGACACTATTGAGAGACTAACAGGGCAAATTCCTATGTAATAATAATAATAATAATAATTTATTATCTTTACCCCGCCCATCTGGCTGGGCCTCCCCAGCCGCTCTGGGCGGCTTCCATAGAAACCAAAAATACAGTAAAATATCACACGTTAAAAACTTCCCTGAACAGGGCTGCCTTAAGATGTCTTCTGAATATCAGGTAGTTGTTTATCGCTTTGACATCTGCTGGAAGGGCGTTCCACAGGGCGGGCGCCACTACCGAGAAGGCCCTCTGTCAGGTTCCCTGTAGCTTTGCTTCTCGCAATGAGGGAACCGCCAGAAGGCCCTCAGCGCTGGACCTCAGCGTCCGGGCAGAATGATGGGGGTGGAGATGCTCCTTCAGGTATACTGGACCGAGGCCGTTTAGGGCTTTCAAGGTCAGCACCAACACTGACTTCTATGTTCCCGTGACTTCTTCCTGGTAGATCACAGCTGACCAGCTTGATCCTATACAGTGCTAAAGGTAAAGGTAAAGGGACCCCTGACCATTAGGTCCAGTCGTGGCCGACTCTGGGGTTGTGGCGCTCATCTCACTTTATTGGCTGAGGGAGGCGGCATACAGCTTCCGGGTCATGTGGCCAGCATGACTAAGCCGCTTCTGGCGAACCAGAGCAGCGCACGGAAACACCGTTTACCTTCCCGCCGGAGCGGTACCTATTTATTGCACTTTGACATGCTTTCGAACTGTTAAGTTGGAAGAAGCAGGGACCAAGCAACGGGAGCTCACCCCGTCGTGGGGATTCGAACCGGCGACCTTCTGATCAGCAAGCCCTAGGCTCTGTGGTTTAACGCACAGCACCACCCACGTCCCTATACAGTGGTACCTTGGGTTAAGACCTTAATTCATTTGGAGGTACATTCTTAACCTGAAACTGTTCTTAACCTGAGGTGCCACTTTAGCTAATGGGGTCTCCCGCTGCCGCCGCCTTGCAATTTCTGTTCTCATCCTGAAGCAAAGTTCTTAACCCGAGGTACTATTTCTGGGTTAGCGGAGTCTGTAACCTGAAGCGTCTGTAACCCAAGGTACCACTGGATATAGTCACTCATACCTTGTGTTCAGCCCCCCCCCCCCAAATTGTGCATCCTGGGCTACCCCCCCCAATCTTCTCCTTTGGCGATCACTCGTAGCCGAATAAGATTGTCTTCCATAAAGACGGTTTTAACAGTGAGTCCGTAAGTGACTGTGGAGGCCAATTCTGGATCCACACGTCCTTCCACAGTGGGGACATTGGTTTCCGGGGAGGAGTTGATCACGGTGTGGATTTGCATGCCTTCCTCTTAGCACGTTTCTCCCTTGCGTCCTGAGTTCAAGTGTCTTCAAAACCCATGACACCTTCAGTAAAGGCTGTTCTCCAACTGGAGCGCTCGCAGGCCAGTGTTTCCCAGTTGTCGGTGTTTATAAACACCGACAAGTGTTATAAACCCCTCCAATACTCTGTTTCCTGGCCCAACCTGACTGGAATCTTTCAGCAGGTCCTTGAAAAATTAAAGAAGACCAGCCCAGACAATTTCTAGGGTATTTGGGAGGAAAATAACCCCCCTTGTAATGACCGCCACTTTCCACAACAAAGGAACAGCAGTAAACTGTAATTGAAACGCACGAAGCATGCAGTTGCAGAACATCAAAAATGTGTGATTGTAAGTGTGGGAGGAGGGAAACAATGCACACAAATTCAATGGGGCAGCACAATGTCTCTTTACCACTACAATAGTTGAGTTCGTAGATCATCACCCTTCTCTTGCTTTTGTAACCAGTTTCGCTGCAAACCAGGCTGCTCCTTGTGGCCCCAGAAAGTTTTAGGAATCCAAGGATTGTATCCCTGTCTCTCTAATCAATTGTGAAAGAACCCCTCTGGACTACATAGCACAACTGCCTGGAAAATACAGTGGTACCTCGGGTTACATACGCTTCAGGTTACACACGCTTCAGGTTACACACTCCGCTAACCCAGAAATAGTGCTTCAGGTTAAGAACAGAAATTGTGCACTGGCGGCAGCAGGAGGCCCCATTAGCTAAAGTGGTGCTTCAGGTTAAGAACAGTTTCAGGTTAAGTAGGGACCTCCGGAACGAATTAAGTACTTAACCCGAGGTACCACTGTAATAATAATCATGAGCCCGGCTGCTAGATCAAGCGAATGACCTATTAGGACTGAGCGTTATTTGGTTTTCAACGTTGTGATATACAGTGGTACCTCAGGTTACATACGCTTCAGGTTACAGACTCTGCTAACCCAGAAATAGTGCTTCAGGTTAAGAACTTTGCTTCAGGATAAGAACAGAAATCGTGCTCCGGTGGCGCGGCAGCAGCAGGAGGCCCCATTAGCTAAAGTGGTGCTTCAGGTTAAGAACAGTTTCAGGTTAAGAACGGACCTCTGGAACGAATTAAGTACTTAACCCGAGGTACCACCGTATCACCAGCTAAACATCACAATATACCGATAAATCACAATGTCTGAAATAAGGATGGGGCTATGTAGAGACACTGGCTGGCCTCCACACACTGATTTTTGCACAACACACATACGCACCATTTTTCAATATATATTGCCGGGTCAAAAATGATGGAACGGGTATCACGATATGGACTTCAAACCAGTTTTGGACAACATACGGATACATTGTCCTGTCCTACAGCCCCTCCAACCCAACATTATGTCCCCAGTGGTCAGCTAGATGTCTAGGAAAAGCCCACAAGCCGAACCTCAGCAGGACAGCAACTATCCCCACTTGCGAGCCCCAGAAAGTGGTGTCCGCAGTGGGGAAGAACATAGGCACTATGGTGAGAAGCCACCGAGAGTCTTCTCCACGTCCTTCTTAAAGCCATCTCACCTTCCTACTAGGACTGGTAGGTAATGAAATAAATAAGAAAGACTGTAAACGTTTCCAATACGCAGTAACAGCAGCGAGAATACTTCTGGCCCAAAGATGGAAACAGGAAGAAATACCAACGGTGGAAGAATGGAGAATGAAATTGACTGAAAATGCAGAATTCGATAAACTAACAGGGAAGATTCGATATCAGCGAGACCAAAAGTTCATCGAGGACTGGGGGAGATTTACAGATTATCTGAAAAGCATATGTGATGAACAGATAATGCTTGTTGGTTTTCAAGAGACTCTGTGAAAAACTAAGAAATACTGTAAAAAAGAGAATAAGAGGGGAGAAGTGATTCTTAAAGGCAATACTAAGTTTAGAAATGCGTTAATAATATAAATTTAAACGAAAGATTGGCAGAGAAACTGAGGGAAGTCAAAAAATAGATGAATGTGTGACAAAATGTGAATTGATTGTATAAAATTGTTTTTGAAAATGAATAAAAATATTATAAAATAAATAAATAAAGCCATCTCATTTGGTTTCCATAACTACATCTTGCTGTGGAAGAATGTCATAATTCTATTCTGCAATGTGGCGGGAATGTGCTTCCTTTTGTCTGTCCAGAATCTCACAACCATCACAGCTTCGCTGGCTGCCTTCCTTCCTAGAGAGCTGGAGAAAAACTCCACTTTTCTCTGCATCGGGCAAAATTGTGTACAAATAGCTCTCATCGCCAGACAAAGTTGCATACACTTCTATCATAACAGTCTCTTTTCTTCGCTGCAAAAGCCTCGAGTGTTTCAGCCGTTGCTCAGAGGGAGAAGATGCTTGTCCTTTTTCTGCACCTTTCCCATGTCTACAAGGGCGAAACGATTTTGTGTGCAACTTGTTGTTTTCTGCGTTTTCTTCGCTCCCAGCCCTGCGCTCCTTCCTCTGTGGCTCACACCGCTCATCCCAAATTGGTCTCCCCTTTCTCTCCACAAACTGCTACCATTTCCCAAGCTTAGTTCCCACTGTTCCACAGGAGCAGCCAAATCTTTCGCACATCTGCGCACCTCTCCAAACAGTAAGTATCGCAAGGTCCTATTCTGGCGAAAGGACGCCGGCCTGAATTGAAAGGAAGTTTTAAAAGGATTCTAATATGAATCACACATGCTCTCAGGGATACTGTATATGCCTTGCATTCCTAGCCTCTAGATATGGAGAGTCCTGCAGGTTTTTTTGTGGGGGGGGGGGGCGAGGATTAAATAAGATTTCCCTTCAAACAGCGAAGTATGCAGCAGGTCCCCCCCCCCATTTACACAATTAAATATATATATATTTATGGGTAATTAATCCAGATCTCCTTTCTGATGATGGCTGGATAAATTTTGATGGCACTTGGTGCAATTTTTTTATCATTCAAAACATCATACACTCTTTTACACCTTCTGCACTAATTTATAAGTCACACACCAGGAAGAATTTTGCTAAGTTAACAATGCCGTCCTGTACGTGCCTGCTTAAAAATAAACCCTGTTGTACACAATGAGACCTAGTACCCTGCTAAATGTGCATAGGACCTAGACAGGTTTCCGATGAAAGAGGCTGGAGATTAAAGGTCCACACTATCAATAGTTGGTGGGTGCTGGGCACCCTAAATTCCTGGGTCTAGAAGGTGTTAGAATTTTATTAAGCCTTCGGGTGTTAAAACTGTATTAATCTGTGTATTAGACACTTCTAAATCCTCTGGAATCAGCTTGTGTTTATAGCTAATTAAGCCAGTGTAAGGTGATAGCCTGCGGTAATGTGCCATTAGCACAACAGAGGATCAAAGGAATTATGGCAAATGAGCAGGGCCAACAGCTTACAGTAGAGAGCATGAGAAGCAATGTCAGCTAGAAGCTTAGAGAGTTTAGGAGCGATATAACACAGAGGTAAGGGACGTGGGTGGCACTGTGGGTTAAATCACAGAGCCTAGGACTTGCTGATCAGAAGGTCAGCGGTTCGAATCCCCGCGACGGGGTGAGCTCCTGTTGCTCAGTCCCTGCTCCTGCCAACCTAGCAGTTCAAAAGCACATCAAAGTGCAAGTAGATAAATAGGAACCGCTCCGGTGGGAAGGTAAACGGCGTTTCTGTGCGCTGCTCTGGTTCGGCAGAAGCAGCTTATTCATGCTGGCCACATGACCAGCTGTACACTGGCTCCCTCGGCCAATAAAGCGAGATGAGCGCTGCAGCCCCAGAGTCAGTCACAACTGGACCTAATGGTCAGGGGTCCCTTTACCTTTACTAACACAGAGGTAAAGTAGCAAGCTGCAGAAAAAGTCAGAAAGCACAAGGGCTGGTGACTGTCTGAATCCAGGGCTGTGTCTATGGGAGAACCAAGACTGTCCTGTGCAGCCTTCCATCGTAGGCTCAGGGCGCACATGTGTGTAAATAAACCACGTATCAAAAAGACACCACAAACTCCACTCTGCCCCATTTCCAAAAGGAAACACAGGTCCTGAGTAAGTTCACCTGGAACTCCTGACATCCCAAACTGCTTGGAGATTGGAGCGGCAGGCAATAATATGTTCTAGCTGCATGTGTGAATGTATATATTAAGACACATGCTAGTCAAAGTCTGAGATTTCGTGAATGCTGACAAAGGTTATCAGCGCCTATGAAAAATGCATTTCCTATTCTTTGCAAAGAGGGGGGCATACTGTGAAGTGAGGATTTCAAACACCAGACAGATAAAGCCCCAGAGGCTATGCGATATCTTTTCTCAGAAAAAGGTGGGCACAGCTTTCTCTTGGGAAAGTTTCAGGTGAGAGGTAAGGTCATCATTTTTTTCAGAGAGCCGAAAGTGATTGTCTTTTTAAAATTATTATTCATTGGGTTTCTAGTTTGCTTCCTGGCCATTCACCCAAAGGTGCTTGCAAAACATCTCCTGCGATATAAAATAAGCCGTCATTAAAACCAGCGATTTGCAGAGCATTTTCCTGCCGGTATAAAGGTTTTCTCAAAACAAAAGCCTTCTTCAAAATGGATTGTTTGGGGCTAACCTTCCGGAGGTGCCCAAATGTGTTAACTTTTGCTGGGCAAGGAATTTCTGCATGTAGGGGTGCAAACAAGCATTACTGCCCCAGAATATATGCAGAGACATCATTGCCCCAAACATACAGAGCTCCTGCTTCCCGCAAATATAAACACATTTATATTTGCCTGTAAATTCTGGAGCAAACTGGTATTTAAAATACAGTCCCCTACAATAACTGCCTGTCAGAGGTAACATCAGGATGAGCATGCTAAGACTATGGACAACAATACTTCTCCCCTTAGATCTTCAAATATGCCCTTTATATATATATATATATAATCCCATTGCCTCTTTTCAGACACAGGTCTAGGATGTCCTGCTTAGGGACACGAGATCGAATGAAGCAAACCCAGAAGCAATGATTTCTATCCCTGCGACCATACAGGTCAGAAGGATTCTGGAGCAGAGCTTGAGTTTAACACCAGGGAGAAGATGCTTCTTTGCAAAACAGTACCCAGGTGTGTTTTTTTCCCCTTCCACCTTTAACAGTACAGGGGTACATTGCATCAAGTATCTATACTTGATGAGTGGTAATGACATTTTCTCACTGCTTAGCAGGTTGATACCAGGGGATAACCTACTGGTGGCTTTGCGATACGGGCTAGATTCCTAACGTATGCTGTTAAGCACTTGGTGAATTTTTCAACTGTAGCAGAATTCTTACAACCGTCCTGCTTCCTTCTCCAGCTTTCAGATCCAGTGTGGATGCGTGGCAGAAATCCCACCAACCTGGGAAGGCAGATGAGCTACATATCCACTGCCTGAGGTCTTTTTTGATCAAGAGATACCATGGATCAAACCCGTTTGCAGTGTGTTCTCTACTGCAGAACTACGGCCTGTCTGCAACCCTTCAAGGTTGACTTGCTGTTGCAACCTGATCCTATTTAGCATGTTCTGTTGGATCCAGAGGGACTTATTTTCTGTACAATTCCTACCCTATACGTGGTTACTCAGGACTAAGTCCCATGGTGTTCAGGGAGATTTACTCCCCAGGAAATGACTTTCAGGCTGCAGGTTGAGTACCAGGTCTCTCCCATCTGCAAAATGAATCAGCCTTGCAGGGTGGTTGTGAAGACCGGCCATAATGTGCTTTTTAAAAAATGTAAAATTATTGAGAAGATCAAAACCCTTTGGCTGTCAGACACGGGAACAGCAAAATACACATTTAACACATATTCGTGATGGACAGCAAACAGACCCTTAAAGTCTTTTGAAATGTACCATGAATGGCAAGGCCAGGCAAATCCCGCAAGCATTTCTCCATCTTTCCAAAAGTTTAGTGAACTTTAAAGGGTTCACTGGTGGTTCTCAGCAGAAGGCAAGGATGGAGCCCTGAAAGTCAAGTTTTCACCCCCAGATTCAGCTACCGCTACCATTGCAACTTTTAAAACTGAAAAGCGAAATAAGCCTCCTTTTCCGTCTCTATGAAAGTTGCTGCTGTCAATTGCTTCTAGGGTAGGAAACACAAAATTTACAGCTGGTGTCTCCTGTCGGAACAGCTCCAGCTATGCACAGACTTTCAGGTGACACCAGACAGAAGGAAAGAGTTGCAAAAATGCAGGTATGGAGGGCCAAAGGTGTCCTGTTTGATAGCAGCTTACTCACAAAGGTTGTTTTATTATTATTACTTTAAAAGGATGGTGCTGGACATCTGTATATGGAAGCTGTTTAGGAGGAAAGAACGGTTCTGTTATTTCACAGTGGAAACCACCGACGCCAAGCAATTCAGACACGCTTGTAAATAGCAACCAACAAAAATATGCATTTAGCAGAGTTCGGGTTTTTTTTTTCTTCGTTGTTTAAAGGCAGCGCAAAGTTGTTGGGTTTTTTTTACACAGCTCACGTCGTTAGTCAGAAAGGAAATTGCTCCTGTCGTTGGAAACAACTGCTCAAAAAGCGAGCCTGCCAAAAGAGGAAGAAAACATAGAAAGAAACCTTAAACCTGTGTGACTTACCAGCCCGAAGACGGAACTAAGCACCGTGCAGCATATGACCAGACCCAAGCTGTGATACATCAGATAGGATCCCATAGCCAAACAGAGACTGTCTGCAACATCCAAGAAGTCTCCAAAAGGCTGGATTGTCCGGTAATCCTGTCGCCGTGTTCCTTGAGTTACCTGCAGACCCCAGTTTGTTGGTGGGGGTTTCGGGGTTTCGGGGGGGGGGAAGGTGGGGCGAGGTGGCAGAGTTAGCCCCAAAGGCAGGAGGCGAGGAAGAACAGCTCTTTGCCTCGCTTTCTCATGACTGAAGAGTTTCAAAGGGGTCGGAAGAGGCAAAGCGAGAAGCAGTGCATGGAAGGGGGGGTGCTGAGTGCCCCAAGAAGACACAGCCTCAGTCCCTGGTGGCAGGGCTTTCTGCCTGAACACATCTGTCCCCTGGCTGACAAATCACATCCATATGTCAAAACTGCTATTCCGTTTCCCTTTTCTTTTACTTTTTTTCTCTCAAGAGGCAGTGGGAAGTTCAAACCATTTCTTTGTTAAACACAAACACACTCTCTCAGAAGGGGCGGGGGGGAAGGGGTGGAGGGGAGGGGTTGGGGGAGTTGTAAAGTGGGGGGGGGAAGGAGGAGGAGGGAAAGAGCTTGAAACCACTAGGTTTATTTTTAGCAGCAGTGATTTTCTCGAGCAGGTCTCTAAAGTCTGTTAAATGGGGGGGGGGGGATCTCTTCTGGAGTTTTTGCAGAAAACAAGCACAAAAAGTAAACTAGGTTTCCCTAAGGGAGCCTGAAATCTTTTGCTTTTCCCGCTCCCAGTTCAGAATTACGTGCTGTTTCCAAAAGCAAACAGGCCCTGGTAGCTTTGTGGAGGAACAGCTCCGATGCGCCTCGCCTGGCTCCCGAGTCTCTCAATCATAAATACCTTCGTGCCTTCTCCTTCTCCATCTCCTCTCTTTACTTTGCAGAGCTTCCAAAATTAAAAAAAAAGGGGGTGAAACCCGCCGCCGATTGAATGAAGCGTGGAAACGTGGAGCGGGCTGAAGGGTTTCCTTTTAAAAGGCGCCTGGCGGTCTTGCAGCTTTTTTTTCCTTTCCTTTTTCTGGCGGGGGGTGGGCAGTAGAAAAGAAGGGGGCCAGAAATCCCTCCAGACCTTCTCTCTGCCCCGCGATCCACAAACCTGCAAGAACTCCGAACCGGTGCCTCCGGCGTCGCTCAGCAGCGCAATCGGCGACGAGGGAAGAAGCGGAAAAAGGCTGTTAACGTGGAGAGAGAGAGATAGAAAAAGTGGTGGCTCTCGCGTTCCTGCTTGCTCCTCGCCTCGCCTCGCCTGCCGCTGCTGTTGGCTGCTGGATCGACTTGCAGCCTCCTTTTTCGAAATGAACACGCTGACAGTCTGTTTACTTCCACATCCACAGAGAAGGGGAGGTGTGCATTTCTCTCTCTTTTTGCGGAAAGCCGAGAGCCCGTTTCCATTAGGCGGCGGCGAGCAAAAGCGCACGGCGTCCGCGCCAGCCAGGGCGCATCTTTGCCCAAGGAAAAGCTCCGAAGGTCGCGAGAAACTCTTCAGAGGCCGCCGTGCGCTCCTTGTTTTCCTGCGGAGAAAGATCCCAGGCATTCAATTCAATTCAAGTCTCTCTCTCTCTCTCTCTCTCTCTCTCTCTCTCTCCCCACGCCCCTTCTGCTCCCCTCTGTTGGAACTGACCAGCTTCGTCCGCTCCCTCGAGCAACAGCGCTTGTCAAATTCTATCCAGCGGGATGCGTAAAATCCGCCAGACCCAAATCGATTTCTCCAACGGAGGCCGAGGGGAGCCCCTGTGTTGGGGAGGGGAAGGGGCGGCAGGGGAGGGGAGGGGGAGGTCCCGATCCCGCGCAGGTTTACGCGGGAGTAAGCCCCGCGCTCATGTAAGCGTGCTTGGGGATTGCAGAGTCGTGCCAAGGAGTGCGTTACAGTCTTTTTCCGGCAGCCCAACATTACAAGAAAAATTGTTAGTGTGGCTTCAGAAACTGAACCCGAGGGAAAGTTATTCTCCGCCGCGCACGGTGGATGGACTTTTTGCGGGACGCAGTGCGCTTAAAATGGCCCGAGGCTGTGCGCTTTCACTCGGGAGTAAGTCTCGCCGGATCCGACGGGGTTTACTACGAGGTAAGCGTGCACAGGGTGTGTGCAGTTGGACATCTGTATTCCTACCTATGCATGCTTACTCGGGACTGCATGGGGAGGGGGACTTCCTCGCAAGTAATTGCATCAATGGAACCGGTGCATTATAGCCCGGGTCTCATAGTGCGTTTACTCAGACGTAAGCACCACTAAATTCAGCAGGGACTGGTTTCCAGCTTAACTGCAGTGCATACGAGCTGGCAACTTTAAGCGCGTCTACTCGGAAGGAAGCCCCGGCGTTTGCAGCGGGACTTACTCCCAGAAAGTGAATGCATGGGATTTTGGCAATGATGCGTTGAAAACTCTCCGTTATCTTTTTTTTCGGAGGAGGGGGGGACTTAGCATTTTTGAGAATGGGCGAGACAGGATTGAGCACCACATGAGCTCTGCAAGAATCTCCAAGGCTGGTATCTTCCTCAGAGTAGACCCATTGACATCAACGGCCACGGCTCACTGAATAGGCCCCTTCATTTTCAATGGGTCTACTCTAGGTTGGTTTTTTTTTTTTTTAAAGCAGAGTTGGACGCCACCCTAAGTCCATCTTGAGAAAGCAAAATTATTATTGAGAGTTTAAATAGCTCCAGATCGGCTTGAATGGGGCGCCTTCAGCAGACTTTATGAAAAGGGTCTCTCTCCAAGACTTCCTGTAAAAGAGGGAGAGAGGACGGCTGCTAACACAACCTCCTTCTCTGAGGCTCTCAAGGAAGAGATGTGTGTGCGTAACCAGGAGCCAGCTATAAAAGCCCCCAGCCGGTGGAAATGGCCCCCATTGGCGGCCTGAGCCCACCACGTGACCCGCAGGCAGGCAACCGCAAGGCTAGAATGGCCACACCCCTTACCCACCCCCTCCCCTCCTCCTCCTCCTCCTCCTTCTCTAGGTGGGAGGGGAAGCGGTTGCTGCTGCTGGAAGTTGCAGCTTTTGCCCGTGGCTCCAGAATCTCAGCAAACTCAAATCCTTGGATTGACGTGGGGAGAAATATATTAAATTCCTGCATTGCAGGCGGTTGGACTGGACCAGGGCCGGATTTACGTATAAGCTAAACAAGGTACAGTGGTACCTTGGGTTACAGACACTTCAGGTTACAGACTCCGCTAACCCAGAAATCGTACCTGGGGTTAAGAAAGAAATACATTTTTTGGACACTACTATAAAAATACAGGATGGGCGCATAGACACCACCTTATACCGTAAACCAACTGACCGACAAACATATCTACATGCCTCTAGCTACCATCCCAAACATACCAAACAGTCCATTGTATATAGCCAGGCACTACGTTACAGCCACATCTGTTCCAATTCTACAGACAGAGACTCTCACCTAAGAGATCTACAGCAAACCTTTTTAGAACTAAAATACCCCGCAGATGAAGTTAGACAACAGATCAACAGAGCCAGACTGATACCCAGAGAGAACTTGCTGCAAGACAGACCCAAAAAAGAAAATAACAGAACACCTCTAGTCATCACATACAGCTCCCAAGTTAAAACAGTACAACGCATCATCAGAGATCTACAACCTCTCCTGGACAATGACAGTTCTCTTTCTCAAGCTCTGGGAGGAAGACCTTTCATTGCCTACAGACAGCCACCCAATCTTAAACAACTCCTAACCCATAATAATACTACAACCAGACCTAACACGGACACTGGCACCAGAGCCTGCAATAAACCCAGATGCCAACTTTGCTGCCACATACACCCGGACAACACCATTACTGGCCCCAACAACATCACACATACCATCTCGGGACTATTTAATTGCTCATCGTCTAACATTGTGTATGCCATCAAATGCCAACAGTGTCCTTCAGCTCTCTATATTGGACAAACAGGCCAGACCTTACGCCAAAGAATAAACGGACATAAATCGGACATCAGGAATCACAAGACAGAGAAACCAGTAGGAGAACACTTCAATCTCCCAGGACATTCTATACAAGATCTCAAAGTAGCTGTTTTACTACAAAGGAATTTCAGAAATAGACTGGAAAGAGAAGCTGCTGAATTGCAACTTATCACCAAACTTAAAACCATGGAAACACCTGGTCTGAACAAAGTCCTTGGATTCTTATCTCATTATACATGACAAAGCCATTTTTCACCTTCTCACCCCTTGCTTTTTCCTGTAAGACCTATTGCAGTCGTTAAGAGTCGCCAACAGGCTCATCACAGCTATCTGCCAATCACCCATCCCCACCACCCTTCTGAGTAATAGCCCTCCCCACCTTCTCACTATATAGAAGGGTCTGGAAACTTCTGTTTCAGTGTATCTGAAGAAGTGTGCATGCACACGAAAGCTCATACCTAGAAATAACTTAGTTGGTCTTTAAGGTGCTACTGGAAGGAAATTTGTTTTGTTTTGACTGGGGTTAAGAACTTTGCTTCAGGATGAGAACAGAAATCGTGCTCCGGCGGCACGGCAGCAGCGGGAGGCCCCATTAGCTAAAGTGGGGCTTCAGGTTAAGAACAGTTTCAGGTTAAGAATGGACCTCTGGAATGAATTAAGTACTTAAACCAAGGTACCACTGTATAACTTAGGGAGTGCCCCCCCAAAAAAAATTAAAGGAAAACAACAACCTGGATGTACATTTCCAAAATATGAGATAAAAAAATAAAAAATAAAACCTACATACAGTGGTACCTCTGGATATGAACGGGATCCATTCCAGAGCCCCGTTCGTATCTAGAAGCAAACGTAATTAGTAACGGCACGTCTGCGCGCGCGCACGCGTCACATTTCGCTGCTTCCGCACATGGGTGTGACATCATTTTGACCATCTGCGCATGCGCAAGCGGCGAAACCCAGAAGTAACACGCTCCGTTACTTCCGGGTTGCCGTGGAGTGCAACTCAAACGCGCTCAACCCGAAGCACATTCAACCTGAGGTATGACTGTATTTTGTTATGTGCAAATGGTTTTAGATACCCATTAGGTCTATAAATTTCCATAGAGCATATATTCAACACAAAAAACAGTGACAATTTGTTGTTGACAAAGGACAGCTGGACATAGAAAGGACCCCAGTACCTTCAGGAGCTTAGGGCCTCATCAAACCTAAATCTGGTCCTTCCAACGATGCAATTCCACAATTGTTTCATTCCTTTTTTTTTAATAAAATTTTTATTGGTTTTTCAACACTTATTAAACACAAACAATACACAATACAAAACAAAACAAACACATAAACACACAAGTATAATTTCAAATCCTTTTTCCCCCTTAAACCCTACTTCACCATACCTCCCCTTTCTGCATCCCTATTTCCAAATTTATTTCAGCAAATCCTCTCTTCTAAATTTATCTAATTATCCCTTATTCTTCTCTTTTACTTAATCTTTTACAGCTGTAATCCTCTTTTTTTCAATAACCTCGACATTTTAGCACTCATTAATCTTATAATATTTCTTAAGATAAATTTTAAATTTCTTCCAATCTTCTTCCGCCGTCTCTTTTCCTTCGTCTCGAATTCTGCCAGTCTTCAGCCCACAATTTATCTTCAGCCCACAATTGTTTCATTCCTATTGAAGTTTAATTGCTGTCTGACGTTACTTGACCTCTTCTATGCTTTCAGCTTTTCGAACTCGGTGTACTATTTGTATCCCCCTGCTTTTTCCGACAACAAATGGGGAGCTCGGAGCAGCTTTCGGTCATCGCTGTGGCATTAAAAAGAAGCAGCAGCAAATATTGCAATGCTATAATGTGAAGCACAATAGCAGATAAAGCAAACAGCAGCAGCAAATTCATAAAAACAAGTGATGCGATGCCATAAAGTCATAGAAACTCGAAGTACTGCCCATAATTATTCCTTTTTTAAAATATATTTTTATTAAATTTTACACAACAAGTTTAAATTCAAGCATATCATTCACCTCCTCATTTAGGCTTCGCTGAATCCCTTGACTTCCCCCTGCCCTTCCGTGGTTACCATTATCAATCGTTCTTTTCATCTACTTATATTCTCAGATTTGTAAAAAATAGTGATCCATTTGTCCATAGTTTTTCGTGCATTACAACATTACTCAAATCCTGCCAAAGTTTTTAGTTGTTTACAGTGTTCTCTTAAATACATTATGAATTTTGCCCATTCCTTCTTAAAATTCTTCTCTTCCTGGTTTCTGGTTTTCCCAGTCGGTTTTGCCATTTCGGCATAATCCATCATCTTCATCATCCATTCCTCTCTGGCTGAAATTTTGTCTTCTTTCCATCTCTGGGTCAGTAGTGTCCTCGCTGCTGTTGTCACATACATGAAAAGTCGTTTCTGCTCCCTTGGAATCTCTGTAACCAAAAAGCCTCTGGTTTCCCCACAAATGTTATTTTAAACATTTTTTTAAACTCATTGTATATCATTTCCCAGAATGCTTTAGTTATCTTGCACATCCGACACATATGGTAAAGGTAAAGGGACCCCTGACCATTAGGTCCAGTCGTGACCGACTCTGGGGTTGCGGCGCTCATCTAGCTTTATTGGCTGAGGGAGCCGGCGTACAGCTTCTGGGTCATGTGGCCAGCATGACTAAGCCGCTTCTGGCATTTACCTTCCTACCAGAGCGGTACCTATTTATCTACTTGCACTTTGATGTGCTTTCGAACTGCTAGGTTGGCAGGAGCAGGGAGCTCACCCCATCGCGAGGATTTGAACTGCCGACCTTCTGATCGGCAAGTCCTAGGCTCTGTGGTTTAACCCACAGCACCACCCACGTCCCTTGACACATATGGTAGAAGCCAATAATTATTCCTAATCACATGGAATCTTGCTCCAGAACAAAATAAAAATGGATTAGAATGAGACTCCTAATCTCAGGGGGTTGGACTAGATGACCCTTATCCAAATTTTATGATTCGGTTATTGTGTTTCAGCTCTGCAATGGCCGGAAGCTTGTACATGAATTATAGGCACACAGAACTCTACATTTAATAAACATCAGGGTGGGTGTGCAAGGTCATTGAGTTCGTAGCAGCTGGTGAGCTCAGACGTCTTGTTTTAATTTGTTCAAGCTGCTTTGTGGGAAGAAAGGCAGGGTATAAAATTAATAAATATAAAACAACCTGAGATTTGTTTGTGTTGCAAAACAGGGTGGAAGTTTTGGGGGGCTGGATGGAAACCGCCAAAGAAGCTGGTCCCTCTAGCCTAGCCGTCCTTTGGAACATTTGATGAGTTCTGGAAGACATCACACTTTGGATGAGAATGGGCATATATGTATATTTGAGGCATAAAAGGTACTCTGGTCAGTGACCAAAATAAATTGATTCATTCATTCAAGGCATAAAAACTCTCAACCAGAATGCAAAGGAAAGTGGGATCTATATCTATATGTGTGGGGACTTTCCTCCCCTTTTCCTTTAAAGCTAGCTTGCTTTGAAATCGATAGCAGGGTATTTATAAACCAACATATTTTTTTGCAGAGTCCTGAATTCATTGGACGGAGGGGGTGTTGGCTTCGCCCGAATAACCACAAACATGTCTATTTCAGGATGGGTCAAGCTAAATAAATATGTACTTAAGAACCCGGTGCTCCTTCAGATAAGAGACCTGGGATATAGATCTGTGTCCCAGACTTCCAAACCACTTGCTCTCGAGTAGGCCTATTGATGTCAAAGCTTCAGGCACAGAACTAGCCGTCCTCCACCAAGTGGGACAGCAGATTAGGTTTTGCTATCATGTGTGTGTGTAACGGACAAGGGGTGGTTCACAACAACAGGCCGGACAGCATCATGGACTTATGAACATCAAGAAGAGCGTTGTAGGATCAGGCCGAAGAATCCCGTGTCCTGTTTCCCACAGGCGCCAACTGGATGGTTAAATGGTTCAGAATGGAGCTCCCCAGGTCCTTTTAGGGGGAAGGACATTTTTTGTGGTGGCCCCTCATTTGTGCAATGCTCTCTGCAGAGAGACTCGCCTGGTCCCATCATTACATGTCTTTAGGCACTAGGCAAAATCTTCTTTACCCAGCCATTAAACAATCTATGGCCTGTTGAATGTGTGGTGGGGAGGAGGGACTCGTCATTTATTATTATTTTATTATGCTGTGTGTTCCGATGTTGCGTAAATTACGTTCTTCGTGTTGTACACCACCCTGGGATCCTTGGATAAGGGTATATAAATCAAATCAAATAAGAATGAATATTTGCGAATGTTGCCAAATAAACTCACATTTAGTGGGAATGGGCCAACCGTGAGATAATTCGGGCATATAAATCACAAACGGGCCTCCAAACTGAAGCAAAGTCAGAGGGGTCCGCATCCCCCCTGTTTGCATAGTTGGGAGGGACCCCACGGGTCATCGAAACCAATCCCCGCTTCGTTCATCTCGGCGCCAAAGCCCAGTAGCCCCATATATACACATTGATTTCTAGACCCTTCAACTATGCACCTTGCAAAGTTGGGGGGCACAGCAGGAACGAGAGAGCTATTTTAAAAGGGGAAAGAAGTAAAAAAATAAAAAATAGAACTGTATCCTAGTATCCTGCTGAAAGCAATAAGTCCTTTATGGCAAATAGCGTTTTGAAAATTTTTATTTTTCCAGTAGCAAACGAGCCGCGCGCACTCTCACTGGGGCCTTCGCTGCATCTGGGACGTGTTTACTCGTATATTTTTAGACAGTTAATGGCAAGGAACCTGAAGCGGCAGAAGGCCCCAAGGAGGGAGGCGTCGGGTGGAGGCCGAGGGAAGGGCGGGAAACAGGCAGAGATGCTCTGCGGTGGACCGGTGGCTCTGGGAATAGTTTACTGCTGCACTGTCTCGCTTCTCGGAGACAAGAGACCTCCAGGATGATGAGGCCTCACATATGTTGAGCTGCTGCCTCCGTCTTCCACTTCCAAGTTGGAGGAAAAGGCTCTAAAATACAAACCACGGGGAGGAAAGCTTCCTGAGGCGGCCGGCAGATTTGATTTTGATGACATGTTTCAGGCGTTGTCTGGGACGTTGGACTTTGGCAACCGGGGCTGCTGCAACCTGTTAGAGATCAGGAATGCGAATGTGCCCTTTTGCATCTCCCCAAATCAGTCAGCTGATGAAGCCCTGGAGCAGAGGCTGCTGATGTGTGTTAGAGATTTTGGGAGATGACTTCTTCTTTGGCGATCACTCATAGCCGAGTAAGGGGACGTGGGTGGCACTGTGGGTTAAACCACAGAGCCTAGGACTTGCCGATCAGAAGGTTGGCGGTTCGAATCCCCATGACAGGGTGAGCTCCCATTGCTCGGAACCCACCTAGCAGTTCAAAAGCACGTCAAAGTGCAAGTAGATAAATAGGTACCACTCTGGCGGGAAGGTAAACGGCGTTTCCGTGCACTGCTCTGGTTCACCAGAAGTGGCTTAGTCATGCTGGCTGCTTTGCCAGTGATGGTAGCTGGTTATTGCAGTACATCAGAGAGGCGCACCTGTGTGTCAGGGACTGGTTGGACGTGGAGGAATGGTGGGAGAAACCTGCTGGGGAAGCATCAGGGGAAGAAGTTATCAAGGAATGGTGGTGGGACAACGATGAGTGGTCACAGGGAGATAAGGGAGAGGACTGGGAAGAGAAGGATCCTAATTGCTAAAAACTGGGAAAAAGAAATTGTGCCAACAAAAAAGGAATGGCAAGACAAACTGTTAGAGTACAGTGGTGCCCCGCAAGACGAACGCCTCGCAAGACGGAAAACCCGCTACATGAAAGGGTTTTCCGTTTTGGAGGCGCTTCGCAAAACGAATTTCCTTATGGGCTTGCTTCGCAAGACGAAATGTCTTGCGAGTTCATGCGGGTTTCCCCCCCTTTTTCTCCCCTTTTCCTAAGCCGCTAAGCCGCTTATCAGCTGATCTGCTGATAAGCCGCTTATCAGCTGATCCGCTAAAAGCCGCTAAACCGCTAATAGCGCTAATCCGCTAAGCTGTCAATGGGCTTGTTTCGCAAGACGAAAAAACCGCTATACGAAGAGCCTCATGGAATGGATTAATTTCGTATTGCGAGGCACCACTGTATATTGAACTGGCTAGATTAACAGGGGCAAAAAATGTATTTTTCAACAAAGCACAACATTTTGGAAATCCCTCCCTGGATGTCAATTCTGCCTTTGAGATCCCGGTAAAGTCTGGGACAATCTGGGCATGTCAGGAGAGCATGCAGGAGCCAGGCCCTGTGACCAGTAAGGCTTCGTAGGACTGGGGCCTTCCTAAGTTTGTTCTGGAGAGGCAAGGCGCAGCCACACAGGTGAGGCCGATTGGTAACTCACAGCACCTGGTGGCAAGAGCCAGAAGGGATATAAGGTCAGCATTTCCCTTTGGCTCTTTGCCACAGCAACACGCTTCCTGCCTTGGGTTTCTTGACTCCTTGCTTCCTGATCCTTGGACCCTTGGCCTCCTGACTCCTGGCTTCCGGACTCCCGTTCCTGATCCCAACTTGCCGTCTTGCCCCCGGTCCCGACGTCCTCAGCCGGGACTTCGACCGCCTGTAAACCAGACGATGAGAGGGCGTATGGCAGGCCTAGTGTAAGGCAGTTTCCTATGTTCCTAACCAACCAACCTGTGTTGAGCCAAATTACTCACCTCTCGGCATGCTTCTCTGCCTAAGAGATACAGAGCAGACACCGAGGGAAGTCTAAAGTACAGCAGAAATGGCAGGCTGTTTATCCCAAACGAGGATGTCTCTCTCCCCTTGGACGGATGCCATTTCCAGGCCACTGTCCTCACTGGACTCATGAGTAAACAGGGGACTTGGCTGCATTAGCATCATCAACGGGCCAGGGACCAAAGGAAGATCCTGGGATGATCTGAGGTCTTAGTCCAAGCAAAGAGAGTCTACGGCAAAGGGTCAGGTGAGAGGCAAGATCCAGACATGGCTTGAAAAAGGCAGGCACCCCAACAGCAGGAAGAGCGCAGAGTTGAGCCAATGTCCCGAACATCTGGTCTACCTGGCAGCAAGTTAGTATGCCCAGTCCAAAATCCAAAGTCCGAGGTCCAAAGTTCGGGAGACACAGGCCTGGCTCAAGCCAAGTAGCCGTGTCTGAAGTCCAGCAGTCAGGATATAGTTCAGTCAGCCCCAAAGCACAGTAGAGATCTAGAAGCATCTCAGCCAAGGTCCCTCAACATGGGCAGTTGAGCAGACAACATGGGCAGTTGAGCACCTCAACTCTGTTTCTCTTTTGTGTTTTGCATGTTGCTTGCAGCATCTGGGCTGGATGGGGCCTGGGACCCTCACCTGTCCTGAGCCCCCTTCTCCCAGAGCTAGTGAGCTCCACCTGGCCTACTAGAGAACTGGGCTGTTGGCCATTGCCTGTCTCAGCCTCCTAGAAGGTTCCTCCTGTGGGATATATCATTACTGAAGCAGTCAAACACAACATTTCCTGGTTACAAGTAGGTAGAAGAATCAATGCTTTTGAATTCTGGTGCTGGAGGAGACTCTTGAGAGTCCCATGGACTGCAGGAAAATCAAACCTCTCCATTCTGAAGGAAATCAGCCCTGAGGGCTCACTGGAAGGACAGATCCTGAAGCTGAGGCTTCAAGACTTTGGCCACCTCAGGAGAAGAGAAGACTCCCTGGAAGAGACCCTGATGTTGGGGAAGATGGAGGGCACAAGGAGAAGGGGACGGATGACAGAGGACGGGATGGTTGGACAATGTTCTAGAAGCTACCAGCATGAGTTTGACCAACTGCGGGAGGCAGTGGAAGACAGGAGTGCCTGGCGTGCTCTGGTCCAGGGGGTCACAAAGAGTCGGACATGACTAAATGACAACAAAAGCCGTGTTGGTCTGTCGTAATAATCCCCCCCCCCTTCCAGTAGCACCTTAGAGACCAACTAAGTTTGTTGTTGGAATGAGCTTTCGTGTGCATGCACACTTCTTCAGATACCTCACCTGTAGGCAGGGACTTCTCAAGATGGATCAGGTTTTCATCTGGCGTTTAAGCTGCCCCCTTTGCCGTGGGGCCTGTTTTGCAAGGTGTTAAACATGGGGCTACCTCTGCAGACGGTTCAGAAACTTCAGCTGGCGCAGAATTTGGCAACCAGATTGCTCATCGGGGCAAGATAGTTTGAACATACACCGATCCTGGCCTGACTGTGCTGGCAGATAATTCTGGGCCCGATTCAAAGCGCTGGTTTTGACCTATGAAGCCTTAAACGGCTCAGGACCACAATACGTCAAGGATTGCCTCTCCATGTATGCACCGATCCAGAGCTGCGATAATCTCCTAGGCCCTTCTCCATGTATCTCCTCCATGAGAGGTCTGGAGAGCGGCAAGTCGAGAGCAGGGCCTTCTCTGCAGTGGCTCCCCATCTGTGGAATACTCTCCGCAGGGAGGCTGGCAAAAATGTGCAGAGGAGGGTGAAAAAGATGACAAAGGGCTTGGAAACGAAGCCTTAGGAGGCATTTGCTTATGTTTAGCCATCTTCACATATCTGAAGGGCTGTCCTGCGGAAGATGGAGCAAGCTTGTTTTCTGCTGCTCTGGAGGGTAGCACTCGAACCCATGGCTTCAGGTTACAAGGAAGGAGATTCCGACTAAACATTTAGAAGAACTTTCTGATGATAAGAGCTGTTCAGATGTGGAACAAACTACCTCAAAAGATGGCAGACTCTCCTTCAGTGGAGGTTTTTAAGCAGAGGCTGGTTGGCCATCTGTAAGGGATTCTTTAGCTCTGCTTCTGGCATTGCAGGGGGGGTCAGACTAGATGGCCCCTGGGGTGCCCTCCAGCTCTCAATTCTACGGTTCTTTGACTCCACTGGCTGAGACATGACATTTGGGGACCTATCTCATGTACACAGCATCACGGAATTAGAATGTGAATGTAGGGCCTTTGCGGGCAGGGACCCTCTTTTCCCATAGGCCACTCTGCAAAATGCCAGGTATATAATGTCAGCGCACTGTAATAAGCAAAATCTGCCCTTATTCCCTTATGGGGGACACAAGACCCCTTATAGAGTCATTTGTAGGTTCTCAGTCGGTTGGCAAAAATAACAGAGGCCAACCAGAGAATACAGTGGTACCTCTGGTTGCAAACGGGATCCGTTCTGGAGCCCCGTTCACAACATGAGCAGAATGCAACCCATGTCTGCATGTGCGCAGGTCACGATTTGCTGCTTCTGCGCATGCGCGTGACATCATTTTGTGTGTCTGCGCATGTGCGAGCTGAGAAACCTGGAAGTAACCCTTTCCGGTACTTCCAGGTCGCCGCAGGACACAACCTGAAAACGCTCAACCTGAAGCAATTGTAACATGAGGTATGGCTGTATTGAGAAGCAAAGCAGCTCGTAAACCTGATCTTTATTGATCTGTTGCAACAGGGTGCTCCCCTCACACGCAGGAAAGGAGGAGGACCCCGAACAAAGGTATGCCTGCCCTTATATAGACATTTTAAATTCCCTGCCCTGGAGCTCAAGACCACCCCTCCATACATCATCCATCCATCACAGAAGGGGTGTAACCCAAGACCACCCCCCACAAACATCATACCTACACCACAGAAAAGGCGGTCTACAACAGAAATTTGAATGTTGCTGTTTTTCCTGTCTGCCAGGTTATCTGATAATGCCTTATCTGGTTGACTTTCCTGGTAGTCTGGCCATTCCTTTGAGATGGTGATTACTCAATTCCTGCCCTCCCTCCTTGCAGAGAAAACATTTGGTCAGTTTGGGAGTCAAAATGGTTTCAGGGCGGTCTTCCTGTGCTGCTCCAGAGATGTGTTCCACATATCTATGTACCGTATTTTTCGTCCCATTGGACGCTCCATCCCATAGGACGCACCTAGTTTTTTGGGGGGGAAATAAAGGAAGGAAAAGCAGGTCGGGGAAACCGAACCAGGTCGAGGAACAGCGCTGTGCCTCCCTGCTGTCCCCCGAGCTTGTGGGGCTGGCCGATGTCTGCCTCAGGCGGCAGGCTGCTATCCGCAGCGTGGGGAGCCCTGTGGGGAACTCCTGCAGGGCTCCCCATGCTGCGGATGTCTGTCCAGCGCACGGGGCGCTCTGCTCCAGGGCGCCCCGCCCGCCGGGTGGCAGGCTGCTATCCGCAGTGTGGGGAACCCTGCGGGGAACTCCTGCAGGGCTCCCCACGCTGTGGATGTCTGCCCGGCACGCGGGGTGCTCTGCTCCAGGGCGCCCCGCCTGCCGGGCGGCAGGCTACTATCCGCAGCGTGGGGAGCCCTGCGGAGAACTCCCACAGGGCTGCCTAGGCTGTGGATGTGTTCCCGAAGCACCGGGTGCTCTGCTTTCAGCGCGCCCGGTGTTCTGGGAAGCAGGCTACTATCCGCAGCCTAGACAGCCCTGTGGGAACTCCCGCCTAGGCTGCGGATGTCTTCCTGAAGCCTGGAGAGCGAGAGGGGTCGGTGTGCATCGACCCCTCTCACTCTCCAAGCTTCAGCGAAAGCCTGCATTCGCCCCATAGGACGCACCCAGATTTCCCCTTCTGGGGGAAAGTGCATCCTATAGGGCAAAAAGTACGGTACGTGCTTGGTTGTACATTTATGAACGTTTATTATAGATATATAGAAGACTCTGGCTGACAGCAGTCCTGAACACCCTTCAGAAACTGGGTTTTGCCCCTCAAGCCCTTCTAAGTCTGGGGTTGGGCCAGGCAAAAGCTACGGTCAGGCAAAGAATCATAGACACCGAGAGACAATAGAACTGCTCAAGGTGTCCCGAATATAAAATCAAGTTTGAGTTGGGGGATGGTTTTTGCCTACCGATCTGTACACAGAATCTGGCGACCATCCGGGTCGTCTTATGATCTTTGCCTAACAGGAAAAGGTCGAATTTTTGCTTTTCCAGGAGTCTGTGAGCCTCGCCAGCAGGGGATCTATGGCAGCAGATCTCTTCTTTCTCATATCCAAAAATGCTAGAAGGGACTTTACACTCGCCAGCTCAGCTCTGCCCTTGCCGGTCCTGGAAGGAGCCTTTTAAAAAGTCCCATATGCTCGGAGACTTTGTGCCTGTTCATTGAGGGAGATAGGAAGCTCAGAGCACTTGTTCTTTAGATGTCCCTTTTATGAAGAGGCACGTAGTAAGACCATTGATCCCCTGCTGGTGAGGCTGGCTGACCTCCCAGAAAAGCAAAAATTCAACCTTTTCCTGTTAGGCAAAGATCATAAGATGACCCGGATGGCCGCCAGATTCTGTGTATAGATCGGTAGGCGAAAACCATCCCCCCAACTCAAACTAGTTCATGAAGAAAATCCCCAAACTTAGTTCCATGGGTGACTCTGGGTCATATCTATGTGGTAGCTTATCTTAAAGTTTTAAGTGTCTATACGCTTATTGCATTTATAAATTTTAAATTTATTGTTGTACATTGTTTTAACTGTTTGTTTTCCTTCTGGAATTGTACCCCCAAGTGTGTTTTATAAGTTGGTTTCTGACCGTAATAAATTATCTATCATCTCTCTCTCTCTCTCTCTCTCTCTCTCTCTCTCTCTCTCTCTCTCTCTCATCTATATCTATATCATCTATCTATCTATCTATCTATCTATCTATCTATCTATCTATCTATCATCTATTTATCTGTCTGTCTGTCTGTCTATCTATCATCTATCATCTATCTATCTATCATCTATCTATCTATCTATCATCTATCTATCTATCTATCTATCTATCTATCTATCTATCTATCTATCTATCTATCATCTATCTATCTATATCTATCTATCTATCTATCATCTATCTATCTATCTATCTATCTATCATCTATCTATCTATCATCTATCTATCTATCTATCATCTATCTATCTATCTATCTATCTATCTATCTATCTATCTATCTATCTATCTATCTATCTATCTATCTATCATCTCTATCTATCTATCTATCTATCTATCTATCTATCTATCTATCATCTATCATCTCTCTCTCTCTCTCTCTCTCTCTCTCTCTCTAATCTAATCTAAAGACTTTATTATTTTTTATTTCAGCACCCTCCTTTCTGGGCCAAAGAGTGATCCTTCCATTGTTTCAGCTTCTCCGAACCTTACGCCTCTTATACATTGCAACCCCTTGTAAAGTAAAAGAAATCAATGATTAGAGCACCAGCGACCGTTGGTGGGGGTAAATATTAATTGTGCGTTGCCCACTTCAAAGAAGCGCTTAGTCAGTTTCCGGGGTACCGTATCGTGGATGGTCTTTCATGCTACCTGAGTTGGAACTAACAGACTCGATTGCCTCCGCTGAGCCAATTTCCACTTCTCCAACTGTGCTTTTCTTTTCTTAAGAACTGGGTGGGGTGTGTGTGTGTCATTTTGTGTTATCTCCCTCTGCAGGAAAGCCTCCTGCTGCGTCTGAAGAAACACGGCAAGCGAAATCATTATACCTTTCAATTGCAGGTGCAGGTATCGTCGCCAGCCAGCTTCTCAAAGCCTTATCTCTGTCTCCTCTGCCTTTTTTCCATTGGGTTGGCAGAGGCCAAGAGAGGCAGGCACAACTATGCTAGCTTCAGGTGTTATCAGTTGGCCACCAATAAGATTCCAGGGAGCGGGGAAGGGGGTTCACAGTTCAGTTGCGATAAGACCTTTCGAAAGCGCATCTCAAGTGACGCTTGGCTGGAAAGGAAGCTGCAGCAATAGCTTATCCAGCCCTGTTTTAGTGGCTGCATTGGACAGGAGCCAAATCACACTGCCAGGTGAGTCACACAATATGCCAAGAGCTGGTTTTATCGTGTGCTGACCTTTAAAGGAGCATCTCCACCCCCATCATTCAGCCCGGACACTGAGGTCCAGTGCCAAGGGCCTTCTGGTGGTTCCCTCCCTGCGAGAAGCGAGGTTGCAGGGAACCAGGCAGAGGGCCTTCTTGGTGGTGGCGCCCGCCCTGTGGAACACCCTCCCATCAAATGTCAAAGAAATAAACAACTATTTGACTTTTAGAAGACATCTGAAGGCAGCCCTGTTTAGGGAAGTTTTAATGTTTAATACGTTATTGTATTTTAGTGTCTTGTTGGAAGTCGCCCAGAGTGGCTGGGGAAACCCAGAAACCCAGCCAGATGGGTGGGGTATAAATGATAAATTCTTCTTCTTCTTCTTCTTCTTCTTCTTCTTCTTCTTCTTCTTCTTCTTCTTCTTCTTCTTCTTCTGTCACTAACTAATCCCACTAACCCCTACCTTTATGCCTTACCCAGTCCCCAGTATCCTCACAGATCCTTCAGTATGGTGATTTGCAGCATTACAAATAGACCCCCAGAAGCTGCGTGACGACAGCCTTCCGTTTTTCTACCAGTGCAGTTAGGGAAAATGTACAAAACTAGTTCAAATATATGTTGGAAGTGTAAGTAAAAGGAGGGAACATTTTATCATATGTGGTGGGATTGTAAAGTAATTCAAAAAATTTGGGAAATGATATACAACGAATTGAAGAAAATGTTCCATTTAACATTTGTTTAAAAACCCGAGGCATTTTTCTTGGGGATTGTAGGGAAAGACCTGCCAAAAAAGTTGAAAAACATCTTCATGTATGCGACAACGGCCGCGAGAGTTCTGGTAGCACAACGATAGAAGACTGAAGAAACCCCAATTAAAGAATCATGGCAAGAAAAATTGCTGGACTATGCAGAACTGGCAAAACTGACATATAAGTTACGGGACAAGGATAACTGTGACTTTAAGGATGAATGGGAACCTTTCACAAAGTATCTGAAGACGCAACAAGGCGAACTGGACTCCTTGGCAGGTTTTGAATAAACATTCACAATTTTTTTTACTGATAATAATTAGCTAAATAGTTTGAGGATCTATACAACTTTGTAACATGCAGAAAATAGCATTACTGGAGAAACCAAAGACTGGAACTGAGGGAAGTCGGGGTGGGGGTGGGGGGGAGGGAGGGAGGAAAAATGGGGGGGAATAAGGATATGTTTTTGGATAATATGTTTTGTTATAACTTTGAATTAAAAAAAAAAGACAGCCTTCCGTTTTTCTGTATATAGGAAGATATTTTTTTCTCATGATGTGGCTATGGACTCATGAGACTTAACCACCTAGCGTAGCTCAATGCAGATAGGAACTTAAAAGATAAGCAGAAGTAAAGCAAGGCACAAGTTGGGCAAGAGTTTTAAATGAAACACGAGGGTTTTGGAGAAGGACAGTGTGCCAAATGTCTAAATGAGGAATCTAGGGTCAGGATGTGGTGACCAGATCTGCTGAATGGGCTGGAACACCAAGGCAAGGTAGTGGGTGAAAAGTTATCACAAAGATTTGGGCATCCGATCAGAAAGTGATATCTCTAGATAATAATAATAATAATAATAATAATAATAATAATAATAATAATTATTATTATTTATTATTTGTACCTCGCCAGCCACTCTGGGCGGCTTCCACAAATACCAAAAATACACTAATATGTCATACATTAAAAACTTCCCTGAACAGGGCTGCCTTAAGTAGTTGTTTATCTCTTTGACATCTGATGGGAGGGCGTTCCACAGGGTGGGCGCCACTACCGAGAAGGCCTCTGCCTGGTTCCCTGTAGCTTTGCTTCTCGCAATGAGGGAACCGCCAGAAGGCCCTCGGTGCTGGACCTCAGTGTCTGGGCAGAACGATGGAGGTGGAGACGCTCCTTCAGGTATACTGGGCCAAGGCCGTTTAGGGCTTTAAAGGTCAACACCAATACTTTGAATTGTGCTCGGAAACGTACTGGGAGCCAATGTAGGTCTTTCAAGACTGGTGTTATGTGGTCTCGGCGGCCGCCCCCAGTCCCCAGTCTAGCTGTCGCATTCTGGATTTGTTGTAGTTTCCAGGTCACCTTCAAATGTAGCCCCACATAGAGCGCATTGCAGTAGTCCAAGCGGGAGATAACCAGAGCATGCACTACTCTGACGAGACAGTCCGCGGGCAGGTAGGGTCTCAGCCTGCATACCAGATGGAGCTGATAAACAGCTGCCCTGGATACAGAATTGACCTGCGCCTCCATGGACAGCTGCGAGTCCAAAATGACTCCCAGGCTGCGCACCTGGTCCTTCAGGGGCACAGTTACCCCATTCGGGACCATGGAGTCCTCCACACCCGCCTGCCCCCTGTTCCCCCAAAACAGTCCTTCTGTCTTGTCAGGATTCAACCTCAATCCATTAGCCGCCATCCATCCTCCAACCGCCTCCAGGCACTCACACAGGACCGCCTTCACTGGTTCTGATTTGAAAGAGAGGTAGAGGTAGATGGAAGAAGATAGGGAAAGGCTCTGGTAGATGGAGACAGGTTATTTTTTGAAGTAGGGAGAAGGGTGAGATCTGGACCAGAGGAGCTAACTAAGTGCAGAAGTGGAAGAAGAAACCCTGCCCAGGGCGGACTAGTAAGCATACAAAAATATAGCACAATGCCTTATAGCAAATCATACAGTTGTTTCATATAGCTCCATGTTGTCTACACTGATGGAAAACAGCTCTCCAGATTTCTTTTTTTATTTTATTAAATGCTTAATGTTTTATTATGTTTTCTTTTCTTTCTTTTATTTTTTTTATTCAAAATTATAACAAGACATATTATCCAACAACATATCATCCTTGTTTCCCCCCCCATTTTTCCTCCCTCCCCCCACCCTCCCACACAAAATCCCCCCACCCACCCGAATTCCCTCAGTTCCAATCTTTGGTTTCTCTAAGAATGCTGTTTTCTGCATGTTACACAGTTGTATAGATCCTCAAACTATTTAGCTGATTATTATCAATAAAAGGTTTGTGAATGTTTATTCAAAACCTGCCAAGGAGTCCAGTTCGCTTTGTTGCTTCTTCAGATACTTTGTAAAGGGTTCCCATTCATCCTTAAAGTCACAGTTATCCTTGTCCTGTAGCTTGTATGTCAGTTTTGCCAGTTCTGCATAGTCCATCAATTTTTCTTGCCATGATTCTTTAGTTGGGGTTTCTTCAGTCTTCCATCCTTGTGCTACCAGAACTCTCGCGGCCGTTGTCACATGCATGAAGATGTTTTTCAGCTTTTTTAGCAGGTCTTTCCTTACAATCCCCAAGAAAAATGCCTCGGGTTTTTAAACAAATGTTAAATGGAACATTTTCTTCAATTCGTTGTATATCATAATTCATATTATGTATATATATTCGTTGTATATCATAATTCAATTATTCGTTGTATATCATAATTCAATTTTTTGAATTACCTTACAATCCCACCACGTATGGTAAAATGTCTCCTCCTTTTCCTTACACTTCCAACATATATTTGAAGTAGTTTTCTATATTTTCCCTAACTGCACTGGTGTTGTAGCTCTCCAGATTTCAAGCAGTTGGAAGGGACCCTATCTAGTCCAACCCCCCCACAAGGCAAGAATCTCAGCTAAAGCATCCATGACAGATGGCCATCCAACCTCTGCTTAAAATCCTCCAGAGAAGAAGAATCTACAACAGGCATAGACCGGCCCTCCAGATGTTTGGGACTACAATTCCCATCACCCCTGACCACTGGTCCTCTTAGCTAGGGATGATGGGAATTGTAGTCCCAAACATCTGGAGGGCTGGAGTTTGCCTATGCCTGGTCTACAATCTCCTGAGGGAGACTGTTCCCCTGTTGAACAGCTCCTCATGCTGAACCTCTTCCTAATGCTTAGGCAGAATCTTGTAACCAGAAGCCATGGGTACAAGCCCTCCAGAGCAGGAGAAAACAAGCTTGCTCCATCTTCCATGGCACAGCCCTTGAGATATTTGAAGATGGCTATTATATCTCAGTTCAATCTCCTCTTTTTCAGGTTCAACATACCCAGCTCCTTCAACTGTTCCCCATAAAGCTTGGCTTCTACACTTTTTAAGCAATTTAGCTTGCTGGCCATCACTGCCTCTTGTGGGAGGGCTTTCTGTAGTTTAACTATACACTGCATGAAGAAGCATTTTCTTATATTTGTCCCAAATCTTCCAAAGTTCAAGACGCGGGTGGCGCTGTGGGTTAAACCACAGAGCCTAGGACTTGCCAATCAGAAGGTTGGCGGTTCAAATCCCTGTGACGGGGTGAGCTCCCGTTGCTCGGTCCCTGCTCCTGCCAACCTAGCAGTTCAAAAGCACGTCAAAGTGCAACTAGATAAATAGGTACCACTCTGGCGGGAAGGTAAACGGCGTTTCCGTGCACTGCTCTGGTTCACCAGAAGCGGCTTAGTCATGCTGGCCACATGACCCGGATGCTGTACGCTGGCTCCCTCGGCCAATAAAGCGAGATGAGCACCGCAACCCCAGAGTCGGCCACGACTGGACCTAATGGTCAGGGATCCCTTTACCTTTACCTTCCAAAGTTCAGCTCCATTGGATGTCCGTGAAATCTGAGATCCAATGACGTCCGAGTACTTTGTCCAGCGTAACCGGGAAAGGCTACTGCCTTCATGTCCTCATTGTAGAGGGAGAGACCAAGCAGTGTATAAATGGAAACAAGGTTTTGCTGAGCACACTGGGAAGTTCGTGTTTTCACCTGTGAAATGCCGGGGGATATGAGGCACGAACCCACGCTAGAAATTCAACACAAGTTGCTGCGGTGGCATGCAAGGAAAACTACATCTTCTGATGTTTCTCGCTGCTGTTGTAGGAGTGTGGTGATTATTCATTGTTTACATCACTCCAAAATAGAAGATTAAAATGGAACATCCGTGATCATAAACCCGACATTCTGTGAGTCTCGAGTGGCTGCTATGCTGTCTTCGCAAGTCTCTGTTGCATGGACACCAGCAGAATGCAAAACCTCCCTCTGGCAGTGATCATGTTATTGTTATTATCTCTGAAGGAATGCGTAATGAAAGGGGGAGAAAGATACCCATCTCCTTTAAAGAGGGAAGAAGAACAATAGATTATGATATTTGGTTGCGTTAACCCATGGGTGGGCAAACAGAGACGCGGGTGGCGCTGTGGGTTAAACCACAGAGCCTAGGACTTGCCGATCAGAAGGTCGGTGGTTCGAATCCCTGAGACAGGGTGAGCTCCCGTTGCTCAGTCCCTGCTTCTGCCAACCTAGCAGTTCGAAAGCGCTTCAAAGTGCAAGTAGATAAATAGGTACCGCTACAGCGGGAAGGTAAACGGTGTTTCTGTGTGCTGCTCTGGTTCGCCAGAAGCGGCTTAGTCATGCTGGCCACATGACCAGGAAGCTGTACACTGGCTCCCTCGGCCAGTAAAGCGAGATGAGCACCGCAACCCCAGAGTCAGTCACGACTGACTGGGGTCCCTTTACCTTTACTTTAGGCAAACTAAGGCCCGGGGGCCAGATCCGGCCCAACTGCCTTCTAAATCTGGCCCACAGACGGTCCAGGAATCTGCGTGTTTTTACATGAGTAGAATGTGTCCTTTTATTTAAAATGCATCTCTGGGTTATTTGTGGGGCCTGCCTGGTGTTTTTACATGAGCAGAATGTGTGCTTTTATTTAAAATGCATCTCTGGGTTATTTGTGGGGCATAGGAATTTGTGCATTATTTTTTTTCCAAAATATAGCATGGCCCCTCCACAAGGTCTGAGGGACAGCGGACCGAAAAAGTTTGCTGACTCCTGCTTTTAACCAAAGGCCCAACTTGTAACACACAGGAAATTAAAATCTTGCTGTCCTCAGCACTGGTTAGGGGACAGCTGAGTGAACAAGTTTGCATTTGGGATTTGGTGATTCGAAGAAAAACATCATAATAGTGCCACTGTATTCTGCTCTGGTCAGACCTCACCTGGAGTACTGTGTCCAGTTCTGGGCACCACAGTTCAAGAAGGACACTGGCAAACTGGAACGGGTCCAGAGGAGGGCAACCAAAATGGTCAAAGGCCTGGAAACGATGCCTTATGAGGAACGGCTAAGGGAGCTGGGCATGTTTAGCCTGGAGAAGAGGAGGTTAAGGGGTGATATGATAACCATGTTCAAATATATAAAAGGATGTCACATAGAGGAGGGAGAAAGGTTGTTTTCTGCTGCTCCAGAGAAGCGGACACGGAGCAATGGATCCAAACTACAAGAAAGAAGATTCCACCTAAACATTAGGAAGAACTTCCTGACAGTAAGAGCTGTTTGACAGTGGAATTTGCTGCCAAGGAGTGTGGTGGAGTCTCCTTCTTTGGAGGTCTTTAAGCAGAGGCTTGACAACCATATGTCAGGAGTGCTCTGATGGTGTTTCCTGCTTGGCAGGGGGTTGGACTCGATGGCCCTTGTGGTCACTTCCAACTCTAGGATTCTATGATTCTATGATCACATTGACGGACTCAGGGATGCTCAGTGTGCAGCAGCAAAAGCGGTTAGAAATCTGGAAGAGAAGATAGCCATATACAAAGAAATGCATGTGTCCTAGCCTTTGGGAAGGGAAATAGTTAAGAGGTTTCTCTGAAAGAACTTTGAAAGGCAGCGCCACAGAAAAGCAACAGCTGAATGAACCTTCTGACAGTAAGAGCTATTCAATAGTGGCCTGGGCTTTCTTTGACTTGTGCCTTTTGCACATAATCTAGCTACACAAGGAAGGTTGCAATCCTAGACACACCTGGGGCTGAGTACACACTTGACTTTTAAAGCACACTCACCCCCCCAAAAAAGATAATAGGAACTATAGTTTACCCTCTACAGAGCTCCAGAGTGGCTGGGGAAGCCCAGCCAGATGGGCGGGGTATAAATAATAAATTATTATTACAATTTCCAGCATTTTAATCAAGTATAGGATTCTTGGAGGTGGTGAGGATTTGCTTAAAGGTGTGTGTGTGGGGGGGGGTGTGCAGCCAGGAAGCAAGTCCCATCGACCGAGCGGGGCTTATTTTTGAGTTAACATGTACAGAATTGCACTGCCTGTCTCCTTTGCAGTGTTTGTTAAAAGCTTCCTGTTTGCTGCTGGGGAACAGTAATGAATTGCCCCTGAATTAGGCATAATAATACAGTCATACCTCAGGTTACAGACACTTCAAGTTGCATTTTTTTGGGTTACAGATGTGCCTAAACCCAGAAGTACCGGAACGAGTATGCGCAGAAGTGCTAAATCGCACTTTGCGCATGCGCAGAAGTGCCGAATTGCAACCCGTGTGTGCGCAGACGTGGCACGGCTCGTTGTGAATGTGCCTCCCACACAGATCGCGTTCACAACCCGAGCGTCCACTGTAATCATAATAATAATAACAATATTTAATTTATACCCCGCCCATCTAGCTGGGTTTCCCCAGCCACTTTGGGCGGCTTCCAACCAAATACTGAAAACATGATACAGCATTAAACATTAAAAACTTCCCTAAACAGGACTGCCTTCAGAGGTCTTCTAAAAGCATCCCTTCCACCAATGGCTTCAAATTACAGTGGTGCCCTGCAAGACGAATGCCTCGCAAGATGAAAAACCCGCTAGACGAAAGGGTTTTCCGTTTTGGAGGTGCTTCGCAAGACGAATTTCCCTATGGGCTTGCTTTGCAAGACGAAAATGTCTTGTGAGTTTTTCCGACTTCCCCCCCTTCCCTCCCTTTTTCTAAGCCGCTAAGTCACTTATCCGCTTATCCGCTAAGCCGCTAAAAGCCGCTAAGCCGCTAATAGTGCTAATCCGCTAATGGGCTTGCTTCGCAAGACGAAAAAACGGCTAGATGAAGAGACTCGCGGAACGGATTCTTTTCGTCTTGCGAGGCACCACTGTATAAGAAAGGAGATCTCGACTCAAGATCAGGAAGAACTTTCTGACAATAAGAACTGTTCGACGATGGAAAGGTCTCCCTCGGGAGATTATGGAATCTCCTTGCAGGGAGGTTGGACGACTGCATATTAGGGATTCTTCAGCGGTGATTCCTGCATTTCAGGGGGTTGGACTAGATGACCCTTGGTGTCCTTTCCAAGATACGTTGCCGCTCTTAATATTAATTGCGTGGCGAGTTCCCGCCCCCCCCCAGTGGAAATAAAGACACAGGACACCATTATTAAGGTTAATGGGCTAAAAATGGCCACAACTTTATGGGTTACAGGTAATGAGCGGTATTGGCTTAGGCATTGGTCCTAACCGTCTATCCAGCTTCAGCCCGTCCACTTGCAGTCCGGGAAGGGTTAACCACCAAGTAGGGGGAGTCCTGCTGATGCACATCAACTAGGAATTCCCCCGGGGTCACCGCTAGGGGGCGTGCCTTAGGCCCTCACCTCCATAGGCTTTGGAAAGGGCCACGCCCCCTGGAATCCTTTATCGGACTTCCCTTCAATATGTGGGGCAGGTGATGGCGCGACCTCCCCTCTTCCATCTACAGAACAATACCAATGCCTAACCGCCAATACCGAGGAAGTTGTGATGATTTGCTACGAGGTAGGCGAAAACCAAGTGGCTGGTGCCAATTTGCCAAGTGGAAAAATTCCTGCCAGGCTCCTCAACGGCGACCAGCCAAGGTCCATAGCAAGGTCAAAGACGAAAACCTTATAGGGCGGGAAACCGGAGCAGCTGGAAGCGGCAAAAGAGTGAGATTCCACTGCTGCGCCAGCGCTAAATAGTGCTAGCCACACCCACCCAGCCAGCCGATTGGCTGGCCGGGCGATGACGCGGCCGGGAGTTCCCTCAGTCGCGCGGAGGCTGCAAACCAGCCCCCACGCACGTGGGGTGGGTGTGAAGCCCCCAACCCCACCTCCTCTCTAGTTCGGAAGTGGCTATGCTGAACTGTGCCATCAGAGCTCGTTAACTCAGCAAGTAATTGCTCGTTAATGCAACAATTCCCCTAGGAGCAGTGGCAGATTTGCATATAGGATGAGTTGTCTGCAACCTCTTAAACTAAGGGGGGGGGGGATTCTCAGCCTCTTCCCAAAAAGAGAGAGGCAGATTTCACTATCTGGGTCCTGTTGCTTAGTAACATGAAATACATGGTGCATGAATCTATGGCTATATAACAGTTGCAGAAGTGCATACTTACTGTTTAGTATTCAGATATCTGTCTGTCATTACAGTTACAGGTAGGTAGCCGCGTTGGTCTGCCATAGTTGAAACAAAATAAAAAAAATTCCTTCCAGTAGCACCTTAGAGACCAACTAAGTTTGTTCTTGGTATGAGCTTTCGTGTGCGTGCACATGAAGAAAGTATCTGAAGAAGTGTGCATGCACATGAAAGCTCATACCAATACAAACTTAGTTGGTCTCTAAGGTGCCACTAGAAGGAATTTTTTAATCATTATAGTATGTGTTTTGAGAACAAGTGAAGATTCTTTGATATCATTGTGACTCACAATAATATTAGGGCTGCCTAATATTATCCTGGGGGAATTTCCGAAAGGTGGCACATTGTCCTGGATCTTCAGCAAGCAAACCCAAAAATCGGGGCAGCGCACGGAAATGCCGTTCACCTTCCTGCCAGTGCGGTACCTATTTATTTACTTGCACTGGTGTGCTTTCAAACTGCTGGGTTGGCAAGAGCTGGGACAGAGCAACGGGAGCTCACCCTGTCGCAGGGATTTGAACTGCCGAACTTTCGATCAGCAAGCCTTAGGTTCAGTGGTTTAACCCACAGCGCTACCCACGTCCCCACAGTGCCACCCGCGTTGAATATTATGCCCCAAAACTCTCGCCCAGTGTATCATTATAGATTTAACTTGTTCATCTTTTGTATGCCATTCCAGGAACAATTTGTACATTTTCGACAGTAATTTTGTATTATTTCCCTTGACCTGTGTTACGTACTGAGTTGAATAGGATCCAAAAGGCAGCAGTCTGATTGGTCCTAGAACAATAGGGTCCAGAATGCAGCAGTCTAATTGATCCACAGGAGCCACCCAATCCAGCTCCAGGTGGAAGTGAATCCGCAACCTGATTGGCCTACAAGAGAATCCCGGAACTAGCCAATCACGTGGGGCCCATTGTGTAAATAATGTATATAAAGCAGACATTCTGGGGGAACTTCCATTCCTCCTCACCACTATGAGCTGAATAAAGAGTATGAAATCCACTCTCGACTCCAAGTATATTTCAACCTGGGTCTCCACTTATTTTTTGTCCCATCTCTCTTTAACATGGGTGTCAGGGAAATATCCTTGACACTTCTTAATACGGTCCAAGTCAGTGGCTCCAAACCTTTTTTGCCTCTCTTCACATGTAGGCTACTTAGCAAAACACTTCAGGGCATAGACTATTAACAAAATGTGTGGGTCCCGAAACACCCTTGTCAGGGAACTGCCATCGGAGCCAGAGGGAGAGGGAGGGCTCCAGAGGGATTCCAGAGAGCGTCCCGGCAGGGAGAGAAGCAGCCCATCTGCTGGGGAAGGAAATCAGCGTAGCACCAGTGGAGAAGGGGGGCAGATGGGGGAATCGGCGAGGGGGCTCCATGACTCCTCACCGGAGACCAGCGGGGAGAGCACGGGTCCTCCGCTGCCCACACCCTCCCTGCGCAGAAGGCTTCCGCGCAGGGAGAGTAGGCGGAGACTAGGCATCAAAGAGCTTCTTTGCTGGAAGAAGTTCGAGAAACGCCCACTGACGGATTCTGCCAGCGATTGAGACAGCCACGGGTGAGTGGCTGTCCGGACGGAAAAGGTTCACCCAGGTAACCAGCCAAGGGTGGCACCGATTTATGCATGAGCAACCCCTAGAACCATTACAATGAGGAAACATTCAGCCACCCAATTGATCCCCAGGAAGTCCATTCAATGGGAAGGTTCTCAACCTGCAGTCACCTGGCCATCTGGGAGAGAGGAAAGATAAAGACTCTGCACATTGACTAGATGTCTGAAGTCCAGTGTAATAAATGAGCCCCGGAAAGATGATAGCGGGGAGACCTTTGGCCTGTGTTTTCCAAGCAAGATGGCAGGCTGTGATTTATGACTGCGTGGAGAAACTTGCTCTTGGGTTCAAAGTAAGTCTTGAGGATTAACGGACCAAGGCAAATAACCCTGTAACAGGGGTGAGGGAGAGGAAGGCAGTTCGTGCTTTAGAAAACAGCGAGAACCTTCCCCTCTAAAAACATTAGAAACAAGATTGGCTCCATATTGCGGAGAGGTCAAACATTGACTTGGGTCCCCAAGGGGAATTCCCCTTGGGGAATTGGGTAGGGTCGCTGTGAGATCAGCATTCTAGATCAGATGGCCTTTGGCCTGATCCAGCCAGCTTGCTCCTCTTAGCTGAGTTAAACTATTGGATTCACTTCCCTCAAGGGGTAGCGATGGCCACCGGTTTGTATGGCTTTAAAAGAGAGCTAAACCATGGGTAGGCAAACTAAGGCCCAGGGGCTGGATCCGGCCCAATCACATTCTAAATCTGGCCCATGGACGGGCTGGGAATCAGTGTGTTTTTACATGAGTAGAATGTGTCCTTTTATTTAAAATGCATCTCTGGGTTATTTTGGGGGCATAGGAATTCGTTCATTTTTTTTAAAAAAAAAATATAGTCCAGCCCCCCACAAGGTCTGAGGGTCAGTTTGCTGAAAAGTTTGCCGACCCCTGATCTAAACAAATCTATACAGTGGTACCTCGGGTTAAGAACTTAATTCGTTCTGGAGGTCCATTCTTAACCTGAAATTGTTCTTAACCTGAAGCACCACTTTAGCTAATGGGGCCTCCTACTGCTGTTGCGCCACTGGAGCAGAATTTCTGTTCTCACCTTGCCATCAAAGCTCCGTATAGTTCAAGCAATGGTTTTCCCAGTAGTGATGTATGGAAGTGAGAGCTAGACCATAAAGAAGGCTGATCGCCAAAGAAATGATGCTTTTGAATTCTGGTGCTGAAGGAGACTCTTGAGAGTCCCATGGACTGCAAGAAGATCAAACCTATCCATTCTTAAGGAAATCAGCCCTGAGTACTCACTGGAAGGACAGATCCTGAAGTTGAGGCTCCAAGACTTTGGCCACCTCATGAGAAGAGAAGACTCCCTGGAAAAGACCCAGATGTTGGGAAAGATGGAGGGCGCAAGGAGAAGGGGATGGCAGAGGACGAGATGGTTGGACATGTTCTTGAAGCTACCAGCTTGAGTTTAACCAAACTGCAGGAGGCAGTGGAAGACAGGAGTGCCTGGCGTGCTCTGGTTCATGGGGTCACGAAGAGGCAGACACGACTAAACGACTAAACAACAACGTCCTCCTATGGGCTTTAATTGAACCACGGACATGCAGGAGGGCTGAGGAACGCAGGCCACTAGTGAAATAATTCATAGAATGAAAGCACAGTCACAAGCACCGCTCAGCCAGTTCAAAAGTGCCGCAGAAAACCTGCAACCTGCACCCATGAAAATTGAACTGATTTCTTCTCTCCCCTTGGATAATTTCCAGATGCATTTTCTTTTCTCGTTAACTGCTGATCCATCACTTTGAAAATGCGTGATAAGTCTTCAGCATTAAAATAACCTGCACCACACTGACTGCTCCCCCCCCCCCATTCTTCTTTCCCTGCTGGTAAGCAGGCTGCCATCCAACTGGTGAGAGGTGAGTGCCTCTGTCCCACCGTGGCATCTGCAAGTGACATCAGACCCTCAGTCCCCTCCCATGCTGCCTCCAGCAGTTTATTTCTTCCCATTAAGAAATTGGCGAAAAGTTAAGAAAGGACTCTGTGTCATGTGATCTTTGGAACAAGTTGTAACAGAGAGCTGAAACCATAGGGAGAGCCCATTGTATCAGAGCAATGACCAATATACTGTTCTCACAGTGGACAACCACAGGGCTTTGCTCCCACCGAAGGCAGTGATGGTCCCCAATCTAGATGGCTTTCAAAGAGAATCGGACAAATTTACCGACGAGAAGGTTTTTGACGGCTACAAGCCATAATAATAAATTTTATTTATATCCCACCCTTCCCGGCCAGAGCTGTGCTCAGGGCGGCTAACACCAATAAAATCACAGTAAAAGCATAATGGGCGGGGGACCAATTTAAAATACAGGTTAAAATGCAATTCAAAATGCAGCCTCATTTTAAAAGTAGCCCATAGATCAAGACCATAAGGGGAAGGAAACATAAGGTTCAGAGTGAGTCCAAAGCAAAGGCCAGGCAGAACAGCTCCATCTTGCAGGCCCTGCAGAAAGATGTCAAGTCCCGCAGGGCCCTGGTCTCTTGTGACAGAGCGTTCCACCAAGTCGGGGCCAGTACTGAAAAGGCCCTGGCCCTAGTTGAGACCAACCTAACCATCTTGCGACTTGGGACCTCCAAAATGTTGTCATTTGTGGACCTTAAGGTCCTCCGCAGGGCATACCAGGAGAGGCGGTCCCGTAGGGCGGTCCTATGAGGGTTTTGTTCTGCTTCCCAGGTCGGACACAGCAATATTCTGAACTTAAAAATGGAAAGTGTAATGCTGGTGGTCAACAAAAGAGGTTTAAAGACTGTCTCAAGGCAAATCTGAAAAAATTCAGTATAAAAACTGACAACTGGGAAACACTGGCCTGCGAGCGCTCCAGTTGGAGAACAGCCTTTACCAAAGGTGTCATGGGCTTTGAAGACACTTGAACCCAGGACGCAAGGGAGAAACATGCTAAGAGGAAGGCATGCTTGGCAAATCCACACCATGATCAACTCTTGCCCAGAAACCAATGTCCCCACGTGTGGATCCAGAATTGGCCTCCACAGCCACTTACGGACTCATTGTTAAAACCGTGTTTATGGAAGACAATCTTACTTGACTACGAGTAATTGCCAAAGAAGAAGAAGAAAGAAGATTTCGGTCCAAGCTATGATCTCTTTGTCCAATCCCTGTTGGCAACATAGCGGCAGTTTTCTGGACAAGCTGCAGTTTCCGAACTGTCTTCATGGCAGCCCCACTTAAAGGACATTGTAGTAATCCAGCCTCAAAGTTAACAGGGCATGGATATAAAGTCTTATTGAACCGGGACAGAGTTATTGGCAAATCCGAGGGAGATACATGCTAAGAGGAAGGCACTCTTGGCAAATCCACACCGTGATCAACTCCTGCTTGGAAACCAATGTCCCCACTGTGGAAGGATGTGTGGATCCAGAATTGGCCTCCACAGTCACTTACGGACTCACTGTTAAAACCGTGTTCGTGGAAGACAATCTTACTCGGCTACGAGGGATCGCCAAAAAAGAAGAAGAAGTTTCTGAATGCTAGTTTCTATAAAGCACAGGAGGGGAGAGGGTTTGGATCCTGTACTTGCAGAATTCCCACAGGCCCCCGTGAGATCAGAATGCTGGTCTGAACGGCCACTGGCCTGATCCTGCAAACTCTCCTAATGTTCTTATGTAGAAAAACTTGGGGCAAAGAAAGACACGGCAGAGGAATTTGACTGTTCAATCAGATGTTCTAATTTTATCCTATCCTTCCCTGCTCCCCCCCCCTTCCTTTTTTTCCTTTTTATACCCTGGTCCGAAAGAGGACCTTTGTGTTTGCGAACCCTGTCACACCATGATTATAGCTTTTCTGTCCTGGGAAAACAAACTTTTATTTTATTTAAGCCGTGCATGAGATCCGAGGAACACAATCTGCCTTTCAGAAGAGCAGGAGTCGGGATAAACAGAGCCCTAATTGCGCAAAAGAAGGGATATATATTCGCCCGCTTCTAATTTGGGCGCATGCGGGTGACGGCAAACAGTGGCTGCGCTAAGAAGAGGTTTTTAATTTGTGCCAGTTGTATATGTGTTAGTGGGGTGATGTCAAGCTGGAGAGCTTAAGCCGCGGTAGGTAACTGGAACCTCTGTGTTTAGAACTCCCGAATACCTGGAGGTCTGGACAAAATAAGATACAGCTGTTGCCTTCATGTTCTGCATGCAAACTTCCTGCAAGCACTGTTAGAATGGTAGACCAGGACAAACATATCTAGCTATCAGCTGTCCTTCACCCTAAGGTCCCAGCGGGGCAGGTTACAGCATTAAAATGCCATAGAAAAACTATTTTAAACAACTCACAGTTACAAAAATAAGGCACAGCTGTCCTTTTTCAAGCAGAACACCCTGGATTGAAAGAAGCTATCCCGACTTCTGATCCCAATCCCAGATGTCCCAATTTGGCTCCCACACCCTGGACACGCCAGAATGTGGGATCAAAAGATGGACAATTTTCATTCCACACTGTGGCATGAGACAATTGGCTCACACCAGAGTGTGGGACCGAGAATAGAAGTGAAAGCCTACCTTGTCTCTGCCTGTTGCTACTCTTGGTGCTGACCTTGAAAGCCCTAAACGGACTCGGCCCAGTATACCTGAAGGAGCATCTCCACCCCCATTGTTCTGCCTGGACACTGAGGTCCAGTGCCGAGGGCCTTCTGGCAGTTACCTCCCTGTGAGAAGTGAGGTTACAGGGAACTGGGCAGAGGGCCTTCTTGGTGGTGGCGCCTGCCCTGTGGAACGCCCTCCCATTAGATGTCAAGGAAATTGACATCAGATGTCAAGTAAATTAACAACTATCTGATATTTAGAAGACATCTGAAGGCAGCCCTGTTTAAAGGTAAAGGGACCCCTGACCATTAGGTCCAGTCATGAATGACTCTGGTTGTGGCGCTCATCTTGCTTTACTGGCTGAGGGAGCCGGCGTACAGCTTCTGGGTCATGTGGCCAGCAGGACCAAGCTGCTTCTGGCGAATCAGAGCAGCGCATAGAAACACCATTTACCTTCCCGCTGGAGCGGTACCTATTTATCTACTTGCACTTTGAAGTGTTTTCGAACTGCTAGGTTGGAGGAGCAGGGACCGAGCAACAGGAGCTCACCCCATTTAGGGAAGTTTTTAATGACTGATGTTTTAATGTATTTTTAATCTTTTGTTGGAAGCCGCCCAGAGCGGCTGGGGAAAACCAGCCAAATGGGCGGGGTATAAATTATAAATTATAATAATAATAATTATTAATATAGCAATTCTTGGAAGATCTCCTGCTGGCTCTTGACCAGAAGGATCATGGGATAGAAGGTTGGAATGCATGGTTGACTGGTGGCTTCTTCCAACTCAATAATTCTATGCTTTTTTTGAAGGTTCCTTATGTATTCTGCCTTATTACTATCACGTAAGAAGCTGTCTTCATACAGTGTCAGCACATTGGTCCAGCTAGTTCAGTATCGTCCACACTGATTGGCCGTGGCTCTCCGGGGTTTCAAACCTCTTTCCAGCCCGACCTGAAGCCGCCAAGGCTGAAGCTGAGACCTTTTGCTTGCAAAACATGGTCTCTCTCACCGAACAAGGTCTAGCTGTTTTCCTGCAACCGGTAAGGTGTTACAGTTGAGCAAATCTGATCATTAGTTACAGAAGTGACTTATGCCCAGAGGACAATTCCCTCCCCTATTTTTAAACAATAATTAATCGGGCAGAACTGGGGGGGGGGGGGTGACGAGCAACACTGCTTCCCTTCAATCTCACCCTGACCACTTTATTGCTTTGCACCTGCACTTCAAAGGCAGATTCCAAAGTCTTGTGTGAAATGGAGATTGCTTCTTGAGGTCTGAAACTATTATTGCTTTGACCTCCCTACCCCATTCTGCTGACAGACAGACTCCTGCTTCAGCTTTTTGCACCGCCGAGTGGGATCCCACAAGAAATCTGTAGCTTAAGAAATAGGGCCTGAGTTTGTTTTTCACCTCTTCCGTTCCAATCCCCTTTTCCTTTTGTGCCGTGGCTTTTCATATTGTAAGCCTGTAAAGCTAAAGGGACCCCTGACCATTAGGTCCAGTCGTGACCGACTCTGGTTGTGGCGCTCATCTTGTTTTACTGGCCGAGGGAGCCGGCGTACAGCTTCTGGGTCATGTGGCCAGCATGACTAAGCTGCTTATGGCGAACCAGAGCAGCGCATGGAAATGCTGTTTACCTTCCCGCCAGAGTGGTACCTATTTGTCTACTTGCACTTTGACGTGCTTTCAAACTGCTAGGTTGGCAGGAGCAGGGACCGAGCAACGGGAGCTCACCCCGTCGCAGGGATTCGAACCGCCGACCTTCTGATTGGCAAGTCCTAGTAAATCCTATTGAACTCAGTAGGACTTAGTTCTGAGTAAAAATGCTTTGGGCCCCATCTCGACCCATTTACCTGGGAGTAAGCTCCATTGAGGGACGCGGGTGGCACTGTGGGTTAAACCACAGAGCCTAGGGCGTGCCGATCAGAAGGTCGGTGGTTCGAATCCCCGCGACGGAGTGAGCTGCCGTTGTGAAGTTTGAGATCTGCATAACACAGCTCGGAGATGTATAGGGCAAAAAGTGCAAGGAATTCCTTCACCTCCTGCAGAAAATAAATCTTGCTTGTCAACTGGTGGGAGCCACTTTCTGATATATCTAAATGCCACAGCAGCATTATATGATCCCAGAAGGTCAGGCTGAGATGCTACCAGGGCTATAAAAATATCCTTATCTGAGAATGTATGCTATGGAACAATTGATTATCTGCCTTGGTAATAGCTGGACTCAGACGAGAAGGCAGATGGTGTCAAAGAGGCCATCCACTTACGTCCAAGGAGGCTCTGGCTGCTTTTCCAAACACCACCCACCAACTCTGGACATTTTCTTCCAGATTAAGCATCTGCTTGAGTAGAAACCCCCCTGTCTGAGAACCTGTGCTTTCATTTTTAAAGGCGGGGGGATGTTTCCTCTGCTCTGAGAGTGTAGCTTTCTCCCAATCGAAGTGCAGAGTGTTTGAGGACCAAGACATTCGCAGGGAAACCAAAAGGCTTGTTTACAAAGCTATTGTACAACCAACCTTACTGTATGCTTGTGAAACATGGACCAATCCACAGTCACTTACGGACTTAACAGGGCATGGATATAAAGTCTTATTGACCCCGGACAGAATTATTGGCAAATCCGAGGGAACTTGCTTGGTCAAGACTTTGGGTGAGTTGCCAGGAGAGGTTCACTAAGAGCCTGAAAACTGATAGGAAATATAGTTCAAAACATCTCCATCTTCTGAGTCCGGGAAGATCTTTTCCCTGCACTGCAGGCCTTTTCCCACCTGGCTGATCCTGCTGGCTATTCTTATATATAAAAAAGATAAAAGATAAAGGACCCCTGGATGGTCAAGTCCAGTCAAAGGCGACTATGGGGTTGTGGCGCTCATCTCACTTTCAGGCTGAGGGAGTCGGCGTTGGTCCACAGACAGCTTTCTGGGTCATGTGGCCAGCAGGACTAAACGGTTTCTGGCGCAATGGGACACCGTGACGGAAACCAGAGTGCATGGAAACGCTGTTTACCTTCCCGGCACAGTGGTACCTATTTATCTACTTGCACTGGTGTGCTTTCGAACTGCTAGGTTGGCAGGAGCTGGGACAGAGCAACAGAGCTCACCCCGTTGCGGGGATTCGAACCGGCGACCTTCCGATCAGCAAGCCCAAGAGGCTAAGTTGTTTAGACCACAGTGCCACCTGCATCCTGTGTTCTTTTATATATTGTGTCCTCCCTTAAAGAGGGCACGTACTGCAGTGAGACCTGGAAACTGATCTCCTGTGTTGTGGGTGGGTAAGATTGGTCAGCCACAACACCCGATTGGTGGTTCCTTTGAAGCTGGGTGCAATCTGGCCAATGGGATGGAGTCCAAATGGTTCGAGGGACCTATATACGCCCATACACGTGACCCAGAGCTTCCTCTTTCAGCGCATGCATTCGGAACACCCGCCCACCTCTCCCTACTTTTAGGGCTTGTGTGCTTGACTTTGCTATGCCTTCGTGTGTTGTCTGTCGCTGGGACAGGGGCATGGCAGGAATTTCCCCCACTTGGCTGTTGCCATTTGGGTTTCACCAGCTGTGTAGCAAATCGTCACAACTTGTAAGGTTGCAGTTAGGCTCTGGTTCAGGTGATAGGGATGGGAGAACGCTCTTGCCATCCCTATGCGAAGGGTATTCCGTTAAAGGAATCCAGAGACTCAAATGGTTTGGTCAACCCCTGAGAAGGGGTTGTGCCCGTGCCTGAGTCCAGGGGGACATCTGGGTGGCAGACATAGTCTGTTCCCGGCTTTTTGCTTATCCAGGTGTTTACCCTTGGCTGACCTAGGCTGGTGCCCTGGGTCAGCGCTACCTGCACTGCATGGCAGGGAGCTAGTCGAACCAGAGCCTATGCAACCAGTCACCTTCTGTAATCAATGAAGTTGTGCCCCAAATTCTGCCAAAAACCAAAACTAAAATTTGAGTGTGAATTTATTTAGGGGGAGGTTTCTGGGTCTGAACACGCAGGTAAAACCATATATCCTAAAGACCTTCATATATCCTTTAGGATATATTAGTCTTTAGGATATATCCATATATCCTAAAGACCTTCATTCTATGGAAACCAAACTCTGGGCAAATGCTGGAACCCCTAGAATCTCTTACAGCTCAGGGATTGGGCTGGCATGTAACAATACAATATGTCCCCAACTGAATAGCTGATATTTTGCTACAAATTGCCTTTCTTGTTAGTTAACACTTGGCTGCAACTCAAAAACAAGCCATTTTCTGTTTGCAGAGTGCACAGATGGCACTTGAATCAACTGGTTGCAAGCTTTATCTTTCTGAGCAAAATCTATGTTTTTACAGAGCTGGCAGGCTTTGTGCAATGTCAGTTTCAGGTCAGGCTCTATGGTGCTTGAGCCGTAAACACATTTAAGGCAAAGTTTATGAGAAAGAAGCTGGACTTCGGAGGGAGGCCGCATTTTGATAGCTGGTGTCTTTTGGCCACACAAGAGACATTTATATCCAGCACATTCATGGAGAATTGATTGGCCTTTTCATTCATCACCCACCTCATTAACTCAAAAAGATCTGCAGCAAATGTTTGCCTGTTCGTTTGTCATCATTCGGCCTCTTCCTCCCTGGGGTGGCTGTCGCGGCCGGAAGCCAGCCTTCGTCAACCTTGTTCCCTTCCGATATTTTGGGTGTCAGCTTGGGAGCGGAGGGGAAACTGGACTCAGTTCGCGTTTGCAATTTCCAAAAGAAGCAAAACGCAGTCATCTTTCCAAATTCTCAGTTCTCCAAAGTTTGCAATCAGTGCCGGATTTATGTATAAGCTAAGCAAGCTATAGGGACGCAGGTGGCGCTGTGGGTTAAAGCCTCATCGCCTAGGACTTGCCGATTGAAAGGTCGGCGGTTCGAAACCCTGCGGCGGGGTGCGCTCCCGCTGCTCGGTCCCAGCGCCTGCCAACCTAGCAGTTCGAAAGCACCTCCGGGTGCAAGTAGATAAATAGGGACCGCTTACCAGCGGGAAGGTAAACGGCGTTTCCGTGTGCGGCTCTGGCTCGCCAGGTGCAGCTTTGTCACGCTGGCCACGTGACCCGGAAGTGTCTCCGGACAGCGCTGGCCCCTGGCCTCTTGAGTGAGATGGGCGCACAACCCCAGAGTCTGTCAAGACTGGCCCGTACGGGCAGGGGTACTTTTACCTTTACCTTTAAGCAAGCTATAGCTTAGGGCTCTGCTCTCTTGGGGGCCCCCAGAAAATTAAAGAAAAAGACAACTGGATGTAGATTTCCAAAATATAAGATAAAAAACAAGTAAAATAAAACCTACATACAGCAACAGTGTTGTGTAGGCTCCTAGGATGTAGGTCATGGGCCCCGCCTGCTAGCCTGCTCCCTAAAATATCACTGGTTTTCTATATACAGTGGTACCTCAGGTTAAGAACTTAATTCGTTCTGGAGGTCCATTCTTAACCTGAAACTGTTCTTAACCTGAGGTACCACTTTAGCTAATGGGGTCTCCCACTGCTGCTGCAGCGTGATTTCTGTTCTCATCTTGAAGCAAAGTTCTTAACCCGAAGCACTATTTCTGGGTTAGCGGAGTCTGTAGCCTGAAGCGTCTGTAACCTGAGGTACCACTGTATAGGGTGCCTACATTCTGCATGGACTGGTTGCAAGGCAACATGTGCAAATGGCTTCAGATACCTGTTAGGTCCATAGATTACCATATAGCATATATTCAATACAAAAAACAGTGACAATTTGTTGTTGACAAAGGACAGCTAGATATATAAGGGGCCCCATTACCTTCAGGAGCTTAGGGCCTCATCAAACCTAAATCCGGCACTGTTTGCAATGCAATTCTTCAAACAAACAAACAAACAAACAACGCAAGAACCTAAGAACCTAAGAAGAACCGGCTAGTTCACGTCAATGGGCTATCAAGTCCTGCAACTTTGTTGTACTGTCAGAAACTTTTCATTCATTCATTCACTGAATTTATATACCACAGTTTATATAACAGAAGTGTAGCACTCAAATCGGAAGCATAGCACTCAAAACGGAGTACGTTCGGCTTCCAAAAAAAGTTCACAAACCAGAACACTTATTTCCGAGTTTCAGCGTTTGGGTTTCAAGTTGTTTGAGTATCAAGGCATTTGAGAACCAAGGTATTAGGGGGGGAAATCACACTAAAATTCTGATGAATTTTCAGGAAACTTTTTCGGTAATGCAAATGGCTGCAGAAACGGGGAGAACTGAATTTTAAGATGGGCGACATGGAAGAGAACAAAAATGGACAGATCCTCTTTTCTCTTGTTGGAGTGGAGTGGGGTGGAAAAAGTAGAGTTATGATAAATAAAATAAAGCAGGAGATGAAATCAACAGGATATCATTAATTTTGCCTTCGGCTGACCTTCTCCCATGCACACTTCCACAAATTAATCTCTGGCAACATTAATCTTTCCCCTCCTGCTCAGCAGCTTCTATATATCCAGCGACTTTTTTAATGGCTTCCCCTTTGCACGATGCTTCGATTAAGAGTGAAGGGTTTCATTGGGAGCAAAAGAGAACATAATGAAGTATTTTATTGCATTTGGACTAAAATGAATCACTGATGTTAATGCAGTGCTTTTCAGGCGCTCAGAATAACACACTGGGGAATGGGGAGGCCAGAAACTGCAGGAGGTGATCAGAACATTTGAAGAGCCTCGCAAGATCAGGCCAAAGGCCCATCGAATCCAGGTTCCTGTTCTCCGATGAAAATAGGGACGTCCCATTCCGTAATGATAATTTTACTATTTATACCCCACACATCTGACTGGGTTGCCCCAGCCACTCTGGGCAGCTTCCAACACATAGAAAAGCATAACAAAACATTAAACTTTTTTTTAAATTTCCCTATATAGTCATACCTTATGTTATGTACTGAGTTGAATAGGATCCAAAATGCAGCAGTCTGATTGGTCCTAGAACAATAGGATTCAGAATGCAGCAGTCTGATTGGTCCTAGAACAATAGGACCCAGAATGCAGCAGTCTGATTGGTCCTAGAAAAATAGGACCCAGAATGCAGCAGTCTGATTGGTCCAGAGGAGCCACCCAATCCAGCTCCAGGTGGAAGGGAATCCGCAACCCGATTGGCCTACAGGAGAATCCCGGAATTAGCCAATCACGTGGGGCCCATTGTGTAAATAATGTATATAAAGCAGACATTCTGGGGGAACTTCCATTCCTCCTCACCACTATGAGCTGAATAAAGAGAATGAAATCCACTCTTGACTCCGAGTATATTTCACCTCAGTTCTTGAATTTAATCCATTCTGGGAGTAGAATCCTTGAAAGATTCCATCAATGGTGTCTCTGGAAAATTTTACACATCACTTCGGAAGACAGGTGAACTAATATCAGTGTACTGGAAGAAGCAAATATCACCAGTGTCGAAGCGATGATTCTTCAACATCAACTTCGTTGGACTGGTCATGTTGTGCTGATGCCTGATGATCGTCTTCCAAAGCAACTACTCTATTCCCAACTTAAAAATGGAAATCGTATGGTCAACAAAAGAGGTTTAACGACTGTCTCAAGGCAAATCTAAAAAAGTAGTATATACACTGACAACTGAGAAACACTGGCCTGCGAGCGCTCCTGTTGCTTGACCAAAGGTGTCATGGGCTTTGAAGACACTCGAACTCAGGACGCAAGGGAGAAACGTGCTAAGAGGAAGGCACGCTTGGCAAATCCACACCGTGATCAACTCCCGCCCGGGAACCAATGTCCCCACTGTGGAAGGACGTGTGGACATGTTAGCTAGGGATGATGGGAGTTGTAGTCCGGAAACAGCTGGAGGGCCAGGTTGGGCCATCGCTGGTGTAAATCATCTTCTCCACAGCCCCCTAGAGGAGGCAGCTGGTAAGGCAGGCTCAGCCCCTGATGGGCGAGACCTGCAGAAATCATACATGCCTTGAGTACGTAAATCCCTTTTGGCTCGGCCTCTCTCCATCTCTACAGCTGCACAGTAGGTTTGGCAACCCCCAATCTCTCCTTTCTGCCCTCCTTCGCAAGCCATCCTCAAAAACAAGTAACGTAATTAGGTTCCTGAGCTTTCTTCCTTGTCCTTCTCTCGAGGCAGATTTCCTCGCGCCATAAATAAGAGCCAATCGCCTTGGAATTACCCCCCCCTACCCACCCCCCGTCCTGCCGCAACCCGGCCAGCCCTCCTTCAGGTTCCCATCGATATTGTTTTAAACAGATTGTTGAGTTTTTGATTTATTATTCCAGAGGTTTGGCCAAGGGAAACGTTTCCTTTCCTTAAAGCTAGCTGAGATTTGTAATATGCCTTGGAATAATATTCCGCTTGGACCACATCAAGGAGGCGGCTGTAAATTATGCAAAGCTCTGTGAAAAAAGGGGGGGGGGAGAGGCTGCCCATACATTGTGATGTGAGTCACCGACCGGCGGTTATGGAGTAGCAAACGTCAAGGCGCTGAGTGGTCAGCCTGCCAGCACTGTGCAAAACAGCTGCTTTCTTGTCCTTAATGATGAATGAGGAGGAAGCAGGCTTCTCTTATATCCCAGGCCTCTGTGCGTTCCAGGCTGGGCTTTTCAGTTCTACTTCACCAAAGGAGTATTTCATCCAGTTGAAAAAATGGGATTAATCTCCTTCTCTCCGGGCTCATCTATGCTTGTCCTGTGACTTCCCCCGCAGGTGGAAACCCAATTTTCACCTCTGAATCAAAACAAACATCAATCAGGTTTTCTCCAGATAGACAATTTGCTCCAATGTAGCGCTAAAGACATACCCTCCAACATTCCTCCGATGAAAATAGAAACGTCCTATTCCATAACAAGGGATGCGGGTGGCACTGTGGGTTAAACCACAGAGCCTAGGGCTTGCCGATCAGAAGGTCGGCGGTTCGAATCCCCGTGACGGGGTGAGCTCCCGTTGCTTGGTCCCAGCTCCTGCCAACCTAGCAGTTCGAAAGCACGTCAAAGTGCAAGTAGATAAATAGGTGCCGCTCCGGTGGGAAGGTAAACGGTGTTTCCATGCGCTGCTCTGGTTCACCAGAAGCGGCTTAGTCCTGCTGGCCACATGACCTGGAAAAACTGTCTGTGGACAAACGTTGGCTCCCTCGGCCAGTAAAGCGAGATGAGCACCACAACCCCAGAATCGTTCGTGACTGGACTTAATTGTCAGGGGTCCTTTACTTTACCTTTTTATTCCATAACAACAGCAATTTTATTACAGTGGTTCCTTGGGTTACATACGCTTCAGGTTACATACACTTCAGGTTACAGACTCCGCTAACCCAGAAATAGTACCTCGGGTTAAGAACTTTGCTTCAGGATGAGAACAGAAATTGTGCTCTGGCGGCGTGGTGGCAGCAGGAGACCCCATTAGCTAAAGTGGTGCTTGAGGTTAAGAACAGTTTCAGATTAAGAACGGACCTCCGGAACGAATTAAGTACTTTACCCGAGGTACCACTGTATGTGTTTCTCACACATCTGACTGGGTTGCCCCAGCCACTCTGGGCGGCTTCCAACGTATATAAAAACATAAAACATTAAACATTTTTAAAACCTTCCCTATACAGGGCTGCCTTCAGATGTCTTCTAAAGGTTGTCTACTTACTTATCTCTTTGGCTCGGGGGTTGCATAACTCCATATCCTCCAAGTTTTCACCAGTGGAAACAGGGGTGTCCTCAGGAAAAGTGGGACATTCAAATCAGAAACTAGGACGGCTTATGTAAGTCTGGGACTGTCCCTGGAAAATAGGGACACTTAGAGGGTCTGTAAAGAGCAGGTTTTCCCTGCGAGTGAGCCTTCCCTCTCAATGGTTTTTTTAAAAATTAAAAATCATCATATTTTTTGGGTTACATATAACCATACAAATGTTTGAAAGATACAGAAACAAACAAACAACGGTTTGCCCGTTTGACATCGTGTGGTCCGCCACTTAAGAAAGAAAATAGTGCAGAGTTGAGGACTGGTGATTGCAGAGAGATGTGAACAATGGTAAGAATAATAAGATCATGATTCCACAGAAGCACAACAGAGCAGTCCTAGAACTCAACTGAATCCTTGGGCAATGGCTAGGTGAGCAGTGGCAAGCAAACGAATTATGAGAGGTTTACACTTAAGAAAAGCATTGTCCTCAGCAAAGATGGGCAGTGTGCAGAGACTCAGAGTGGAGGGTCAAATTAGTATAGTGTAGTGAGAGCTGGACCATAAAGAAGGCTGATCGCCGAAGAATGGATGCTTTTGAATTCTGGTGCTGGAGGAGACTCTTGAGAGTCCCATGAACTGCAAGAAGATCAAACCTATCCATTCTTAAGGAAATCAGCCCTGAGTACTCACTGGAAGGACAGATCCTGAAGCTGAGGCTCCAAGACTTTGGCCACCTCATGAGAAGAGAAGACTCCCTGGAAAAGACCCTGATGTTGGGAAAGATGGAGGGCACAAGGAGAAGGGGGCGACAGAGGATGAGATGGTTGGACAGTGTTCTCGAAGCATGAGTTTGACCAAACGGCGGGAGGCAGTGGAAGACAGGAGTGCCTGGCGTGCTCTGGTCCATGGGGTCACGCAAGTGCATCACGTGTGGGAAAAGAATTGTTTTTGAAACCCATTTCTGATTTCCCAGGGGCTAACACTCAGAGGGATCTTGAAATCCTGGGTGTTGGTTTTCACTTAAGATTTAAAGTAGACCGTTTTGAAATTAATGAACTTCGCCATTTTTATTTATTTCAGTGGGTCTACTCTGAGGAAAACGGAATCGAGCCCCTTCCCTGGAGAACTGCTGTCCATCAGTATAGACCAATGAACTGACTCAGTTTAGGACATCTTTCTTGCCTACCTAAGTTAAATAGATAGTAGGAAGGAACATTATGACCACTGCTCCATAGATATTGTTGGTATACAATTCCATTCACCATATAGATGGGTTTATGAAGCATTTCTGTATCCTCCTGCTGTGCTGAAGAAGAATTATATGAAACAGTGGGTATATCTGGAATCACTGTTCACTACGTCTGTTTGCGGACCACTTCGGCAGTGCTGGACGTCATAAAACAAAGCTTTACGGCTTGTTTTCATCAGATAAGAATCTTCCCCATTGCTTCTTTCAGAGACTTGCATAGTCTACAAAGAGTTACAGAGTGGAGTCACCTTCTTTGGAGGTCTTTAAGCAGAGGCTTGACAACCATATGTCAGGAGTGCTCTGATGGTGTTTCCTGCTTGGCAGGGGGTTGGACTCGATGACCCTTGTGGTCTCTTCCAACTCTATGATTCTATGACTTATAAAACTTATGTTTATTATGTTTTCAAGAGAATCCATCAAGAGTGCACACTTAGTGACTTTCAGAGATTTGTAAGATTTCTGTTTATTTGGTTTCCCATATTGTTCTATGTTCCATATAGACTATATAAAGAGTTTATATTGATATTGCATCTTTGTACTTGGTCACCGTGTTGCCTTGGATATCACTGATAATTGTTTGCAACACAGGGGTTTAATTGTTAAGTTCAATAGATAAGCAGTTATGGAAGCTCCTCCCCAATGCAAAGAGGAGACTGGCTCTTCCCAGCATTCCTCAGTGTCCAGCCAGCCCATGACACCAGAAGAACCACCACTTGTGTCCAGTTGTGGGCACCACAACTTAAGAAGGATGTTGACCATTTGGAACGGGTGCAGAGTAGGGCAACCAAGACGATCATAGGTTTGGAAACCAAGCCTTATGAGGAACGGTTGAAGCACCTGAGTATGTCTTGCTCCAAGTTGCAAGAAAGGAGATTTTGACTAAACATACGGAAAAAGTTGAACAGTAAGAGCTGTTCAGCAGTGGAACAATCTCCCTCAGGAGGTTGTGGACCCTTCTTTAAAACCCTAAATGGCCTCGGTCCAGTAAACCTGAAGGAGCATCTCCACCCCCATCGTTCTGCCCGCACACTGAGGTCCAGCTCCAAGGGCCTTCTGGCAGTTCCCTCCCTGCGAGAAGCCAAGTTACAGGGAACCAGGCAGAGGGCCTTCTCGGTGGTGGCGCCCTCCCTGTGGAACGCCTTCCCACCAGATGTCAGAGAAGAACAACTACCAGACTTTGAGAAGACATCTGAAGGCAGTCCTGTTCAGGGAATTTTTTAATGTCTTTGTTGAAAGCCGCCCAGAGTGGCTGGAGTGACCCAGCCAGATGGGCAGGGTACAAATAATAAGTTATTATTATTATTATTACTTGGGTGTTTTTAAGCAGAGGGTGAATGGTCATCGGTCGTGGATGCTTTAGCTGAGATTCCTGCATTATTGCAGGGAGTTGGACTAGATGATGTTTGGGTTCCTTCCAACTCTATGATTCTATGAAACAGGATTCGAGCACAAAGGCTCTCTGCCCTCTGGAGCAGTTTCCAGCAACTGAGATTCAGAGGCACTGCTGCCCGTGACCTTGGAAGCCAAACTTGACCATCAATGCTCGTAGTCCTTTCTCCATTCCTCTGTGTCCAACCAGTCTGCCTCGGCAGTCCGAGAAACCAGCTTGTGATTCTTTGATGCAGGAAGATGGGGCCCATTGGACGGAGAGCTGTTGCTTTTGCTTTTATTTAATGTATTTGTATCTCACCTTTCTCCCAAGCTGATATTCGAGATGGCTTCCAACATTTTAAGGCATCAATTGTGCAATGCAAAGTACAAACACAATGCAGTGGTGCCTTGTTCTCAAACGCCTTGGTACTCAAACAACTTGGAATCCAGACACTGCAAACCTGGAAGTAAGTGTTCCGGTTTGTGAACTTTTTTCAGAAGCTTGGACATGCTCTGTTTTGAGTGTTATGCTGACAATTTGAGTGTTATGCTTCTGATCTGAGTGCCACATTTTCGTTTTGAGTGGGATGCTGAGGTCTGTCTGTTTCTGCTATTTATTTTGTGTTTTCGTTTTTGCGGCTTTTTTGTTTGTTTCTGCGACTGTGTGGAACCCAGTTCAGCTCCTGTTCGATTGATTGTGTGACTGCAGTACATTGTTTATTGCTTTCATTTTATGGATCAATGGTCTCGTTAGGTAGTAAAATTCATTTTAAATTTCTGTTTTAAGGGTTGTTTTTAAAAGTTTGGAATGGAGGAATCCATTTTGCATTACCGTATTTTTTGCTCTATAAGACACACTTTTTCCCTCCTAAAAAGTAAGGGGAAATGTGTATGCGTCTTATGGAGCGAATGCAGGCTGCGCAGCTATCCCAGAAGCCAGAACACGAAGAGGGATCACTACTTTCGCTGTGCAGCAATCCCTCTTGCTGTTCTGACTTCTGAGATTCAGAATATTTTTTTTTCTTGTTTTCCTCTTCCAAAAACTAAGTGCGTCTTATGGTCTGGTGCGTCTTATAGAGCGAAAAATACGGTACTTTCTATGGGATAGTGTGCCTTGGTTTTGGAAAGCTTTGGTTTTGGAATGGACTTACGGAACGGATTGTGCTGGTCCCGGGGGGAGGTTACCGTGAGGCATGGTCAGAGTCCGGTCCTGGGTCGAGGGTCTGGAGACTGTCCACCAAGGGGGAAGCGAGGTCCGAAGCAAGAAGCCGGGCATGGTCGGGAACTCCGGAAGAACAGGTCTGGGTGCTGGCAGAAGCAGGTTTCCAACGTCGTTGCTCCCGCAACCTGGGACTGGGCTGACTGGCCTTTATCTCCTTTGAGGCCAGGGGCAGTCCCGGCCCCCAGGAGACCCGCCTCTCCTGGCCTTAAGGCAAGCACTCCTCCTGAGAGAACTTAGTTCCCTCCGCCTCTCTGCCCTGAGCCTCTGCAGCTCAGGAGAGGCTGGAGGGTTACTGGACCCAGGGGGAGACTCACCTTCCCCTGACGGGAGAGGTGCACCTGTAGGCAATGGATCCTCAATCACCTCTGGAGCCAGAGTGGATGCATCTGGTGCCTGCTTCTGAGGATCCGGCACAGGTGCGGGCCCTTCAGACTCAAGCCCCTGCCCCAGCTCAGCCGGCCCTGGAGGCGGGGACTCCTGTGCAGGCTGGGACTCCTCAGGTTCAGCTTCTGAATCAGATTCCCAGGCCATCACACGGATTAAGTTTGAGAACCAAGGTACCGCTGTAGGTAAAACCCATTCAGAGCCAGCAATTGAAATAGAGTTTGCCCTGTGATCTGTGTTGTCTGTACCTTTGCTTTCAAAGTCCTTCCTGAACAGAAAGGTCTTAGCTTTCTAGCGGAAAGAAAACATGGAAGGAGCCAGCATAGCTTCTCTTGGGAGCGGAATTCCATAATCTGGGTGCAGGCATGGGAAATGAGGTCTATCTCAAGCCATCATCAGCTGTGCCTCTGATGGTGACGGGACACAGAGGAGGTGCTCACTTAAGGATCTTAGCACCCGGGCAGGTTCTTAAAGATTGACAGTGGAGTAAGCCAGAAAATGGAAAATGCCCCGCCAGGCCAGCTTTTAGACTGCAGCCATTGACATCTGAGACCTGCCTTCCTGGTTCCACCCTCCACTCCCAGCCAATCTCTCTCTCACTCTCTCAACCATTCGTGTGTCCTGCCAAACTGTGTGGCCAAATAGTAGGCCTATGCACATTTTCCACAGTTTTGAAGCCTGCTATTCTGAATGGAGACTGCAACTGGTGATGCTACATCCAGACAAATTATGCTGGAGGATGTCAACTTCATTTTGCAAGCCCAGTGGTTGGAGCGCTGGGCTGCAGTCTGTGAAAAGGGAGTTTAAATCCCAAATTGTTGTTGTTGTTGTTTAGTCGTTTAGTCATGTCCGACTCTTCATGACCCCCTGGACCAGAGCACACCAGGCACTCCTGTCTTCCACTGCCTCCCGCAGTTTGGTTAAACTCATGTTGGTCTCTTCGAGAACACTATCCAACCATCTCGCCCTCTGTCGTCCCCTTCTCCTTGTGCCCTCCATCTTTCCCAACATCAGGGTCTTTTCCAGGGAGTCTTCTCTTCTCATGAGGTGGCCTAAGTCTTGGAGCCTCAGCTTCAGGATCTGTCCTTCCAGTGAGCACTCAGGGCTGATTTCCTTCAGAATGGAGAGGTTTGATCTTCTTGCAGTCCATTGGACTCTCAAGCGTCTCCTCCAGCACCATTATTCAAAACCATCCATTCTTCAGTGATCAGCCTTCTTTATGGTCCAGCTCTCACTTCCATACATCACTGCTGGGAAAACCATAGCTTGAACTATACGGACCTTTGTTGGCTAGGTGATGTCTCTACTTTTTAAGATGCTGTCTAGGTTTGTCATTGATTTCTCCCAAGGAGCAGGCATCATTTAATTTCGTGACTGCTGTCACCATCTGCAGTGATCATGGAGCCCAAGAAAGTAAAATCTCTCACTGCCTCCATTTCTTCCCATTCTATTTGCCAGGAGGTGATGGGACAAGCTTTGCCACAATGTTTGCTGGGCATCCTGGGGCTAGTCAATACCTTCCTCCAGAGCCCACTGTCTAATGCAGCTAAAAATGGATTGGCTTGCAAATAATCCTGCTTGGCTCGTAACACCGGTCCTGAAAGACCTTCATTGGCTCCCAGTATGTTTCTGCACATCCATCTGGTGTGCAGACTGAAACCCTATCTGCCCGCAGACTGTCTCGCCAGAGTGGTGCATGCTCTGGTTATCTTCCGCATGGACTACTGCAGTGCGCTCTATGTGGGTCTACCTTTGAAGGTGACCCGGAAACTGCAACTAATCCAGAATGCAGCAGCTAGACTGGTGACTGGGAGCGGCCACCGACACCGGTCCTGAAAGACCTACATTGGCTCCCAGTACGTTTCCGAGCACAGTTCAAAGTGTTGGTGCTGACCTTTAAAGCCCTGAACGGTCTCGGTCCAGTATATCTGAAGGAGCATCCCCACCCCCATCGTTCTACCCGGACACAGAAGGCCAAGGGCCTTCTGGTGGTTCCCTTGCTGCGAGAAGATCATAGAATCATAGAATCATAGAGTTGGAAGAGACCACAAGGGCCATCGAGTCCAACCCCCTGCCAAGCAGGAAACACCATCAGAGCAGGAAGAGAAGGAGACTCCACCACACTCCATGGTAGCAAATTCCACTGTCAAACAGCTCTTACTGTCAGGAAGTTCTTCCTAATGTTTAGGTGGAATCTTCTTTCTTGTAGTTTGGATCCATTGCTCCGTGTCCGCTTCTCTGGAGCAGCAGAAAACAACCTTTCTCCCTCCTCTATGTGACATCCTTTTATATATTTGAACATGGCTATCATATCACCCCTTAACCTCCTCTTCTCCAGACTAAACATGCCCAGCTCCCTTAGCCGTTCCTCATAAGGCATCGTTTCCAGGCCTTTGACCATTTTGGTTGCCCTCCTCTGGACACGTTCCAGTTTGTCAGTGTCCTTCTTGAACTGTGGTGCCCAGAACTGGACACAGTACTCCAGGTGAGGTCTGACCAGAGCAGAATAAGATAAGTTACAGGGAACCAGGCAGAGGGCCTTCTCGGTGGTGGCACCCTCCTATCAGATGTCAAGGAATAAACAACTATCTGACTTTTAGAAGACATTTGAAGGCAGCCTTGGCAAAGTCCCAGAAGCGACAAGTGAGCTTAGTGCTCGCTGCTAGTTTGTCCAGAAGGTTGTTTCTAGCGGGCCTCATGGGCAGATGGAGTAAAACATCGTCTTGGATCATGGCTGCAGAGTTTACTGTAAAATAATACGTCGTGATGGAATGGGGTTTTGTGGCAGGCCGAGAACGTTGCGGTCTGGCTGGAGCGATCAAAGGAGCTTGTGAGGATCCTGGGCCAGCGATGTGGGATTAGCTGGTAACACAGAATGCCACGAACCATTTTCTTCTCTGCTAAAAAGGCCCTTATTATTTACATTTCCACTAAAGCCAGGCAGCTGCTTTTAAGACCCCAAGGATTCCATACAGAGACGGCTCATTACGGCCTATGAAAGGAACCCAGACTCGAGGGGAAAGACTGATGAATTAGCAGAAGACAAAATGGAACGGTTGCGGGAGGTACGAAGGAAAGATGGAACATGAAAAACATCAGCTTTCGTGATCGCAGCTCCTTGCGTTTTGCATTCTCTTCACCCGTCCATCGTTTCATTGTTCAAATGCTCCACATTTCAGAAATGATTCCTGGAAGGATGGGAGTTCTGTTGGTGACAAAGTAGGCAAGATCGATCTTTTGATGGGAAAGGAAGGATGAATGAGAGATACTGAGGGTTGACTCGTTTTACCTTTTTATTTATTCAGACTTGCAAGTAATGTCTGCATTCAGAGGCTTCATTCCATGAAAACAGTCTCTCTCTCACACACACCCCTTACTTCTTAAGGAATTTGAAATATATTCAGAGTCGAGAGTGGATTTCATGCTCTTTATTCAGCTCATAGTGGTGAGGAGGAATGGAAGTTCCCCCAGAATGTCTGCCTTATATACATTATTTACACGATGGTCCTCACGTGATTGGCTAATTCCGGGATTCACCTGTAGGCCAATCAGGTTGCGGATTCACTTCCACCTGGAGCTGGATTGGGTGGCTCCTGTGGACCAATCAGACTGCTGAATTCTGGGTCCTATTGTTCTAGGACCAATCAGACTGCTGCATTTTGGATACCATTCAACTCAGTACATAACACTAAGCTAACAGCCATGGCTGCCCTCCTGGACCAGTTGTAAGTAAGAAGACTGTCATGGGTCTGGCTGAGGTTGGTGGGGCAGTGCCCCACATGCCCGAGTCTGATGGACCAGTCTCCATCAGACTCAGATTTTGCCAGCTCTTTGGATATTTGTGGGACACAGCTGTGCTTTGCAAGCCTGAAACCAAGTCCCCGGTGGACTCAAACCACAAGGCTAAAGTTACTTGCGAGGGAAAGTTTCCAAAATAGAGCGTAGCCCAGAAAACAAAATTACAATTAAGGGGGGGAAAGGAGATATAAAAAAATGCAGTCAGAAGCACAAACTGTGGCCACACGATGTTCTGCCTGCTCCCACTCTATAATTACGCTGAAAAGCGCTGGAAGATTCAGGGATATTTTCAAAGTACACAAATATTCTCAGTTATCCTCAAACGTCCCAGCGATTATAGACTAGGGGTGGAGTTTGGGGAAGGGCGGTTTTGAAGGGCACAGAGTCTGCACCAAACTCACTTCTTGCTTCTTGGAGGCTTGAAACTTTGCCAAAATTGTTTAATAAACTGCGTGGGTGGGACTTAGGGCCTTGAGCGAGAAACTCCGAAATTTAAGCGAGGAGACTGAAAAAAAGAAGTAAGAATAAGGAAGAAAGTCATGTTCTTAGGGATAAAACCGCAGCAGAAAGGAAATTCCTGGTGGAACATTTCATTCTGGAGAACAGGGAGAAGCCTGGTGCAGAGTGGATTTCGAGGTCCTAGAATTATAGAATTGCAGAGTTGGAAGGGACCTCAAAGGTCATCCAGACCACCCTCTGCAATGCAGGAATCTCAACTCAAGCATCCATGACAGATGGCCATCCAACACCATTCATTTTGACTCTGTTTTTTTTAAATTCATCTTTATTGATTTAAAATATCATCTTACATACTGTATTTTTTGCTCTATAAGACTCGTTTTTTCCCTCCTAAAAAGTAAGGGGAAATGTGTGTGCGTCTTATGGAGCGAATGCAGGCTGCGCAGCTATCCCAGAAGCCAGAACAGCAAGAGGGATTGCTGCTTTCACTGCACAGCGATCCCTCTTGCTGTTCTGGCTTCTGAGACAAACAGGCCAAACCTTATGCCAAAGGATAAATGGACATAAATCTGACATCAGGAATCACAAGACAGAGAAACCAGTAGGAGAACACTTCAATCTCCCAGGACATTCTATACAAGATCTCAAAGTAGCTGTTCTATTACAATGGAATTTCAGAAATAGACTGGAAAGAGTAGCTGCTGAATTGCAACTTATTACCAAACTTAAAACCATGGAGAGACCTGGTCTGAACAAAGACATTGGATTCTTATCTCATTATACATGACAAAGCCATTTTTCATCTTCTCACCCCTTGCTTTTCCCTGTAAGACCTATTGCAGTCGTTAAGAGTCGTCAACAGGCTCATCACAGCTATCTGCCAATCACCCATTCCCACCACCCTTCTGAGTAATACCCCTCCCCACCTTCTCACTATATAGAAGGGTCTGGTGACTTCTGTTTCAGTGTATCTGAAGAAGTGTGCATGCACACGAAAGCTCATACCTAGAACTAACTTAGTTGGTCTTTAAGGTGCTACTGGAAGGAATTTTTTGTTTTGACTATGGCAGACCAACACGGCTACCTATCTGTAACTGGCTTCTGAGAGTCAGAATATTTTTTTTCTTGTTTTCCTCCTCCAAAAACTAGGTGCATCTTATGGTCTGGTGTGTCTTATAGAGTGAAAAATACGGTATATATTACAGATAGTTACATCAAAATTAAACACAAAAATATAATAGAAAAAAGATAAAGAAAATAAAAATAAAAAGCAAAAAAGAGTTAAGAAATGAATATTGATTATAACATCCTGTCTTTTCTAATAAAGTCTTCTGAAAGAAACTTCCAATCGTTCTCGTTGTACTTCTTCTATTGTCTTAATTATATAGCACAGTTTGCTTCATAACTTTCCCTGTATATTCATCTAGTATATTTATTCCATTTGTTTATTATATACAAGTATCATTCAGTTCTGCTAGGATAACGTCATTATTACACTATAATCTTATGTATTCTTTGAATAGTCTCCATTCTCTGAATATTTTTTCATTTGGGGCTCCTCCGACTTTTCCGGTCAGCTTTGCTAATTGAAAGTACTCTAGCAGGAGTGATTGCCAATCTATTATTGTAGGTGTTGTTTCCCATTTCCAACTTCTGGCTATCAGTATTCTTGCAGCCATAATTGAATACATGAGCAATGGTCTTGTATTTTGCTTTATTTCTATTGGCAGTATTCCTAGAAGGAAAATCTCCGGCCTTTTTTAAAAAGTAAGTTTAAATAATTTATGAAATTCATCATATATTTTATTCCAAAACTCGCTTATAACTATACAAGTCCACCACACATGATAAGGTAAAGGGTAAAGGGACCCCTGACCATTAGGTCCAGTCGTGGCTGACTCTGGGGTTGCGGTGCTCATCTCGCTTTATTGGCCGAGGGAGCCGGCGTACAGCTTCCGGGTCATGTGGCCAGCATGACTAATCCGCTTCTGGCGAACCAGAGCAGCGCACGGAAACGCTGTTTACCTTCCCGCCGGAACGGTACCTATTTATCTACTTGCACTTTGACATGCTTTCGAACTGCTAGGTTGGCAGGAGCAGGGACTGAGCAACGGGAGCTCATCCCGTCACAGGGATTCGAACCACCGACCTTCTGATCGGCAAGCCCTAGGCTCTGTGGTTTAACCCACAGCACCACCTGTGTCCACCACATATGATAGTAAGATCCTATTTCCATTCATTTTGACTCTGACGTCAGTTGGGGTTTGCCAGCTGCTAGCACCCTACTTTACAGAGAGCAATCTTTTAGAGATTGGGGAATCTGTGGCTCTTTAGCTATTGCTGGACTGCATCGCCCACCACCCCCAACCACTGAGCATGCTGGCTGGTCTGATGGGAGTTATAGTTTGGCAGTGCCAGAGGTTTCCCCATCCCTGTTCTGTTTGCGTGGAGAGCACCGATAGCGAGCGCCGAGTGAGCAGACTCTGCAGGCACATTGCTCACTGCATCACAGCCTTTCCCGCCGCGGAAAGATAGATGCATTTCTAATTAAACTATAGCCATAGTTTCCCAAAGTGCATGTCTACATCTACATTACTGCAATGCGTTATATCTAGGGCCGCCTCTGAAGACGGTTCGGAAACTTCAACTGGTGCAGAATTCAATGGTCAGGTTATGGTGGGGTTATGGGCCCAGCAGGTTGTTCACTGGAACAACAACAACTTATTATTTATACCCAGCCCATCTGGCTGAGTTTCCTCAGCCACTCTGGGTGGCTCCCAACAGAATATTAAAAACACGATAAAACATCAAACATGAAAAGCCTCCCTAAACAGGGCTGCCTTCAGTTGTCTTTTAAAAGTAAAATAGTTGTTTATTGCCTTGACATCTGACCGGGGGGGGGGCGTTCAACTGGGCAGGCGCCACCACCGAAAAGGCCCTCTGTCTGGTTCCCTGTAACCTCACTTCTCGTAATGAGGGAACCGCCAGAAGGCTCTCGGCACTGGACCTCAGTGTCTGGGCAGAATGATGGTGGTGGAGACACTCCTTCAGGTATACTGGACTGAGGCCGTTTAGGGGTTTAAAGGTCAGCACTAACACTTTGAATTGTGCTCGGAAACATACTGGGAGCCAATGCAGATCTCTCAGGACTGGTGTTATGTGGCCTCGGCGGCCGCTCCCAGTCACCAGTCTAGCTGCTGCATTCTGGATTAGTTGCAGTTTCCGGGTCATCTTCAAAGGCAGCCCCACGTAGAGTGCATTGCAGTAGTCCAGGCAGGAGATAACCAGAGCATGCACCACTCTGGCGAGACAGAGGGTCTCAGCCTGCGTACCAGATGGAGCTGGTAGACAGCTGCCCTGGACACAGAACTGACCTGCGCCTCCATGGAAAGCTGTGAGTCCAAAATGACTCCCAGGCTGCGCACCTGGTCCTTCAGGGGCACAGTTACCCCATTCAGGACCAGGGAATCCTCCACACCAGCCCACCCCATGTCCCCCCAAAACAGTACTTCTGTCTTGTTCTTCTTGGCTGGCTTGCCCACCTCCTTCTTCTTATTGTCCTTTGGCTTAGTCGGAGTGGCTTCTCCCCTCGAGGCACCTTGGCTTTTGATCCATTTACTGATTTCTACATTTAAGAAAACAACAACCATGGAAACACACAGCGAGAGGCAGCTGGTTCCGATCTCCAGGCCTGGCACAGCTTAGCTGTTATCTCTTCCATCACCATCCCAGGCCTCTCACTGCTGACAGCGGAGAAATGTTTACACAGAGAGCCCGTGGGAATGTTGGAGTCCGTTTGCTGGTAGGTCGCTCTCGGGTGAGAGAGCGAAGTGAGAGAACAGAGAAGCAGGCTTATCTGATGCACAACAGCTACAACCAGGAAACGGGCAGGCCAGGGACACAGGAATGTCAGAAGAGGCTGGTGGATCGGACCAATGGCTCATCTAGTCTGGCATCGTCTTCTCACAACCCCAACCATCAAGCAGGATTTGAAAACAAGTTCAGCTCTTCCCTTCTGTGGTTTCCAGAAACTGGTGTTCAGAAGCATTGCTGTCTTCAGCCATGGAGGCCCAGCCCAGGCATCATTGCTAGCAGCCACTGAGATCGCACTCTCCTCCATGAATTTGTCTAAATGGAATATACTCGGAGACGAGAGTGGATTTCATGTTCTTTATTCAGCTCATAGTGGTGAGGAGGAATGGAAGTTCCCCCAGAATGTCTGCCTTATATACATTATTTACACAATTGGCACCATGTGATTGGCTAATTCCGGGATTCTCTTGTAGGCCAATCAGGTCAGGCATGCTGACCTTCCTACGCCTCTGACTGGAAGAACCAAAGATCACCAGTGTCAAAGCAATGATTCTTCAACATCAACTTCATTGTCTTCCAAAGCAACTACAGTGGTACCTGGAGTTACAAACGCTTCGGGTTACAAACTCCACTAACACAGAAGTAGTTACAGATGGGTAGCCGTGTTGGTCTGCCGTAGTCAAAACAAAATAAAAAAATTCCTTCCAGTAGCACCTTAAAGACCAACTAAGTTAGTTCTAGGTATGAGCTTTCGTGTGCATGCACACTTGGTATCTGAAGAAGTGCGTGGTATCTGAAGAGGTGTGCATGCACACGAAAGCTCATACCTAGAACTAACTTAGTTGGTCTTTAAGGTGCTACTGGAAGGAATTTTTTTATTTTGTTTTAACACAGGAGTAGTATCTCGGGTTACGAACTTTGCCCCAGAATGGAAATCACGCGCCAGTGGCACGGCAGCAGCGGGAGGCCCCATTAGCGAAAGCACACCTCAGGTTAAGAACAGTTTCGGGTTAAGTACGGACCTCTGGAACGAATTAAGTTCATAATCTGAGGTACCACTGTACTCTATTCCGAACTTAAAATGGGAAGCGTAATGCTGGTGGTCATCAAAAGAGGTTTAAAGACTGTCTCAAGGCAAATCATTAAAAATGTAGTATAAACACCAACAACTGGGAAACACTGGCCTGCGAGTGCCCCAGTTGGAGAACAGCCTTGACCAAAGGTGTCATGGGCTTTGAAGACACTGAAACTCAGGACGCAAGGGAGAAACGTGCTAAGAGGAAGGCACGCTTGGCAAATCCACACCGTGGTCAACTCCCGCCTGGAAATCAATATCCCCACTGTGGAAGGGGTCACTTACGGACTCATTGTTAAAACTGTGTTTATAGAATACAATCTTACCCGACTACGAGGGATCGCCAAAGAAGAAGATCAAGGGAAGTAATAGTGCCACTGTATTCTGCTCTGGTCAGACCTCACCTGGAGTACTGTGTCCAGTTCTGGGCACCACAGTTCAAGAAGGACACTGACAAACTGGAACGTGTCCAGAGGAGGGCAACCAAAATGGTCAAAGGCCTGGAAACGATGCCTTATGAGGAACGGCTAAGGGAGCTGGGCATGTTTAGCCTGGAGAAGAGGAGGTTAAGGGGTGATATGATAGCCATGTTCAAATATATAAAAGGATGTCACATAGAGGAGGGAGAAAGGTTGTTTTCTGCTGCTCCAGAGAAGCGGACACGGAGCAATGGATCCAAACTACAAGAAAGAAGATTCCACCTAAACATTAGGAAGAACTTCCTGACAGTAAGAGCTGTTTGACAGTGGAATTTGCTGCCAAGGAGTGTGGTGGAGTCTCCTTCTTTGGAGGTCTTTAAGCAGAGGCTTGACAACCATATGTCAGGAGTGCTCTGATGGTGTTTCCTGCTTGGCAGGGGGTTGGACTCGATGGCCCTTGTGGTCTCTTCCAACTCTATGATTCTATGATTCTAAAAAGAAAGGGTGGCGATGTTCCATCTCCACTGCTGGAAGCAGTGAGTTTCCAAATGCTGGGAATCACAAGCAGGGAGAATGTTGTTGTGCCCACGTCCCCCTTGCATGCTTCCCACAGGCTGGCCACTGTGAGAACAGGATGCTGGACTCGAAGGGTCTTGTCTTGATTCAGCAGGTCTCTTCCGAACATGTCAGTCTTTAAGATTATGACTGAACCATACCTTCACAGCTCTTCTACTCCTTGCCCTGCACTGCCCCCATGGTTTTCGCCTGCCTTGCCTGCCTTTCCCTCGCTCGTTTTCACGCAGACTTCATGTTCAAAGCATGTTTTGCAATGCCCCAAGCCTTTCCCAGTTGCAAAGATAGATATCCATTGAAATATACTCGGAGTCGAGAGTGGATTTCATGCTCTTTATTCAGCTCATAGTGGGAGGAGGAATGGAAGTTCCCCCAGAATGTCTGCTTTATATGCATTGCGTGGCTATTCCCTCCCCCCCACAGGTGGAATAAATGAAGACAGCCGACACAGCAGAGTTTTGGTTAATGGGCAAATATGGCCACAACTTTATTGATTACAGGAAAGAAAGGTATTGGCTTTAGGCATTGGCCCCTAACCGACTATCCGGTCTAACCGGGAAGGGTTAAACACCAACAGGGGGAGCCACCCGAGATGCGTATCCCTAGGCGCTCCCCGAGGGGTTACCGCTCGGGGGCGCGCTTTAGGCCCTAGCCTCCGTAGGTTTCGGACGAGGCGTCGCCCCTCAGAGTCCTTTAACGAACTACCCTTCAAGCATTGGGGGAGGTGATGGCGTTCCTCCCCCCCAACCTCTTCTGCATGACAATACCCCCGGCCAATGCCTACCGCCAAAAACCGAATGAGTTGTGACAATTTGCTACGAGGTAGGCGAAAAAACCAAGTGGCTCCCTAAACCAGCCAATTAGCCAAATGGAAAAACTCCTACCAGGCCCCTTGCGGCGACCAGCCGAAGCCCGTAGCAAGGTCAGGGGCAAACCTAAAGGGCGGGTGGGTGGGAACCGCGTCGTCTCCGAAGGGAAAAGGGGCGAGCCAAGGGCTGCCCCGACCTTAAGTGGCCTTACCAAGGTCCGCCCCGCCGCCAGCCGATTGGCTGGCGCCACAGGGGATGCTAATTGAGGGGAATCCTTGCCTCCCACGAGGCTGACGCCAGCCTCGCGGGAGCGGGTGTGGGCGGGGTCGTGATCCCGCAACCCCCCCTCCTCCTGACGATCGGAAGGGGCATTATTTACACAATGGGCCCCATGTGATTGGCTAATTCTGGGATTCTCCTGTAGGCCAATCAGGTTGTGGATTCACTTCCACCTGGAGCTGGATTGGGTGACTCCTGTGGACCAATCAGACTGCTGCATTCTGGATCCTATTCAACTCAGTACATAACGCCCATCATGCAGACCTCTCAAGGGTGATCGATAGGAAGCAGATGCCAAGGAAATCCTTTTGCGAATCTAACACGTTCCATGATATGACAGGTCATTGGTTCAGCTCGCCAAATGAATCCACTGGCAATTTTCCGGAAATGAACAGCGGGGCTTTTATTTATGCAAACAGATGGCTGCAGATAACATTGTTGATTGTACCTGATACGCCTCAATGGTCGAAAGGCCCAATCATACAAGAATAATAACAATATTAGCAATAATGATAATAATAATGGCTATCACCGTTCCACCTCTTGCAAAGCATCAACACCGCAAAGGACAAAAGAAACAAACATATTCAGAGTGGACAATGGAGGAAAAACACAGAACAGGACAGCCAAGATAAATTGGAAACCCATCAAGTGCTGCCTTGGCAGAAAACATTGCCAGTTTGTCACCTGGGGAGGAATTTAGAGTCCGCAAAACATGCCATCGGAACAATGAGGGTGTCTGTCTTTTTCTCCCTACTCTGCTATCTCAACAGATATCAAGGTTAGACTCACCGGGAAACAATTGTGTTGAGATTCTGTGTAATAAGAGATTGTGGCATGAATGCAGCTGGGAAAGGCTGGCTCTCCTTGATTAATGTTCCTCACCTTGCAAGGAATTTAATACCTGCCGGTGTGCTGGGCTTGTATATGCATAAATAAGAGCTGGAAAGTGTTCAGGAAAGGGCAACCGAAATACTTGGTGGAGGATGGAGTGCCTCCCTTGTGAAGAAAGGTCGTGGCGTCTGGGACTTTTTAGTTTGAATAAAAGGTGAGTAAGAGGTGATCACTGCAGATGGTGACAGCAGTCACGAAATTAAAAGACGCCTGCTTCTTGGGAGAAAAGCCATGACAAACCTAGACAGCATCTTAAAAAGTAGAGACATCACCTTGCCGACAAAGGTCCGTATAGTTAAAGCTATGGTTTTCCCAGAAGTGATGTATGGAAGTGAGAGCTGGACCATAAAGAAGGCTGATCACCGAAGAATGGATGGTTTTGAATTATGGTGCTGGAGGAGACTCTTGAGAGTCCCATGGACTGCAAGAAGATCAAACCTCTCCATTCTGAAGGAAATCAGCCCTGAATGCTCACTGGAAGGACAGATCCCTGAAGCTGAGGCTCCAAGACTTTGGCCACCTCATGAGAAGAGAAGACTCCCTGGAAAAGACCCTGATGTTGGGAAAGATGGAGGGCACAAGGAGAAGGGGACGACAGAGGACGAGATGGTTGGACAGTGTTCTCGAAGCTACCAGCATGAGTTTGACCAAATTGCGGGAGGCAGTGGAAGACAGGAGTGCCTGGCGTGCTCTGGTTCATGGGTTCACCAAGAGTCGGACATGACTAAATGACGACAACAGGATGGAGAGTCTCAGTGCATTAACCACTCTCACCCCCAGAAGATCTTGGTTCTCCATTAGTCAAAGCAAGCAGGTCTCTGTGTCTCCAGCTTCCACCTGCTACCAGCTTGGCTCACACACAACTTTCTGGCAATTGTTCTCCTTTCTACCTAGCAGCTAGGTATTGGGGGGTTGGGTGGGGAGGGAAGGTCCACATATTACCCTGGATGACACCATAACTTAGCTGTAGCTCTTGCAACCAAGTTCATTCTTTTGAGACACTGATGAGGACACTTGGATGGCCAGCTAAAGCCATTTCCGACCTGGGAGGAGAGGGGTTGCGAGCAAAACCCTCCTCCCACACGCACGGGGGCAGGACCTTGCCCCCGCATGAACAGGGAATCCCCGGGCGTGCCTTCCACCCTGTCCGCCAATCGGCGGGCCAGAGAAGTGTGGCCTAGCCCATTTAAGGCCAGGCACGCCCAGGGACTGCCCTCTTTCCCCTTTCCCGGCTGAGCGGTTTTCCCATCCCACCCACCCATTAGGTTTAGCTAGCTATGACCTTGCTATGGACTCCGGTTGGTCGCCGCAAGGGGGCTGGTAGGAATTTTTCCAATTTGGCACACTTCAAGCCTTTTGGTTTTTTTGCCTACCTCGTAGCAAACGTCACAGCTTCCACAGTATTGGCGGTTAGGCATTGGCAGGGGTTAATTGTTATGCAAATGAATGGGGGGAAGGAAGTGCCATCACCTTCCCCAATGAAAAGGGGTAGTCCAGTAGAGGACTCCGGGGGGTGTTGCCTTGTCCGAAGCCTAGGGAGGTCAGGGCCCCCGGCACACCCCCGAGCGGTGACACCCCTGGGATCCTAGTTGGCGTACTTCAACAGGACTCCCATGGCTTGTGGATAACCCTTCCTGGTTTCCATGCCGGGTAGTCGATAGGAGCCAATGCCTAAGACCAATACCTTCCAATTCTGTAATCAATAAAGTTGTGGCCTTTTTATGCCCATTAACCTTAAATAACGTGTCCAGTGTCTTCATTTCTCATGGGGAAGGGGACTTGTCACACAAGGTCATTTCCTCAGAAAGAAACTTGTCTGACCAGCTCAGCAACAGAATCCTGTGTTAGATTCTAACGGTCCCTGGGCACAGCCCCCCCCCCAAAAAATTGGAAGGGATTCAGGGAATCATCTAGATGGAACACCCCCAGCCCACACTAAGACTTCTAAGAAATAATAACAATCAAATTCTATCCCTCGCCCCTCTTCCGTTGGCTTCCTGACTTCCTCTTTGGTTGTGTGAGAATCGTTGGGTCTCTGCAGGATCTTGCCCAAGACTTGAGCTTCCTTCTTGAGAATACGACATCAGGGGAAGCGAGTCCTGGGACTCGTGGCGCTAAACATCCTGCTGACCTCATGAGATGTGGGTTTTGTGGGCTTTGGGTTTTTTTTTGCTCATTATTCTGTTCTACGGCTGCTGGACTTTGCCCAGGAAGAAATGCACCCAAGGCTTTTCAAAATGGTTAACTCTGCGCCGCCACCCCCCCAAAGTAGTCAACCATTAGCTTGCAGGGGAGACCATATCCGGCAAGATGCTTTGGTGCCAAGTCACACAGCCCAGTGCTCATTATGTTTTCCTTTAACCACAACTCATCCGGTCTGGTTAATCTTAACCCAGAAGACCTAGAATGAGCCGGGTTCATTATATATATTAAAAAGGCATTGCCACCTTCCTTTTCTTCAGAACTGTTTCTTTTTCTTTTTTATTGGCTGTGCAAAAAAGCTCATCCGCTATTAGTCACAAAGTGTCCCTTTCCTTACTTCTCACACACTGATCTCCATGTCCCTTGTGTCTTAATAAGGGCAAAGTTAAGCTCTGACAGACGGTGGTCGCCAATGAGGGCCTTCTCGGTGGTGGCGCCCGCCCTGTGGAACGCCCTCCCATCAGATGTCAAGGAAATAAACAACTACCTGACTTTTAGAAGACATCTGAAGGCAGCCCTCTTTAGGGAATGTTTTTAATGTTTGGTGTTTTATCTTGTTTTTAATATCCTGTTGGGATCCACCCTGAGTGGCTTGGGAAAGCCAGCCAGATGGGCCGAGTATAAGTATCTATTCTTCGGCGATCAGCCTTCTTCATGGTCCAGCTCTCACTTCCATACATTCGCACTTCCATACACACGGTCAGGCTGTAGATATGTGTAAATAAAACCATATATCCTGAAGACACCACAGTCTCTGCTGACCTTCATTCCAAGGAATCTGAGCCTGTGTAAGTGCCTGGGACCCTTGGGATATCTCACCGCTCAGAGATTGATGTGATGTGTAGGAGTATTTATAACCCACCCTGTCAACTGAAGGTCTCTGTTTGGAACTAGGCACAAAGTACCATCAAAAGGTTCCCAGGCAAGTATGAAACAAAGCGAAATTCCCCATCCAAAATCAGTTTCCTCAAGAGCTGTTTGACAGTGGAATGGACTCCCTCTGGAGACTGTGGCCTCTCCTCCACTGGAGGTTTTTAAGCAGAGGTTACAATGGTTTTGTTTCTTTAAAAAAAAAAAGTTTAGGGGTACTCTCACTTTGACTCAAGAAAATAACCATTTTACAGTTCAAATTGGGAAAAATAAATACAGTGGCACCTCGGGTTACATACGCTTCAGGTTACAGACTCCGTTAACCCAGAAATATTACCTCGGGTTAAGAACTTTGCTTCAGGGTGAGAACAGAAATTGCACGGCGGCAGCAGGAGGCCCCATTAACTAAAGTGGTGCTTCAGGTTAAGAACAGTTTCAGGTTCAGGTTCAGAACGGACCTCCGGAACGAGGTACCACTGTACAGTAGATGAACAAAAGTTCAAAGATTCACAAAATGTTTAGGGGTATGTGTACCCCTGTGTACCCCCCAGAAAAAAAGCACTGAGAGGTTGGATGGCTGTCTGTCATGGATGCTTTAGCTGAGATTCCCAAATTGCAAGGGGTTGGACTGCGTAACACTCTTACGCTCCTTTCCAACTTTACAATTCTGTGATTCTATCATTCTAAGTCCAAAGAAATACATTTTCTGTATGACCCAATGCCTGCTGAATAATCTAATTAAGGATGGACGGACCTGACAATTTTGGTTTCTTTCAGCTTTGCATATTTCCACTCTTAAATTCAGTTCTCCACAATTCCACAGCAATTCATGAAATACAGAGAGAGAGAGAGAGTTCATGAACTGCCGTGGAATTATATATCCTCATGATTTTTTATATATGAGGATATATATATATATACATAAAGGTAAAGGTACCTCTGCCCGTCAGGGCCAGTCGTGACCGACTCTAGGGTTGCGCGCTCATCTCGCTCAAGAGGCCGGGAGTCGGCGCTGTCCGAAGACACTTCCGGGACACTTCCGGGTCACATGGCCAGCGTGACGAAGCTGCATCTGGCGAGCCAGCACCAGCGCTGCACACGGAAACACCGTTTACCTTCCCGCTAGAAAGCGGTCCCTATTTATCTACTTGCACTTAGGGGTGCTTTCGAACTGCTAGGTGGGCAGGAGCTGGGACCGAACGACAGGAGCTCACCCCGCCGCGGGGATTCGAACCGCCGACCTTTCGATCAGCAAGTCCTAGGCTCTGTGGTTTAACCCACAGCGCCACCCGCGTCCCATATATGTACATATATATGTACATATCTATGTACATATCTATCTCTCTATCTCTCTATCTCTCTATCTATCATGTATCTATCTATCTATCTATATCTATCTATCTATCTATCTATCTATCTATCTATCTATCTATCTATCATCTATCTATCTATCTCTATCTATCTATCTATCTATCTATCTATCTATGTATCTATCTATCTATCTATCTATCTATCTATCTATCTATCTATCTATCTATCTATCTATCATCTATCTATCATCTATCTATCATCTATCTATCTATCTATCTATCTATCTATCTATCTATCTATCTATCTATCTATCTATCTATCTATCTATCATCTATCTATCTATCATCTATCATCTATCTATCATCTATCTATCTATCTATCTATCTATCTATCTATCTATCTATCTATCTATCATCTATCTATCTATCATCTATCTATCTATCTATCTATCTATCTATCTATCTATCTATCTAATCTATCATCTATATCTATCTATCTATCTATCTATCTATCTATCTATCTATCTAATCTATCTATCTCCTCATGATAAATTGTTAGCATTTTAATTCATGCATCTCCCAATATACACATATATTTTTTGCAAGCAATTCCCCCTAATACGATGCATTTTTGTATGCTATATTCACAAATTGATGCATTTTCACTCACAGTTTCCTCTACTGTATGTATTTTTGATCATGTTTCTTAGGTGATGAAGTTTCTGTATGACTATTGAGCTTACAAAAGTTACACCACTGAAAGACACTTCCTGGCCAATTTTGACAGAGACTGGCAGGCTTTCAAAACTTCAGAGGTCGAGACAGCATCCACATAATGGAAACCTTGAGTTAGACCCTTTTGCTCTGACTTCTTGAGATATCTCTGGCAGGAACCAGAAAGGAAATCAATCTAAATTTGAAGAGACCACCAAATGGATATGATTCCGAGAAAGTCAAAAGAAAACCTAAGAGTCACTGTGAGGCAGTTGGAAGGAATTCTAGGAAACACAAATCAGATTTTTAGACTTGCGGTGGGTGGGAGGAGAGATAATCTCACTATCTGGGTCATCACCAAATGAATAAATGTGCTGCATAAATCCATAGTAAAAGTTATTTTTAATTAAATGTTTCCTCTGCAGAGCTAAAACAGGCACAGGAATGTGGGAAGAAGAAACCGTTGCATCTTAGATTGGCACCATTAACTTTGTGAGCTGTTGGAGGAGACTGGAAACAAACATAAGTTGGAAAAAAAAATCTCAGTTGGCTTGTGTTACACTGATGAAACTGCCATTCTCTGCATTGCAGGTTGGACTGGATGACATTCTGGGATAGCTTACCACTATATGGTTTTATGGGACGTGGGTGGCGCTGTGGTCTAAACCACAGAGCCTAAGGCTTGCCGGTCGGAAGGTTGGAAGTTCGAATCCCCGCGACGGAGTGTTGCTCTGTCCCAGCTCCTGCCAACCTAGCAATTCGAAAGCATGCCAGTGCAAGCAGATAAATAGGTACCACTGTGATGGGAAGGTAAACAGCACCACCCACATCCCTCCCATCAGGGGCAGGCTGTTCTAGCCCCTCTCGGTTGCGTTCTGGCACCTTTCAGGTGTGCACCAGTCTAAGAGAAAGAGAGAGGAGTTTAGGGTGAATTCTGGCACTTTTTTTTTTCTGTGTCCAGGGCAGCTGTTTGGCAGCTCCATCTGGTACGCAGGCTGAGACCCTACCTGCCTGCAGACTGTCTCACCAGAGTGGTGCATTAAGTGGTTATCTCTCGCTTGGACTACTGCAATGCGCTCTACATGGGGCTACCTTTGAAGGTGACCCAGAAACTACAACTAATCCAGAATGCGGCAGCCAGACTGGTGACTGGGAGCGGCCACCGAGACCATATAACACTGGTCTTGAAAGTCCTACACTGGCTCCCAGTACGTTTCTGAGCACAATTCAGTGTTCGTGCTGACCTTTAAAGCCCTAAACGGCCTCGGTCCAGTATACCTGAAGGAGCGTCTCCACCTCCATCGTTCTGCCCAGACACTGAGGTCCAGCTCCAAGGGCCTTCTGGCAGTTCCCTCATTGCGATAAGCCAAGTTACAGGGAACCAGGCAGAGGGCCTTCTCGGTGGTGGCGCCCGCCCTGTGGAACGCCCTCCCACCAGATGTCAAAGAGAAAAATAACTACCAAACTTTGAGAAGACATCTAAAGGCAGCCCTGTTTAGGGAAGCCTTTAATGTTTAATGGGTTATTGTATTTTAGTGTTTTGTTGGAAGCCGCCCCCAGTGGCTGGGGGGACCCAACCAGATGGGCAGGGTATAAATAATAAATGATTATTGTTATTATTATTGAAAAATAGCACTGCCCATCACCTTTCACCCTCGCCTTTCAACTTGGACTGGGGACCTTTCAAATCACAAGCCCTGCCACTGAGATACAGTCACCAACCCTGGTAGAAACATCTCGCCGGCTTATGAGAACGGATGTTCGAGGACTGCTGTCACTGTTGCAACATGAGAGCGCAGAATTCACCAGGGTCCATGTAGCAAGAGATATGTGAGCACAGAAAGGAAATGCCGGTGGAAGTAGGAGAACCAGCTTCTTGCGTATGGGGTGGTGGAAGAAACCCAGGTACCTTAGCATTGGGAAATTGAAGGGCATGTTGACAAAAGTGTCAGAGACGTTTCCGAGTTCCTTCTGAATGACAAGCTGCTGCCTTTTCAGAAGGCGAACTCCCTGGGGTCAGCCTGCACATTGCAAGCCTCCCTTGCTGAATATTTCTTCACATTGCCCCTTCTTAAAGTTGAGTAATTGTGGCTTAGAGGACACAGTATCTGGGCCTCTACTGCATTGCTCAGACACGTGGCTCCCACATGCAAGGAATCTTTTGACATACTTTCCCCTAATAAGGCACATTTCGCTGCATGTTTATCTACCATTATTTTGCTCTAAAGTGCACTTCAGAGAAATGTGAATGTTGGAAGATTCAGAACTGATAGAGCAAAGCCCTCCTCCACGCATCATGTAATTAAACCATGGAACTTGCTGCCACATGATGGCCACCAACTGAGATGGCTTTCAAAAAGGATTGGATAAATTCATGCAAGAGGGGGCTGTTGATGGCGGTGCTGTGGGATAAACCACAGAGCCTAGGGCTTGCAGATCGGAAGGTCGGCGGTTCGAATTCCCGTGATGGGGTGAGCTCCCGTTGCTCGGTCCCTGCTCCTGCCAACCTAGCAGTTTGAAAGCACATCAAAGTGCAAATAGATAAATAGGTACCACTCTGGCGGGAAGGTAAACGGTGTTTCCGTGTGCTGCTCTGGTTCGCCAGAAGTGGCTTAGTCATGCTGGCCACATGACTCAGAAGTTGTACGCCGGCTGCCAGTGAGCCAGTGAGCCAAGCCCTATCTTTTAAAAACAGCAGAGATGAAATCAGTGTGATGAGATTGGCTTTGCTCTTTTTTAAAAAAAGTTAAAACCACACAAGGTGGCAGTATAGATTGTCAAAAGAGGTTTCGAGCCGGTGACCAGAGATTTAAAATAGCCTTATCCCAAGAGACCAGCTATGAGTTGGACTTCTGTTTCTCAGAAATGGATGCTCCACAACGGAGAAGATGTTCCATAGTATATGCTCAGTTTTCTGTACAAATCAGAATGAATTGAATTGAGCCTGAAAAAAAAGATCTCCTTACTTTCCCCCAGTGGTACTCTTGTTTGTACAATCCTGGGATCACACACAGATGACAACAAACTAGGACACCAAGATGGGAAATGTAGCCAGTGCCACTGAAGACAGGGATTCGAGACAACCTTAACAGATTGGAGAACTGGGCCAAAACCAACAAAATAAATTTCAATAGGGACAAATCTAAGATTCTACACAGCTGCACAAATATAAAATGGGGGACACCTGGTTTGCCAGTAATAAATGTGTCCACAGTCTGATGGAGCAGCAAAAATAGAAAGCTAATGCTATTCTAGGGTGCATCAACCAAAGTACAGTGGTACCTCAGGTTACAAACCTCAGGTTAATAATTTTACCTCAGGATGAGAACAGAAATCGTGCGGCGGCAACTGGAGGCCCCATTAGCTGAAGTGGTACCTCAGGTTAAGAACGGTTTCAGGTTAAGAATGGACCTCTGGAACGAATTAAGTACCTAACCCGAGGTACCACTATATAGTGTCCCAAATCAACGGAAGTAATAGTACTTTTATCCTGTGAACCGCCCTGAGACCTATGAGTATAGGGCGGTGTATAAATTTTAATAATAATAATAATAATAATAATAATAATACTTTTCTCTTCGGCCTTGGTCAGACCACATCTGGAATACTGTGTCTAATTCCAGGCACCACAATTTAAGAAGGATATTGACCCGCTGGAAGGTGTGTAGAGGTGGGAAACCAAGATGATTGAGGGTCTGGAAGCTAAGCCTTATGAGGGAGTTGGGCACGTTTAGCCTGGAAAAGAGGAGACCAGAGCAGGAGAAAACAAGCTGAAGATGGCTATCATATCTGCTCTCATTCTCCTCTTTTCAAGGTTATACATACCCAACTCCCTCATACTTGAACCAACAGCATCAAGCTTCAAGAAATGAGATTCTGACTAAACATCAAGAAGAACTCAAGGTCCCTTCCAAATCTACAATTTTACGATTCCAGGTGGGAAAGACTAGGGATAGGGGAACAGGCAAGGAGTCCAACAGTAGGTGGCGCCAGACAAGAGTCAATGGATTCTAGTTGTGTCCCCGTTTTTATTTTCACATAGGAGAACTTTTAGACCTCAACACACACCTCCTATCTGCTTGAAGTAGTTCAGGAAAAGCTGCACCGGTTGATTATCCAGTATTGATAAAGCTATCCGTCATTCTAGCCCTTCTCTACACGAGGTTTTGCAACTGAAAGCTTGCTTCCCAACTGCATACCAAGAGAGCTTTTGTGAGAGAGGGTCGATTGTGTTGTTTTTGATCCTTGGCAGCGTGTTCCCAATCTGTTAGTTACACAATCATTGCCTGGGAATTGGGGAGATGTAAATGTTGACTCCAGACTGCAAACGTTTGTTCCATAAAAGCGGTTATCATATTGTGTATAATAAGTTAATCGTGTTACCTAATCTCACACAGATTTGTTTAGGGCTCAGCAAAGAGATAGAGAGAGGCCAACAGGCTTTGATGCTCTTCCTTGTAACAATTTTGTGCGTTGCTTCATCTCCACAACTGAGATGTGGTACAGGATACTCCCAGGGACTGCTGGCTCTGTGTACAGGGCCCCCATCTGGTGAAAATTCAACCCACAGACAAAAGCTTCTCAGTTAAGAATACCTGAAATCTGCATAGACATCTCTCTTCATCACTAGTTCCCCTTTACAGGTAGGTAGCCGTGTTGGTCTGCCGTAGTCGAAATAAAATAATAATAATAATAATAATAATAATAATAATAATAATAATAATAAATTCCTTCCAGTAGCACCTTAGAGACCAACTACGTTTGTTACTGGTATGAGATTTCGTGTGCATGCACACTTCTTCAGATAAACTGGAACAGAAGTCACCAGACCTTTATATATAGTGAGAGTGTGGGGTGGCCCGTATAGAGTCCTTACGTGGGTTCCTTGTTGGCAGGAGAAAATATTAGAGGCCAACCAGAGAATATTGAGAAGCAAAGCAGCTAGTAAGCCTGATCTTTATTGAACTGTTACAACAGGGTGCTCCCCTCACACGCAGGAGAAGGAGGAGGACCCCAAACAAAGGTGTGCCTGCCCTTATATAGACATTTTTAATTCCCTGCCCTGGAGCCCCAGACCACCCCTCCATACATCATACACTCATCACAGAAGGGGTGTTACCCAAGACCACCCCCACAAACATCATACTTACCTCACAGAAAAGGTGGTCTACAACAGAAATTTGAATGTTGTTTTTCCTGTCTGCCAGGTTATCTGATAATGCCTTATCTGGTTGACTTTCCTGGTAGTCTGGCCATTCCTTTGAGATGGTGATTACCCAATTGCTGCCGTCCCTCCTTGCAGAGCAAACATTTGGTCAGTTTGGGAGTCAAAATAGTTTCAGGGCGCTCTTCCTGTGCTGCTCCAGAGATGTGGTCCACATATCTATGTACATGCTTGGTTGGTACATTTATGAACATTTATTATATACAGTGGTACCTCGGGTTAAGTACTTAATTCGTTCCGGAGGTCTGTTCTTAACCTGAAACTGTTCTTAACCTGAAGCACCACTTTAGCTAATGGGGCCTCCTGCTGCCGTCGTGCCGCTGGAGCACAATTTCTGTTCTCATCCTGAAGCAAAGTTCTTAACCTGAAGCACTATTTCTGGGTTAGCAGAGTGTGTAACCTGAAGTGCATGTAACCTGAGGTACCACTGTATATAAGACTTTAATTTTTTTTGTTACAATGTTTAGTCAGAATCCCCTTTCTTTTCATTCGAATCTATTGATTCAGGTTCTATTCTCCAGAGCAGGAGTAAACATGTTTTCTCCATCTTCCATGCGGCAGCCCTTGAGATATTTGAAGATGGCTCTTATATCTCCTCTCAGTCTCCTCTTTTTCAGCCTTCCTGTTTTTCTCGATGTACCAATTCAGTAAGCTCACATAGCAAAGCAACCCAACCCAATTCGTCCCTCTACCCTTCTTCTTAGTTTGTCTCTTCCCCTCTCCCTTGACCACCGTTTCAACGTTCCTGGGCAACCCTGATTCCAACAGTGAACGATTCAGTCATTACTGATGGGCAGCAAAATATTTAGACACCTTCCTCGCCAAGGGGAAAACTTTCCAGCGCTGGCGTTTGCTGCTGCTCAGTTTCTCTGGCCTGAAAACTGGTCCAGATTTCACCCCAAGGTTGCACAACAAAGGTTGCTGAGGCGAAAGTTGCAGCAAGAACAGAGGCACGCAATGGTTTTGAAACCTGCATACGTTATGTAAACGGAACAGATACACGTCCCTTATTTTGCATGGTGCTGCCTTTTTTAAACAGAAAAGGAAAGGAAGAAGAAATGCATTTCAGAAAAGTTGCAAAAATTATCTTGCTTGCAAGGAATGGGAAGGGAGAAGGAACAGAAGAAACTACCATGAAAATCTCAGTCAGCCACCTTTCTGGTTTTTGAGATTTCTGCAGCCATCGTCTACACATCATTTCAAATAACTCAGGGTTTTCTGTGTACAGCTTCCCTTTTAAGAATTCAGCAGAAATTGACACACAGAATTCGCAATCAGGAGGAGACAAAGTACCAAAAATAATGGAGTAAATTTATGGTTTATTAAATATACTCAGAGTCGCAAAGTGATTTCATGCTCTTTATTCAGCTCATAGTGGTGAGGAGGAATGGATGAAAGTCCCCTCAAAGTATCTGCTTTATATACATTATTTACACAATAGGCTGCACATGATTGGCTAATTCCGGAATTCTACTGTAAGCCAATCAGGTTGTGGATTCACTTCTATCTGGAGCATGATTGGGTGGTTCCTGCCAACCAATCATACTGCTGCATTGTTCTAGGACCAATCAGACTGCTGCATTCTGAATCCTATTGCCTTTTGGATCCTATTGTTCTAGGACCAATCAAACTGCTGCAGTTTGGATCCTATTCGACTCAGTACATAACAGTTTATATAAGTGAGAATTGTACAAATATGAAAACATTGGCAGGATTGAAATAAATCTCATGTCATGGTATAATTTATAATTAAAGAATCTGTAAACTATACAATGGAATAGGAAAACTGGTGGAAGGGAAGGACGGAAACTAATGGATCTATGAAACACAAAGTAGGATACATGTAACAAGATGTGATGTTTTGGTGGTGGGTGGTGTGGGTTGGTTGGTGATTGTAACTTTCAATAAAAATCATTAATAATAATAATGAAAGAATTCAGCTGGCGTTTACTACCATTTGTGTTTCAGCAAGTTTCTGTCCTCCATTTTGCGATGTTCAGCTGTTTAAAAAAATATTTTTTAGCTGTTTGAATTTGTAAACCACCTTGTGACATAAATAAAAAGCAATTCATAAATGAACAAATTAATAATATATTCCATGTCATAAGGTCTAGAAACTTAGTTTGTTTTCATAAATGAAAGCTGATGAGGCTATTAGGAAGCTGAACGTTGTGGGCCAGAAGAATCTCACACAACCCCCCTTTTTTTCCTTTTCCTCAGAAACACTTTCCTCTGTTTACTAGGCGTAGTTGAAATCTTATTGAACGGGATTTAACTCTTTAAGTTCATATTCATGGTTGAGCTACAGGGTCAGGTAAAGTCAGGACAGGAAGACTTCAGAAAGAAGATCGGGGGCGGGGGATGCATGTCTGATCGCTCTCCCTACACATTTTTAAAAAGCCCTGTCTGTGAAAAGCTAGCATGTCAAGGATATGGAATCTATGTTCTATGGAACATACCGTATTTTTCGCCCCATAGGACGCACTTTTTCCCCTCCAAAAATGGAGGGGAAATGCGTGTGCGTCCTATGGGGCGAATGCAGGCTTTCGCTGAAGCCTGGAGAGCGAGGGGCATCGGTGCGCACCGACCCCTCTCGCTCTCCAGGCTTCAGGAAGCTATCCGCAAGCCTTGGAAGCCCGGCAGGAGTTCCCGCGGGCTCACAAGGCTTGCAGGCAGTAGCCTGCAGCCCCGGCGAGTGTCCGTAAGCCTTGCGTGCCTGGCGGGAGGTCCCGCCAAGCGCGTGAGGCTTGGGGCGGCAGCCTGCCGCCCGAAGCAAGCAGAGCCCTCCAGAGGGCTCCCCGTGCTTCGGGCAAGCGTCTGCAAGCCTTGCGTGCCTGGCAGGAGGTCCCGCCGGGCGCGCGAGGCTTGGGGCAGCAGCCTGCCGCCCGAAGCACGCGGAGCCCTCCGGAGGGTGCCCCGTGCTTCAGGCAGGTGTGCGCAAGGCTTGGGGCAGCAGCCGCGGCTGGGGGAAAAATAATTTTCTTTTATTCATTTCCCCCCCGAAAAAATGAGGTGCGTCCTATGGGCCGGTGTGCCCTATAGGACGTAAAATACGGTAGTTTATGACAAGCTTAAAAAAATGTTTAAGTATAACTTTATGACAAATACAGAAGCTTTTCTACTAGGGATAATGGTCACAGGTATAGCAATAGAAGATCAGAAAATATTCCTCTATGCCACAGGAGTGGCAAGGATCCTAATTGCTAAAAACTGGAAAAAAAGAAATTGTGCCAACAAAAAAGGAATGGCAAGACAAACTGTTAGAGTATACTGAACTGGCTAGATTAACAGAGGCAATTAGAGATCACACTAGACAAGAGTTTCAAAAAGCATGGGGAAAATACAGAGAATACCTCACAAAACAGTGCCCTCAAATACATACCTGGACTTGTTTCGATTAATGTCTGCAGGAGACTTTGTGGATATTTAAGTTATAATTAGAAAAATCTTAATAATTAGTCATAAAGGAAACATTTTATAAGAAGTAAATAAGGAGGCCAGATACAGGATAAAGGAAGTCTTTTATTTGGTTGTTTGTATTGTCGTATGTTATGATTATTGTTTATTATGTTCGGGTTTAATGAGGGTGGATTTCTGTATTGGGGGTGGGGGGGTTATGTTATGTTGTAAATAAAATTCCCAATAAAAATAAAAATTAAAAAAAGGATAAGGAATCTAATTTAGCCTTCTCCTTGAGATGCTACATTTCTGCATGCAATGCCTTTGCTGGGCATTCCACTCCTCCCAAATTCTGGTTTAATTAAAGTCCTCTTCAGACATTTTTTCTGGTTTGTGTTAGGCAGGGAACATTCTGTTCTCATGGGGACAGCCTGCCTGCCAGTCAGCAATGCATGAACTGAGGTTAGGGGTGTTCTGAGCCAAGAAATTGTCACCATCTCTGAGGACCGTCCACACCACAACAGTTGCCACCAAAATGTAGCCCAATGTGAAATAAATTTGTGGCTCCCCCCGCAATCCTCCTTGAGGGAAGCCAAATAATGTTTCGAGAACATTAGCAATATTTCTCAGAGTTCTGTTCAGGCTGAAGTGAATTATTTTATTTATTTGTTCACTCACTGCATATATATATATCTCACCAAGGAGTTTAGGGGAATGTACATGACTTTCCCCGTCCCCATTCAATCCCTCACACCAACCCTGCAAGGCAGCCTGGGTGGAGAGACAGCGATTGACCCAAGATCACTGAGTGAAGATTTGAACCCTGATCTCCCAGGTTCGGGTGGCGCTGTGGGTTAAACCACAGAGCCTAGGACTTGCCGATGAGAAGGTCAGTGGTTCGAATCCCTGCGACGGGGTGAGCTCCTGTAGCTCAGTCCCTGCTCTTGCCAACCTAGCAGTTCGAAAGCACATCAAAGTGCAAGTAGATAAATAGGTACCACTGTGGTGGGAAGGTAAACGGCGTTTCCGTGTGCTGCTCTGGTTCGCCAGAGGCGGCTTAGTCATGCTGGCCACATGACCCGGAAGCTGTACGCTGTCTCCCTCGGCCAGTAAAGCGAGATGAGCGCCGCAACCCCAGAGTCGGTCATGACTGAACCAGGGGTCCCTTTACCCTTTACCTTTTTTACTCAATGAAAGACATACATTTAATGTGCAAACTTCACAACCGTCCCTCGCTGAGGTCCCCAAAGGAACAGGGCGTTGTTCTTAAAAGTCTGAGATGACTTAACCATGTGAACAAACCACTGTTGCTGTTCTTTGTGGAAGTAGATAAATAGGTACCGCTCCAGCGGGAAGGTAAACGGCGTTTCCGTGCACTGCTCTGGTTCACCAGAAGCGGCTTAGTCATGCTGGCCACATGACCCAGAAGCTGTACACTGGCTCCCTCGGCCAGTAAAGCGAGATGAGCGCCGCAACCCCAGAGTTGGCCATGACTGGACCTAATGGTCGGGGTCCCTTTACCTTTACCTTACTCCCAGATTCTAGTCCAACACTCTAACCATTGCACCATGCTGCCTTCCCACTGACTTGTCCTTCAGTCGAAATGCAAAGCAAATGTGGAGTTTCCCCCCCAGGGATTTTCAGGAGTTGACAGAAGAGTCCCAATAAAAGTCTAATAATTTCTCTGTCTGTTTGTGTTATTATCTCACCCTAACGAAGAACTGGAAGTTCTTCCTGGGTGGGGAAGGCATCCAGCGGAATTGATCAACAGCAGATTCTCGAGCAAGCAAAAAGAAAAGGGCCTCTCTCGCAAATACATTATTCTTTTATTGAATTAGCTGCCACGAGACGCAGTGACGGCCGATATCTTAGATGGCTTTAAAAGGGGATTCGACACATTGAGAGAGGAGAGGTCCATCGATGCCTCTAATGTGGAACTTCTAACTGAAGGCTGTTTCTGGGAATACACAAAGTGGGAGGTCCATTCCTTCCCGTCTCTGCTCTGGGACTTCCAAGAAGTATCTGGCCAACCAATTGTGGGATGTAAGATGTTGGACGATGGACCTTCAGTGATTTCAGAGGAGCCCAGAATTTCAAGAATACGGGCAACATCTTTCATATGTACTAAATCGCTTCCTACAAAATCAGCTTAGCTTAGCATCTTCCTGTGTATGTTGTCTTTTTTTTAAATAAATAATATTTATTAAAGTTTCAAAGAATTACAAAAAGAAAAAGAAAACAGAAAAAACAAAGTATAGAAAAATAAAAATAATTAAAAACAAAACAATCTTTACATGTCTTGTCTTTCATTTACTTGTTTCCCTGACCTCCTCACACCTCCTTTTTTTGTATTCTAGTTCAATTAGTTACTTCAGCAAATCCTTTCCATTTTTGCTTTTATCTTAATAATTTATCTTAATATATTGTAACTTTACATTCTCACCTATTCATAATCCAATTTTACCTAATTCTATAACATTACTGCTAAAACCACATAACTTCATTCCAGCATCCTTCTAACATTCCTTAATTTTACAATATTTCTGTAAATAGTCTTTAAATTTCTTCCAATCTTCTTCTACCTACTCTTCTCCCTGGTCTTGGATTCTGCCAGTCATTTCCGCCGGTTCCATGTAATCCATCACCTTCATCTGCCATTCTTCCCGGGTGGGTAGATCTTGTGTCTTCCAATACTTTGCGATAAGTATTCTTGCTGTAGCATACATAAACAAATTCCTATCCTTCTTTAACACCAACTGGCCGACCATGCCCAGGAGAAAGGCCTCTGGTTTCTTTGGAAAGGTATATTTAAATAGCTTTTTCATTTCATTATAGATCATCTCCCAGAAAGCCTTAATCCTTGGGCACGTCCACCAAAGGTGAAAGAATGTACCTTCAGTCTATTTACATTTCCAACATTTATTGTCAGGAAAATGATATATTTTTGCGAGCTTGACTGGGGTCATGTACCACCTGTATATCATTTTCATAATATTCTCTCTTAAGGCATTAGATGCCATAAATTTCATACCTGTGGTCCATAACTGTTCCCAGTCAGCCAGCATGATGTTGTGTCCAACATCTTGTGCCCATTTAATCATAGCAGATTTCACCGTTTCATCCTGCTTCCTGTGTATGTTGTCGGACAAGGGACGCAGGTGGCACTGTGGGTTAAACCACACAGCCTAGGACTTACCGACCAGAAGGCCTGTGGTTCAAATCCTCACGATGGAGTGAGCTCCCATTGCTCTGTCCCTGCTCCTGCCAACCTAGCAGTTCAAAAGCATGTCAAAGTGCAAGTAGATAAATAGGTACCGCTCCAGCGGGAAGGGTAAACAGTGTTTCCATGCGCTGCTCTGGTTTGCCAGAAGCGGCTTAGTCATGCTGGCCACATGACCTGGAAGCTGTACGCCGGCTCCCTTGGCCAGTAAAGCGAGATGAGAGCCACAACCCCGCCGGAACCTTATGGTCAGGTGTTCCTATGTTGTCGGACATCAGTCCTGGCCGTCATGGCTGATGGTCAGGGTTTAGGTTTAGGGGAGTTGTAGTCCAACATCCAGAGAGCCCCATATGCACAAATTTAGGACGGGGGACACCTGGCTACAGGTGAAAAGGGTCTAGGGGTCTTGGTAGACAACAAGATTAACACGAGTCCACAGTGTGATGCAGCAGCAAAAACAGCAAATGTGATTCTAGGCTGCATCAACAGAAGTATAGCACCCAGATCAGAGCCGGATTTACATATAAGCTAGGGCCTCACTCTCTTGGGGGCCACCAAAAACATTAAAGGAAAAAAACCTGGATGTACATTTCCAAAATATAAGAAAAAAACCAAATAAAACAAAACCTACATACAGCAACAGTGTTTTGTGTTGTGTAGGCTCCTATGGTGTAATTAATGGGCCCCGCCTGCTAGCCTGCTCCCTAAAATATCACTGGTTTGCTCCTTTCTATATATAAGGTGCCTACATTCTGCATGGACTGTTATGTGCAAATGGCTTTAGATACCTGTTAGGTCCATAAATTTCCATATAGCATATATTCAACACAAAAAACAGCGACAATTTGTTGTTGACAAAGGACAGAAAGGGCCCCATTACTTTCAGTAGCTTAGGGCCTCATCAAACCTAAATCTGGCCCTGATCCAGATCAAGGAAAGTCATAGTCCTACTCTATTCTGCCTTGGTCAGACCACACCTGGAATACTGTGTCTAATTCTGGGCACCTCAGTTTAAAAAGGATGTTGACAAGCTTGACAATGTTTAATAGGTTATTGTATTTTAGTGTTCTGTTGGAAGCCACCCAGAGTGACTGGGGAAGCCCAGCCAGATGGGCGGGGTATAAATAATGAATTATTATTATTATTATTATTATTATTATTATTATTATTATTAGCTGGAAGGTGTGCAGAGGAGGGTGACCAAGATGATCAAGAGTCTAGAAACCAAACATGATGAGAAATGGTTGAAGGATCTGGGCATGTTTAGCCCGAAAAAGAGGAGGCTGAGAGGAGACATGACAGCCATCTTCAAATATCTGAAGGGATGTCCGGTGGAAGATGGAGCAAGCTTGTTTTCCGCTGCTCTGGAGGGCATGATCTGAACTAATGGATTCAAATGTTGTTGTTTAGTCGTTTAGTCATGTCCGCCTCTTTGTGACCCCCTGAACCAGAGCACACCAGACATTCCTGTCTTCCACTGCTTCCCGCAGTTTGGTCAAACTCATGTTGGCAGCTTTGAGAACACTGTCCAACCATCTCGTCCTCTGTCGTCCCCTTCTCCTGGTGCCCTTCATCTTTCCCAACATCAGGGTCTTTTCCAGGGAGTCTTCTCTTCTCATGAGGTGGCCAAAGTATTGGAGCCTAAGCTTCAGGATCTGTCCTTCCAGTGAGCACTCAGGGCTGATTTCCTTCAAAATGGATAGGTTTGATCTTCTTGCAGTCCATGGGACTCTCAAGAGTCTCCTCCAGCACCATAATCCAAAAGCATCAATTCTTTGGTGATCAGCCTTCTTTATGGTCCAGCTCTCACTTCCAAACATCACTACTGGGAATACCATAGCTTTAACTATACGGACCTTAAGAGAAGAGATTCGGAAGTACTTCCTGATGGTAAGAGCTGGTCAGCGGTGGAAAGGACTTCCTCAGAAGGTGGTGGACTGCCCTCCATTGAATTTTCAGAATGGATGGCCATCTGCCAGGGATTCTTCAGCCGCGATTTGTGCACTGCAGAGGGTCAGACTAGATGAACCACGGGGTCCCTTCCAAGTCTATGGTTCTATGTGCATTCCATCATCACCCTAAAACATTCCTTAATGGAAGCAAAGTGAGCGCCTTCTGCCTTATTAACAGAAGCCGGTTAGCCCAGGCAGGAGGGAAAGAAAGAAAGAACATCGCTGAGTGCCTTGACTTGAGAGAAGTTAATAAATGTCTCAGCATGGAATGTGAACAGCGATGTGTTACCGTGGTTTCTGGCTGAACAACTTGTTAACAGCTGTGTCAATTGAGGACACTCAGATGGAGGCAACGCTGTACCCCTTTCAGATGGAAGGACAGTGCCAAAGCATTTTTTTCCCATCCAGTTTCCCAAAAGTTGTAATTAACAAAAGTTTCACCTCCCGCCCCCTCTGCCTTTTGTGTGTGTGCAATGCCAATGCAAAAACACACACACAAAAATCCCTTTCCCTTTAATAGCTTTTCTAAAGGCTCACAGTTATTACGGCCAGATCATTGAAAGTGTCAAAATGTTTAATTAAGTTTTGCGAAAAGGGAGAGACGGGAAAAGTGTTCCTGCAGGGGAGATGGGAGATTCGTTTGTGAATTGGTCTGGAGCTAATGGAACGAGAGGATGCTGATGTCATGGGGAGCCTTCGTTGTAATGCTGCTGTTCCGGCCATAGGTGGCGGTGTTGGGCAGTCGGTTATGTAAGGGCCTCTGTTCTTGACTCGATGTGTCAATCAGGCTGCTGTTCTGTCCTGTCTCCATTATGGCCTGGCATCATCGCCCAGCTGTGAGTCGCAGTTCCGGATTTACGTATAAGCTAAAGAAGCTATAGCTTAGGGCCCCGCTCCCTTGGGGGGGGGGATTTAAAGGAAAAAACCTGGATTTACATTTCCAAAATATAAGATAAAAAACAAATAAAATAAAACCTACATACAATAACTGTTTTCAAAGCTACCAGCATGAGTTTGACCAAGCTGCGGGAGGCAGTGGAAGACAGGAGTGCCTGGTGTGCTCTGGTCCATGGGGTCACGAAGAGTCGGACATGACTAAACGCCTAAACAACAACAACAAAAACATACAATAACAGTGTTTCAAGCCCTAAACAGCCTTGGCCCAGTATACCTGAAGGAGTGTCTCCATCCCCATCATTCAGCCCAGAGACTGAGGTCCAGCTCCGAGGGCCTTCTGGCGGTTCCCTCCCTGCGAGTAGTGAGGTTACAGAGAACCAGGTAGAGGGCCTTCTCGGTGGTGGCACCGGCCTATGGAACGCCCTTCTGTCAGATGTCAAGGAAATAAACAACTATCTGACGTTTAGAAGGCATCTGAAGGCAGCCCTGTTTAAGGAAGTTTTTCATGACTGATGTTTGAATGTATTTTTAATCTTTTGTTGGAAGCTGCCCAGAGTGGCTTGGGAAACCCAGCCAGATGGGCAGGGTATAAATATTATTAAATAATAATAATTATTATATTTTCTAAACACAATGCTCACAGTCCTAGTCTTTGCTAGATTTCTTTCCTAAGGAACTAAATGCTATCCAAAGAGCTCAGAATGGTCTAGCTCACACAAACTGTTACACCATGATTTCTTCAAGAAACCATAGGTTGTTGTTGTTGTTGTTGATGTTGATGATGATAATGATAATACCTGGGTGATATACTCTGGGCAGCTTCCAGCACACATCAAAACATGATAAAACACAGCAAACTATTAAACACAATAAACATAACTTTGAGTTGTTCCAGAGACTATCCTAGAATCATAGAATCATAGAGTTGGAAGAGACCACAAGGGCCATTGAGTCCAACCCCCTGCCAAGCAGGAAACACCATCAGAGCACTCCTGACATATGGTTGTCAAGCCTCTGCTTCAAGACCTCCAAAGAAGGAGACTCCACCACACTCCTTGGCAGCAAATTCCACTGTTGAACAGCTCTTACTGTCAGGAAGTTCTTCCTAATGTTTAGGTGGAATCTTCTTTCTTGTAGTTTGGATCCATTGCTCCGTGTCCGCTTCTCTGGAGCAGCAGAAAACAACCTTTCTCCCTCCTCTATGTGACATCCTTTTATATATTTGAACATGGCTATCATATCACCCCTTAACCTCCTCTTCTCCAGGCTAAACATGCCCAGCTCCCTTAGCCGTTCCTCATAAGGCATCGTTTCCAGGCCTTTGACCATTTTGGTTGCCCTCCTCGGGACACGGTCCAGTTTGTCAGTGTCCTTCTTGAACTGTGGTGCCCAGAACTGGACACAGTACTCCAGGTGAGGTCTGACCAGAGCAGAATACAGTGGCACTATTACTTCCCTTGATCTAGATGCTATACTCCTATTGATGCAGCACAGAATTGCATTGGCTTTTTTAGCTGCCGCATCACACTGTTGGCTCATGTCAAGTTTGTGGTCAACCAAGACTCCTAGATCCTTTCCACATGTACTGCTCTCAACCCAGGTGTCACCCATCTTGTATTTGTGCCTCTCATTTTTTTTGCCCAAGTGCAATACTTTACATTTCTCCCTGTTAAAATTCATCTTGTTTGTTTTGGCCCAGTTCTCCAAGAAACCATGGTTTGTATCCAATAAACCATGGTTTGTTCTTCTGAAACTTGATTTGTTTTCCAGTAGCTGGGTGATGATCTGGGATTGGAGTGGAGAAAGAAACCATGGTTAAGGAAGGGGGTGGGACTCACATAATGCCAAACCATGGTTAAAAAAAGAAAATCATGGTCTGTAAGCCAACAGCAAACCATGGCAGTAACAAACCATAGTTGAGACACTGGTCAGGGTTCACCCATAAAGCTAAGCCACAATTTATAGTTTCAGAAAACATGACTAAGCTTTGTGTGTGGCTCGGGCCCATATAACTTATGATTCTTTGGCTGAAAATTGCTCAACAGGGTATTTCGGAGAGCTCATTTGTCAGTCATTCTCGGTGCCTCCAAGGGAAAATTAGCATTTCAGCTAAAATTGAGTCACGCTCTTGCTAGACTAGACGTTCCACTGCAGACACTTATGAAAATGGAAATGGGGAAAAAATGTTCTCAATAATTTATTATGTAAATGAGACTCTTCATTGTCACAAGAGTCTCCTTTGTTCTATAAATCAATTGGAATGAATTTGATTTAAATAGATAGAACCTATAGAAAGATAATATATGGGGCTTTGAGTAACTGGTACAACCGGAGAGGGATTGCAGGAAGAATACTATGGAATAAAATAGGCTATAGACTATAAAGCATTTTGATATTTTGTATGATATGGTGATGGTGGTGTGTGTGTGTGTGTGTGTGTGTGTGTGTGTGTGTGTGTGAATAGAAAAAGCAAATCTTGCAGCCTGCCACAAAGGAATCATATTCTTCAACCTCCCTCAATTAACCAATAACTTGAAATCCAGACACCCCCCCCACTGCCCCCAAACTATTACTGCAAACTTTCACATCCACACGACTTTTTCCCCAACTCTTTACCTCTCTCTTCTAATCTAGCTATTAAAGATTAACGTGTCCTTTATCCTCAAGTTTTATGATAAAGGCAATTTCCCGGGAATTATGATTCTAAAGCACATATTTTCTCTCTCGCCCCCCCGCCCCGCCTTATTCCGCTTTGCGAGCTAAAACTGAAGCCTATTAATATCCCCGCAAATGAGCAGATGGAGCATTGATTCCATTATTCTGAAGACTTGGGAGCCTTTTCTCTCGTTTACTCAGCAAATGGCAGCTTGGTGAGCCGCGTGGGTTTTACTTAATCCCCCCTTTATCAGAAAGCTAAAGCGATTTATCAGGATTGCAAATGAGGCTTTATGGGGAACCTGGGAGAGAATGAAAGAGGCGTCTTGCATCAGACTTTCAGATCTGGGAAGATGGCCTTAGATGGGCAATTTCTGGTGCTGAGGAAGCGAGTCCCCGTGCCGCGCTGCGCCAGTTTACCGCAGCGCGCAGGGACTCACCGACTGGGCAACTCGGTTCGGGGGCAGCTTGTGGGCCGGTTAAACGACCCCTGTGGGCCGCTTGTGGGCCATGGGCCTTAGGTTGCCGGCCCCTGCAATAACCCCTCCTCCCCCAAGAACCACATTTTAAAAGGACATAGGATGTACATCAGGTCAACCAAAGGCCTGGTTAAAAAGGAACGTCTTTTCCCATAGCTGTCAACTTACAGATTTGAAAATAAGGGACCAGCAGCCTCGAAAATAAGGGATCAGCAGCCAAAATAAGGGATTTTCCAAGGAGCACAGGCATGTTCAACTTCTGAGCCCCTCTGAGCCAAAGGCAGAAAGCCCAGCCGGCAGCCAAACAAAGCCTCAAGCGGTGGTTCCCACAGCGCAGCAACCAGGCAAAGGGGATGCAGCAAGGAAAACCACTGTCACCTCTCTGCTGGGAAGTGCTGAGCAAAGGCGAGTCCCCAGGCAACGCGGCCAATTTGATTGGCACAAGGCATGCAAGCTCCACACCCCAGTCGTTCTTAGACTTCTTATTGGGTGAGCAACGCAGCCAAGCAACACAGTTGGAGCCTCCCTCCCTTCCTGGCCGGCAGGGAGGGAGGGAGAGGAGCTGCTTCCTTTGAAACCCGGGAAATTTAAGGGACATCTTCAATAAAGGACAGCAGTGGGACACGGCGCTGGGATAAGGGACTTTCCCGCTAAATAAGGGACAGCTGACAGCTATGTCTCTGCCTGGTGCCTCAAGGTGTATAATGAAGGCACCAGGCGAACTTCCCTGGGGATAGCATTCCACAGAGGGGGAGCTACTGCAGAGAGGGCCCTGTTCTCATGTTGCCACCCTCCAGACCTCTCGAGGAGGCGGCACACGAAGGAGGGCCTGAGAAGATGATCTCAGGGTCCAGGTAGGTTCATATGGGAAGGGGCGGTCCTTGAGGTATTGTGGTCCAGAGCCATTTAAGGCTTTCCTTTCCTCCCAATCCTATGATTCCGTGAAACGCAAAGTAATTTGAATTTCTCCTCCCTTCACTTTCGTGTTGCATCTAGTTTAGCTTCTTAACCACCATTTTTCTTTTTTTAATAACTGTTTTATTCAAAATAAAAAACAAAACATATTATCCAGAAACATATCATTCTTATTTCCCCCCATTTTTCCTCCCTCCCCTCCCTCCCCCCAGAACCCACCCACCCCCACCCCCCAACTTCCCTCAGTTCCTGTCTTTGGTTTCTCTAAGAATGCTGTTTTCTGCATGTTATGCAGTTGTATAGATCCTCAAACTATTTAGCTGATTATTATCAATAAAAAGTTTGTGAATGTTTATTCAAAGCCAGCCGAGGAGTCCGGTCCGCTTTGCTGTGTCTTCAAATACTTTGTAAAGGGTTCCCATTCATCTTTAAAGTCACAGTTATCCTTGTCCCGTAGCTTGTATGTCAGTTTTGCCAGTTCTGCATAGTCCGTCAATTTTTATTGCCATGATTCTTTCGTTGGGGTTTCTTCAGTCTTCCATCCTTGTGCTATTAAAACTCTCGTGGTCGTTGTCGCATACATGAAGATGTTTTTCAGCTTTATCACCATTTTTAACCATCATTTTTCAACAGAAAACTGTTCCATTGGGGGCGGGGGCGGAATCTAGGGTTCTAATGATCTTTTTTGTCCATGGAGTTTTATATGCCTGTCGTCTTTGTTTTTTTTAAAAGCAATGGCAAACCTACACAGCACCTTAAAAAGTAGAGACATCACCTTGCCAACAAAGGTCCGTCTAGTTAAAGCTATGGTTTTCCCAGTAGTGATGTATGAAAGTGAGAGCTGGACCATAAAGAAGGCTGATCGCTGAAGAATGGATGCTTTTGAATTATGGTGCTGGAGGAGACTCTTGAGAGTCCCATGGACTGCAAGAAGATCAAACCTCTTCATTCTGAAGGAAATCAGCCCTGAGTGCTCACTGGAAGGACAGATCCTGAAGCTGAGGCTCCAAGACTTTGGCCACCTCATGAGAAGAGAAGACTCTCTGGAAAAGACCCTGATGTTGGGAAAGATGGAGGGCACAAGGAGAAGGGGACGACAGAGGACGAGATGGTTGGACCGTGTTCTGGAAGCTACCAGCATGAGTTTGACCAAACTGTGGAAGCCTGGCATGCTCTGGTCCATGGGGCCGGACATGACTAAACGGCTAAACAACAACAACAATGATCTTTTTTAAAGCACCGTTTGTGTGCTCTGAGTTGGGATGGTCCCCTCTTCAACTGACGGCCTCAACTTCCACAGCCTTCTATTTCAGAATGCCATCAATAGCCTGCATTCTCCACTCGCCTTATTTCTTGCCAGATCTTCCCCAGCAGCCATGGTCTCTTTCCGAGGGGTTATATATAAGGCTTTGGAGCGCTGTCAAGCCAAACCAGGAACAGAGAGCATCAAGAACCAAATCGTCTGTTTCAGACAAGGCCGGGGCGGTTATATCTGAAACCCACGACACCACCTTTACCTGCTGGCTGGAAGGCCAGATGTCTCCAAATTGCAGCCTCTGTTTTTAACTCGAACACACAGACCCCACCCGGGTTCCCACAGGGATGGCTTTGCTGTTTGCACAGGTGAGGTTGTGGGGAGAGATGTTGGCTGGTCACATCTTTCAGCTGGGCCTGCATCACTTGTTTACTGAGAGCACGGGCATATTTTGTAGCAAATGTAGAAATCGTGGACATCCGAAGAGGCTAGATTTTGGAAGGTTAGTTAGGCGCCAAGCCAGTGCCGGATTTACGTATAAGCTGAAGAAGCTATATAGCTTAAGGCCCCACTGTCTTGGGGCCCCTCTGAAAATGTGAAGAAAATAACAACTGGATGTACATTTCCAAAATATTAGATAAAAAACAAATGAAATAAAACCTACACACAGCAACAATGTTTGGTGCTGTGTAAGCTCCTAGGATGTAAGTCATGGGCCTGCTAGCCTGCTCCCTAAAATATCATGGGTTTGCTCCTTTCTATATATAGGGTGCCTACATTCTGCATGTGCAAATGGCTTGAGATGCCTATGAGGTCCATAAATTACCATATAGCATATATTCAACACAAAAAACAGCAACAATTTGTTGTTGACAAAGGACAGCTGGACATATAAAGGGCCCCATTACCTTCACTAGCTTACCTAAATCCAGCCCTGCTCATCATGGAATAATTTTATGCTAGTCATTCCTTGTTAAGATGATGATGGTGATGATTACCATCTTGGATTTCTATTCCTCTTGCCTTTAAGATGCATTTTAATTTGACATATTGCTTGCTGTGTTTGCGAATCTTATTTAGAAAATCATAATTTAAACGAAAAAGAAATTAGGGTGGGGTAGATTCCGGTAGGGGACGCGGGTGGTGCTGTGGTCTAAACCACTGAGTCTCTAGGATTTGCTGATCAGAAGGTCTGTGGTTCAAATCCTCACGATGGAGTGAGCTTCAATTGCTCTGTCCCTGCTCCTGCCAACCTAGCAGTTTGAAAACATGTCAAAGTGCAAGTAGATAAATAGGTACCGCTCCAGCGGGAAGGTAAACGGCATTTCCGTGCGCTGCAGTGGTTCACCAGAAGCGGCTTAGTCATGCTGGCCACATGACCCGGAAGCTGTATGCCGGCTCCCTCGGCCAGTAAAGCAAGATGAGCACCGCAACCCCAGAGTCGTCCGCGACTGGACCTAATGGTCAGGGGTCCCTTTACCTAGATTCCAGTAGAGCTCTGCTAGAGAGCTGGAAGGATATCAGAAGCTTTGGAAAACTGCATGTCTGCTGAGATCAGGAGGGACAGAGGAACAGCTGCCCCAAATGAACCATCATGGCCTTCCAGCCACTCCTCCAAACCACGTATACCAGCCTTTTCCCCTGGTTGTGTCCTCTTTTCCAATTTCGTTTCCAGAGACTCAAAAGGGACCTGTGTGTGAGCTCAGCCTGTGCCTCCCATCTCTCTTTCCCACAAACCACACAGGCCGACCCAGCAGGACATCAGGTGAATCCAATATTTGGGCTTTATTTGACTACGGCCAAACCCAGGATTTTTGCGAGGCGTTCCAAGAAATAGCGACGGCCCTTGTGGTTTTGCGGATTTTTATTTTTAAAAGAAGCTTCCAGAATTCTCTGTTCTTCCAAATTGCTTATCCTGGATGTATGAACAGAAAGAGAAGGGGGTTGATCTGTCCTCTATAAGAAGCTTGGAGGGGAGGAATGTTAAAAAAGAAAAAACCAAACCCAGGTTGTGAGCATATGAGATATATGCTCCACCTCTGTGCCTATTTAGGAGGGAAAGTTGCTGGGGAATATGGAATAGGGCTTTCCTATGTTTGCCATATGCCCTCCTTTTCCAGGACACATCCTCCTTTTTAAGGGTATGTAAAATGAAAGTCATCATAGCAATGCATAGTTAAAAGTTGTTGTTGTTGTTGCTGTTTAGTCGTGTCAGACTCTTCGTGACCCCCTGGACCAGAGCACGCCAGGCACTCCTGTCTTCCACTGCCTCCCACAGTTTGGTAGCTTCGAGAACACTGTCCCACCATCTCGTCCTCTGTCGTCCCCTTCTCCTTGTGCCCTCCATCTTTCCCAACATCAGGGTCTTTTCCAGGGAGTCTTCTCTTCTCATGAGGTGGCCAAAGTTTGGAGCCTCAGCTTCAGGATCTGTCCTTCCAGTGAGCACTCAGGGCTGATTTCCTTCAGAATGGAGAGGTTTGATCTTCTTGCAGTCCATGGGACTCTCAAGAGTCTCCTCCAGCACCAGAATTCAAAAATAATTCAAAATTGGCGTTGGCAAATGTGTCCTTTTTTTTGCTCTTCAAAATATGGCAACCATAGCTTCCCTCTGGCATCTCTGTTCAGCTTCATTCCAGCATTTGTATTTTATTTATCGAGCAATCCAGAGGCTTATCGCACATTTCCCAGGGTCCATCAGTAAGTTTCTTACAGCTGAAATTCCACTCTGAACCCAAAGACAGCAGTGGCTCGGTGGTGCCTACAGTACCTCGGTCACATCTGCAGCGGACCCTAGGCAATGAAGCAGAAGTGGTTGAAAGTTACACCTGGCAAGGGACCATCAGCAAGGCTTTTTTACAGCTGGAACTCACCAGAACTCAGTTCCGGCAGCTCTCATATGGGCGCTGTTATAAGAAATTTAAGGTCTCAGTTATAGAATAAATATACATAAATGCACACATATCTAAATATATGAACCAGCAATCCTGAAGCCATCTTGACTATCCCAGTCACCTCAAATATTCCTCTGCAGTAAGGGCGGCAAATGGGGAAAGCCTTCAAATTGTCTTTTTGCTTATGCATCCTGTCTTAAGGGCATATTTGTGTATGAATAGGGTGAGCCTGTGACCTGGAGTCAGGAACTAAAGTATTAACCATCACAAAAGAATGGCCAGGCTGCCCAGGTAATGCAATCAGTGACCATTATCAGGTATCCAGCCAGAAGCCATGCTTTGGTTTTCGAACATTTTGGAAGTCAAATGGACTTCTGGAACAGATTCCGTTCAACTTCCAAGGTATGACTGCATAGAGAAATGTTTACTAATATTTTAGGGAGCAGGCTAGCAGGTGGGACCCATGACTTACATCCTAGGAGCCTACACAACACAAAAAACTGTTGCTGTATGTAGGTTTTATTTTATTTGTTTTTTTATCTTATATTTTGGAAATGTACGTCCAGTTTTTTATCCTTCAAATTTTTTTGGGCCCCCCAAGAGAGTGGGGCCCTAAGCTATAGCTTGTTTAGCTTATATGTAAATCCGACACTGTCCGGAATCTATCCCCCCTAATTTCTTTTTCATTTAAAGTATAATATTCGGAATAAGATTCGCAAACACAACAAGCAAGACGTCAAATTGAAATGCATCTTAAAGGCAAGAGGAATAGAAATCCAAAATGGTAATCATCATCATCTTAACGAGGAATGACTATCATAAAATTATTCCTTGATGAGACCCAAGGTTCATATTTATGCAAAACATATCAAGTACAGTGGTACCTTGGTTCTCAAACGCCTTGGTACTCAAACAACTTGGAACCCAAACACTGCAAACCAGGAAGTACGTGTTCTGGTTTGCAAAACTTTTTGGGAAGCCAAATGTTTTGAGTGTTACGCTGATGTCTGTCTGTTTTGGGTAACTATTTGGCATTTTTGTTTTTGCGGCTGAACCCAGTTCAGCTACTGATTGATTGATTGTGTGACTGCAGTACATTGTTTATTGCTTTAATTTTATGGATGCATGGTCTCTAAGTTAGATAGTAAAATTCATGTTAAATTGCAGTTCTAGGGGTTGTTTTTACAAGCCTGGAGCAGATTAATCCCTTTTGCATTACTTTCTATGGGAAAGCGCGCCTTGGTTTTGGAATGCTTTGGTTTTGGAACAGAATTCCGGAAGGGATTAAGTTTGAGAACCAAGGTACCACTGTATTCATCAAGGACAGGAATTATCCCCCACCTGAAACCCTGCACAGATGCAAAATAATTCTATTAAAGGGATTTAGGTAATAGATGGAAATTTAATATATAATGTGGTAGCTAAGGGTTTGAATAAAAACACTGCGGAAGTGGCAGTGGGAAGACAATACAGTGGTACCTCAGGTTACATATGCTTCAGGTTACAGACTCCGCTAACCTAGAAATAACACTTCAGGTTAAGAACTTTGCTTCAGGATAAGAACAGAAATCGCGCTCCAGCAGCGCAGCGGCAGAAGGAGGCCCCATTAGCTAAAGTGGTGCTTCAGGTTAAGAACAGATTCAGGTTAAGAACGGACCTCCGGAACGAATTACGTACTTAACCTGAGGTACCACTGTACATGAAACAATCTAACTAATTTGAAGTTAATTTGTAAAAAAAAAAGAAAAAAGAAATTCAATAAAAATATTATTGCCGGGGGAAAAGAAATAGATTCTGCGAGTCAGTGCGGACGATATTGAGACGGCTGGGCCAGCGTCGTGTCCCAAGGCACCTTCCTGTGTTCCCATGACACATTCCCAAAGAGAGAATAACGCCTTTGCTTTCAGGGGCTATTGCGAAGGTGTGGTCGAGAGCTCCGTCTAAGTGGTAGTTAGTGGCAGGCAAGAATGTTGACCTCATCGTGTGTTCTGGCCCTAAATAGAGCCTTTGAAGGAGTCTTGTGCCATTTTGCAAAAATATAATCAATGCATAATCGGGAGCCGTCCACAAAATAGCACACACCGTCCGGAGCAGCAACGGCTAATTAGGTCCACTCATACTGTACCGTTTGACCTCAGAATAAACCCATCTTTCATAAGGAGCACAGGCCCCGAAGGATCTAGGGCAGGCATGGGGGTAGCCACGTCTGTTTGTTTAGCAAAACCCAGGGATGCCGCCCGAAAGACAGGTTATTTTGGAATCCCACCGAGCGGCCACAGACCCTCCATTCACTCCCATGGACTCGGCCGCATAAAGAGCTACAGAGCAGATAAAGCTGCGAACGAACGCAGGTCTTAATTGGATTGCAGGAAATTAAAAAGGACGGCGCTCGCCGCCAAGTTGGGGAGGGCGCCGGGGGAGAGACAGCGATAACTTGTCCACTGGAAAGGGGTCAGCTTTCGAAAAACTGGATTTCCCTCGGAATTCTGGAGTCCGGTGGGGAAACGTTTTGGAGACTGGAGGATTCTCTCAGAGGAAGAGAGAGAAATCAGGGTCGTCTGCAGTTGCAGCATCAACGTACAGTGGTACCTTGGTTCTCAAACTTAATCCGTTCCGGAAGTCCGTTCCAAAACCAAAGCGTTCCTAAACCAAGGTGCACTTTCCCATAGAAAGTAATGAAATACAGATTAATCTGTTCCAAACTTTTAGAAACCACTGCTAGAACAGCAATTTAACATGAATTTTACTATCTTGTACAGTGGTACCTTGGTTCTCAAACACCTTGTTACTCAAACACCTTGGTTCCCAAATGCCGAAAACCCAGAAGTAAGTGTTCTGGTTATTGAAAGTTTTTCGGAAGCTGAATGTCTGATGCAGCTGCACCAAACAGAAGCTGCACCTTGGTTTTCGAACATTTCAGAAGTCAAACGGACGTCCAGAACGGATTAGGTTTGGTGCTCTTGTTTTTGCTATTTATTCTGCATTTTTGTTTTTGAGGCTTTTTCAGGTACAGTGGTACCTTGGGTTACATACGCTTCAGGTTACAGACTCCGCTAACCCAGAAATAGTACCTTGGATTAAGAACTTTGCTTCAGGATGAGAACAGAAATTGCATGGTGGCAGCGGGAGGCCCCATTAGCTAAAGTGGTGCTTCAGGTTAAGAACAGTTTTAGGTTAAGAACGGACCTCCAGAACGAATTAAGTTCTTAACCCGAGGTACCACTGTATTCTGAAGAGATGAAGTCTCTGTTGGGCGTTCATAACCACCTGGGTTGCATCGATTTTTCAAGTAAGATCTTCACCGAGATAAACTCCTAGGAATTTAAAGGAAGAGACTCTCTCCAAATATCTTCTACCATATCACCCCTTACTCGTCTTTTCTGAGACGTCCCGAACGCTGCTGCACATCATTCCATCCCTTTGGGCATTTTGGTTGCCCTTTGCCGAAACGTGTCGTATTTTTCAGAAGACAGTCCTCTCTTGAACCATATGTCAGGAGTGCTCTGATGGTGTTTCCTGCTTGGCAGGGGGTTGGACTCGATGGCCCTTGTGGTCTCTTCCAACTCTATGATTCTATGATTCTTAAAAGGGCTGTCAGACCACAGTGTGCTTATGAGCTGGAGACTGCAAGGATTCTAAATCCAGGTTGCTTGAAACAGCAGGAGGGGTGAGTTGCTCTTGGGTTCGAATCCTGCGTGCGGGTTCTACCCAAGCATATGGTCGGCCACTGTGAGAACAGGATGCCGTACGAGATGGGCCATTGGCCTCATCCAGCAGGCTTTTCTTGCGTTCCTATGTTAGTCTCCAGGATGCGTGATGAACTGAGTGTTCATAGAATCATAGAATCATAGAGTTGGAAGAGACCACAAGGGCCATCGAGTCCAACCCCCTGCCATGCAGGAAACACCATCAGAGCACTCCTGACATATGGTTGTCAAGCCTCTGCTTCAAGACCTCCAAAGAAGGAGACTCCACCACACTCCTTGGCAGCAAATTCCACTGTCAAACAGCTCTTACTGTCAGGAAGTTCTTCCTAATGTTTAGGTGGAATCTTCTTTCTTGTAGTTTGGATCCATTGCTCCGTGTCTGCTTCTCTGGAGCAGCAGAAAACAACCTTTCTCCCTCCTCTATGTGACATCCTTTTATATATTTGAACATGGCTATCATATCACCCCTTAACCTCCTCTTCTCCAGGCTAAACATGCCCAGCTCCCTTAGCCGTTCCTCATAAGGCATCGTTTCCAGGCCTTTGACCATTTTGGTTGCCCTCCTCGGGACACGTTCCAGTTTGTCAGTGTCCTTCTTGAACTGTGGTGCCCAGAACTGGACACAGTACTCCAGGTGAGGTCTGACCAGAGCAGAATACAGTGGCACTATTACTTCCCTTGATCTAGATGCTATACTCCTATTGATGCAGCCCAGAATTGCTTTGGCTTTTTTAGCTGCCGCGTCACACTGTTGGCTCATGTCAAGTTTGTGGTCAACCAAGACTCCTAGATCCTTTTCACATGTACTGCTCTCAAGCCAGGTGTCACCCATCTTGTATGTGTGCCTCTCATTGTTTTTGCCCAAGTGCAATACTTTACATTTCTCCCTGTTAAAATTCATCTTGTTTGTTTTGGCCCAGTTCTCTAATCTGTCAAGGTCGTTTTGAAGTATGATCCTGTCCTCTGGGGTGTTAGCCACCCCTCCCAGTTTGGTGTCATCTGCAAATTTGATCAGGATGCTCTTGAGTCCATCATCCAAGTCGTTGATAAAGATATTGAATAAGACCGGGCCCAGGACAGAACCCTGTGGCACCCCACTAGTCACTCTTCTCCAGGATGAAGAGGAACCATTCATGAGCACCCTTTGGGTTCGGTCAGCCAGCCAGTTACAAATCCACTGAGTGGTAGCATAGTCAAGACCGCATTTTACCAGCTTGGCAGATTCAGGGCAGATTTTTTACTCCTATGTGTTCTGAGCAGAGCTGTCATTCCTTAACTGAGATGTAAATGCTCCAAATTTCGTACCTTAAAGAGCAAGACAGGTTTCTGAAGGGGAAGACTTGCCTCCCAGCACCATCTTCCGGGAATTTCAGCAGAACGAAAAGTGGGCACAAGAAAAAGAAAAAAAGAAACTGTTGACTTTCCTGCCAAGTAGCTGGCACGGCTCCTGTCTACACACAGAGAAATCTGCTCTGATATTTTGAGCTCCCTGATGCCCAGCCATGCCAGACTTTTGGCAAGGCACAAACAGAGAATATGATCTTGGCCGTCACACCGATGCCAAAGAACTCCAGAGGCAATATGTTCCCCCTCCGCTCCTTCTTTGGGTGCCAAATCAGGCTACAAGCCTTGTCACTCAGTTACTCAACCTTAAGAACCGGTGGGTGGGTGGTTCCTGTGTCCAGCGAACTGGGTAGCTTCCTCTTCTGGACAGCGTTGGGCTCCCTCCAAAAGAACAGGTCCATAAATCATAGAATTGGAAAGCTGGAAGGGACCCCAAGGGTCATCTACTCCAACCCCCTGCAATGCAGGAATCTTTTGCCCAAGATGTGATTTGAACCCACAGCCCTGAAATGCACAGTCTCATGCGTTTCTGTCTGAGCTATCCAAGATGCCCCTGGATCATAGCTGCCAACTTACAGATTTGAAAATAAGGGACCAGCAGCCTTGAAAATAAGGGACCAGCAGCCAAAATAAGGGATTTTCAGAGCACAGGTATGTTCAACTTCTGAGCCCCTCCGAGCCAAAGGCAGAAAACCCAGCCAGCAGCCATACGAAGCCTCAAGCGGTGGTTCCCACAGTGCAGCAACCCAGCAAAGGGGATGCAGCAAGGAAAACCACCGTCACCTCTCTGCTGGGAAGCGCTGAGCAAAGGCGAATCCCCAGGCAATGTGGCCGATTTGACCGGCACAAGGCATGCAAGCTCCACCCTCCAGTCGTTCTTAGACTCCTTATTGGGTGAGCAACGCAGCCAAGCAACACAGTTGGAGCCTCCCTCCTCCCTGGCCTGCAGGGAGGGAGGGAGAGGAGCTGCTTCCTTTGAAACCCGGGAAATTTAAGGGACATCATCAATAAGGGACAGCAGCGGGACACAGCGCTGGGTAAGGGACTGTCCCGCCAAATAAGGGGCAGTTGACAGCTATGCCCTGGATCCATTTCTGCTGCTATAAGCTCAGGTAACCTAAGTGGCTAGGACTGCTGTGGCTGATAAGCCAAATACAGCTGTTCTTGGACAGGCAGAATGTGGCCATTGAGAGACTTATCGTCCGTGAATTTGTCTAACCTTCTTTTAAACCCATCAGAGTTGGTAGCCATCATTAGCTCTTGTGGGAGCAAATTCCATAGTTTTAACTACAGTGGTACCTTGGTTCTCAAATTTAACCCGTTCTGGAAGTCCGTTCCAAAACCAAGGCATTGATGCTTGTGAATTATGGTGCTGGAGGAGACTCTTGAGAGTCCCATGGACTGCAAGAAGATCAAACCTCTCCATTCTGAAGGAAATCAGCCCTGAGTGCTCACTGGAAGGACAGATCCTGAAGCTGAGGCTCTGGTCCATGGGGTCATGAAGAGTCAGACATGACTAAACGACTAAACAACAATGACTCCCCATAGCTGATCTTCATACTTGGCCAGTACACCCAGTTCCTAAGACGCTGGGGACAAATGCTTAAGTTCTTGCATTCTCTCCCATGCCTCCTATGGGCATTTAGATGGCCTGTGTGGAAACCTGATATTGGGTCTGGCAAATCCTTAATAACATCCAGTCAGTAGCTGAACAGGGTTCCACACAGTCACAAAAAGAAGTTAACTGAAAGAGCCTCAGAAGAAAAAACACAAAATAAATAGCAAAAACAAAAGCTAACCCACTAACCCGGAAGTAGCTACTCCTGGTAGCGAACTTTGCCCCAGAGTGTGAGCGGAAGTTGTGTGGTAGCGGCGTGTCGGCAGCGGAAGGCCCCATTAGCGAAAGCGCGCCTCAGGTTAAGAACGGTTTCGGGTTTAGAACGGACCTCTGGATCGAATTAAGTTCGTAACCAGAGGTACCACTGTACAGTACAATGTTTATTGCTTTCATTTTATGGATCAATGGTCTCGTAAGATCATTAAACCCATGTTAAATTGCTGCTTTAGGGGTTGTTTTTAAAAGCCTGGAACGGATTAATCCGTTTTGCAGTACTTTCTATGGGAAAGCGCGCCTTGGTTTTGGAATGCTTTGGTTTTGGAACGGACTTTCGGAACGGATTAGGTTTGAGAACCAAGGTACCATTGTGTAAGGAGGTTCAGTTGCCATGTCCTCTTTTGCATCACCTGACAACTATCGAGTCAATAAGGTGCAATACTCCTTCTGGTCACCTGCACTGGGGGCGCTCAGGTGCAGCGAACACCAAGCCAGCAGCGTCCTCTTCTGGCGAGCAACCATTGCAGCGCAGGGGGACAATGCTGGGCTGTTGATCTCCCGATTGGAGCTCCGGTTGCTTTACGAACTTCTACAAGCAAATGGAAACCCTGACCGTCTGCTACCTCTGTGAACGGCATTAATATTTTCTGAATTTCAGTGTTCCGCAGCTGCGATTGAGGTTGCTTACAGTACCTGCGGTTTCGTTTTGATGTGGCTACCCAATCATGTGGCTCACAGCAATTGGTTTATTTCAAAGAAGCTGCCAAGCAGGGGTTAGGGAATGAGAATTTTTTTTAAAAAAAAGTTATTGCCAGGGAACGCTGGATTCCAACCCTATGATGTTGTGGGTCTTGAAGTGCTTTGGAGAATGTACATAAGGCTTCGATTAAGATTCCAGGGCCCCTGCCTTTCTTTGAGCCAAGCTTGGCTCTGCAATCAGTTTTAATCATAGCCTGATAAAGCCTCGGGTTGCCTGCGTTGGCTGGGTTTGAAGAGGTCGCCAGCACTGATGGCAGGTTGTAGACTTTGCCCCTAGCTGTGTCCTTCAATGGGCTTGTTTTCTCCCGAATTTCGTTTCCACTGAACACTGCCAGAGAATGAATCACTGGTGGGTGACGCTGAGAGAGACCTGGAATCAAGCTTTCTCTGGTTGCCTGTAGCAGCTGTCGCAACCGGAGAATGAACCCCAAGGTTTCATCCAGTCCAAACCCCTTCAATGCAGGAATCTCAACTTACTCAGACGGCTACCCAACCTGTGCTTTAAAGGAAGGAGAGTCCACCATCTCTGCTGGGAGTCTATTTCACTGTCAAACAGCTCTTGCTACCATAGTCCTTCCTGGTGTTTTGTCAGAATCTCCTTTTTTGTGTGTAACTTGAATCTATTGGTTCGGGTCCTACCCTCCACAGCAGCAGAAAACAAGCATGCTCCAACCTCCATGTGACAGTCCTTGAGATATTTGAAAATGGCTCTCACATCTCCTCTCAGTCTCCTCTTTTCCAGGCTAAATATACCCAGCTCCTTCAACCGTTCCTCATCAGGCTTGGTTTCCAGACCCTTGACCATCTTGGTCACCCTCCTCTGCACATGTTCCAGCTTGTCAACACCCTTTTTAAAATTGTGGTGCCCAGAATTTAACACGGCATTCCAGGCATGTTCTGACCAAAGCAATGATCCTATTTCTTCCCTTGATCTGGACACTAGACTTCTCTTGATGCAGCCTAGAATAGCACTGCCCGTTTTTGCTGCAGCATCACACTGTGGACTCATGTGAAACTTGTGGTCCTGTAAAATCGGGAGAAAACAAGCTCGCTCCATCTTCCATGTGACAGCCCTTTAGATACAGTGGTACCTCAGGTTACATACGCTTCAGGTTACAGACTCTGCTAACCCAGAAATAGTGCTTCAGGTTAATCGTGCTTTGGCAGCGCGGTGGCAGCAGGAGACCCCATTAACTAAAGTAGTGCTTCAGGTTAAGAACAGATTCAAGTTAAGAACAGACCTCCGGAACGAATTAAGTACTTAACCTGAGGTACCCAGCGGCGTAGCGTGGGTTGTCAGCACCCGGGGCAAGGCAAATAATTTGCGCCCCTAACCCCTAACCTGCCGCCGCTGACAGCTTCTTCTTGCTGCTGCCTGGGCTGGGGTATTCACGGTAAGGTAGCCACGGCAGTGGTGGCGGGTCCGTGTCAGGTGATCTGAGGTGAGTTGCCGCTGGCGCTGCCGCCCAAACGACGCCGCTTGCCCGGAGGAGGAGGAGGGCAGAGAGGCGAGGAAAATGCAACATGGCCCAGCAGCTGCAGCAGCAGCGGCGGCGGGGCTGCCTGGTGCGCCCTCTGCGGCCCTGACGCGCGGGGACCGCAGCGAGTGCTGAGAGCCGCTGCCTGCCGGACGCCTTCAGCCCAGACACGCACACAGCTCGTCGGTTCTGCGAGACATAGGGCTCTGCTACAGCCTGCGCCCGAGGCTCTTCGGCGACTCCGGAGGCGGCGAGCGCGCCCCCCCAGATGTTGCACCTGTTGCGGCCGGCCCCCCCTGCACCCCCCACGCTACGCCACTGGAGGTACCACTGTATTGGAAGATAGGTATCATATCTCCTATGATAGGAGTCTGGGAGCAACAACCTCTCTTGCCTCCTGCAATATGGCTTCACACTCACCCATCGAGTCATCGTTCCCCAAAATGCAGCAATAAAACCTTCTTGCTGCTCTGCGATGCTTCCTTGTGGGCCAGCGCGGGTCAGTGTGCGAAGGGCCACATAGTTCAGTGGTGGAGCACATGCTTGGCATGTATAAGTTCATATAGCTCAGCATATGTTTTGGGTGTGGAAGGTCGCAGTATAAACCCCTGCTGCTTCCCGCCTGCCCGCCTGCCACAGCCGATTTCACTCCTGGCTTCCCAATAACCTTCCCCGGTCTAGTCGATTACGATGATCCCGAGAGCCATAAAGTTTGGCTGGGAGTTTGGGATCAACAATATGACCCGTTTACAGGCAATATGGCCTCTCGCCTTCCTAGCCAGTCATTCCCCAAATAAACAGCAATAAAAACCTTTATAGCATCCCCCACCGTCGATCTGGGATACCGAAAGTGCACTCTGAGTTCAAAAGTTCTCCTGCTTTTCCAAAGTCCAGCAGGTCTTTGCGTGAGCCTTTCTGCGTCGTGTGATTTCGCACTCGGCGCCAAGAAAGAGCGGGGGAGGGAATTGTCTGGCGGCAACCTCAAGAGAAAGGGCGGGCAGGTTCTGGACCCCATGCCTCCTTAGGCCCAGACTGGGTTTCATATGCCACTGCCTCCACCAAGCCACACCCACCTGCCCCACACCTGATACAGGGAGTGAGGAGTGAGGGCCACAAAGCTCCCTGCCCTCCACTTTCTGATATCGTCTGGGTGTTGTTTAGTCGTTTAGTCGTGACCAACTCTTTGTGACCCCCTGGACCAGAGCACGCCAGGCACTCCTGTCCTCCACTGCCTCCCACAGTTTAGTCAAACTCATGCTGGTAGCTTCGAGAACACTGCCCCACCATCTCGTCCTCTGTCATCCCCTTCTCCTTGTGCCCTCCATCTTTCCCAACATCAGGGTCTTTTCCAGGGAGTCTTCTCTTCTCATGAGGTGGCCAAAGTATTGGAGTCTCAGCTTCACGATCTGTCCTTCCAGTGAACACTCAGGGCTGATTTCCTTCAGAATGGAGAGGTTTGATCTTCTTGCAGTCCATGGGACTCTCAAGAGTCTCCTCCAGCACCATCATTCAAAAGCATCCATTCTTTGGCGATCAGCCTTCTTGATGGTCCAGCTCTCACTTCCATCCATCACTACTGGGAAAACCATAGCTTTAACCATACGGACCTTTGTTGGCAAGGTGATGTATCTGCTTTTTAAGATGCTGTCTAGGTTTGTCATGCAGAGCAATGGCTTCGCCCATTTTCGCTGCCCCTTGGAAAACTGCTGGGGGGGGAGAGGTTCTGCAAAGTGGGCAGCAAAGGAGGAAGGTGAGTATTTTGTCTAAAGTGATCTTCACCACCTGGGGGGCGGGGGAGTGGTTTCCACAAAATGAAACCAGTTGAATTTGCGCAACAGCCTTCATTCCAGCTTGCTAAGCATCCGATATTACTTCAGCTGAGGAGACTTCAGTTTTTCACAATGCCATTCTGTTTTGCATTAGGGCTTCAATCCCCGATTCCCGCTGGAGAATTCGATCCGAGTTGCAGTTCTTTCCAAACTTCCACCCAGGGTATCATGTGGCTCTCTTAAAACCCCCCCTCCCCTCTTTCCCCCAAAAACATTGGCTGTCAGCAGAAAAATAAATATGTCTGGAATGCATTTAGACCATGCCCCATCAGGGAATGGATTAATTTAGGGAAATGAAAAAGAAAGAAAGAAAGAAAGAAAGAAAGAAAGAAAGAAAGAAAGGAAGGAAGGAAGGAAGGAAGGAAGGAAGGAAGGAAGGAAGGAAGGGTGAGGGAGAAAGGGGGAACCGTAGCTCGCCCCCCCAAACGCAGTGCGAGCGAGAGCTCTTGGAGGCACGTGCAGACTTTGGATGTTTTAATTGAGACCAGCTTCTGCTATTTATACGCAGTCCCCATTGTGTTTTCGGGCATTCCGTTAAAAAAGTAAATTAAGTGAGTGAGACTGACGGGTGGGGCGGGGGAAAACTTCTAAATAAAGAAGTAAAAGCTGGTCTCTGCAGCTGTGTGAGATTATATATATATATATATATATATATATATATATATATATATATGAGAAACAGTGTCTCATTGTGTGAGTTCTGTTTTGTTCAAAGGGAGAGTCAGCTAAGAGCAGGAGAAGAGAAGAACTGCTTTTGCAGTATGAGGCCAAGATTCGAATTCTGCCAGGGGGCCATCCGATGCCTGCCAAAGATTTCTGCTAGGGGTGCCTCCTCTGCAGTGGCGTAGGAAGGGGGGTGCAAGCCGCCCTGGGTGTCATAAAGGTTTTGACCTTTAAAGCCCTTCATGGCCTAGAGGAGGAAACGGTAAAATCTGCAATGATAAAATGGGCACAAGATATAGGGTATAACATTATGTTTGCTGACTGGGAGAAGTTGTGGACCACCGGGATTAAATTTACGGCATGTAATGCCCTAAGAGAGAATATTATGAAAATGATGTACAGGTGGTACATGACCCCAGTCAAGCTCGCAAAAATATATCATTTGCCCGATAATAAATGTTGGAAATGCAAAGAAACTGAAGGTACATTCTTTCACCTTTGGTGGACGTGCCCAAGGATTAAGGCTTTCTGGCAGATGATCTATAATGAAATAAAAAAGGTGTTTAAATACACTTTTCTGAAGAAACCAGAGGCCTTCCTCCTGGGCATAGTTGATCAAACGGTGTCAAAGAAGGACAGAACTTTTTTTATGTATGCCACAGCAGCAGCAAGAATTCTCATCGCGAAGCATTGGAAGACACAAGACCTACCCACCCTGGAAGAATGGCAGACGCAATTGATGGACTATATGGAACTGGCGGAGATGACTGGCAGAATCCGAGACCAGGGAGAAGAGTTGGTGGAAGAAGATTGGAGAAATTTAAAATTTATTTACAGAAGCACTGTAAAATTTTTGAATGCTGATGGTATTGATTTGAATTGAAGGGGTTCTAGTAATAAGGTTAAGATTGGACTTATAATAGATAAATAGATAAATTAAATAATTAAATTTAATTAATTTGCTGAATCAAATTTTAAAAGGGATACAAAAAAGGGAGATGTGAGGAAGTCAGGAAAATAAGTTAATCAAAGATGAGAAACTAAAAAAGAGGGATTTTTGTTTTTTCTTTTCTTTTTTTCTTGTATGTGCCTTTTTATTTTTATCTTTTTCTTTTTTATGCTTTAATGTTTGCATTTTTGTATTTTGTGATTTTGTATTTTTGTATTCTTGTCTTTCATGGCCTAGGACCCTCGTACCTATGGGACCGCTTCTCCCGATATGCCCCACGGAGGACCTTAAGGTCCATAAATAGCAACACTCTAGAGGTGCTGGGCCCTAAGGAAGTCAGATTAGCCTCAATCAGAGCCAGGGCCTTTTCAGCACTGGCCCCGGCCTGGTGGAACGCTCTGTCTCATGAGACCAGGGCCCTGCAGGATCTGATTACAGGGCCTGCAAGACAGAGTTGTTCCGCCTGGCCTTTGGCTTGGAATCAACTTGATTCCCTCCCCCTCTTTCTTTTTTCCTTTCTCCTTCGGTGATGAAACTCCTATTTGGGGACTTCCCTGGCTTTTTTCTGGCCCATGTAGGACCATTCTGAATAGTTGGCCTTGGTGAAGATTTGATGTTCGGTGGTTCGAATTCCCGCGACGGGCTGAGCTCCCGTTGCTCAGTCCCTGCTCCTGCCCACCTAGCACGTCAAAGTGCAAAGAGATAAATAGGTACTGCTCCGGCGGGAAGGTAAACGGTGTGTCCATGCACTGCTCTGGTTCGCCAGAAGTGGCTTAGTCATGCTGGCCACATGACCCGGAAAAACTGTCTGCGGACAAACATAGGCTCCCTTAGCCTATAGAGCGAGATGAGCACGCAACCCCAGAGTTGTCCACGACTGGACCTAACGGTCAGGGGTACCTTTACCTTTTTTGGACACAAGGGCTGCATAGGATTGCAGCCCATCTTATGCACCGTTGGCTCGGGAATAACTCCCACTGATCACGATTCGCAGGCGAGCAGATTGCTGCTTTGCAGTCCTGCTTTTAAAATCAATGTTTTCCTTTTCAGATAATACAAAGCATGATGAAATCACAATAAATTAAACCTCCCTTTCAGTAGTTTCAAGCACTAGTACAGTGAAATATACCAGAGTTGCAAAGTGATTTCATGCTCTTTATTCAGCTCATAGTGGTGAGGAGGAATGAATGGAAGTTCCCCCAGAATGTCTGCCTTATATACATTCTTTACACAATGGGCTGCACATGATTGGCTAATTCCGGAATTCTACTGTAAGCCAATCAGGTTGTGGATTCACTTCTATCTGGAGCATGATTGGGTGGTTCCTGCCAACCAATCATACTGCTGCATTGCTCTAGGACCAATCAGACTGCTGCATTCTGAACCCTATTGTTCTAGCACCAATCAGACTGCTGCCTTTTGGATCCTATCCAACTCAGTACATAACATACAGGTTCCACATAATATCTGTACTGCATTGTTTAGCGTTGCAGCAGCTGCACTTTGGAACTCCCCGCCGATTGCAATAAAGCACATGCCTTTGCTAGACTGTTTTCAGGCACCTGCTAAAAGCATTCTTGTTTAGGAAAGCATTCCCAGCTGCTTAGGAAGTTGATGTAACTTTAATCTGTTTTAATATTTTAGCTTTTGTATGTTTTAACGCAGGGCTGTTAATTTTTCTTGATTTTACTGCTGCGGTGTTTTGTTTGTTTTGGTAAGCCACTTTGCAGGTTGTTGTTTAAATAAATTTTATTAAATAAATAAATGTAAATAAAATAACACAAGCCAAAACACAATCCATCCCGTAGATTTAAGTATCTGTCCGCAGTCGCCTACTTGTTATCAGAAGCCCAGAATCCACGTTCCTTTGTAAGAGAATATGAAATACAGTGGTACCTCAGGTTAAGTACTTAATTCGCCACCACAGCCTGATTTCTGTTCTCATCCTGAAGCAAAGTTCTTAACCTGAAGCACTATTTTTGGGTTAGCGGAGTGTGTAACCTGAAGCGTATGTAACCTGAAGCGTATGTAACCTGAGGTACCACTGTAAAGTCAAACAATTTTTGCTGGCAAATAATAATAATAATAATAATAATAATAATAATAATAATAATTTCAATGTGGGGTGAAATTATTATTATTATTATTATTATTATTATTATTATTTCATTGTGGGGGGGGGGACAAGAAATTTTCCGCACCGGGTACCACCTTACCTTGCTACGCCACTGCCTCCCCTTCAAATTTTCTGGGGTCAGGGAGCAGGAGAGTTGTGGCTAGCAATATCTGGAGGGTGGCAGGTTAGTCACCCCCAGTTTACAGGCAGGACATTCCTGCATCACTGGGGGTTGGACTAGAGGACTTTGGGGTCCCTTACAACTCTACAGTTCTACTGGCCGTGGCCAAGTGGCTGTCTCCCACTGTTTTGCCTTGGCGCCTGGAATTTCTCCCTGCTCCCCCCCTTTTTTTTTTTAAAAAAAGGAATGCTCTGTCCCAAGAGACTAGGGCCCTGCGGGACTTGACATCTTTCCGCAGGGCCTGTAAGACAGAGCTGTTCCACCAGGCCTTTGGTCAGGGCACAGCCTGACCCCCTCCTCTGGCAATCTGCACAGAATTTTGCTTAATGGTTGCCATCAATTTGATTTTAATTAATTTGTATAATGAAAGGTTTCTAGAATGTTGGATTATTTTGATTGTTGTTAGCCGCCCTGAGCACAGCTTCGGCTGGGGAGGGCAGGGTATAAATAAATTATTATTATTATTATTATTATTATTATTATTATTATTATTATTATATTATATTATATTTTACCCATCTAACCTGAATAGCAAAACAGAACTTCCAGAGACAAACACCTAAAGAATAAACCAAACTGAACCCAGGTTGACTTGGGATGCTACATTCATAAGATAGAGCTGGTTATCAGGATACTTGAAATATGATAAAGACAGGTAAGTGGAGAGTACCATCATAAGAAACGAGAGAGAAAAATAATAAAATAAAATAAAATAGGTGTATTTTACCTAGTGGTGCGGCAATAAAACTGTGAGAACATTTGCGAAGCTAAGCCGGATCTGGTATGGTTTCAGATCGGATGGGGTACTGTGGGTTAAAATTCCTGCCTTGTGCGGGGTTAAACTAGATGACCCCTGGGTCCTTTGAACTCCACAATTCTGTGATTCTGATGTATACAGAAACATAAGCTGAAAATATCAGAGGCGCAAGGAGCGGCAATAATAAAAGCCTCCATCTGACATCAAATATTTTTTCAGCCAATTAGATGTTGCCTACCCCAAATATCTTGAGAGAGCTGAGGAATAGGTGAATGCATTTTTTTTTAATGTCTTCAATAAAATCCCACCAGAGACATAAGAAGTTGCCTTTGTTTTTCCTTTAAAAAAATAATGAGGGCGCCAGGTAAGGCTTTCATGTGATGCCTCTAGCATTGTTGAGATTTGCCCCTGTTCCCTGGGGAGAAGGGATTGGTTGCTAAACCACTCTGAGAATTGTCGCTCTGCCAGGGGAATGGGAGATCTCCTAACCACGCTCTGTGCCCTTTATAAACTACAATTCCCAGGATTCCTTTGGGTGAGCTCGTGGTGATTTAAAGAGGTATAACTGAGCTTCTTCTTCTTCTTTGGCAATCCCTCGTAGCCGAGTAAGATTGTCTTCCATAAACACGGTTTTAGCACTGAGTCCGTAAGTGACTGTGGAGGCCAATTCTGGATCCACACGTCCTTCCACCGTTGGGGACATTGGTTTCCGGGCGGGAGTTGGTCACGCCAAGTGTGCCTTCCTCTTAGCATGTTTCTCCCTTGCGTCCTGAGTTCGAGTGTCTTCAAAGCCCATGACACCTTTGGTAAAGGCTGTTCTCCAACTGGAGCCCTCTCAGGCCAGTGTTTCCCAGTTGTCCGTGTTTATACTGCATTTTTAAAGATTTGCCTTGAGACAGTCTTTAAACCTCTTTTGTTGACCACCAGCATTACGCTTTCCATTTTTAAGTTCTTAATAGAATAGTTGCTTTGGAAGACGATCATCAGGCATCTGCACAACATGACCCGTCCAACGAAGTTGATGTTGAAGAATCATTGCTTCCATACTGGTGATCTTTGCTTCTGCCAGTACACTGATATTAGTTCGCCTGTCCTCCCAAGTGATGTGTAAAAGTTTCCAGAGACACCGTTGATGGAATCTTTTGAGGAGTTGGAGATGGCGTTTATAAGTGGTCCATGTTTCACAAGCCTACAGTAAGGTTGGTAGTACAATAGCTTTGTAAACAAGCATTTTGGTTTCCCTGCGAATGTCCCGGTCCTCAAACACTCTGCGCTTCAATTGGAGAAAGCTGTATGATGCTGATCAGACCTAGCAAAGTCCCTGGCTCAGGCCTCACTTTCTTAGCCTCCTCAAAAGGCCAGCAGCTGCCCTCCTAAAAATAAAATTTTTCTTATCAATTCTCAGAGATCGCAGGGACCATTTTCCATCTGGAACAGGGGACTCCACATTTTTTGAACGGGGAACATGCACACTCCCGCTTGGATGGATGTACAGATTTCACCGTGAATTTACAACACTTTAAATGGGACAGCAGAAACTGGAGAGGGCGTCTCTCCATTTTGAGCCTTTAAGACAATGCCCAGCCACGCGGTTAACCCCAGATCCTCAGACTCTAGGAAGGTTTTGTGCTGTTCCCTGGAGCAAGACACCGCTGGCTTCACTCCATATTCCCTCGCTGAGCCAGTGGGCATAAGCAGACGATCTGCTCAGGCAAAACTTCACCTCCCAAGTATTGTTCTAAGCTCTCGCCGGGGTGTTGCGTTTCAGTGCTCGAAAGCCAAATCGGGTTTCCCCGCCAAATTCCGCCAAATGCGAAAAGGGAGGTGGTATTTTTGGGAAGTGGCTTTACTGTATATGCATGACATCACGGGGCATGATTCTGGCTCGGGGTGCCAAGCTCTGGTGGAAAGTTGCACTTTAAAAAGGAATGCAACGTGCCCGCAGGCTGCCAGCCTTAACAAAAGAAGCTGTTCACTGTTTGCTTGGACTACTGCAATGTGCTCTATGTGGGGCTACCTTTGAAGGTGACCCAGAAACTGCAACTAATCCAGAATGCGGCAGCTAGACTGGTGACTGGGAGCGGCCGCCAAGACCACATAACACATGTCTTGAAAGACCTACACTGGCTCCCAGTACGTTTCCGAGCACAATTCAAAGTGTTGGTGCTGACCTTGAAAGCCCTAAACGGCCTCGGTCCAGTATACCTGAAGGAACGTCTCCACCCTTCTGGGCTGGGACAGACTTCCTCTGCATGTGACTAGAGGTGGGCGTGGCCTCACCTGTGCAGGTAACGACAAAAGCACAGGGCAGGGCCACCATCTCTCTCTCTTTGACTACATGCATTGAAGAAGCAACATCTGCTTAGCCAAAGATGCTCTCTTGACCTCCAGCCAAGAGAGGACAAAAGGACTGTCTCCTTATGAGATAGTTTCCAGGTGTATGTTACTTTTCTAAGATAAGTCTGCCTTCTGGGATCCAACTGTGAACAGAATGGTGTGTGAGTAAACCTTTTTATACTTTTATAGAAGACTGTCTTATCTTTTATGAGGAAATAAGGGGGAAATACCAGTTATTATAGAGGCTTTAGCGAGCCTGAGCAAACGCATCCGCTGCAAGTTTAAAAAGGGGAATGTTACTCTGCTAAATTGTGAACTTGTTTACACAAGTTGGAAAGGCTACAATCAAACAATATATCCTCTCCTGCATCCCTGAACATTCCCACACAGAGCACCTCCAAATTGACCCAGGATGTTCTGGGGCTGACCTCACCTGGGTCTGGTTCCCAGACTGATTTGTGGGCATTGAATAGCATTTAATTAGGGACTGAATCCCTAATGAAACATGTGGTCTGGAAGGGAGAGAAGGAGACACAATCGGCCGGCTACCTGTCTGTCTCCTTCCTCCCTGATCACCTTGTCGCCTCCCCCACCTTTTGAGAGCCCCAAAGTGGACCCAAACTAACCTGGGGAAATCCTGGGCTACCTGAATCAGCCTGACTGGGTTTGGGATCTGTGATTCGGCCACAGCTCCAGTCATTGTAGGCTTGGCATGCGTCCTCTATTTCCAGGACACATCCTCTTTTTCAGGGTTAAATTTCTGTCCAGGTGGATTTTTAAAAGTTGCCAAACTGGCTATACTTTCTGGATACGACATAGACATAACTGGTGGTGAAGACTTGCTTTCCTTTTCTCTTCTCCTGCCGCTCTCAGCAATATATCACAGCTTCTATATAGTTGGGGCATTTAGAAGGAGAGCCTCTTTTTTGCTCTTCAAAATATGGCAACCCTACATTACAAGAACTTTGCAACGGAGGACTAGCGCCCGAGCTTGCTTTTCTTTTCTTCCCTCCAGACACCTTTTCCTTTTGTGCCATGTCTTTTAGACAGGTGAGCCTGAGCACAAAGACTGTCTCATCGCTGGCATTTGTAAGCTGTTCTGCCAACCAGAGAGCAGGATATAAATAGCTGTCAGTCACAGCCGACTTATTTATATATGTACATTTCCCAGAGATTTGCGGTCTGCGAAGCACGGCGGGCCTCAGTAGAACAATGCTGTCCACATAAGGCAGAATTAAAAGGACAGTAGTGCTGCGGCTCTAACATTTAAAAGTTTAAAATATATTATGGTGGGGATTTGAATGGGGGTGGGGGTGAGCTAGAGGAGAGGGAAAGGAACGAAGCAGATCTTAAATCTCAGGAGTTCCATTGAAAAGAAAAGTCAGAGGATATCTCAGGCTAAATGTCCGCTGTCCATCCCTGCCCTGCTGGAATCTGAGACTCTCGCTCGAGTCTGAAGAATATACTGTGCAGCAGAAAATCGCCAAGGCTTTGCCAAACATTTCTGCCTCTGAAGCACCTAGCTGTCTGAAGGAAAGCAACAAACATCATGCAACAGGCATTGCTCGCCTTCTCTCCAAACTGGAAAGTCCCAAAAACCGCAACATTTCTTCATAGGGAAGTCAACTTGAGTCTCATGTTTTAGAGGGGATTCAAATGAAAGTTACCCTGATTTAATCCTGCCCAGCACTTTTCCCCTAAAAATATGTTTAGAGGTACTCTCATTTTCCTACTCATATTGAAATACAGCCCCTCAATGAGGCCAAACTTAGTAAAGGACCCCTGGACGGTTAAGTCCAGTCAAAGGCGGCTATGGGGTTGCGGCACTCATCTCACTTTCAGGCCGAGGGAGCCGGCGTTCGTCTGCAGACACCTTTCCGGGTCATGTGGCCAGCCACTTCTGGCGCAATGGGACATTGTGATGGAAACCAGAGGGCTTGGAAACGCTGTTTACCTTCCCGCTGCAGTGGTACCTATTTATCTACTTGCACTGGTGTGCTTTCAAACTGCGAGGTTGGCAGGAGCTGGGACAGAGGAACAGGAGCTCACCCTGTCACGGGGATTCAAACCTTCCGACCAGCAAGCCCAAGAGGCTCAGTGGTTTAGACCAAATCCCTTTCCCCCCAAAATGTTTAGGGGTATGTGTACCCCTGCATCCCCCCAGGAAAAAAGCACTGGTCCTGTCTGACTTTTAGAAGACATCAGAAGCCAGTGCTGTACAGTGGTACCTCAGGTTAAGTACTTAATTCATTCAGGAGGTCCGTTCTTAAGCTGAAACTGTTCTTAACCTGAAGCTCCACTTTAGCTAATGGGGCCTCCAGCTGCCACCGCGCCACCGGAGCACGATTTCTGTTCTCATCCTGAAGCAAAGTTCTTAACCTGAAGCACTATTTCTGGGTTAGCAGAGTCTGTAACCTGAAATGTATGTAACCTGAAGAATATGTAACCCAAGGTACCACTGTATAGGGAGGTTTTTAATGTTTGATATCTTATTGGGTTTTAATTTGTTGGAAACCACCCAGAGTGGCTGGGGTAACCCAGTCAGATGGGTGGCATAACAATAACAATAACAACAATAATGATAATGATAATGATAATGATAATGATAAAAATAAAAATAAAAATAAAAATAAATAATAGCTGCAGGGGTTGGACTAGAAGACTCCCTTTCAACTCTACAATTCTATGAAACCCAACTGCAACCTGCCAGCTCTTTCTTTGATCACTCCTCGCCGGTTAATTTCCTCCAAACCGATTCGTTCTGGACGGCTTTGCGATGAAACCAGCTCCAGCCTCCCTCCTTTCTCCCTCGGATGCAAATGTTGAGCCTGGAGTGCCATTGGGGAACAGCCGTCCTCTCTGCACCTCAGGGGATGAAATCGATACAGCTCGCCACGTTCCTGCCCCCCCAAGATGGGCTGTTCTGACCTCTCTCTCCAGGCTCCGTACCCGATACCCTCCAACCATCATTCCATTTCAACGCTAATTCAGAACAATGCCCTAAGCGGACGCTCCAAAATAGCCAGGCCAGATATCTTCTCCTTTTATAGGAATGGCCCTATTGTGAGACATGGTATGTGTGGCTGGGGAGGGGGCGATGGCTGAGGTGGGGAGGGGGTTGATTTGGAAGCCAAGTGACACGGCGTGTGACATCCAAGGACCAGGAGGTGGATAAAGGCCTCTGCCAGGAGGGACATCCTCTGCTCTGTTGAATCACCCCCTGAGCGGCCAGCCTCTCTTTCATCCCGGTGCAGAACCACCACCATGGCCCCCAAGAAACCAGAACCCAAGAAAGCAGAACCTAAGAAAGAGGAGCCCAAAGCAGCCCCTAAACCAGCCCCCCCACCCGAGCCAGAAGTCCGCAAGGAAGTGGAGTTTAACCCGGCAAACATCAAAGTAAGTGTCTTTTTTGACATCTTTAATTGTGCATTAACAAGGCAGGGGAGGATTGTTCTCTCCTTGGGTACTGGGTGAAGTTTCTTCTTTTTCCTCCTCCTCCTCCTCCTCCTCCTCTTCTCCTTCCTCCTCTTCTTCTCCTTCCTCGTACTCCTCTCCTTCTCCTTCTCCTTCTCCTTCTCCTTCCTCTTCCTCCTTCACCTTCTCTTTCCTCCTTCTTCTTCCTCCTTCCTCTTCCTCCTCTTCTTCTTCTCCTTCCTCCTCCTCCTCCTCCTCCTCCTCTTCTTCTTCTTCTTCTTCTTCTTCTTCTTCTTCTTCTTCTTCTTCTTCTTCCTCCTCCTTCTCCTCCTCTTCCTCTTCTTCTCCTTCTCCTTCTTCCTCCTCCTCCTCCTCCTCTTCTTCTCCTTCTTCCCTACAAGGTGATTGACACAAAAACAAGTATGATAGCTTTGAAAGCACCACAAGTAAATCAACCGGAGCTAAGGACAGTGTTGTGAGTTTTTCGGGGGGGGGCGGGGTGTCAGTTTGGATGATGCCCTGAGTCTCTTCCAAGTCTTGGGTTCCTGTGCCCAGTGAGAGTTGGAATCTAAACAGTTGCTGAACTGCTCAGACAAGTTTATTTGTAAGACGAGGAGCTTAGCTGGTCACTTTTAAGTACCCTCATTCGCATCCCAAAAGAATGAGCTCAGTTGTAGGAGCCACAGCTAAGGGGTGGTAGCCTCCAGGCTAACGGGTGAAGCTCTCTCTGCTTCACCTAGCTGCTAAATAGGAGAAACAGAGTTTTGGGTGTGAGCTGAGCTAGAAGCAGGCTGGAAGCTGGAGACACAGAGACCTGCTTGCTCTGTGCTGCATCCAAAGTTGTGACGAATGGAGAAGTGAGATCTGCTGGGGTGTTACTGCTGTGAGCCCCTTTAGCCTATGCCCAGGTTGCAGGTGTTGTTGTTGTTTAGTCGTTTAGTGGTGTCCGACTCTTCGTGACCCCATGGACCAGAGCACGCCAGGCACTCCTGTCTTCCACTGGCCAGTGGCGTAGCATGGGTTGTTAGCACCCGGGGCAAGGCAAGTAATTTGTGCCCCCTAACCCGTGGATTTGCGCCCCCTAACCCATGAATTTGTGCCCCCTAACCCATGGATTTGCGCCCCCTAACCCTAACCCCAAGATGTTGTGCCCGGTGCGGCCGGCCCCCCCTGCACCCCCCATGCTACGCCACTGCCACTGGCTCCCACAGTTTGGTCAAACTCATGCTGGTAGCTTCGAGAACACTGTCCAACCATCTTGTCCTCTGTCGTCCCCTTCTCCTTGTGCCCTCCATCTTTCCCAACATCAGGGTCTTTTCCAGGGAGTCTTCTCTTCTCATGAGGTGGCCAAAGTCTTGGAGCCTCAGAGTCAGCCACGACTGGACCTAATGGCCAGGGGTCCCTTTACCTTTACCTTAAGGGGAGTGAAAGGCGGGATATCAAGTCCAAACTCTTCTAGGTTATGAAGGCTTGACCCGTCTCAACTTGAAAGCCCACATCTGTGGCTCCGAGCTTCTCGAGTTTGCACAGTGCTGGCGTGATACTGGATGATGTCCGTACCTCGCTAGGCAGAGCAAATCCGGTGGGGTAGTTAGGAGGGGTGGTTTGCCCCAGGTGTCACCCTGACAGGGGGTGACAAAATGCTGGGTGGTACTCACCATGGGGCCTTTTAGTGTGCACAAACCATGCGTCTCAGTGCCCGCAGGATCCACACTGCCCGTCCGCTGCCTCCCCACCCAGTTGTAGGGTGGCTGAGGCCTTGCAGCATGCCCCGTCTATATGGGCACTATGCTCTATGGGCACCACACTCCCCGTCCCATCCCACCCCTATTGGCACCGAGTGCCCTGTTCCGTCCCACCCCTATGGGCACCAAGTGCCCTGTTCCATCCCTATGGGCACCCTGCCCCCTGCCCCTATGGGTGGTTCGCCCCGCCCCTGGGCACACCGTCCCAGGTGCCCAAGAGGCTTCTTCTACCACTCAGAGAATGGAGTACGACACCCAGAGCAGGTAAATCAATGCAGCACATTCTGTATTTTTTGCTCCATAAGATGCACCTGACCATAAGACGCACCTAGTTTTTAGAGGAGGAAAACAAGGGGAAAAAATATTCTGAACGAAACAGTGGCTGTATGATTTTTGTGGTGCAGGCTGTAACCATGGACATGCTATGTGATCTGATGGTGAATTTGGGGTGACCCAATGCAAAAATCCTGAGGATCCATGTGGATCCAGGCTTTGTGCCATTTTTGTGCCATTGAGGCCCCACAAAACAGTGGGTGCGTGATTTTTTTGGTTCAGGCTGTAGCCATGGACATGCTCTGTGACCTGATGGTGAATTAGGGGTGACCCAATGTACAAATCCTGAGGATCCATGGGCTTTTACCTCCCCCTCACAGGCAGCCTCCGCTAGCGTCCCTTATCTCTCTTCCAATCCCACCGATCAGCTGCTTCCCTTCAACACTCCCTTCCCTCTTGTTTGCCTTAGTGACTTTTCCTTACCTGGAGCAGTTTTTTGCTCCTCCTTTTCTTCTAATTTCTCTAGTCTTCCTGTCTCCTCTCCTTGCAAGTTCGCTATCTTTACCTCCCCCCTCCCAGGCAGCCTCCTTTATCTCTAGCGTCCCTTATCTCTCTCCCCAATCGCTTGCCGATCAGCGGCTTTGTTTCAACACCCACTTCCCTCTTTCAAAAAAAAGAAAGAAAGCATGATCTGCTTTTTGCCCCTGGGCAATTCGGCTCCAGGGATCACACATTTGCTCCATAAGGCGCAGGCATTTCCCCTTACTTTTTAGGAAGAAAAAAGTGCATCTTATGGACTGAAAAATACGGTAGTTAAACTGTGGAACTCCCTCCCACAGGAGACAATGATGGCCACCCACTTAGATGGCTTTAAAAGAAGATGATACAAATTCATGTAAACGAGGATTATGGACGCCTCCTAGTTGTGATGGCTCTGCTCTGCTTCCACAACTGGAGGCAGCAATGCCTCTGAAGGCCAGTTGCTGGAAAGCACAGGAGAGGAGATGTGGCCTTGTGTTCGAATCCTGCTTGGCTGCTGTGAGAACAGGGTGCTGGGCAAGACAGGCCTTTGGCCTCATCCGGCAGAGTTCTACTGGTGTTCTTATCTACCCCTTTCCTTAAGATTAAGGATCTCAAGCCTGTAAAAGGGTAAAGGAGTATTGGGAAATGATTTATCATGAATTGAAAAAATTTTTAATAGCACCTTCCCCTCCAAAAACACAGACACACCCAGAGTCCTTTCTGTTGAGGATAATTCAGATGGAAATTCCCAGGAAATTCCTGTCGGTGACCCCGGGGGAGTTCCTAGCTGATGTGCATCGGCAGGACTCCCCCTTGTTGTTGTTTAGTCGTTTAGTCGTGTCCGACTCTTCGTGACCCCCTGGACCAGAGCACGCCAGGCACTCCTGTCCTCCACTGCCTCCCGCAGTTTGCTCAAACTCATGCTGGTAACCTCGAAAACACTATCCAACCATCTCGTCCTCTGTCGTCCCCTTCTCCTTGTGCCCTCCATCTTTCCCAACATCAGGGTCTTCTCCAGGGAGTCTTCTCTTCTCATGAGGTGGCCAAAGTAGTGGAGCCTCAGCTTCAGGATCTGTCCTTCCAGTGAGCACTCAGGGCTGATTTCCTTCAGAATGGAGAGGTTTGATCTTCTTGCAGTCCATGGGACTCTCAAGAGTCTCCTCCAGCACCATAATTCAAAAGCATCAATTCTTCGGCGATCAGCCTTCTTTATGGTCCAGCTCTCACAGGACTCCCCCTACTGGTGGTTAACCCTTCCCGGACTTCAAGCGGATGGGCTGAAGCCAGATAGTCGGTTAGGACCAATGCCTAAGCCAATACCACTCTTCACCTGCAACCAATAAAGTTGTGGCCTTATTTAGCCCATTAACCTTAATAATTGTGTCATGTGTCTTTATTTCCACGGGGGGGGGGGGGGGAGGGAACTCACCACGCAATTGCCACCCCGCTGACATAGTGGAGGCAAATGGTTGTGGATTTCTCTCTCTGCATACATTTTGAGCCATTTTTGGCTCCGTCGGGTGTTAGTGAATAGCAGGAATTGCTGGTAGGGAGAGTTGGTCCTGTGTTCGAATTCTGCAGTTTGAATTTCCTGCAGGCATCTGGTCGGCCGCTGGGAGAACAGGGTGCTGGGTGCACCCTGCCATTAGGGTGTGTCATTTTCAGGGGTGAACATTTGCAAATTTATTCAGCGAGCGGTCTTTAAAATATGATTTGGGGTGTGAGGAATCGGCTATTATTATTGCGACTGCACAATGTTTATCTATGTAAGTCTGCCTTCGATGAAAAACGGCTTTCGGAAAAACCAAAGAATTTTAATTTTATCTTCCGAAAATGTCAGGTAATGCTAAATGAATGAATGAATGAATGAATGAATGAATAAATAAATATCACACACACACTCTTTCTCTCTCACACACAATCTGCAAGTACTTAGAAATTATTTTGAATGGTTTTTATGCAATTCCACACCCATTTTGCTTAACCAAGCAAAACTAAATGATATTAATTTAACCAAAATATCTCTTGGATTCCCAAGTCATGTGCCAACATTTTAGCACCCCTCATGTTTGGAATTTGAAAGTTGGGAATTCAACATGCCCTAATGGGCTCTTGGCCTCATCCTGCAGGTCCCTTTAACGTTCTCGCAGTAAAAAGGATCGTCTGTATTCTGTGCTTCTAAATTTGATGAGAAAGAAAATATTAAAGACGGCCATTTCCTGCCCACAAAGAACAGCATCGGTGGTTTGTTTACACGGTTAAGTCATCTCAGACTTTTAAGAACAACGCCCCGTTCCTTTGGGGACATTGGCGAGGGACGGTTGTGAAGTTTGCCCCTTTCTTACATTATTTTGAAAAAAATGCTGCGTACAGTGATTCTAACTAATACAGAGTTGAGTTGTCCTGTGATTGTGCAACAAACAAATAAAGCCATAATATGGGATAACGTACACAGTGACTTGCGATCTCGATCACATGCAGTCTGTAGTCAGCTGGCAGTAGGAGTACAATACAGGTATGTCTTTAAGTTAACATCTTACATTAAAAACCTGACAGTACTATTGAAGGCTTTTCACCAAAGCCAGACTAAATGTCTTTCCTTCTGCTGTGTTGGATGGTAGGTTGAGAGGAGTTCCCTACCAGGACAGACTTTGCTCGTGTGCTCAAGACATCGATTCCATAAATCATATTTTGTTGCACTGTGCAAAATATGAGCAAGCCAGGGCTGAACTGATACTACCCTTGCTGGTACCTTTCCCGGGAAAATCAGAGGCTCACTATGTCAGGTTCCTATTGGAAGACCGGACAAATGCTAGAACATGAGCAGTGGCAAAGTTTTTATCAGTGGTTGCAAGAATGACCGCTCCCCGCTTAAAACGGGGGGCGCCCTTTGCGTGGACGCATGCAGCCCCTAGATCTGGAGCGGCTCCAACAGCATAGGCTTGGCTTTGCCGTCCCTCAGGTGGGATACCTGGAGGTCTCCGCCTACCTCAGTCAGTTGTCCAATCCCACCTGGGGGAAGCATTGCCAAGGAGACCAGGCCAGGTAGGGGAGGGATTACCTGCCCACACAATAGAGGGAGGATCTTACCTGGGAATCCTCACTTGGCTCCAGAGCTTCTCCCACCCTACCCACCCTCAGTTAATGTCTTATTTGCAGGTTAACTTTTCTTCACAGGTATGCGGGCGCTGCTACGTTAAGGTCGCTGTCAAAGGGCCGGAAAGGAATTTCCCTGCATTGGCAGGTTTCGCCTTTCCCGTAGCAAAACGTCACAACTTTGGCGGTATCAGGCCTTGGGCGGAATCCTTTAGTCCTTCTTCCTCTTTGCGGCGGCGATACCAGGGTTCCCTGTTAAAGGGGTTTTCTGAAGGGAGGCTTTGACCGTACGCCGAAAGGTCATCATTGCTCTCCCCTGTGGCGGCGGCGTAACGGGGGCAGCTATCTCTGCTTGAACATATGTTCTCCAGAGCCGGCCCATCCCCCCCCCCACACACACACTGGATAACCCTGATGCTCCCTAGGTCCCCGGCTGGGGACTGGGGAGGGAGAACGCCCAATGCCTGAGCCAAGGTCTACCCACATTTGAAATTTAATAAAGTTGTGGCTAATTTAATCCCATAGCACGTTGTCTTGAGTCGTTATTCCACATGACGGGGGGACCGCGCGGGATCTGGGGACTCCGCCTGTCCATGCAACAAAGGATCCCTATATTCTAAACAAAATGCTTGTTTAACCTGGAGGTAGGCTGTCTGAATTGGGTATTGCTTTGTAATGATTTGTTGGGTCTCTGGACCGTAATAAAGATTGATGATGATGAAATAAAGCCATAATAAGTGAGATGTTTGGGGTTTCTCACCTGCGCTCTGCCACTTGCTTTTATTTCATGTGATGAGTACAGTCTGTTCTTTGCCTGGGATTGAGAAGGGCAGAGGTAGCTGGAACTGGGATGAGCTGTCAGGCTTTTAATAGCCAGACAACTGTGCCTGCCTCCTCTGTCGTTTACCTGGCTCCTGTTGAGCTCACCCTTTGTCACTGTCCAAAATAGAACCACTTGTTTGCGAACGTAAAAGGAAGGAGGACAGTGAGCGGCGAGCATGTTTTTTCCTGGCTCAATTCCCATCGCCTTTTGCAGCTGTCAGGCTCAAGGAAAGGACGGCAGAGAGAAGTTCTTCTTCCGCCACTGCATCTTCCTGCCAGGAAAGGGTTTCCGACTACAAGGATAGTGTTTCAGCCCTCTAGGGCATCTTCACGTAGGGCTAGGAGAGACCCCCTGCCTGAAACCCTGAAAGGCTGCAGGCGATATTGAGCTAGATTGTTGTTGTTTAGTCGTTTAGTCATGTTTTTAATTTTCTGTTGTGAGATGCCCAGAGTGGCTGGGGAAGCTCAGCCAGATAAGCAGGCTGTTGTTGTTTAGTCGTTTAGTCGTGTCCGCCTCTTCGTTACCCCATGGACCAGAGCACGCCAGGCACTCCTGTCTTCCACTGCCTCCCACAGTTTGGTCAAACTCATGGTGGTAGCTTCGAGAACACTGTCTACCCATCTCATCCTCTGTCGTCCCCTTCTCCTTGTGCTCTCAATCTTTCCCAACATCAGGGTCTTTTCCAGGGAGTCTTCTCTTCTCCTGAGGTGGCTCAAGTCTTGGAGCCTCAGCTTCAGGATCTGTCCTTCCAGTGAGCACTCAGGGCTGATTTCCTTCAGAATGGAGAGGTTTGATCTTCTTGCTGTCCATGGGACTCTCAAGAGTCTCCTCCAGCACCAGAATTCAAAAGCATCCATTCTTCGGCAATCAGCCTTCTTTATGGTCCAGCTCTCACTTCCATACATCAGGCTACAGATGCTTCGTGTTACAGATGCTTCGTTTTACAGACTCCGCTAACCCAGAAATAGTACCTCAGGTTAAGAACTTTGCTTCAGGATGAGAACAGAAATCTTGCAGTGGTGCAGTGGGAGAAGGGGCTCCATTTCTTCCGCCACTTTGCTGAAGAAAGAGAGGGAAAGCTGCACAGTGCGTCTCCAGCGAAGCGAAGTCAGAATAGCAAGAGGGATCACTACGCAGCATTCCTCCCGTTGCCCTGAAGAGGCTTTGCGCGGCTATCCCTGAATCTAGAAGAGGGATCGGTGCTCACCGATCCCTCTCCCTCTCCTGGATTCAGGGATAACTGTGCAGCCTGTGTTCTCTCCATAAGACGCACACACATTTCCCCTTATTTTTTAGGATGGGAAAAGTGCGTCTTATAGAGCGAAAAATACGGTGTGTTGGAAGCTGCCCAGAGTGCCCAGTCAGGTGGGTGTGGTATAAATAGTAAAATTTTCATTATGGAATAGGACATCCCTATTTTCATCAGAGAAATGAGGGAGGGCATGGAATCTGAAATCATGTTTCTGAAGTCCATTAGCAGGGGGGACAGCCAGTCTGTGAAATGCTTTATATTTTTGGCTGTGGCACTTGCCAAAAGACCGTGTCATCTCTCCGAAAAGTCTGCACCTCTCCTTTGCCAGTGCTTTGCACTAATTCCCGCCAGGCTGTGGAAGAGGATGGAGGCATGTTCTCAATCAAAGGATGGAGGCTTTGCATCAACTCAGTTTAGGAGTCAAAAGGAACAAGACAGACAACCACACACTCAAGGTGCCAGTCCTCATTAGACTCCCAAAAACATGTTGCAATAGCACCAGGAACGCCAGGGTCCCATTCTCTTCGCTTGGTGTTGTGCCAGGAAATTGTCCTAGCAAAAGGAACCGCATTTCTCCTGAGTATTGTTTGTAAAAAAAATATATAAAACCTGCTGCTGTTTGTAAAATGAAATTAAAACTCCACCTCCTGAGGAAACCTGCTTAAACTGCTGAGACAAATAAACGTTACACAAGACCCCTGGAGCAAGATTTAAGGGTTTGAGGACACACTTTAAAAGACCTCTGTTTCCCTTTTAGGATAATGAAGCACAGTGGAGACTGTGGTGTCTTTATGAGACGAGGTTTTCTTTGTGTGTGTGCCTGGGCATGCAAACATGCTGCCTTTGTGTCAAAATCCCTGAAGAGTGGAGTCCTCAACTCCTTTTCCAAAGTTGAGCTTATTGCCTCCATCCACTGAGATAATGGAACAAGATATTCAGTGCAGGAAAGAGGCATAGTTTGGGCCCTTCCACAGTTTATTACAAATGCCAAAAACCCCCACAGGTTGCAAGGCATTAAAAAGGAATATTGGTTGCAGCCCTGTCATGTACTGAGTTGAATAGGATCCAAAAGGCAGCAGTCTGATTGGTCCTAGAACAATAGGATCCAGAATGCAGCAGTCTGATTGGTCCTAGAACAATAGGATCCAGAATGCAGCAGTCTGATTGGTCCTAGAACAATAGGATCCAGAATGCAGCAGTCTGATTGGTCCTAGAACAATAGGATCCAGAATGCAGCAGTCTGATTGGTCCTAGAACAATAGGATCCAGAATGCAGCAGTCTGATTGGTCCTAGAACAATAGGATCCAGAATGAAGCAGTTGATTGGTCCACAGGAGCCACCCAATCCAGCTTCAGGTAGAAGGGAATCTGCAACCTGATTGGCCTACAGGAGAATCCTGGAAATAGCCAATCACGTGGGGCCCATTGTGTAAATAATGTATATAAGGCAGACATTCTGGGGGAACTTCCATTCCTCCTCACCACTATGAGCTGAATAAAGAGCATGAAATCCACTCTCGACTCTGAGTGTATTTCAAGCGCCTTCATTTTAGCCCCTGCATTTTAATCCTGTGTGAGTGTCTGGAGGCGGTTGGAGGATGGATGGTGGTGGACAGATTGAGGCTGAATCCTGACGAGACAGAAGTACTGTTTTTTGGGGAAAGGAGGCGGGTGGGTGTGGAGGACTCCCTGCTCCTGAATGGGCTAACTGTGCCCTTGAAGGACCAGGTGCGCAGCCTGGGAGTCATTAATGCATAAGCAACACAGCACTCGTTTCAAGTAAGAGAAGCAAAATGAGCGCGCCAAAAAGTGTCAGCCTTGTCAATGTCATGGGACATCAGGGAGAATCATCATAGTGAATAATCTCTCTCTCTCTCTTTGCTTTCAGGTTGAATTCAGCAATGAACAGCTTGAAGGTAAGTAACTTTTCTGTCTTTCACAAATCCACCTGTTCTCTGAAGCAACATTAACAGTTATTTCAGAGAGAGAGAGAGCGCATCATAGAATCATAGAGATGTTTGCTCCATCTTCCATGAGGCAGCCTTTGCGATATTTGAAGATGGCTCTTATATCTCCACTCAGTTGCCTCTTCTCCAGGCTGAACATACCCAATTCCTTCAACCATTCCTCATCAGGCTTCGTTTACAGACCCTTCATGCCTATTGGTCATTGAGAGACTTCTCCTCCACGAAAGGTCTGCCTTTGCAATGAGCCAAAAACAGGAGAAAGAAAACAGGAGTCTTTTGAGAGGAGCTGCATCCTTGCGACACACCCATGCCAGATTTTGCAAAGGGGCGAGGGGGGGGGGAGCCAAAATATTTTAATCTAAAGAGCGTATGGAAACAGATGAGGTTTTTGTTTGGGCTGTCAAACGCTGGGGAGGAAAGCTGTACATAACAGGGGTGGTCTGGCATGTGGCAAATGTGCTAAGCACATCAGAAGCCACGGGAAGGGAGAAGGATCTTGAATTTGTGTCCTGCTTGTGGGGTTCCCACAGTGGCCAAGCAGATGCCTTTGGGGAACATGCAAGCAGGATTTAAGCTGAAGAGCCACTCTTCCCTCCTGTGGCTTCCAACAGCTGGCTGTTGTTGTTGTTTAGTCGTTTAGTCGTGTCCGACTCTTCGTGACCCCCTGGACCAGAGCACTCCAGGCACTCCTGAATTCCACTGCCTCCCGCAGTTTGGTCAAACTCATGCTGGTAGCTTCGAGAACACTGTCCCACCATCTCGTCCTCTGTCGTCCCCTTCTCCTTGTGCCCTCCATCTTTCCCAACATCAGGGTCTTTTCCAGGGAGTCTTCTCTTTTCATGAGGTGGCCAAAGTATTGGAGCCTCAGCTTCAGGATCTGTCCTTCCAGTGAGCACTCAGGGCTGATTTCCTTCAGAATGGAGAGGTTTGATCTTCTTGCAGTCCATGGGACTCTCAAGAGTCTCCTCCAGCACCATAATTCAAAAGCATCCATTCTTCGGCGATCAGCCTTCTTTATGGTCCAGCTCTCTAGGCGAGACAAATTGGATATGATCCTTGCTCTGGGGCTTCCGGGGAATTTGACCCAGATTGCCTTCCCGAAGCCTTTTCTCTTTCTCTTGGGAAGCCGTTCCCCACAACCTCAATCCCACTGTCTGTGGTTAGCAAAGCCAGAGCTTTTTCTCAATGGCTTCTCCAGGAACCCAGCAGATCCTGCTGACGAGGAGTTTAGATAATGATAGGCCCAAGCGAAAGCAGAAGAAGAGGCTGATATTTTTATTTTTCATTATTATTCTTTTGAAAAATTTCCATGTTTGTTCAGCTGCCACAGAGTGGGAGCTGTCGCCGCCGCTGCCATCGTGTTCCCTTGTTAAAAAAATGAAATAACAGGCCTTGCATCCGGGATTCCTTGCAGACAACAGGGTGAGAATAGAAGCTTTCACTGGGCAAACTCTGAGAGGGAGGCTGGATCAAAGAGTCTGGTGTTGCGATTTCAGGGTCAAAATGGCAATTGTGGTGGGTAGAAATCACAGAATCGTTGAATTGAAGAGTTGGGAGGGATTCCAAGGGTTATCTCATTCAACCTCCTGCAATTCAGGAATCTCAGCTGAAGCATGCATGACAGATGGCCATCCAACCTCTGCTTAAAAAATCTCCCATCCAGCCAAGCAGGATAGACAACATTGAGCTGTATGGTATGGTTACCTGTTTTCCTGGGGACAGTCCCCAGATCTACAAATCTGTCCCTTGACAAAATCCGTCCCGGGAATGTCCCCGGATTTCATTTATTGTCCCCAGATTTGTATTTTAAGTGTTGTGGATTTATTAGTGGGGTCATGGGTGGCGCTGTGGGTTAAACCACAGAGTCTAGGACTTGCTGATCAGAAGGTTGGCGGTTTGAATCCCTGCGACGGAATGAGCTCCCGTTGCTCGGTCCCTGCTCCTGCCAACCTAGCAGTTCGAAAGCACGTCAAAAGTGCAAGTAGATAAATAGGTACTGCTCCAGCAGGAAGGTAAATGGCGTTTCCGTGCGCTGCTCTGGTTCGCCAGAAGCGGCATAGTCATGCTGGCCACATGACGCGGAAGCTGTACGCCGGCTCCTTCGGCCAATAAAGCAAGATGAGTACCACAACCCCAGAGTCAGCCATGACTGGACCTAATCATCAGGGGTCCCTTTACCTTTAATTGTTTTTCTTTTGCATCAATTAAGTGTTTTAAATTTGTTATTAGCCAACCTGAGCCTGGTTTTCTACAATTTGTCCCTGTTTCAATTGGTGGTGGCGGCTGTTGTGCATCATTCTCCCACTGGCCCCCGGCTGCTATTACTTTCTCTTTCTCAGAGCAGTCAGATAGGTGAGCCCAGCCAACAAGGGTTTCATATTGAGTAGGATTACACCACAATGGTGTCATAGAATCCTAGAGTTGGAAGAGACCACAAGGGCCATCGAGTCCAACCCCCTGCCAAGCAGGAAACACCATCAGAGCACTCCTGACATATGGTTGTCAAGCCTCTGCTTAAAGACCTCCAAAGAAGGAGACTCCACCACACTCCTTGGCAGCAAATTCCACTGTCAAACAGCTCTTACTGTCAGGAAGTTCTTCCTAATGTTTAGGTGGAATCTTCTTTCTTGTAGTTTGGATCCATTGCTCCGTGTCCGCTTCTCTGGAGCAGCAGAAAACAACCTTTCTCCCTCCTCTATGTGACATCCTTTTATATATTTGAACATGGCTATCATATCACCCCTTAACCTCCTCTTCTCCAGGCTAAACATGCCCAGCTCCCTTAGCCGTTCCTCATAAGGCATCGCTTCCAGGACTTTGACCATTTTGGTTGCCCTCCTCTGGACACGGTCCAGTTTGTCAGTGTCCTTCTTGAACTGTGGTGCCCAGAACTGGACACAGTACTCCAGGTGAGGTCTGACCAGAGCAGAATACAGTGGCACTATTACTTCCCTTGATCTAGATGCTATACTCCTATTGATGCAGCCCAGAATTGCATTGGCTTTTTTAGCTGCCATGTCACACTGTTGGCTCATGTCAAGTTTGTGGTCAACCAAGACTCCTAGATCCTTTTCACATGTACTGCTCTCAAGCCAGGTGTCACCCATCTTGTATTTGTGCCTCTCATTTTTTTTGCCCAAGTGCAATACTTTACATTTCTCCCTGTTAAAATTCATCTTGTTTGTTTTGGCCCAGTCTTCTAATCTGTCAAGGTCGTTTTGAAGTGTGATCCTGTCCTCTGGGGTGTTAGCCACCCCTCCCAGTTTGGTGTCATCTGCAAATTTGATCAGGATGCCCTTGAGTTCATCATCCAAGTCGTTGATAAAGATGTTGAATAAGACCGGGCCCAAGACAGAACCCTGTGGCACCCCACTAGTCACTCTTCTCCAGGACGAAGAGGAACCATTGATGAGCACCCTTTGGGTTCGGTCAGTCAGTCAGCCAGTTACAAATCCACTGAGTGGTAGCATAGTCAAGTCCGCATTTTACCAGCTTCTTTACAAGAATATCATGGGGCAACTTGTCAAATGCCTTGCTGAAATCAAGGTAGGCTACATCCACTGTGTTCCCTTCATCTACCAGGCTTGTAATTCTGTCAAAGTCTTTCAGCATGATGACGTTAGTGGCTGCAAGGGAAGTCCATTAAGAAGAAGAAGAAGAAGAGTTTGGATTTGATATCCCGCTTTATCACTACCCAAAGGAGTCTCAAAGCAGCTAACAATCTCCTTTCCCTTCCTCCCCCACAACAAACACTCTGTGAGGTGAGTGGGGCTGAGAGACTTCAGAGAAGTGTGACTGGCCCAAGGTCACCCAGCAGCTGCATGTGGAGGAGCGGAGACGCGAACCCGGTTCACCAGATTACGAGTCTACCGCTCTTAACCACTACACCACACTGGCTCTGCGAGTGTAAGCCAGGGCTGTGCAAAATACTGTGGGGAAAATGTCGGGAAAGGAAGAAAAATCATTGCTGCCGCACACACACTCTGCAGTTTAAGCCTTGTCTGTCAAGCTATCAGCAAAACGATACGTTGCATTTCGTCTCAGCAGAAATGAATTTGAAATGCGTATTTTGCATGTGAAAAAATAGACAGGAAAAGCTTTCAACAGATGTCAAGCAGATGCTTGCTGAACAGATTTCAAGAAACAAAACACATCAAAAAATAGATCCTCAACATGCATCGTGATGAGAGGGCCTGTCAATTTTTGCTTTCAGTTCCTCATTTCTTCCAGGCTAAGTTGCGTTCATTGCATTTCAACATTGATTTCTGATTTATTTTTTTTTACAAAGAGGTTCTCATAAAAATTTATCAGCATCTTAGTTTGCACTTCTCCCAATATTCCTGCCTGCAGTTTCACCTAACACACAAAGCTATTCCAACAAACAGTGCGTTTGGGCTTATTTTCATCATTATGTGCATTTGAATGCACACTTTTCAATTATTATTATTAATAATAATAATAATAATAATAATAATAATAATAATAATAATATTGGATTATTATTTTCCCAGTAGTGATGTATGGAAGTGAGAGCTGGACCATAAAGAAAGCTGATCGCCGAAGAATTGATGCTTTTGAATTCTGGTGCTGGAGGAGACTCTTGAGAGTCCCATGGACTGCAAGAAGATCAAACCTCTCCATTCTGAAGGAAATCAGCCCTGAGTGCTCACTGGAAGGACAGATCCTGAAGCTGAGGCTCCAATACTTTGGCCCCCTCATGAGAAGAGAAGACTCCCTGGAAAAGACCCTGATGTTGGGAAAGATGGAGGGCACAAGGAGAAGGGGACGGCAGAGGACCAGATGGTTGGACAGTGTTCTCGAAGCTACCAGCATGAGTTTGACCAAACTGCAGGAGGCAGTGGAAGACAGAAGTGCCTGGCGTGCTCTGGTCCATGGGGTCACAAAGAGTCAGACACGACTAAACAACAACAACAACAACAATATATTTATATATTATATAGTGGTTTCCCCAGCCACTCTGGGTGGCTTCCATCAGAATATTAAAATACAATAATACAATACAAAAGTACAATAATATATATGCATTTTTGCACACACATTTTGCATTCGCATTTTACACACACAGTTTGGATTGTAAAATTGCATCACAAAATTTGGGAAAGGGCTGGTTTCAAAGGACAGCCCTGCTTCAGTTCACAAATTTGTTCCCTCAGTGCAAACTGGCTTGGAGCTGTAGTCATTTGGAAAGTGCCGGGTTGGGGAAACTTGAATTAGAGGCGATTCATAGACTGCCCCTTTGCACAAGCCATGGGATGGTTTACCAAAACATACGATTAAAGTATAAATCTGTAACATAATATCCCTCCAAAAGAAATTAAAGGCACAGCAGTGCGTAGCAATTAACAAAGAGCAGCAGCTGCAAGCTAATCGTATTTTGTTTCAGGGAGTGTGAAGAAGGATTTCTCCCCCATCGCTAGACAGCAGTAGGCCATAGAATCATAGTTGGAAGGGGACCCTGGCGATCATCTAGTTCAACCCCCTGCAATGCAGGAATATACATCTGTCCCTTATTGGGGAACAAACCCCACAACCTTGACATTACCAGCACCATGCTCTAGGCAACTGAGCTGTTAGAATTAGCTTCAAGTCCTTTTGTTTCTCTACTCACCCTGTCTACGCAACAACCCTGTGAGGTAGGCTAACCTTCGAAACAAAACAAACCCAACCGCCCAATAATGAACCCAAAGTTGTTCAGTGGGTTTTATGGTATGCTGGGAGATGGCTCTACAAACAGCTTTGTTGTTGTTGTTTAGTCGTTTAGTCATGTCCGACTCTTCATGACCCCCTGGACCAGAGCACGCCAGGCACTCCTGTCCTCCACTGCCTCCCACAGTTTGGTCAAACTCATGCTGGTAGCTTCGAGAACACTGTCCAACCATCTCGTCCTCTGTTGTCCCCTTCTCCTTGTGCCCTCCATCTTTCCCAACATCAGGGTATTTTGCAGGGAGTCTTCTCTTCTCACAAGGTGGCCAAAGTCATGGAGCCTCAGCTTCACGATCTGTCCTTCCAGTGAGCACTCAGGGCTGATTTCCTTCAGAATGGATACGTTTGATCTTCTTGCAGTCCATGGGACTCTCAAGAGTCTCCTCCAGCACCAGAATTCAAAAGCATCCATTCTTCGACGATCAGCCTTCTTTATGGTCCAGCTCTCGAACTGAGTGTCCGTTCAGCTTTGGCCTAGCTGCTTCATCAGCTCTGAATCTACTTGTACTTGTCCTCCTCTCTTCCTCAGTAGCATGTTTGATGCCTGAGGGGCTCATCTTCCAGCGTCATAACTTTTATATGCCTGTTGTCTTTGTCCATGGAGTTTTCTTGGCATTGATACTGGAGTGGCTTGCTGGTTCCTGCTCCAGGTGGATCACGTTTGGTCAAAACTCTCCACTATGACCTGTCCATCTTGGGTGCCCTGCATGGCATAGTTCATAGCTTCTCTCAGTTATTCAAGCCCCTTCGCCACGGCAAGGCAGTGATCCATGAAGGGGACAAACAGCTTATAAATACTAATACAGTGGACACTCGGGTTGCGAATGTGATGCGTGCGAGAAGCACATTTGCAAACCGCAGAGTCTGCAACCCGCAGCGCCAGTGTGGTGTAGTGGTTAAGAGCGGTAGTCTCGTAATCTGGGGAACTGGGTTCGCGTCTCCGCTCCTCCACATGCAGCTGCTGGGTGACCTTGGGCTAGTCACACTTCCTTGAAGTCTCTCAGCCCCACTCACCTCACAGAGTGTTTGTTGTGGGGGAGGAAGGGAAAGGAGAATGTTAGCCGCTTTGAGACTCCTGAAGGGGAGTGAAAGGTGGGATATCAAATCCAAACTCTTCTTATTCTTCGTCTGCACACGTGCGGGTTGCGATTCAACACTTCTGTGCATGCGCAAAGTGCAATTTAGCACTTCTGCGCATGCACAAGCGCTGAAACCCGGAAGTAACCCATTCTGGTACTTCCGGGTTCGGCACAGTGCGCAACCTGAAATCACACAACCCGCAGCATCTGTAACCCGAGGTATGACTGTAGTAGTAGTAGTAGTAGTAGTAGTAGTAGTAGTAACAACAACAATTTTGGCATTACAGTCATACCTCATTTACGGATGCTTCAGGTTACATGTTTAAGGGTTGTGGACCAGAACGGGTTACAATATTTTTCGCACTATAGGACGCACCAGACCATAGGAGGGGGAGAACAGAAAAAAAAATTCTCTCCCTCTCTATGCAGCCCTCCTTCAGCGAAGCGGTAGGAGAAACAGAGCCCCTTCCATTTATCCTCCTGCTTCGCTGAAGGGGTGCTGCACAGAGAGGGAAAACTGTGCAGCGCCTCTCCAGCAAAGCAAAGCCTGGAGAGCAAGAGGGATCGGTGTGCACCGACCCCTCTCGCTTTGGGGGTTTCAGGCGGCTATCCGCAAGCCTTCGGAGCACAGCAAGAACTCCTGCTGCGCTCCGAAGGCTTGCGGATAGCTGCCTTTCAGGGAAAGCAAAGCGAAGCCTCTGGAGTGTGGGAGGAGCTCTCCCTCTGCGCTTCGGAGGCTTTTTGTTGCTATCGCTGGAGCCAAGCAGCCTGCATTCGCTCCATAGGACGCACACACATTTCTCCTTAATTTTTGGAAGGGGAAAAGTGCGTCCTATAGAGCGAAAAATATGGTACTTCCGGGTTTCGTCACTCGCGCATGCGCAGAAGCGCCAAATCGTCCCTGCGCAGACGCAGTGCTTCAGGATATGAATGCTGTGGGTTGTGGACGTGCCTCTGTTACAGATTACATCCTCAATCTGAAGTTCCACTATATCAGCACCATGCTGTAACCAACTGGCATATGAGGTCAGGAACCTCCAATCCTGTATCCCAACCTAGAATTGCATTCAGGTTCTCAGATGATCTGCCCTCTGTACCACTTCAGAGTGAACATGCAGCCTCTCAAAAACTTCTGCTATGAATCATTCCCTGCATTAAAAAAAAGTAGCAAGGAAGGCGAAGGCTAGCTTGAACCCTTTACTCTTATGTGCTACATTTCTATGTGTGCTGATTTTTTTTTGGCGGGGGGACATTCAGAAATGTTGTGGCATGAAGTGATAAAACCCAGACACAGACAGACCACCTCACTAGGTAAAGGTAAAGGACCCCTGACCATTACGTCCAGTTGTGGCTGACTCTGGGGTTGCGGCGCTCATCTTGCTTTATTGGCCGAGGGAGTCGGCGTACAGCTTCCGGGTCATGTGGCCAGCATGACTAAGCCGCTTCTGGCGAACCAGAGCAGCGCACAGAAACTCTGTTTACCTTCCTGCCGGAGTGGTACCTATTTACCTACTTGCACTTTGACGTGCTTTCGAACTGCTAGGTTGGCAGGAGCAGGGACCGAGCAACGGGAGCTCACTCCGTCGCGGGGATTCGAACCGCCGACCTTCTGATCGGCAAGTCCTAGGCTCTGTGGTTTAACACACAGTGCCACCTCACTAGCCATTAGCTAATGAACCCTCATTGCCACAGATGCCCATAATGCCTATTTAATTATAGTGATGTTAGAGATGAAGTGGGATGTGCTTGTGGTGTTTTCATTTTATTTATTTTTTTGCACTGAAGACTGCTGTCCTGCCCTGGAACGCCTCAGAGGTCAATTTCTGACATGGGTTTCTGAGCAATTCATGATTTTTCCTAGCCTCCTGACCTGGTTCTTTCTCTGTTGCAGTTCCTCCAGGATGTCCACAGGAGATGGAATGTAAACATCTCTGATATCCAGATCAACAGCGAAGTTCATAAAAATAAAAATAAAAACCAAAGCAAAACACAGGGGGTCAGGATCCCATGAAAATAATAATGCTAATGAAGGCTTGTCTTTTTCATAAACAAGTGAAACTTTTTCTGCAATCACATCCATTCCTTGTTACCTTTCTCTTCCTTTCTTCTCTCCTGACTTCCTGAGCCATCTCTCCCACTTCCTCAACAAACATTTTGTGTTTTTCTCCTCTCCTATACAGAATTCAAGGAGGTCTTCATGCTCTTCGACCGAACCCCGAAAGGGGAAGGGAAAATCACGTATGCGCAGTGCGGAGACGTCTTGAGGGCTTGCGGGACAAATCCCACCCAGGCGGAAGTTCTCAAGGTCCTCGGCCGGCCCAAACCTGATGGTGAGAGACTTCTTGTCCTGTTTTCGTGATGGCAACTTCACTGGACAGGTTTCACTTCTAGATCTGTCTTAGGAATGTTAGTGCCAATGAGCTACAGGTTATTGAGGAGGGGTCTCACTCTGACATTTTATTCCATCACACACCATCTACGTGTAACACCAGTCCTGAAAGACCTTCATTGGCTCCCAGTACGTTTCCGAGCACAATTCAAAGTGTTGGTGCTGACGTTGAAAGCCCTAAATGGCCTTGGCCCAGTATACCTGAAGGAGCATCTTCACCCCCATCGTTCTGCCCAGACACTGAGGTCCAGCTCCAAGGGCTTTCTGGCGGTTCCCTCCCTGAGATGAGTGAGGTTACAGGGAACCAGGCAGAGGGCCTTCTCGGTGGTGGCCCTCGCCCTGTGGAACACCTGGACACTGAGGCATAGCTGTCAACTTTTTCCTTTTCTTGCGAGGAATCCTATTCGGAATAAGGGAATTTCCCTTTAAAAAGGGAAAAGTTGTCAGCTATGCACTGAGGTCCAACTCTGAGGACCTTCTGGCAGTTCCCTCCCTGGGAGAAGTGAGGTTACAGGGAACCAGGCAGAGGGCCTTCTCTGTGGTGGCACCCGCCCTGTGGAACACCCTCCCGTCAGATGTCAAAGAGAAAAGCAACTACCAGACTTTTAGAAGACATGTGAAGGCAGCCCTGCTTAGGGAAGTTTTTAATGTTTGATGTGTTATCGTGTTTTTAATATTCTGTTGGGAGCTTCCCAGAGGGGCTGGGGAAACCCAGCCAGATGGGAGGGGTATAAATAATAAAATAAGATGGTGGTGGCGGCGATGTATCCCTTACCATGATCTCAGAGCCTTCATGTTATATTTTGGGTGTTCCCCTTGTTCCTTATTGTTTGCAGACTTAACTTGCATGCTAAACAGATGGGCAGCTCTAACCCGATTTCCTGTTTGTCCATCCTCAGAAATGAACAACAAGATGTTAGACTTCGACACCTTCCTGCCCATGCTCCAGCACATCTCCAAAGCCAAAGACACTGGGACCTACGAGGATTTCGTGGAAGGCCTGCGGGTTTTCGACAAGGAAGGGAACGGCAAGGTCATGGGAGCCGAGCTTCGCCATGTTTTGGCCACTCTTGGTAAGTGGATCTACAGTCCTACAACACGGCCCTCTAAGCCGATTTTGCTGGAATCATAGACTCACAGAACTGTGGCTTTTGTCCTGTATTTTTTATCTTGTGAACTGCCTTGAGATTTTCAGATGAAAGGTGGTATATAGATTTAATAAATAAATAGAGTTGCAAGGATCATCATCATCATCACCATCATCAAGATTTATTTACCGCCATTCAACACAAGATCTCAGGGTAGGTCACAATGTAAACTAGCTGTATACATTTAGTGATCTATATCTATATCGATCAATCTAATCGTAACGTATAACAAGCATGTAAGGGTGTCGTCACGCTGAAGTTCACTTGGCTACAGACAGGTGGCGCTGCGAATTACAGTGTAACGATGGAGGGGCAGGACTGCCACAACACCTTATCCACTTTGTTCCAACATTTGAGAGGAGGAGGTCACATGTCCCTCACCCACATTGAAAGATTATGGATTTGATCGTGCATAGGGATGGGTGAAATGGCTACTGAGTGACACCAAGGACTTTGTTACTTATAAAGCGGCACTCTATGCGCCGGCAGCTAAGAAGATGAGGAGGAAGGAACTAGACAGAATAGCGGTCAACTGCAAAAGGGATTTGGATATTTAATTTGGCACATCTCCCCTGAGAACCTTCTGCTATTCTATTCTATTTAATACAACAAATAATTTTAGTAGCCGTGACCGTGGTTTTATTGTATGTCTGTGCCTGATTATTTTTATGGCTATTGTTGTTTTTTTCCCTTCCTCCCCTTTATGTTCTCCTTCTGAATGATGCCATGGTCTAAAGCTAGTGCAATAAAAAGTTTAGTTGGTTAAAAATAAAATATATGCAAACAGCTCTCTGTGCAGTCTGGAGGGCTAGAAAAACTTGTCCTTCATTTCCCTTTTCTTTGCAAAAAATGAAGTTATTGGGATAAGGAATTCTCCAGCCCGATGCTGTGATCAAAGTCGAGCGGGACAAATGATGACTTCAGGGTTTCTGAAATTTTCGGCTTTGTTTCTGCTTGGAGATCACAGTTAATCTCGAGGGACCAAAGACTGTGAGCTGGAAGATGTTGCTCTAAGCACCTTGAAATTCCTCAACTTGGTTGAAGAGGGAATGAATGCCATGGTAGACAGTCAGATAAAAAGTGTCTGAGCCATTTTGACATCCAGCCTTCCTTTCATAATGTTTCTCTTCAAATCCTTTCTCTACTGCCTTAAATGTAATACTGATTTCTGTAACATTCATATTACATTCCTTTATCTTTCTAAAAAATATTTATACTTTGCAGGTTTCTACGTTTCACTGATTTTACAATCATTTTTGACTTCCTCCCCTCTCTAAATTTATTTTTAATATCTTCTGCATATCCAAATTAACTTAATTTGCTCGTTTATTCATCTACTTTAAATATGTACTTTAAATATATTACCATAATCATGCCAATGTTCTTATCTGTTTACAATTCATCTGTAAATATTCAACAAACAATTTCCATTGTTTTATAAAAAGTTTGTTATCCTGATTTCTTATTCTTCCGGTAAGTTTTGCCATTTCTGCATATTCCACAAGTTTTTGCATCCATTCCTCCTTTGCTGGAACTTCTTTCCATATTACATTCCTTTATCATTCTCATTCCTTTGCTTATATTTTATGTCCTGCCTGCAATTTCATTTGACTATAATATTATCTCCAAAAAGGATCTCCGCTCTTCCACAAAATTTTTATCTTTTTGGTCTCTTGTTTTTGCCGTTAATTTCACTATCTCCATATAATCCAGTAGTTTTAAAAGTCCATTCCTTTCTTGTTGGAACTGCAACTTCCTTCCATTTCTGGGAATACTGAATTCTGGCTGCAGACATAATATACAGAAACATTTTAACCAACTTTTTTGGCCTGACTCGGCCAAAACTGGAATCTTGCCCCTTCAAATCAGTTAGCGATTTGAGCTTTGATCGAATTACCTAGCCCTACTTGTAATTTGCTTTAGGCTCTTAACCCTGAAAATTTGAGTCAACTTATGTATATATTTTTTCCTGTTATTTTCTTTTCTTTCATTTTTTTCTGTTCCAGGCGAAAGGTTGACTGAGGAGGAGGTCGATAAGCTAATGGCTGGCCAGGAAGACTCCAATGGTTGCATCAGCTACGAAGGTACAGTGATACCTTGGTTCTCAAACTTAATCCATTCCAGAAGCCCGTTCCAAAACCAAAGCGTTCCAAAACCAAGGCGTGCTTTCCCATAGAAAGTAATGCAAAATGGATTAATCCGTTCCAGACTTTAAAAAACCACCCCTAAATCAGCAATTTAACATGATTTTCATTATCTAACGAGACCACTGATCCATAAAATGAAAGCAACAATCAATGTACTGTACTATAAAAATAAGACAGAATTGTAGATGATAAAAATTAAAACTACATTTTTTTTCTTATCTGAACTGATGATAGTTATTGTTTGGGTGGGGGGCTTTTATCCATTTCCGCAGTCACACAATCAATCAATTGGTAGCTGAGCACAGTCAGAAAAACAAATTACTGTGTTTTCTGGCGTGTAAGACTACTTTTTAACCCAGGAAAATCTTCTGGTGTGACGTGGCAGCTAAAAAAGCCAATGCAATTCTGGGCTGCATCAATAGGAGTATAGCATCTAGATCAAGGGAAGTAATAGTGCCACTGTATTCTGCTCTGGTCAGACCTCACCTGGAGTACTGTGTCCAGTTCTGGGCACCACAGTTCAAGAAGGACACTGACAAACTGGAACGTGTCCAGAGGAGGGCAACCAAAATGGTCAAAGGCCTGGAAACGATGCCTTATGAGGAACAGCTAAGGGAGCTGGGCATGTTTAGCCTGGAGAAGAGGAGGTTAAGGGGTGATATGATAGCCATGTTCAAATATATAAAAGGATGTCACATAGAGGAGGGAGAAAGGTTGTTTTCTGCTGCTCCAGAGAAGCGGACACGGAGCAATGGATCCAAACTACAAGAAAGAAGATTCCACCTAAACATTAGGAAGAACTTCCTGACAGTAAGAGCTGTTCGACAGTGGAATTTGCTGCCAACGAGTGTGGTGGAGTCTCCTTCTTTGGAGGTCTTTAAGCAGAGGCTTGACAACCATATGTCAGGAGTGCTCTGATGGTGTTTCCTGCTTGGCAGGGGGTTGGACTTGATGGCCCTTGTGGTCTCTTCCAACTCTATGATTCTATGATTCTCAAAAGTTGGGGGTCGTCTTTTACGCCTACTACAGAAGCAGCTCCTGCAGCAACTCCTCACCAAAGGATAAAACGACAGCAAATTAAATCAGAGGACACCAAGCTCTCTAGATGAAGCATAAATTCGCTTGAAAATTGGCCCCAGATGCCCCCGGCTACTGGGGAGTGGAGCGGATTTCTGAGCCAGACTGGAGACTGGTTTTTTAATTTTTATTTGGTGTGTGTTGGAAGAGGGGTAGTCTTATACGGTGAATATATCCCAAACTCTATATTTTAACTGGAAAAGTTTGGGGGGTCGTCTTATACGCCCAGTCGTCTTATACGCCGGAAAATACGGTAACCGAAAAGGCCTCAAAAACAAAAGCACAAAATAAATAGCAAAAAACAAAACTGCCAAACTTAATCCACTTTGGAAGTCCATTTGACTTCCGAAATGTTTGAAAACCAAGGTGCAGCTTCTGATTGGTGGAGGTGCCCCGGCAGCAATAGCTGACAGCCGTGTCGGACGTTCGGGTTACGAAAAACGTTCCAAAACCAGAACACTTACTTCCGGGTTTTTGGCGTTTGGGTACCGAGGTGTTTGAGAACCAAGGTACCACTGTATTAAGGAAAATATGGGGGTGCCACAGAAGATGCCACAATCTTGTGTAAAGTCAATAAAAGAAGTTTACGTACAACATCAGTTCACAGATGGATCCCTGAAGGCAGACTTAGTTACATAGTATATACATGTGGAGCTATCCCATAAGCAGCGGTTCTCAACCTGTGGGTCCCCAGGTGTTGTTGGACTACAACTCCCATCATCCCTGAGCTCTGGCCTTGCTAGCTAGGCTGATGGGAGTTGTAGTTCAACAACATCTGGGGACCCACAGGTTGAGAAAGGCTGCCATATGGGGATAATCCCAGTTTCCTCTGTTGGCTGGAAGCTAACAGAGCATCTTTAGCTAAAAAGCTGCTCCAACGATGGAGGAAGTCAAAGAGAGAGAGAGAGAGAGAGAGAGAGAGAGAGAGAGAGAGTGCTGCGTGCCCTGTCCTTTTGTTACCTGGACAGGTGAGGTCACGTCCCCCTCTAGTCACATGCAAAGGAAGTAAGTCCCAGCCAGGAGGAAACAGGAAGTTTTCGACTGGCTGGACCAAACATTCCCCAGCATGTCCACTCTAGGAAAACAAGGAATGTTGTACTTGACTGCTACTTATGTATCACATCCCACAGTCTCAACTTTTGCCCTCAGAACTATGCCCCTCTGCAAACCACTGCTCCATGTCTATACTGCTCCACTGTCCTGGGCAACATCAGGATCCTGGTCACAAGCAGCAGGAGGGAGAGGTTCCCACCATTCCTCATCAGAGCAGTACTCCTCAGCCAGGTCTCTGACACCCAGTGAGATTTATGACTGAGTCAGGATTCAGACCCTCATATCCCAAGCTCTAGCCCAACACTCTAACCATTACACAACACCACCTCTGAGACAGTAATGACTCTCTTCCTTTTTTTTCCAGCGTTTGTGAAGCATATCATGGCAAGTTGAATGGCAGGTAAGCCGAACAAGGTCATCATTATTTTGTTTTTGAAACCCCACCCCACCCACTGCCCCAGAAACGATACGAAAATGTTTATGGTCATTGTCCCATACAGAACAACGAAATTGAAAAATCTGCATCAGACATTCAAAAAACAACAACCTTGCTATCCCAACCTGATTGGCCCCTAAAAACTCTGATGCCCCATAATTGAATACAATATACTCACATAGAGACTACCTTACACTGCGTTTAAAACCAAAATCGCATTTGGATAGAAACTGTTTCTCAGGCGGCTAGTCCTAGTCTTTATAAGCCTGTACCTTCTTCCAGAAGGCAGAAGCTGAAAGAGATCTTCAATAGATTGATCCATATACAGCAAAAGGGTGAGGAAACTGTGATTCTCCAGATGTTGTGAACTGATGGGCGTTGGCTTGCATCTAGAACATCTGGAGAGCTACAGTTATTCACAAATAGGTTGGTTTTGGGATGAACTGGACTATATTTATATAGCTTTCCATTATTAGATAATTTCAATGAAGGGCCCTTGTGGATTATCCAAAATGAAGGGCTTTATTTGACAAGTTGGAATGGGTGCAGAGGAAGAAGACCAAGACCATCAAAGGTCTGGAAACCAAAACTTTTGAGGAACGGTTGAGCGAGATGGATATGGGTAGCCTGGAGAAGAGGAGATATGATGGCCATCTTCCAATATCTGGAAGGGCTGTCCATGGAAGATGGAGCAAGCTTGTTTTCTGCTGCTCCTGAGGGTAGGAACCAAACCAATTGATTCAAATGACAAGAATAAAGTGGTTTGGGTTTCAAGTACACATTAGGAGGAACTTCCTGACAGTAAGAACAGTTCAACAGCAGAACAGATTTCTTTGGAACTTGGTGGACTCTCCTTCCTTGGAGATTTTTCAACAGAGGTTGGATGATGATGATGACGACGATAACAACAACAATAATAATTTAATATTTATTATTTATACCCCTCCCATCTGGCTGGGTTTCCCCAGCCACTCTGGGCAGCTTCCAACAAAATATTAAAATACAATAGTCTGTTAAACATTAAAAGTTTCCCTAGACAGGACTGCCTTCAGATGTCTTCTAAAAGTCTGGTAGTTGTGGTTCTCTTTGACATCTGGTGGGAGGGTGTTCCACAGGGCAGGCGCCACTACCAAGAAGGCCCTCTGCCTGGTTCCCTGTAACTTGGCTTCTCGCAGGGAGGGAACCGCCAGAAGGCCCTCGGCACTGGAACTGAACGATGGGGGTGGAGACGCTCCTTCAGATCTACCGGACCGAGGCCATTTATGGCTTTAAAGGTCAACACCAACACTTTCAATTGTGCTCGGAAACATACTGGGAGCCAATGTAGGTCTTTCAGGACCGGTGTTATATGGTCTCGGCGGCCGCTCCCAGTCACCAGTCTAGCTGCCGCATTCTGGATTAATTGCAGTTTCTGGGTTACCTTCAAAGGTAGCCCCACATAGAGTACATTGCAGTAGACCAAGCATGAGATAACTAAAGCATGCACCACTCTGGCAAGACAGCTCGCGGGCAGGTAGGGTCTCATCCTGCATACCAGATGGAGCTGGTAGACAGCTGCCCTGGACACACAACTGACCTGCGCCTCCATGGACAGCTGTGAGTCCAAAATGACTCCCAGGCTGCACACCTGGTCCTTCAGGGGCACAGTTACCCCATTCGGGACCAGGGAGTCCTCCACATAATTTGTCACGGATTCTTGAGCTGTGATGCCTGCACTGCTGGGGGTTGGACTAGATGACCCTGTACCCCTCAAAGTGTTGCCGTTCTCAGAGTGGTTTAACTATCAATCCCTGTTCCTAGGGAACTCTGGGAATTGTGGCTTTGGGCAGAGAATTGTTGTTGTTGTTGCTTAGTCGTGTCCGCCTCTTCGTGACTCCCTGGACCAGAGCACGCCAGGCACTCCTGTCTTCCACTGCCTCCCACAGTTTGGTCAAACTCATGCTGGTAGCTTCGAGAACACTGTCCAACCATCTCTTCCTCCATCGTCCCGTTCTTCTTGTGCCCTCCATCTTTTCCAACTTCAGGGTCTTTTCCAGGGAGTCTTCTCTTCTCATGAGGTGGCCAAAGTACTGGAGCCTCAGCTTCAGGATCCGTCCTTCCAGTGAGCACTCAGGGCTGATTTCCTTCAGAATGGAGAGGTTTGATCTTCTTGCAGTCCATGGGACTCTCAAGAGTCTCCTCCAGCACCATAATTCAAAAGCATCCATTCTTCAGCGATCAGTCTTCTTTATGGTCCAGCTCTCACTTCCATACATCATTACTGGGAAAACAATAGCTTGAACTATACGGACCTTTGTTGGCAAGGTGATGTCTCTGCTTTTTAAGATGCTGTCTAGGTTTGTCACTGTGGGCAGGGAATAGGGACCTCCAAACAACTCTCAGCACCCTGAACAAACTACAGCTCCCAGGATTCTTTGGGGCAAATGAAAGCTGTTTAAAGTGGTAACCTAGAGCCTTAAATGTATAACGCAGCCCATTTTGCCATTGCAAAGGAGCTCCAATCAGCTCTTCCACAGTCACTGAGTCTATATTTCTTCCTGGAAGAAAAACACACACAGAACAACAACAGAAACATCTGATTTCTCAGAACCTCTGCTGATATCTTTTAGGCTCTTTGGGGGGTGGGTGACCTAGGATGCAACCACAACTTTGTGGGCAAAAGGGAAAGAAACAATCTGTGTGTCTTAGATAAATTAGAAAACAATCCAAACTCTGTACTATCAGTTCCTGTTTTCCTGCTGCTCTGGTTTATTTATCTGTCATTGCCTCCTGATCTTGTTTGCTCAGGGAGATTTGAAATTATCCCAGCTTGTGGGGCCGAAGTCCTTTAAAACATGGGCTTTCATCCAGTCAGCAAAACCCCAGGGAGAGAGCAAACCAGAGGAGAAGATAAAGTCAGGATGCTGAGTTCGAGTGAATGGCCAGGAGAAAGGGGACAGGGGACAGTTTTCCTCCCTCTCTCCTAACGCTGGAACTCAAGGGCATGCAACACAGCTGAGAGTTGGAAGATTTGGGACAGATAAACGATGGACTTATTCACGTTCCACAGAGTTAAGCTGTGGAACTCCCTCAGGAGTCAGGGACGGCTGCCAACGTGGGTGGCTTTAAAAGAGGACAGGGCAAATTTGTGGAAGAGGAGAGAAGGGCCACCGATGACTTGTAGCCAGGAGAGCTATGCTGAGCCAGGAAATCCTTCTGAATACAGTGGTACCTCGGGTAAAGAACTTAATTCGTTCTGGAGGTCCGTTCTTAACCTGAAACTTTTCTTAACCTGAGGTACCACTTTAGCTAATGGGGCCACTGTGCCGCCAGAGCATGATTTCTGTTCTCTTTTAATAATCTTTTTATTAGATTTTCCACAATGATAACACAAACCACAAAGCAAAATGATACACAAAAACAGAAAAAGTGAACAATAAACAGATAAACAATAACAACAAACTTAATTCTTCACAAATCCAACCTTTTAAACATCAAATCCCTCCCTTCTGAGTTTCCTTGTTATTAAAAGCAGCAGCTTTCCAATATCATTATCAAACTAAAACAATTTCCAATTATAGTCCATCTTATTCACTTTTCTTAACATTCTAAATCCCATTTATTTAATTATAACTTAGTTTAATCCTAGGCCTATTTGTTTCTTTCAAGTAATTTCTAATTTTTTATATTACAATATTTATTCAAATACTCCTTAAATTTCCTCCAGTCCTCTTGAAACTCCTCTTCTTTCTGGTCGCGGATTCTTCCAGTCAGCTAGCTCTGAAAAGTGCATCATCTTCATCTGCTAGTTTTCCACTGTTGGTAGTTCTTGTGTTTTCCAATTTTTAGCAAGTAATATTTGGGTGGCCGTTGTTAAGAACCTTGCTTCAGGATGAGAACAGAAATTGTGCTCCGGCAGCGCAGCAGCAGCGGGAGGCCCCATTAGCTAAAGTGGTGCTTCAGGTTAAGAGCAGTTTCAGGTTAAGAACGGACCTCCGTAACGAATTACGGTAAGTACTTAACCCGAGGTACCACTGTACTAGGGTAATGCATGCAGAAGAATATACAAAATGCATTGCCAATTGGGGCAATTTGCTGGCAAGATGTGTACTCTGGACAAAATGGCATACGAGAATGTGTGTATAAGGAGAAAATTGCTGATGCTGAATTGAAAATTACTCAAAAGGCCTTTTTAAAAAAATCAGAAACTGATGTGGAAATTTGGACTGAACCTAAGGCTGGAAAAATAAGGAGCAGAAAGAAAACAAAAATGTTTTCTCTCGTCCTTCCTTCTTTTCCTTTCATCACAGCAAATCACTGTGTTATTCTGATCTTCCTTTTGGAAGTATGTGATAGAGAGCAGAAAAAAAATGTTTGGTCTGCTTTCCACAGTGGACCAATCAGATTTGAGGCTCAAGTCCCTGTTAGATGCACATTTCTGTGGATTTGCTGAAGCAGCACAGGATTTAATGAAGCAGTTGATAGTGTGCAAAAGATGAACACAGAAAATATATATTTTGTGTTAAAATATAATGGAAAGGGTATGTTTTCTAGATGAAAGAGTTGAAAAGCACCAAAGGATTCTTATTTTACATTTTTAGTTTACATTGCAAATGAGCACATTTTAAATGTGCGCACAACTTTTGCGTGCGTACATCTTTTTTAAAAAAAGTTCACAGAATCTGCACGCAAAGGAACAGATCTGCAACTGAGTTCCAGTGAAATGAGACAGGACAGAACTGGCTACTCTGTCCATCTCTAATATATATGGACTCCACAGAGTAGACCACAGCAAGTAATTTGAGAAGGAACCTGCTAGATCCCTGTCCCCTCTCTGGGGATCTTTACAGTCGATCCCTCCTTGTGAGTTGAGTCGCTCAGACAGACACACTTATGGTGTACTTTGGTTCTCAAACTTAGTTCATTCTGGAAGTCCGTTCCAAAACCAAAGCATTTCAAAACCAAGGTGCACTTTCCCATAGAAATTAATGCAAAAGGGATTAATCTGTTCCAGATTTTTTAAATCAACCCCTAAAACAGCAATTTACTATAAAATAAATAAGACAGAAGATGATAAAAATAAAATAAAAAATTCTCAGCTGCACTGATGATAGTCCTTTTTTGGATGGGGGGCTTTTATCCATTTCCGCAGTCACACAATCAATCAATCAATCAATCAATCAGTAGCTGAACTGGGTACCGCACAGTCACAAAAGCAAATTAACCGAAAAAGCCTCAAAAACAAAAACGCAAAACAAATAGCAAAAACAAAAGTGTGAAATACAGTGATACTTTTGTTCTTGAACTTAATCCATTCTGGAAGTCCGTTTGACTTCCAAAATGTTCGAAAACCAAGGCAGGGCTTCTGATTGGTGCAGGTCTCCTGGAAACAATAGCTGACAGCCACATTGGACGTTTGGGTTCCGAAAAACGTTCGCAAACCGGAACACTTACTTCTGGGTTTTAGGCATTTGGGAACCAAGGCATTTGAGAACCAAGGTACCACTGTATTAAGGAAAATATGGGGGACTTCCTGATGTGGGCGGTTCCTCAATTATTATTTTTTTAAAAAAATGTTGCTTTGGGGAATAATTATTATTATTATTATTATTATTATTATTATTATTATTATTATTTATACCCTGCCCATCTGGCTGGGCTTCTAACAAAAGATTAAAAATATATTAAACCACCAGTCATTAAAAACTTCCCTGAACAGGGCTGCTTTCAGATGTCTTCTAAAAGTCTGGTAGTTATTCTTCTCTTTGACATCTGGTGGGAGGGCTTTCCCCAGGGCAGGTGCCACCACTGAGAAGGCCCTCTGCCTGGTTCCCTGTAACTTGGCTTCTTGCAGTGAGGGAACCGCCAGAAGGCCCTTGGAGCTAGACCTCAGTGTCTGGGCAGAACGATGGGGGTGGAGACGCTCCTTCAGGTATACTGGACCGATGCCATTTAGGGCTTTCAAGGTCAGCACCAACACTTTGAATTGTGCTCGGAAACGTACTGGGAGCCAATGTACTGTAGATCTTTCAAGACCAGTGTTATGTGGTCTCGGCGGCTGCTCCCAGTCACCAGTCTAGCTGCCGCATTCTGGATTAATTGCAGTTTCCAGGTCACCTTCAAAGGTAGCCCCACGTAGAGCACATTGCAGTAGTCCAAGCAGGAGACAACTAGAGCATGCACCACTCTGGTGAGATAGTCTGCTGGCAGGGAAGGTCTCATCCTGCGTACCAGATGGAGCTGGTGAACAGCTGCCCTGGACACAGAATTGACCTGCGCCTCCATGGACAGCTGTGAGTCCAAAATGGGAAGCTCACAAGCAGGGCATAAAGAAAACAGATTGCCAATCCCAGCAGCTGGTACTGAGAGACATACACTGCCCCTGAATATGGAAGCTATGCTAATTGGTAGCTGCTGTTAAAGATAAAGGGACCCCTGACCACTAGGTCCAGTTGTGACCGACTCTGGGGTTGCGGTGCTCATCTTGCTTTATTGGCCGAGGGAGCAGGCGTACAGCTTCCAGGTCATGTGGCCTGGCGAACCAGAGCAGCACACGGAAACGCCGTTTACCTTCCCGCAGGAGCGGTACCTATTTATCTACTTGCACTTTGACGTGCTTTCGAACTGCTAGATTGGCAGGAGCAGGGACCGAGCAACGCGAGCTCACCCGGCCTGTCTAAAACCACCTAAGCCCACATCTCGCCAGGCAGCAGCAAAACCCACCACGTGGAAACCTTTGCTCCTTCCTTATCCCAGAGCTTGTGAGTCACTCTCTGTCTCTTCCGATACCTTTTCCCATGTGGGATGTCGTTTAATTCTCAGCCCACACACAGAGCAGCCTCCTTTCCTGGCTCCTTTTCTTGCACAGGCTGCGAAATCTCGATAATCTGGAGCAATTTGTTACATCCGGCCGCGGCTTATTTTTTTGACCCCCGGGGGTCAAGTACTTGCCTGGCTTGCGGCCCGCTCTCGTCAGATAACTTACAGCTCCTATATAGGCACTTTTCCCAGATTCCTTCTTCTGCGACTTCTTGCCTTGAGTAAATCAGCGAAGTTGTAGCCAATGCTGCGCATTGCATCTATATCTATAGCTATAGCTATAGCTATAGCTATATCATCTATATCTATATCCCTCGGGGGTTTGATATCTTTTTCCCCGAATTTTTTTAATTGATTTTCCACATTTATAACAAATATAACATATGAAAAACACAAAGCAAAACATCTTACAATACTAAAAGAAAAAAACACAACAGAAAAAACAGTCATTACTTCCAAAATCCAAGTTAACTATCTATCTATCAAGTTATCTATCTATCTATCTATCTATCTATCTATCTATCTATCATCTATATATCTACCTACCTACCTACCTATCATCTACCCTATCTATCATCTATCTATCTATCTATCTATCTATCTATCTATCTATCATCTATATCTATCTATCTATCATCTATCTATCTATCTATCATCTATCTATCATCTATCTATCTATCTATCTATCTATCTATCTATCTATCTATCATCTATCATCTATCTATCTATCTATCATCTATCTATCATCTATCAATCATCTATCTATCATCTATCATCTATCTATCTCATCTATCAATTGATTGATCGATCCTCCCCCCCAATCTTGTTTTAATTTCTTTTATTTTTTTGAAAACTATCCCCAGGTGTTTCCAAACTGCAGTAACTAATGAATAAAACTTTGTTTCCAACTTTGTTTTTAGGCCACATCAACCGGAACTGGATACTGAGATTGGATTTCAACCGAACCTGTGGAATGAAATTAGTATTTCTAGTTGGAATCGATGCTCAGATTCCATCAACCGTCTTGTGTTTGTCTCTGTCCCTCTGGAATGGGCTCTTTTTCACTCTGTCTGGCCACTGGCCACCCTATTCCTCACATCCTCCGCCAGGTCGTTCCCTCTGCTTGGAACAGCCACCTCCACTTCCTTCTCCTGAATGAGCTCAACCCTCTCCACAGACCCACTTCCACTGGTTTCTCTTCATCCCCTTAATTCTTTGGGACAACTCCACCTTATCCCTGTCTTTATCCTGTAATAAAGACTACAGATCCCTGAGCTCGGATGCTGCGACTCATTGTTCTAGGCAAAGACCAATGTTGGCACTCGATTAGCTTGAAACTGTAGTCCTCTTCTACTACTAGTAGTAACAAAAATGTAATTTACTACTACTAGTAACATAATAGTAATTTACTACTAGTAGTAACACAATAATAATTTACTACTAGTAGTAACACAATCATGATTTACTACTACAGTATTAGAGATAGTCCTTGCAACTAAGCACTATTAAGCCTCTCTTACTGACATACAAAAACGCATTAATCTTTGGCTCCTGTATGTAGCTGTGCTAAAATGGTTATACCTAGCCAAGCTACCTCATGTTCCAGAGAAGTTAGCCATTTCAAAAAAAATGGTTATTGGGATGTATAATAACAATAATGACGATGATAATTTATTATTTGTACCCCACCCATCTGGCTGGGTTTCCCCAGCCACTATAGGCGGCTCCCAACAGATTAAAAACAGAATAAAATAATGCATCAAACATTAAAAGCTTCCCAGAACAGGGCTGCCTTCAGATGTCTTCTAAAAGTCTGGTAGTTGTTTTTCTCTTTGACATCTGGTGGGAGGGCGTTCCACAGGGTGGGTGCCACTACCAAGAAGGCCCTCTGCCTGGTTCTCTGTAACTTGGCTTCTTGCAGCGAGGGAACTGCCAGAGGGCCCTCGGAGCTGGATCTCAGTGTCCGGGCAGAACGATGGGGGTGAAGACGCTCCTGCAGGTATCCTGGACCGAGGCAGTTCAGGGCTTGAAAAGTCAGCACCAACACTTTGAATTGTGCTCGGAAACGTACTGGGAGCCAATGTAGGTCTTTCAAGACCGGTGTTATATGGTCTCGGCGGCCGCTCCCAGTCACCAGTCTAGCTGCCGCATTCTGGATTAGTTGTAGTTTCCGGGTCACCTTCAAAGGTAGCCCCACATAGAGCACACTGCAGTAGTCCAAGCGGGAGATAACCAGAGCATGCACCACTCTGGTGAGGCAGGCTGCGGGCAGGGAGGGTCTCATCCTGCGTACCAGATGGAGCTGATAAACACCTGCCCTGGACACAGAATTGACCTGCGCCTCCATGGACAGCTGCGAGTCCAAAATGACTCCCAGGCTGTGCACCTGGTCCTTCAGGGGTTCAGTACCCCATTCAGGACCAGGGAGTCCTCCACACCCCACCCACCTCCTGGCCCCCCAAAACAGTACTTCTGTCTTGTCAGGATTCAACCTCAACAAAGCCAAAGGAAGCTTGCCAGAAAGAAAAAGAGGACTCTGCTTTTATACTGAGTCACACCATTGTTCCACCTAACTTGGTGTTCTCCCCACTGAACATAAGCAGTGACTCTCCTGGACTTCAGTCAAGGGATTCCAGGGATCCACCGGAAGATGCCAACAAAGATCGAACCTCACACGTCCTGCAGGTAAAGAAGAAGACATCAAACAACACCTTCACACTTTCTCCTTGTCCGTCTGGGAACCTGGGAACAGAAGGAGAAAAGTCCCCTCCATCGAGCCATCTGTTGATGACTAACAGTTGTCCATTTTTGCTGCCTGGTACCTGGATAATAAATATTTGCATTGTCATTTATTTATTTGCTGGCTTGCTTGCTTAGGAGTATTTATACCCTGACTACTACTCAATTTTCTCTCTCTTTCTTTTGTCAAATTTTTTTTTTATTAAGTGTTACATTGCAAATTAAGGGACGCCGGTAGCTCTGTGGGTTAAACCACAGAGCCTAGGGCTTGCTGATCAGAAGGTTGGCGGTTCGAATCCCCGTGACGGGGTGAACTCCCGTTGCTCGGTCCCTGCTCCTGCCCACCTAGCAGTTCGAAAGCACGTCAAAGTGCAAGTAGTTAAATAGGTACCGCTCTGGCAGGAAGGTAAACGGCGTTTCCGTGCGCTGCTCTGGTTCACCATGCTGGCCACATGACCCGGAAGCTGTATGCCGGCTCCCTCGGCCAATAAAGTGAGATGAGTGCCACAACCCCAGAGTCGGCCACGACTGGACCTAATAGTCAGGGGTCCCTTTACCTTTACATTGCAAATTAAAATTCAAAGATCATCATTTAGGACAGGGGTCAGCAAACCTTTTCAGCAGGGGGCCAGTCCACTTTCCCTCAGACCTTGTGGGGGGCCGGACTATATTTTTTGGGGGGGAGGAATGAACGAATTCCTATGCCCCACAAATAACCCAGAGATGCATTTTAAATAAAAACACACATTCTACTCATGTAAAAACACGCCAGTTCCTGGATCATCCGCAGCCTGGATTTAGAAGGTGACTGGACCAGATCCGGCCCCCAGGCCTTAGTTTGCCTACCCATGTTCTAGGATTCCCTGAGTTATTCGACTCCCCTCTGCCCTTCCCTGGTTACCATTATCAATCTTTTTTCAACTGCTTCTCTTATTTTCTCTAATTGTTTTTTAAAATAGTCCATTTTAACCACATTTTTTTGTACAATACAAGCATTACTCAAAGCCTGCCAATGTTTTTAGTTGTTTACAGTGTTCTCTTAAGTACGTTGCAAATTTCCCTCATTCCTTCTTAAAGTTCTTCTCTTCCTGGTTTCTGATTTTCCGGGTCAATTTTTTCCATTTTGGCATAGTCCATCATCTTCATCATCCATTCGTCTCTGGTTGGGACTTTATCTTCTTTCCATCTCTGGGCCGGTAGTATCCACTCTGCTGTCGTCGCATACACAAATAATCATTTCTGCTCCTTTGGTATCTCTGCACCTAAGATTCCTAATAGGGGAAAAAAGCCTCTGGGTTTGTTTGTTTTTACAAACATTATTTTAAACATTTTTTTCAACTCATTATAAATCGTTTCCCAGAATGCTTTACTCAAGGTTTTCGAGGAGGTTTGCAATATATTTAGAACACTATAGGATAGACAGTGAGGGACGCGGGTGGCGCTGTGGGTAAAACCTCATTGCCTAGGACTGGTCGGCGGTTCAAATCCCCGCGGCGGGGTGAGCTCCCACCATTCGGTCCCAGCTCCTGCCCACCTAGCAGTTCGAAAGCAGCCTAAGTGCAAGTAGATAAATAGGTACCGCTTTATAGCGGGAAGGTAAACGGCATTTCCGTGTGCGGCACTGGTGCTGGCTCGCCAGTTGCAGCTTCGTCACGCTGGCCACGTGACCTGGAAGTGTCTTCGGACGGCGCCGGCTCCCGGCCTCTTGAGCGAGATGAGTGCGCAACCCTAGAGTCGGTCACGACTGGCCCGTACGGGCAGGGGTACCTTTAGCTTTTTAAGATAGACAGTGATACAATGGTCAGCTGCTTGGGAGAAGAATGGGGGGTTGAATTATTATTATTATTATTATTATTATTATTATTATTATTATTGAATTCCCATCTGCTGACAGCACTCCTTCCTCCTCGAACAGTTAATCTGCAGGGCTCAGATTTTTTAATGCATGGCACACTTTATTTGGATTGGAGCCCTTGGGGGGAGGGGAAACCACACCTTTCCATAGCTCGGTTGGTTAGAGCATGATAACGCCAAGGTTGCGGGTTCGATTCTCATATGGGACAGTTGCGTGTACATTGTAGAGGGTTGGACTAGATGATCCTCAGGGTCCCTTTGAACTCTATGATTCTATGATCTTCACTGAGGTTTCCCATAGTGTTTATTTCCACATTATATCTGAGCTTTCATGTGATGCAAAAGCCACTTCTGGAAATAAGTATCCAAACAAGCCAACAGTGTGACGCGGCAGCTAAAAAAGCCAATGCAATTCTGGGCTGCATCAATAGGAGTATAGCATCTAGATCAAGGGAAGTAATAGTGCCACTGTATTCTGCTCTGGTCAGACCTCACCTGGAGTACTGTGTCCAGTTCTGGGCACCACAGTTCAAGAAGGACACTGACAAACTGGAACGTGTCCAGAGGAGGGCAACCAAAATGGTCAAAGGCCTGGAAACAATGCCTTATGAGGAACGGCTAAGGGAGCTGGGCATGTTTAGCCTGGAGAAGAGGAGGTTAAGGGGTGATATGATAGCCATGTTCAAATATATAAAAGGATGTCACATAGAGGAGGGAGAAAGGTTGTTTTCTGCTGCTCCAGAGAAGCGGACACGGAGCAATGGATCCAAACTACAAGAAAGAAGATTCCACCTAAACATTAGCAAGAACTTCCTGACAGTAAGAGCTGTTTGACAGTGGAATTTGCTGCCAAGGAGTGTGGTGGAGTCTCCTTCTTTGGAGGTCTTTAAGCAGAGGCTTGACAACCATATGTCAGGAGTGCTCTGATGGTGTTTCCTGCTTGGCAGGGGGTTGGACTCAATGGCCCTTGTGGTCTCTTCCAACTCTATGATTCTATGATTCTATAAGCCCCTGTTTTGCAAAGAGAATGTCAACAATGTCTAGGCAACACGCTGACCATATGTATATGTAATAGACAATCTTTATAGATTTCCTTCAAATCATAAAAAGTTCAAAATGAATTCTTCATCAGCGTGGTGGGTGGATATAGAATGCTTCATAAACCCTTCTTATTTTGAATGAGCACTGTTCCACAGCATTTGATATTTTCACTTATATACATTCATTCAAAATAATATGAGTTTATGAAGCATTCTATATCCACCCACCACGCTGATGAAGAATTCTACGAAACAGTAGTCAATATCCAGAATTACTGTTCACTGTTGGACATCATTGTTGAATACACAAAGCTTCACAGCTTGTCTTCCACCGTACTAAGTTTGGTACCTCGCTTCATTTAAAGATTTCCAGAGACTTTGACACTAAAGTTTCCATTTTGAACTTTTTATGATTTAAAGGAATTCTATAAATATTATCTATTACGTATACTTCTGGAAATAAAGCACTTGTTATCTGCTTCCAGGAAGAAAACCAAAAAACTGTTTGCAAAGAACTTGGAAATAAATCTGTAGAAGACTGTATTCTGCTATATTTCTGGAAATGGATTTTACATTGTGTGAAAACTCAAAGAATGAGGAAATTAACTGTTAGGGAAAGCTTAAGGAAAGGGGATGAATGCAGCCTATATTTAGCTAGCCAAGATATCTGCAAGCAGATTTAAATTGGGAGAACACTTTTTTAAATGAATGGCCTGTTTCAGCTCAGATCAGACCTATCTGTGTTTCGTTTATTTTAATTTTTTCCCCATCTCATGGAAGCCTTGTTTGCATTCTCAGAACCTTATGGGCTAGTAACCTGAGAAGACATAAATTTATGCCCGCAGGACATCTCTGGAGAGCACGATGGGGCCATATCAGTTTCTTCACCCGGCTATTTCTGAGCTATTTAGAGCTCCTTTGTTCTGGGGGGGGGGGGAGCATATCTCTCTCCCAGAATTGCCTTTTGTCTTTGTCAGTCTTTGTGTGTTTTATGACACGACACCTGTCCGGCTGCCCCAAAGAAAACCACAACTTCTTCACAAGGAAACAAAGCCCATAGCATGAGCCGCCTCCCAAATCGCCAAACCGCACAGGTGTTTCGAACGCATGACTGACAGGAACAGGAAGAGAGTGCCCTGCCAGTGCTAAAGTTCAGGAAGCCGCAACTGTCCCAAGCAATCAATTCATGCCTCTCTCTCCAGAACAAAGGATTCTCCAGAGGAGGAATTGTCCTGGACACAGTTTCTCTTCCAAGAAGCTAAAAATAATCACCAGGTCTGTGAGCCAAACGCTACCCTGGGACATCGCCTTTCAAGTCCCAAAGACAATTGACTGGGTGCATATGGGAAAACGATTGCAGGGAGAGGGGATCGCCGGACATCTCAAATGCCACAAATGCATCTCGAGAGCCCCAATTGGGGTATAATCTCAAAGATGCTTTGAGCTGATCTCTTCCTCTCGATCCAGAGGCACAGCAAGGTCTCTTCACCCCACAATGCAATTATTAAAAGGGGAAATAAGATACAGTCACAAGTGTTATTTTCTGGTTTATTTACTGAACATTGTGAGCATGGTGATCATAATACAGTGGTACCTCAGGTTAAGTACTTAATTCGTTCCGGAGGTCCGTTCTTAACCTGAAACTGTTCTTAACCTGAAGCACCACTTTAGCTAATGGGGCCTCCCACTGCTGCCGTGCCGCCGGAGCCCGATTTCTGTTCTCATCCTGAAGCAAAGTTCTTAACCTGAAGCACTATTTCTGGGTTAGTGGAGTCTGTAACCTGAAGCGTATGTAACCTGAGGTACCACTGTAATAATGATGATGATGATGATGCTAATTTATATTGTGAATCCATATTGGCTGTCAAGGCCCCCAATGACTGGTTCTTGAAGCAGCGATATCACTTTCCGCCTGCCTGCCATTGTGGCAGTAGAGTACAGTATGGTTGCCCCCATCCTCCTATCTTGGATAATAATAATAATAATAATAATAATAATAATAATAATAATAATAATTATTTATTATTTATACCCCGCCCATCTGGCTGGGTTTCCCCAGCCACTCTGGGCGGCTTCCAACAAAATATTAAAATACCGTAATACATAAAATATTAAAAGCTTCCCTAAACAGGGCTGCCTTCATGTGTCTTCTAAATGTCAGGTAGTTGTTGTTCTCTTTGACATCTGGTGGGAGGGCGTTCCACAGGGCGGGTGCCACCACTGAGAAGGCCCTCTGCCTGGTTCCCTGTAACCTCACTTCTCACAAGGAGGGAACCGCCAGAAGGCCCTCAGAGCTGGATCTCAGTGTCCGGGTAGAACAATGGGGGTGGAGATGCTCCTTCAGGTCTACTGGGCCAAGGCTGTTTAGGGCTTTAAGGGTCAGCACCAACACTTTGAATTGTGCTCAAAAACGTACTGGGAGCCAATGTAGGTCTTTCAAGACTGGTGTTATATGGTCTCGGCGGCTGCTCCCAGTCACCAGTCTGGCTGCTGCATTCTGGATTAGTTGTAGTTTCTGGGTCACCTTCAAAGGCAGCCCCACATAGAGCGCACTGCAGTAGTGCAAGTGGGAGATAACCAGAGCATGCACCAATCTGGCAAGACAGTCTGCAGTCAGGGAGGGTCTCAGCCTGCATACCAGGTGGAACTGGTACACAAGCCACACATCTACATTCTGCATCCAGACAAGGCCTTCACACCTTTGAAGGACACATTCCAGAAAGGGACAAGCACTTGAATGGGGTGCAGAGCAGGACTGGGGAAAGCACAAAGGGCCAGAAAATAGGTGGGTGCATCTGACTCTAGGGTTCCCAATCCCTGCTCCCCTGCCATGGTTGCCAACTGTTCTCCCTCTCCTCTACGTATTACTGCCACCTGCTTGCTCATGCCAGGCAGAGCCAATGGGTAAACAGGTCCTGGCAGATGTTCTAACTATTCCCCACCACTGCTGCTGTTGATTTGCTTGCCAGAGCAAGAGGCCAGAGAACAAGTAGGTTGCAATGGTGAAGAAGAGGAGAAGGCCGAGGAGGCTCTTTTCAGCAGGCCCTTGGCTGAGGTAAAGACCCTTGGCACCAGCCCTGTTTTCTGGCAATCTTGAGCAATGCACAACAAAGTACAGTGGTACCTCGGGTTAAGTACTTAATTCGTTCCGGAGGTCCGTACTTAACCTGAAACTGTTCTTAACCTGAAGCACCACTTTAGCTAATGGGGCCTCCTGCTGCCGCCGCACCGCTGAAGCATGATTTCTGTTCTTATCCTGAAGCAAAGTTCTTAACCTGAAGCACTATTTCTGGGTTAGCGGAGTCTGTAACCTGAAGCATATGTAACCTGAAGTGTATGTAACCCGAGGTACCATTGTAATGTTCTCATATTGGAGTCCACAGGGCATTTCAGCACCATGGAGAGCTCCAAGTGAGACACCTGCTCCAACAAATGTGAAAAGCAAAGAGGGCCTTAGAAAGCTTTTGCCTCTCATACTACTTTTCCCAGGCTCCACCCTCTTGTGGGGACCTTAGATCCTAAGAAAATAGAGCCTACTGGATCAAGCCAAGGGCCCATTTAGTCCACCATCCTGTTCTCAAAGTGTCCAACAAGTTGCCTTCAGGAAATCCACAATGGCTAGTAGTTTTAAGGAACAAAACCTCTGATCTGATGGCGGACATTCCTCCTGCAAGGGCACCAAAATCTCAAAAGAGGTTGATGGCGGTGGAACAGATTGACAACCAGGAATAAAATTAGTTGAATTTAACAAATTATTCCTGCATTGCTGGGGGACGAACTAAATGATTCTTTGGAGCTCTTCCAACTCTACAACTCTGTGATTCTAAGATTTATATATCAGTTAATAATTTGGGGGTGGGGCTCAAATGGTATGGGACTCCAATTCCCATCTGCCCCAGCCACCATGTCAGGGATGATGGGAGCTGTAGTCCAACAAAATCTGGAGAGAATCAGTTTGGGGAAAACTGATCTATGTAGAATCAAGCGCAGCCTCTGAACCCATTAGCACAAGTTTTGTTTTCCGAAACCTGACTTTCCGATGATTTTGCTTCTATGAATAACTTGTGCCGCAAAGCGACCTCAGTGCGTGACCATGAAACCATCTTGCGTAATATAAATCATCTGGAGAAACCTCACCCAACTGCTTGTCGTTTCCAATATCCATCCTGCAGCCCCCTGGCGAACTCTCTGTTTCTCTCTCTGCCTCGCCCACAGATACACAAACAGCCCAACTCACCATAACCCAAATCCCAGGAACAATGATTGAGCGTTTACATCATGTCTAGTAGTGCTTCAGGTCATGGCCAAGGAAATGGGCGTTGTGGCTACTTGCTCCCACAAAACGGTGTCTGCCTTGGTCACTTCCTTTCTCACTGAGAAAGAGCCAGTGTGGTGTAGTGGTTAAGAGTGGTAGACTCATAATCTGGTGAACCGGGTTCGCTTCCCCGCTCCCCCACATGCAGCTCCTGGGTGACCTTGGGCCAGTCACACTTCTTCGAAGTCTCTCAGCCTCACTCACCTCACAGAGTGTTTGTTGTGGGGGAGGAAGGGAAAGGAGATTGTTAGCCGCTTTGAGACTCCTTAAAGGGAGTGAAAGGCGGGATATCAAATCCAAACTTTCTTTCTCACTGAGGGCAACTGGGCCATTTTGTTAAGATTGGCAGCTTTCAAATGATTCTTAAAAAGGGGGGGGGGGGTTCGCGGTTAGGAGAAGGCTGCTCCTTTCTGACTTTGGTCAAGTCACTTGCAATAATAATAATAATAATAATAATAGTTTATACCCCGCCCATCTGGCTGGGCTTCCCCAGCCACTCTGGGAGGCTTCCAACAAAATATTAAAATACAGTAATGCATCAAACATTAAAAGCTTCCCTAAACAGGGCTGCCTTCAGATGTCTTCTAAATGTCAGGTAGTTGTTTATCTCTTTGACATCTGTTGGGAGGGCGTTCCACAGGGTGGGCGCCACCACCGAGAAGGCCCTCTGCCTGGTTCCCTGTAACCTCGCTTCTCGCAGTGAGGGAACCGCCAGAAGGCCCTTGGCGCTGGACCTCAGAGTCCAGGCAGAATGAAGGGGGTGGAGACGCTCCTTCAGGTATACTGGACCAATGCCGTTTAGGGCTTTAAAGGTCAGCACCAACACTTTGAATTGTGCTCGGAAATGTACTGGGAACGAATGTAGGTCTTTCAAGTTCTTTTGACACCACCAAGGCTTGGGTGGGTGAAGCAGATTGGCAGAGCGGTATGAAATGGTTCATGATTTGACTCCCGAAAAAGTCATTTCCCATAATTCCATTCAGTAAGTTGCTCTGGACTAACAGAGGGTGCAGAGGACAAGTTTGAGGTACCAGTTGGTGAACCCCCAGGGAAGAAGGCACAAAGGCAGGCGAGTGGTGGTGAGACAATGATGAGTGGTTAGAGCTCACAAAATTTAAACCCAAACACAAGCAGGCATTTTGAAAGGAGAGCCAGAAATGGGCTGTGTGAGTAAATGAATGAATAAATAAATAAGCAAGTAAGTTTGCATGCAAAGCCAGCAAAGAAGGAAAGAAACTGTTCTCTAGGGGGGAAATGAGCACTAAATTAAAATTAAAAGTGTTTGGAAATTAGGTCTGCATTATAACGAACAGATCACCGGATATAATATTTTCAATGAGACGATCAGTGTATTATTAAATTACCGGGGAGGTTTAACTTACTTGAAAGGCTTAATCTCTGTCTTCATTACTTAGTGCAACAGTTACAGGAAACGTGTGTGTGAGAGAGATCTGTTAATTATTTTTAATTCTCTGTTTATTTAATTACTATATTACAAAGTGATACAAGCGCAGAAATTGGCAATGAAAAAAATGTATCTCCCAACCCTCTCTCCCTGAGATAAGAAGTCTCCTTCCAGATCTGAAGTCTCCATTCAAGTCCACGTTGTATACCCAGGTTCCTGAGGCCTGCAAAAGATAAAACTAAGATAACAATGATCAAACCAAGCAAAAGGGCTAATAATAATAATAATAATAATAATCAGGTACATTTAATAATAATAGTGTTCACTGGAAGGACAGATCCTGAAGCTGAGGCTCCAGTACTTTGGCCACCTCATGAGAAGAAAAGGAAGAAACTCCCAAATACGTATACAGATAAACAGATGGTATGGAAGGAGAGGCAGCGTGGTGTAGTGGTTAGAGTGTCGGACTAGGAACCAGGAGAGACCAGGGTTCAAATCCCCCCACTTGGCCATGACACTCACTGGGTAACCTTGTGGGGCAATCACTGCCTCTCACAGCCTATCCTACCTCACAGGGTTGTTGTGGGGATTAAATGGGGGCGGGGATGACTTGTGTACCACCTTGAATTCCTTGAAGGAAAAAGTGAATTTGAAATGAAACGGAAGGCGCCTCCCTGGTGAATTGGTATAAAATGGTCTGGAAATGGACACTTTGTTGAGAAATTCATCGATAAAGGTAGAATAGCACAAGGTATAAAATGAAAGAGGTCCTTTACGGCAGAGTGGCAGAGTTTTATTATGCATCCAGTGAAGCATGGCTATAAAAGATTTTGCACTTCCCAGGTGCGCAGCCTGGGAGTCATTTTGGACTCACAGCTGTCCATGGAGGCGCATGTCAGTTCTGTGTCCAGGGCAGCTGTTTACCAGCTCCATCTGGTACGCAGGATGAGACCCTACCTGCCCGCACACTGTCTTGCCAGAGTGGTGCATGCTCTGGTTATCTCCCGCTTGGACTACTGCAATGTGCTCTCTGTGGGGCTACCTTTGAAGGGGACCCGGAAACTACAACTAATCCAGAATGTGGCAGCTAGACTGGTGATTGGGAGCAGCCGCCGAGACCATATAACACCGGTCCTGAAAGACCTACATTGGCTCCCAGTATGTTTCCGAGCACAATTCATAGTGTTGGTGTTGACCTTTAAAGCCATAAATGGCCTCGGTCCAGTATACCTGAAGGAGCGTCTCCACCTCCGTCGTTCAGCCCAGACTCTGAGGGCCTTCTGGCGGTTCCCTCCCTGCAAGAAGTGAGATTACAGGGAACCAGGCAGAGGGCCTTCTCAGTGGTGGCGCCCGCCCTGTGGAGCACCCTCCCATCAGATGTCAAAGAGAAGAACAACTACCAGACTTTTAGAAGGCATCTGAAGGCAGCCCTGTTTAGGGAAACTTTTAATGTTTAACAGACCACTGTATTTTAATACTTTATTGGAAGCTGCCCAGAGTGGCTGGGGAGACCCAGCCAGATGGGTGGGGTATAAATAATAAATTGTTGTTGTTTAGTCGTTTAGTCATGTCCGACTCTTCGTGACCCCATGGACCAGAGGTGCATGCTTCCTAGGTGCAGCTAGGGAAACACAATCGTTCTTTGCTGTGAAATGCCTTCATAGGATGCAATTCTTAAATGCAGTAATAAGTGAATAAATGGAGACAGGACAGAAAGGAGAGAGAGAGAGAGAGAGAGAGAGAGAGAGAGAGAGCGCAAGCGCTTTGGAAAGCATAGACAGATTAGAAATATCTTGTCAAAGAAATCCCTGTAATTATTGTTTGGAAAAATAAGCCAGCTGGCATTTGCTGATTTGAATTTGCTGATCCTTCTCTGAAGCAGCTGGCAGCAGTGAGGAATGGAAGACCCCCCCCCCAATTGTCAGCCTTTGTATTAAAGGCAATTAATTTTGTATAGCAATAAGCTGTAGAATGTCTGCTTAGATCAGGCACCCCCAAACTCAGCCTTCCAGATGTTTTGGGACTACAACTCCCATCATCCCTAGCTAACAGGACCAGTGGTCAGGGATGATGGGAATTGTAGTCCCAAAACATCTGGAGGGCCGAGTTTGGGGATGCCTGGCTTAGATGTTTTGGATGTGCTGTTTTCGACATATCGCTGCATGCATTACATGTGACGGCAATGAGGTCAGTTGCCCCTATTTTAATGTGGATGCATGTAGTGTTTTATTTCAGCATCCTTGGAAAACAGAGGTGAAACTTGAAATGCACTGGATATTTAAAATAGTAATAAGAATCAAAGGGCTTCTCTTTCCTCTTCCCAACGTGTCCTGTTTTCCTTGTGTGTTGTGTCTCAGTTCCTACCCACAGGCTTGCTTCACTTGTTTTAATTGATTGGGGTATGTGGGGTGTTAGGGGAGGGTTAGTACCTCTTGTGGGGTACACATCGTACTTTGGTCCCCACCCTGCACTCAGCTCTCCAGGAGAATACCTCTGATCCTAAAGCTCCACTGCCTTGCAGGACATCTTCAGGAGAAGAAAAGGTTAAAGGAAGAAACCCTAAACAAATCCGGAATGGAACCCCTAAGATAGTTGGATGGTGCCTTGAACTAGGGCTGCCTTATGTCTACATTTTCCTGGATACGTCTGGGAACTTCTCAGCAAAATGGTGTCCGAGCGGATTTTTGCTTAATCAGCAAACTGTCTGTGAAAACCTGGATACAGTGGTACCTCGGGTTAAGTACTTAATTCGTTCCAGAGGTCCATTCTTAACCAGAAAGTGTTCTTAACCTGAAGCACCACTTTAGCTAATGCCATGCCGCCGAAGCACGATTTCTGTTCTCATCCTGAAGCAAAGTTCTTAAACCGAGGTAATATTTCTGGGTTAGCAGAGTCTGTAACCTGAAGCATATGTAACCTGAAGCATATGTAACCCGAGGTATATGGGTGCCACTACCAAGAAGGCCCTCTGCCTGGTTCCCTGTAACCTCACTTCTCGCAGGGAGGGAACCACCAGAAGGCCCTCGGAGCTGGACCTCCATGTCTGGGCAGAACAATGGGGGTGGAGACGCTCCTTCAGGTATACAGGGCTGAGGCCGTTTAGGGCTTTCAAGGTCAGCACCAATACTTTGAATTGTGCTTGGAAATGTACTGGGAGCAATGGTTCTGACTAGGTAAAAAGGTAAAGGACCCCTGGATGGTTAAGTCCAGTCAAAGGTGACTTTGGGGTTGCAGCACTCATCTCGTTTTCAGGCCAAGCGAGGCGGCGTTTGTCCACAGGCAGCTTTCCGGGTCATGTGACCAGCATGACTAAACCAGTTCTGGCGCAACGGGACACCGTGATGGAAACCAGAGCACATGGAAACGCTGTTTACCTTCCCGCCACAGTGGTACCTGTTTATCTACTTGCACTGGTGTGCTTTCAAACTGCTAGGTTGGCAGGAGCTGGGACAGAGCAACGGGAGCTCACCCCATTTCAGGGATTCGAACCACCAACCTTCTGATCAGCAAACCCATGAGGCTCAGTGGTTTACACCACAGTGCTACCCCACGTTTGAAACCACAGGAGGAGAGAGGGCTATTTTGCTTAAATCCTGCTTGCAGGTTTCCCACAGGCATCTCGTTTAACCCTGAGAATGAAATGCTGCACTAGAGGGGCCATTGGCCTGATCCTGCAGACTCTTCTTATGCTGTTATGTACCATGGTTGGCTCATGTTTCAATGAAAACTGAATTGAATATCTTCCCCAGACCTACTGGACATTTTCTACTACCTTAAAGTACATTAGATTCCAGTTTGGGGTATAAAAATGACCCCGTAAAGCTGCTTAGGCGCTGTCAGTGGAAACATACATACAAAACCATTTTCCCAATATTTTTTGAGCCAATATCTGTGTGGCCAATATTTGGGAGATGTGAAGACATTATTCCTGAAGCCTTGGAGAGCATCCTTGAGTCTGAAGATTTGGCCCTAACTCTTGAGGAGGGCAGTGGATGTGGTCAATGAGTACCTTGGTTTTAAAGGTAAATGTAAAGGGACCCCTGACCATTAGGTCCAGTCGTGGCCAACTCTGGGGTTGCAGAGCTCATCTCGCTTTACTGGCTGAGGGAGCCGGCGTACAGCTTCCGGGTCATGTGGCCCGGGTCATAAGCCGCTTCTGGCGAACCAGAGCAGCGCACAGAAACACCATTTACCTTCCCGCCGGAGCGGTACCTATTTATCTACTTGCACTTTGACGTGCTTTCGAACTGCTAGGTTGGCAGGAGCAGGGACCGAGCAACGGGAGCTCACCCCGTCGCAGGGATTCGAACCGCCCACCTTCTGATTGGCAAGTCCTAGGCTCTGTGGTTTGACCCACAGCGCCACCCGCGTCCCACCTTGGTGTTAGTCAGGGTTTTTATTCAATCAGAGCTCACCGGAGCTCAGTTGGGGCACATCTCAGGTGGGTGCCATTGCCATTCTAAGAGGACAAGCAAGAAGTTCCCAGGATGAGAACTTTATACACCTGAGTCATGCATGGGTGTCTTCTGACCAGGAGCTAATTCCATCCCATCTCAGAAACAGAGAACCCACCAATATTGCTTCATTAAATTGTATACAGCCCTTCATCCGAATATCACGGGGCAGTTCCCAACATAAAGATACAAAATGTGAATGCAAAATACCAGCAACTGGGTGCTGAAGTGTCATAGGAGGAAATCCACAAGGAAATGATTGGGAAAAGGCTTCCAGGTGTGTTGATTGCTTGACGGGCAAGTGTCTCGACTGCCTGATTAGACTGATTGGCTAGAGATCCCTTATCCTTGAGAATCCGCTTGACTTTAAGGGAAGTGGTAATAGACTCTGTCTGACTGATTGCTCATTTAACTTTGAGTGTGAAGGAAATTTGACATGATCTTCTGATCAGGGGACGTGGGTGGCGCTGTGGGTTAAACCACAGAGCCTAGGACTTGCCGATCAGAAGGTTGGCGGTTCGAATCCCCACGATGGTGTGAGCTCCCATTGCTCAGTCCCAGCTCTTGCCAACCTAGCAGTTCGAAAGCACACCAGAGCAAGTAGATAAATAGGTACCACTGCAGTGGGAAGGTAAACAGTGTTCCCATGCCTCTGGTTTCCATCACGGTGTCCTGTTGTGCCAGAAGCGGTTTAGTCCTGCTGGCCACAGGACCCGGAAAGCTGTCTGTGGACAAACGCCGGCTCCCTCGGCCTGAAAGCGAGATGAGCTCTGCAACCCCAGAGTCGCCTTTGACTGGACTTAACCATCCAGGGCTCCTTTACTTTTTTTACCTGTACTGACTGGTTTGGAATTTGTAAAATATGCAGGGATTTATGATATGTATGTAAAACGAACCATGGAAAGAGAAGCAAGGAAGTCATTGATATCTGAAAGATGTAAAAATGAGTATTTTAAATTGTAAAATTTCTAAATTATATAAATGAATGAATGAATGAATGATTTTTTTTTAAAAAAGGACCACAAAGCACAGAGCTGAGGCAAAATGGGTGAGGGTGGCAGGTTAGCAAGAAAGTCTGGAAAGATCAAAAGAGCCTCCCCTCCTATTTTAAGATGCTGTGTGCATCTTGGCATCAGTAGACCCTAGCCCTGATAGCTAAAGTCTCCTTGCTTTCCGCAGAGCAAAGCGCTGCTAGCTTTGTGTGGATCCAGCCCCATCTAGAGTCATCCCAGCAGCCTGCGGACTTCAGATGTGTGCAAGTCGCAGCATCTGAGTGTGGGAAGATGGATTTGGCAGGAGGGAAGACTGGAGAGCTATTTCTAGTCTGTGTTCTTGGAAAGACTTTTCATTCATCTCCTCTTTGCTCAGCCACGCTGTTAACAAGGAACACCTGGCTTGGAGAGATCAGGGGCGATGCTGCTGCTGCTGCTACTACTACACTAAGAACCCGGAGAGATGAGGCCACTTAAGTTGGCGCTGTGCGGGAAATAAAACTTCGCCCCTGCGCACTTCCTTCCCAATCACCCTCCAGCAACTGATGAGAAAAGAAACGGGATTCAAAAAAGGGAAGAGAGAAAACATTGGTCTAACACTCATGAGCAACGCGTAGTTTTATTGTGCTTAAATTGTTTCCCCATCGCTAACAGAACGGCAAAATAAATTATTACATTATGTGGAAATGGCTCAACTAACAAGTAGCTTAAGAGGTAACACCAAACAATTATTTTCTCAAAAATGGGAAATGTTTACAAAAAAATAACAGCGACATATTATCTAGGGTAGCGTTTGAATGACCCTTGTGTACATAAAATATTAAGACATAAAGGAAAATTGGTACGCTAGGTTGTAAGAAAGTATATTAAATGTCAGGTAATAATTATAAGTACATTCAAAATCACAAATGTCAACTATATCAGGAAATGATGGGATGTCTATATTTATTTTACTTCAGTTTGTTGTTGTTTTATTTTATTGTATGTACCATTATATGATTTTAGCTTAGCAGATAGCTAAGTGGAATTAGAAGGTCAAATTAACATTCTAAGTTAACATAAATTGAGAATATATATATATATAGAGAGAGAGAGAGTATGTATGTGTATGCAATGACATCAATGAATTTCAATAAATATTTTTTTATCCAAAAAAATAAAATAAAATAAAATAAAATAAATTTGTTTTCCCATACCCCCCAAGTGTCCAGATTTTTCCAGGGGCAGACCTGGAATTACGAAAGCCATCCCGGCTTCTGATTTGATCCCGGAATGTCCCAATTTCCCCTTCCAGTGCTGCTGCCACCGAGCTCCGAGAGGAGAATAAGCTGGAGCTTGTCCCAAGTGGGAGCAGCAAAGGAGCAATTCTTGCCTCTCCATGGCTGTTGTTGTCGGTCTCCAACCTTGGGCTGCTTGTAGCGGCTACGGGAGAGGAGGAAGGGAGGGTGCCACCACCGAGGCCCAGCCCCACATGTCGCACCGGCTCTGATGGGCAGGCAGAGGGCAGGCTCCCTTATAGGTAAAGGGACCCCTGACTATTAGGTCCAGTCGTGGCCGACTCTGGGGTTGCGGTGCTCATCTCACTTTGTTGCCCAAGGGAGCCGGCATACAGCTTCCGGGTCATGTGGCCAGCATGACTAAGCCACTTCTGGTGAACCAGAGCAGCGCACGGAAATGCTGTTTACCTTCCCACCAGAGCGGTACCTATTTATCTACTTGCACTTTGACATGCTTTCGAACTGCTAGGTGGGCAGGAGCAGGGACCGAGCAACGGGAGCTCACCCCGTTGCAGTGATTCAAACCACCGACCTTCTGATCGGCAAATCAGAGCACCACCCGTGTCCCTTTTATATCTGCCTTAGACCAATCTATAAAAGCTCACTCCGTCGCGGGGATTCAAACCGCCAACCTTCTGATCGGCAAGTCCTAGGCTCAGTGGTTTAATCTGCGTCCCTTTAAGTTCCCTTATATCCCTCTTAAAAGAATAAACACACCATAATCTTGTGTAAAGTACAGCGGTACCTTGGTTTGTGAACAGTCTGGTTTGCATACGTTTTGGATCAGAAACACGTCAAACCCGGAAGTGCGTGTCCTGGTTTGCAAACATTTTTTTTGGATTACAACCCTTCTTTTATTATTCTTACGAATAATTTTGGGGGGGAGGTCCCATTGGTGAAAGCGTGCCTTGGGTTACAACCTGTTTTGGTTTATGAACAGACCTCCAGAACGGATTATGGTTGTAAACCAAGGTACCACTGTATATAAAAGTAGTTTACTCACATTCAGTGCACAGATGGATCCCTGAAGGCAGGCTTAGTTACAAAATAGATACATGTGAATCTATCCCATATGGGGATAACCCCAGTGTCCTCTGTTGGCTGGAAGCCGACAGATCATCTCTAGCTGAAAGTTGCTCCAACGACAGAGGAAGTCAAAAAGAGGGAGAGTGCTGCGTGCCTTGTCCCATTTGTTATCAGGACAGGTAAGATCATGCCCACCTCTAGGCACATGCAATGGAAGGATGTCCCAGCCAGGAGGAAACAGGAAGTTTTTGACTGGCTGGACCAAACATTCCCCTGCATGTCCACTCTAGGAAAACAAGGAATGTTATACTTGACTGCTACTTATATATCATATCCCACACTTCCTACTATTCCTCTGTTCCCAACCAGGCCATGACAGGTCCTATAGGTCTGAGGTTCTCCATGTTGGAGTGCCTGAATGTCCAGCGTTGACAGCCTGTGATGGCCTGGGACTCGGGCTTGGACTCGGAACCAGAGGAGACTCAGACCACACCAGACCCTTTGCCTCAGGCGGCAGCTGAACCTAGTCTGGGGCCTGATTCTGAAGAGCCTCAGTCTGCACAGGTTCCCCTGCAACAAGCACCAGCTGGGCCGGGTCAGGGGCCTGAGCCTGCCCTGGCTCCAGATGTGGGGATGACCTCGTTGCCTCCAGCTGGGCCATCACTTACAGCTGCTCCACTACCGGTTGGGTCAGGGGAGGCTGAGGCGGCCCCTGCGTCTAATCGCCCACCGACGTCTCCTGAGCTGCAGAGACTGAGGTCTGAGAGAAAGAGAGACCTGAGTACTCGCAGGAGGAGTGCTCACCTTTGGGCGAAACAGGGAGGTGAGTTGCCGGGGGATCAGGACTGGCCGTTACCCCAACAGAGATAAAAGGCTGTCAGACCCTGCCCCAGGTTGCGGGAGCAACATTGCTGTTTGCCAGAATCTGCATGTGATCCTGTGCCTGACCTTGCCTGGTTTCCTGCCTTGGCCCTGTCGGACTGACTCCTTGCAGAACCCTTGGATTCAGGACAGGACCTGGACCGCGTTGCTTGGGTTACCCCTGAGCCCAGCACACAGCCGACTTTTCTATGGAGAGTTTGACTTCCGCCTGCAATCCCACATTTATAAAACTGCTTCTCTGCTGCTCCTCATCCCAAGCCCCAGAAATGAGCCAAGGCCCAAAGACTGGACCACATAAAGACTTTATTCCCCCACCAGCGTGATTCCATTTCTCCCCTCGATTCATATTTTCCCCCTCCTCCCTGCCCCCTTAACTCCCTGCCCTCTGCGCCACCCCCGCAAAAGTCTCTGCCAATGTTTTTCCAGACATGGTTGGCCACCGACCAAGAATAACGGCCCTGAAAGGAAGGAATTCTAAAATTATTCTATATGTATATATAACCATCTATTAAAAGGGTAATTTCATAGTATTATTTTTCTACCCCTAGCGAGAAACCATTCAGAGGTGTGACAGAATGGGGAATTTAATATTTCGTTGGAAACAAAATATCCTGTCTTTTTATAGATGGGGGAGCTCCGACGCAGCCTGCGGGGCTTTGCTGACGAATACGTATTCTTTAGCTGGCCCAGATGGGATGGGGAATGTCCTAGTCTGCCTAGGGCATCCACGGGGCATTATGCCTACCAAAACTGGGATGCCTACCATCAACTGGTGGAACGTTCCCCTGCTTTATACTGAGTCAAACCATTGGTCCATTTAGCTCCATAATGTCCACACTGACAAGCAACAGCAACCCATGGTTCTTTACCAGCCCTACCAGGAAATGCTAGACAAGACAGAAGTACTGCTTTTGGGGGGACAGGGGGGGAAGGGGTGGAGGACTCCCTGGTCCTGAATGGGGTAACTGTGCCCCTGAAGGACCAGGTGAGCAGCCTGGGAGTCATTTTGGACTCACAGCTGTCCATGGAGGCGCAGGTCAATTCTGTGTCTAGGGCGGCTGTCTACCAGCTCCACCTGGTACGCAGGATGAGATCCCACCTGCCCGTCGACTGTCTCGCCAGAGTGGTGCATGCTCTGGTTATCTCCCCCTTGGACTACTGCAATGTGCTCTACGTGGAGCTACCTTTGAAGGTGACCCGGAACCTGCAACTAATCCAGAATATGGCAGCTAGACTGACGACTGGGAGTGGCCGCTGAGACCATATTACACTGGGCCTGAAAGATCTTCATTGGATCCCGGTACATTTCTGAGCACAATTCAAAGTGTTGGTGCTGACCTTTCAAACCCTAAACGACCTCGGTCCAGGATACCTGTATATTGTTGTTGTTGTTATTCTACGCCACAGTCCAGGGCATGTTGAATTTTTCAACTTTCAAATCCCCCCCCCCAAAAAAAATATTAGAGGTGCTAAAAAGTTGTAACCTGACTTGGGAATTTAGAAGAGATTTTGCTTAAATCAATATAATTCAGCTTTGCTTGGTAAGTAAAATGCATGTAATGCAGAGGAATCGAGGGATAGGTGAAACGCAAAGGGGAAAGAGGGGAGGGAAAGTTGGAATCCAAAGGTTGTAAAATCACTACTCATATTTATTTTATTTCCATCTGTACTATGTTTGAAAGGGGGGAACTCGTGGACGCAGGTGGCGCTGTGGGTTAAAGCCTCAGCGCCTAGGGCTTGCCGATCGAAAGGTCGGCGGTTCGAATCCCTGCGGCGGGGTGCGCTCCCGCTGCTCGGTCCCAGCGCCTGCCAACCTAGCAGTTCGAAAGCACCTCCGGGTGCAAGTAGATAAATAGGGACTGCTTACCAGCGGGAAGGTAAACGGCGTTTCCGTGTGCGGCTCTGGCTCGCCAGATGCAGCGATGTCACGCTGGCCACGTGACCCGGAAGTGTCTCCGGACAGCGCTGGCCCCTGGCCTCTTGAGTGAGATGGGCGCACAACCCCAGAGTCTGTCAAGACTGGCCCGTACGGGCAGGGGTACCTTTACCTTTACCTTTAACTCGTGGAAGGGAATAGATCGATCTTAGGGGATGGGAATTTGGATAAATTGGGTTACTGATGATGAGTGTAATTTGGGGATAAGAACTTGTTGAATTTAATTGCTTATTTGGAAGATTTGGAACACAAGAGGGGGTAGGGAGGGGAAGTCCTGGTTATTGGCAAAAAGTTTATAAATTGGATTTAATTTGTTTTAATTTGTTTTAATTTGGAAAACCTTAATAAAAAATATTATAAAAAATAAAATAAAATGGCAGAGGAATCATTAAAAAGGATTACAAGTACTTGCAGTTATACTATATATACTGATATTATTTTATTTACTGTTATCATTATAATTTAGCATTACCTGTCATTTTCAAGAGAAATTGTTTTGTTTTGTTTTCTGAAAGCAGTTTATGTGTTTCATCATCAAATGGAGACTTACCAAGCTAAATGTTGCCCATTCACAAAAATAATAGCAGATTTGAATTTCACATGCCCCAAAACATATTTTCATGACCCCTCACTGAAGACATTTTCAAAAATTAAGTTTCATCGCGTAAAACAATTGCTACACTCTTCCTCTCATTTTTAAGCCACTGGGACCCCCCCCCCCCCGTCTCATAGCTTCAAACCAACAAATTTTTTTGGGGGGGGAGAATAATTTTATTGGTTTTACAAAATAAATCAGACATGTAACACATTTAAATTTTAGAATCAAACAAGATTCTTCTGAATCTTAGGACCCCCTCCATGGGTCCTTAGTATATCTAAGTCAACTGCATATTATAATTTCTCCACACTGAAGTTCTCCACAATATCCAAAGTATCCGTAACATTGCAGGAGTTACTGAAAGCCTGCCAAAGTGCTCAAGTGATTACAGTGTTCCTTTAGATACAATCTGTATTTGTTCCATTCCCTGTTGAAGTTTTGACCCTCCTGGTTTCTGAGTTTCCCTGTCAATCTTGCCATCACTGCATTGTCAAATAATTTCATCTGCCAGTCTGCTTCTGTTGGCATCTTCTCCTCTTTCCATCGCTGGGCAACTACATCCTTGAAGCTGTACATGAATAGTCTTCTCTTATCCTTCGGTATGTCTGCACCTAGAATTCCTAAGAGAAAGGCTTCTGGTCTTTCGATAAATGTTATTTTAAACATTTTCTTTAGAATCATAGAATCATAGAATCATAGAGTTGGAAGAGACCACAAGGGCCATTGAGTCCAACCCCCTGCCAAGCAGGAAACACCATCAGAGCACTCCTGACATATGGTTGTCAAGCCTCTGCTTAAAGACCTCCAAAGAAGGAGACTCCAAGTGTGATCCTGTCCTCTGGGGTGTTAGCCACCCCTCCCAGTTTGGTGTCATCTGCAAATTTGATCAGGATGCCCTTGAGTCCATCATCCAAGTCGTTGATAAAGATGTTGAATAAGACCGGGCCCAAGACAGAACCCTGTGGCACCCCACTAGTCACTCTTCTCCAGGATGAAGAGGAACCATTGATGAGCACCCTTTGGGTTCAGTCAGTCAGCCAGTTACAAATCCACTGAGCGCTAGCATAGTCAAGACCGCATTTTACCAGCTTCTTTACAAGAATATCATGGGGCACCTTGTCAAATGCCTTGCTGAAATCAAGGTAGGCTACATCCACTGCGTTCCCTTCATCCACATGGCTTGTAATTCTGTCAAAAAACGAGATCAGGTTAGTCTGACATGACTTATTTTTCAGAAATCCATGCTAATTCATTATATATACTTTAATTCATTATATATCATTTCCCAGAATTTCTTTATCATTTTACAGTTCCACCGCATGTGATAACAGGTGCCCTCCTTTTCCTTACATCTCCAACATATATTTGAGCTAGTCCTATACATTTTCACTTACTTAAAAAAGGTAAAGGACTCCTGAAAGTTAAGTCCAGTCACGAAGACTCTGGGGTGCGGCGCTCATCTCGCTTTACTGGCCAAGGGAGCCGGCATTTGTCCACAGACAGTTTTTCCAGGTCATGTGGCTAGCATGACTAAGCCGCTTCTGGCGAACCAGAGCAGAGCACGGAAATGCCATTTACCTTCCCGCTGGAGCGGTACCTATTTATCTACTTGCACTTTGACGTGCTTTCGAACTGCTAGGTTGGCAGGAGCAGGGACCGAGCAACAGGAGCTCACCCCCGTCGCAGGGATTCAAACCACCGACCTTCTGATCGGCAAGCCCTAGGCTCAGTGGTAATACCACAGCCCCACCCACGTCCCACTTTTGCTTACTTACTGGGTGTTAAATACCATGAGTACATCATCTTCATGTAGTTTTCTTTCCGCATGTAACACACTGTAAATTTTAAATCCTCTTTCGATAGTTTTTCCCACAGAGTGTTGAGGACCGAGACATTTGCAGGGAAACCAAAATGTTGTTTACAAAGCTATGGTATTACTAACCCTACTGTATGCTTGTGAAACATGGACCACTTATAAACGCCATCTCCAACTCCTCGAAAGATTCCATCAACGGTGTCTCCAAAATTTTTTGCACATCACTTGGGAAGACAGGCAAACTAATACCAGTGTATTGGAAGAAGCAAAGATCACCAGTGTGGAAGCAAGGATTCTTCAACATCAACTTTGTTGGACTGGTCATGTTGTGTGGATGCCTGATGATCATCTTCCAAAGCAACTACTCTATTCCCAACTTAAAAATGGAAAGCGTAATGCTGGTGGTCAACAAAAGAGGTTTAAAGACTCTCTCAAGACAAATCTTTAAAAATGTAGTATAAACACTGACAACTGGGAAACACTGGCCTGCGAACGCTCCAGTTGGAGAACAGCCTTTCCCAAAGGTGTCATGGGCTTTGTAGACACTCGAACTCAGGAGAACACTCAAACACAAGGGAGAAACGTGCTAAGAGGAAGGCACGCAAACCCTCACCAGGATCAACTCCTGCCTGGAAACCTGTGTCCCCACTGTGGAAGGACATGTAGATCCAGAACTGGCCTCCACAGTCATTTACGGACTCATTGTTAAAACCATGTTTATGGAAGACAATCTTACTTGACTACGAGTGATTGCCAAAGAAGAAGATATCCAAAATCTCTCACCTATTGAATCATTATAGATTTAACTTCCTCGTCTTTAACTGGTCAAACCAACAAGTTGGTTTGATGCGTTGATGTGGACGTGGTTAGGCAGTTGAATGTGCATGTGCTCTCCGTCTGTTTCCCAGCCATCCCCTCCACATGGCCTCAGGTGCTCGCAACCCACACTACGCCACTGACGGTGAGCAAGTCAATCAGAGAATTGCAGAGCTGGAAGGGACCCGAGGGTCATCTAGTCCAACCCCCTGCCATGCAGGAATTCTGCTCACAGCCATCCCCGGATGGGCTCAAACCACCAACCTCCTGGTTCACAGTCAACTGCATTGAGCCATTAAAGCACTCTCCTTTCGTCATGCCCGAGAATTCACTGCAGGTTTCCCTAAAACGAATTAAAAGCAAACCCTTATGAAATTCATACAGAACCACAGTCTCCACACGATTATCCAGGCTAGAATATTTGAAATTATGCAGATTCTCCACCAAACACCCATACCTAAAAATAGACCGAGGCGCACTAAAAAGTCAAATTCATGGGCTGTATTTTCTGCAGCAGGTTTCAAAGGGGGGCAGGAAGGTCTAGGGTCAAAGTTAGCATAAATTCGGTGAAAATTATAGAGCCTGCTGCCAAAGTCAGCAACAGTCGAAAGCTAATGCAATCAGATCACCATTAAAACCTTTGCAAGCAATTAACTTTACTGCTGGGCTCCCTAGACATTTCCTTAACTAAATACACATTTGAGACTAATTAGAGAGGCCATCACTGGGGAGAATGGTATTGATTTGCACAAGGCTGCACTCTGAAGGTCTAGGAATGCGAGCCTGCAACAGTTTGCAAACTCCAAGGCCCTAGGAATAAGAAGATGGCTCACAAGCTGTTGGTCCATTGAGCTCAGTATAGCCAACCTTGGCTGGCAGCAACTGTCCAAGGTCTCACACCCCCTGTCCTGATACCGGAGACAACTCCAAGTGTGGCAACCGCTGTATTTTAGCTCATCAAATAGTGTCCAAAGGACGTGATATCTCAGCTGCTGGATTCAAATATCAGTGTGAAATATCGGCTGCTGAAATATAGAATGATGCACGCTCAAATATGGATAGCAAACATCCTGCGAATATTCTGCAAATGGCTAAATATTGGAGACTATCCACCAAATAGTCAACAGCAGATGAGAATTTTGAGAGGCCCCATTTGGAATACATTCATTTCAGCCTTATATGAACTCCTCTAGGTGTGATCAACCCCAAACCTGGATATTTTGCATCTGCCAGCACCTCCTATGGTGCCTGGAAAAGGCCTCAGTAAACATCCACAATGCAGCAAGAAAACTGTTTGCTCTTCCTGCTCAGTTCCTGTCACAGATAGGTAGCCGTGTTGGTCTGCCATAGTCAAAACAAAAAAAATTCCTTCCAGTAGCACCTTAAAGACCAACTAAGTCAGTTCTTGGTATGAGCTTTCGTGTGCATGCACACTTCTTCAGATACACTGAAACAGAAGTCTCCAGACCCTTCTATATAGTGAGAAGGTGGGGAGGGGTATTACTCAGAAGGCTGGTGGGAATGGGTGATTGGCAGATAGCTGTGATGAGCCTGTTGACGGCTCAGTTCCTGTTTGCATTGGCCCAGCTCCCTTAAGCATTCCTTAGGGACACAGTGATCCCCACCTGGCGGTCAAATTCCTTCTGCCTGCATCCGCCTTTGGTAGGTCCAGAAGGACATTTTCCTCCAGAGCTCCAGAGCTCCTTCAAAGTTCCAGCGTGCTGGTCCCGGGGGGTTACCATGCGGCGTGGTCCAAGTCCAGTCCGAGGTCAGGGGTGTGGTATGGAGGCTGTCCGTCAAGGCTGAAGCGGGGTTCAAGGCAAGGAGTCGGGTGTGGTCAGGAACTCTGGCAGAAGAGCAGGACGGGGTGCCGGCAGAAACAGGCTACCACCAGTGTTGTTCCCGCAATCTGGGACTGGGCTGGCTGGCCTTTATCTCCTCTGAGGCATAGGGAGGTCCCAGTCCACAGGTGACTCGCCTCTCCTGGCCTGGAGGCGACACACCTCCTGCGAGAACTTAGTTCCCTCCACCTCTCTGCCCTGAGCCTCTGCAGCTCAGGAGAGGCTGGAGGGTTACCGGACCCAGAGGCAACCTCAGCTTCCTCTGACGGGGCTGAGAGTGGAGCACCTGCAGGCAATGGGTCCTCCATCACCTCCGGAGCCAGAGCGGATTCAGCTGGTGCCTGCACCTGAGGATCCAGCACAGGTGAGGACCCTTCAGGCTAAAGTCCCAGCCCTGGCTCAGCTGGTCCTGGAGGTGGGGACTCCTGTGCAGGCTGGGATTCCTCAGGTTCAGCCTCTGAATCCGATTCCCAGGCCATCACACCCAGAAGATAAAATACACAGGGGACATAAGACCACAAGAGGAACCTGCTGATTCTGGCCAATGGCCCATCTAGTCTTGCATCCTGTTCTTAAATGGGCCGAGCAGGTGTCTGTGGAAAACCAGCAAGCAGGATTCGAGTGCAAGAAGACCTTCTTCTCCGATGGTTTCCTGCAACTGGTCTTCAAAGCATTGCTGGCTCTGACTGTGGGAGCAGAACAGAGCCGTCATGGCTAGTCGTCATCAATAATCCTCTCCTCCATGAATTTATCCAATCCTCTGTTAAAATCATCCAAGCTGGCAGCCGTCGCAGAAGCAAATTCCATAATTTAAATATGTGCAGCATGAAGGCTCCGTTTTACTTCAGTCATGATTCATTGAATCATATAATTGAAATTGAAATACTTTGTTGTCACTTGCACAACTTGTATACAGTGAGATTACACGAGCACCCCCCCACTCAGCTCTCTTAGTCTTAATTCCCCTCGTTTACTGACGCACACCCACCAAACCCGAAAGTCAGTTGCCCTGTTGTTATCTTTTCATTCAGCAGCCTTACAGCCCACGGATAGAAGCTGTTCTTTACCCTGTTGGTGCGACAAATCCTGCTTCTATATCTTCTGCCCAAGGGCAGGAGATCAAGAAAGTGCCGGCCAGGGTGTGAATCATCCCTGAGAACTTTCCTCACTCTCCTGAGACAACGTTCTTCCGCTATTTCATTCAGCGGATTCACGGGACAGCCCATAATATCTTGTGCTGTATTCACCACCCTCTGTAGGCACTTCCTATCAGTTGATGTCAAACCAGCGTCCCACACCGTGATGCAGTAGGAAAGGACACTTTTCATTGTGGACCGGTAGAAGGAGATCATCAAATGTTGATTGACATTGTTCTTCCTCAATACTCTGAGGAGATGGAGTCTCTGTTGGGCTTTCTTAACCACCTGGGTTGTATTGATTTTCCAGGTAAGGTCTTCACTGAGATAAACTCCTAGGAATTTAAAGGAAGAGACTCTCTCCACACAGCCCTCCCCGATGTACAGCGGGGCTAGTTCTCCTCTCTTCCTCCAAAAGTCCAACACCATCTCCTTTGTCTTGCTGATATTAAGGTGCAAGTTGTTCCCTAGATATTTTTTGGACCTCCCCTCTATACGCTGATTCGTCTGCACGAAATGATTCCATAATTTTAGAGTTGGAAGAGACCCTGAAAATCATCTAGTCCAACCTCCTGCAATGTAGGAATATGCAGCTGTCCCACACGGGGCTCGAACCTGCAACCTTGGCATTATAATCACCACGCTCTAATCAACTGAGCCAAGTCAGATGATTCCATTGGCAGGTTTGGAATGTGAGCTTGGTGGACAGCCTTTTCTCTCCCCACTGTAGGAATACATTTAGGCACTAGGAGAGGATATATTATTTAGTTATTATCCTTCCTTGCTCACGTGAGTGAGATCAGCAGACTACCATCCTTTTCAGCTGTAAACTTGAAAGCTATGACAAGGTTGATTTAACTTTCTAGAAACGATAATCCAGGATGCTTTAAGGCAGACTGATTTTTTACCTCTTTTCTCCCTCTTAAAAATTACAATCACACAGGCATTGATTTGTGAAGAAGTAAAAGTAGGATTTACTTACATAATCTAGGTCTTGAAGTAGCAATTACAGTAGCAAAATGAGGGCAGGTTTCTAACTAATATCTAAGTTACAAAAGTTCAAAATGTAAGTTCATAAAGGGTGTCTGAGTGCAGAACTCAGACATGCACATGTGGTCAGCTTAGAGGCACGATGAAGAAAGAGAATGCTGCCCAGGCAGGAAGGAAGTATGTACAGCTTCCTGCCAAGGCGGACAAAGGAAGTGATCTCACAGAGTTCTCTCTAGCAAGTTTAATCATAAAGCTCTGTGAGCTTCGTGTGCCTCTCTGGCAAAACATGAATCGTTGGTTTGACGGCAATAATACGCTGTACCTACACCAGCATTCCTAAATGTAATAACTTCCCTCTAGCTGATTTCATATCATTTTGGGACCTATCCTAATACCAGCCAATTCTGAAACAATATTTTGACGATTATTCAATGGAGAACAGGCAGCCACCTGCCTACAGACTCCCAAAATAACCTCATTGTGTCTTCCAAGAGAGAAAATAAAAACAGGGACTGACAATTAGTATTAAACTTATTAAGTGCTGCCAGAATGTGTCATTTCTTGCGCTAGAACCACAGTAAGCTAACTCTACGTGGGGCTGCCCTTGAGACTGACCCAGAAACTCCAGAGGGTGCAGAATGGGGTCCTCGCCGCAGGATCACATTCACCTGGTGCTATACCAGCTGCTGGCTCCTGGTGGAGTACAGGATCAGGTTCAAGGTGCTGGTTTTAACCTTTAAAGCCCTATACGGCCCAGGACCCTCGTACCTACAGGACCACCTCTCCTGGCATGTCCCACGGAGGACCTTACGGTCTTCAAACAAAAACATCTTGGAGATACCAGGCCACAGGGAGGTTAGGCTGCACTCAACCAGAGCCAGGGCTTTTTCTGCTGTGGCCCCGATCTGGTGGAACGCTCTGTCCCAAGAGACTAGGGCCCTGCGGGACTTGACATCTTTCTGCAGGGCCTGCAAGACAGAGCTGTTCCACCAGGCCTTTGGCCAAGGCACAGTCGGACCCCCTCCTTTGGTAATCCTCACAGAACTCTAGCCCATGGTTGCCATTAATCTGATTCTGAATTGATTTTGGAATGAATTGATTTTAGAATGCTGTGTTACTTTTATTGTTGTTAGCTGGTCTGAGCCCGGCTTCGGCTGGGGAGGGTGGGATATAAAATTATTATTATTATTATTATTATTATTATTATTATTATTATTATTAGCGTCAGACCACTAGTCCATCTAGATCAATGCTCTCTACACTGACTGGCAGCTGCTCTCTAGAGTTTCAGGCTTACCTGGAGATGCTGTTGAACTTCAGACCTTCTGAATTCAGAGCAGATGTTGTACCACTGAGCTATAACCATTCCCCATCTTGGAAGCATGGACCATAGATTAGTGGCTTTTTGAAAAAGCGGAAATCGCACTATTAAGAAAACCAACTTATTCCACAAGAGGTTCTTCTAAATCCCAAACTGACAGATTTATAGAAAAGCAGTGACTCTTTATTAACTTTGGGAATGAGAATTTTCATGATAACCTGCGACCACAGCTGCTTTGATGTTAATGGCCCAGAGATGGAAAGAAGATCAAGTCCCTACCAGAGAAGTATAGCAGATTAAGTTGGTGGCCAAAATGAGAAATGGCCAAAATGACTGGAAGAATCAGAAATCAGGAAGACAAGGAATGGGGAAATTTTATAATTTATCTTAAAAACCATTGTAAATAGCTAAAATCATTAGTAGGATTGGAACAACACCTGTAGTTGAATTTTGGATATAATAGAGATGTAAAAGATTTGGATTATTATAAAAGATGCAGGAGGAAATGGTTAACAAAAGGACCCACAAAGGGGAGGAGGGAAATTCAGGAGATTCTTTGAAATCTTTTTCTCATGTTGGTTGTTCGATGATTGACTGTAACACTTTAAACTGAAAAACTAAATAATTCTTTAAATAATAATAATAAAAGAGAATGTTCATGATAACATTCAACCTTATGGTTTCCAGACAGTACAAAAGTATTCTTTGTTCTCAATCTTCTGGAAATGATATGCAAATAAGCACTGTTTTATGCTGCATTAATAAGTAAGTTTTTTATATATAAAAATGTAATCTTATTCCCACGGAGGTAAAGACAGAGCTATCCTCTCCTAATTGCTAAAAACTGGGGAAAAGAAACTGTGCCAACAAAAAAGGAATGGCAAGATAAACTGTTAGAGTATACTGAACTGGCTAGATTAACAGAGGCAATTAGAGGTCACACTAGACAAGAGTTTCAAAAAGCATGGGGAAAACGCAGGGAATCCTTCACAAAACAGTGCCCTAAAATACATACCTGGACTTGTTTCGATTAATGTCTGCAGGAGACTTTGTGGATATTTAAGTTATAATTAGAAAAATCTTAATAATTAGTCATAAAGGAAACATTTTATAAGAAGTAAATAAGGAGGCCAGATACAGGATAAAGGAAGTCTTTTATTTGGTTGTTTGTATTGTTGTATGTTATGCTCATTGTATGTGATGTCAAGTTTAACGAGGGTGGATTTCTGTATTGGGGGTGGGGGTTTTATGTTAGATTGTAAATAAAATTTCCAATTAAAAATGATTTAAAAAATAAAAATAAAAAAGACAGAGCTATCCTCGCAAGTCTGGCAGCTGTTTCACACATGCAAGTTTGCTCACAAGGAGGAGCGGCTGCTGTTACCTGTGAGTAACCTGTCTGTGTGTGAATTGACCCTTCTTCAAAACGTACAAATTGTGATTTGTGCAGACCAAAGTCCCTCTGCTAGTATAACATTTGCACTCACTGCTTGCCACAAATCCACGATCAAAATCCTGCAACCCAAGAATCCAGATTCTAGTTCGGCACAAGAAGACTGAAGAAAATGAAAGAGGGTCGATTTGACTGACCCCAGAAACATAGTCAACATTCCAGTGCTGTGATAGCAGCAAAATATCAGGACTGGAGTTTGGAGCAGGTGCTGAATTTGGGTCTTAATGTCAAACAGAGGTGTAGCTAGTACGCCCCCACCAAGCTCTGGGCAAAGAAGGGAACTGCAGGCAAAGAGACCAGGCTAGCAAGAAAGCCTCTTTGTTGTTGTTTAGTCGTTTAGTCGTGTCCGACTCTTCGTGACCCCATGGACCAGAGCATGCCAGGCACTCCTGTCTTCCACTGCCTCCCGCAGTTTGGTCAAACTCATGCTGGTAGCTTCCAGAACACTGTCCCACCATCTCGTCCTCCGTCATCCCCTTCTCCTTGTGCCCTCCATCTTTCCCAACATCAGGGTCTTTTCCAGGGAGTCTTCTCTTCTCATGACGTGGCCAAAGTCTTGCAGCCTCAGCTTCAGGATCTGTCCTTCCAGTGAGCACTCAGGGCTGATTTCCTTCAGAATGGAGAGGTTGGATCTTCTTGCAGTTCATGGGACTCTCAAGAGTCTCCTCCAGCACCATAATTCAAAAGCATCCATTCTTCGGCGATCAGCCTTCTTTATGGTCCAGCTCTCACTTCCATACATCACTACTGGGAAAACCATAGCTTTGACTATTCCTGTGTGCCGGTAGGCTGATTTGGTGAAAACGTCCATCTGCAATCTTGATTGCTAACATTTTAGTTCTTTCCTTGGTTTTAATGACACTTTTTATGTCCTGGGTTGTCACACACTCTTCTTCTTCTTCTTCTTTGGCGATCCTTCGTAGCCAAGTAAGATTGTCTTTCATAAACATGGTTTTAACAATGAGTCCATAAGTGACTATGGAGGCCAATTCTGGATCCACACGTCCTTCCACAGTGGGGACATTGGTTTCCAGGCGGGAGTTGATCAAGGTGTGGATTTACCAAGCGTGCCTTCCTCTTAGCACGTTTCTCCCTTGCATCCTGCGTTCGAGTGTCTTCAAAGCCCATGACACCTTTGGGAAAGGCTGTTCTCCAACTGGAGCGCTCGCAGGCCAGTGTTTCCAAATTATTGGTGTTTATACTACATTTTTAAAGATTTGCCTTGAGACAGTCTTTAAACCTCTTTTGTTGACCACCAGCATTACACTTTCCATTTTTAAGTTGGGAATAGAGTAGTTGCTTTGGAAGACGATCATCAGGCATCCACACAACATGACCAGTCCAACGAAGTTGATGTTGAAGAATCATTGCTTCCATACTGGTGATCTTTGCCTCTGCCAGTACACTGGTATTAGTTTGCCTGCCTTCCCAAGTGATCTGTAAATTTTTTCAGAGACACCATTGATGGAATCATTCGAAGAGTTGGAGATGGCATTTTTAAGTGGTCCATGTTTCACAAGTACATAGTAATTGTTGGTAGTACAATAGCTTTGTAAACAAGCATTTTGGTTTCCCTGCAAATGTCCCGGTCCTCAAACACTCTGCGCTTCAATTGGGAGAAAGGTGCACTCGCAGAGCTCAGGCGATGCTGGATTTCGGCATCAATGTTAGCACACACACACACACACACACACAGAGAGTTACACAACTGGCCAAACCAATTTCAATTATAAAAGAACAACTGTTTTTCAGAGCAGTGTTCCAGATTCCTGGTCCCTGGACGTCCCTTTTTAGACTCATAATGGGCCCCACAACTGGAGAATGCATTTTGTTCCGCCTTTAGTTGACACTAAAGTACAAAGGGCACTGCCCACTCGTAAAAGTTAACGAGGCGGGAAGTTCGTTGGAGAGCAAAGTTTTCCGACATTCTCAACGTCTGCTGGGCAAAAGCTCCCTCTTTCAGTTTAATAGGTAACAGGTGTGAGAAAGAGAAGTTTCAAGGGCGTAATGAGGAGAGACCTGAAATCTGGCAGAGATCAGAAAGGAGAACTTCTGCAGATGGAATTGGGCCCGGTGGATTCAGGAGGCTTCAAATGCCACAGGAAAGCTATAGAATAGTCAAGTTGGAATAATGTTCTTTCATATGTGGTGGGCCTATAAAAGAATAAAAGAGTATTGGGAAATAATTTATAATGAATTGGGGGGGGGAAAGTTTAAACACACCTTAAAAAAAAAACCAGAGTACTTTTTGGGGGCATAATTCAGACGGAAATTCCCCAAAAAGGTTTTTTTATGTTTGCCACTACTGTGGCCTGTGTTTTGTTAGCCCAGAAATGGAAAAACGAATGAGGTCCCAACCAAAGAAGAATGACAACCTAAGCTGACAGAATACAGTGGTACCTCGGGTTAAGTACTTAATTCGTTCTGGAGGTCCATACTTAACCTGAAACTGTTCTTAACCTGAAGCACCACTTTAGCTAATGGGGCCTCCTGCTGCTGTTGCACTGCCAGAGCACAATTTCTGTTCTTATCCTGAAGCAAAGTTCTTAACCTGAAGCACTATTTCTGGGTTAGTGGAGGCTGTAACCTGAAGCGTATGTAACCTGAAGTGTATGTAACCCGAGGTACCACTGTATGCGCAGCTTGCAGACTTAACATACAGAATAAGAGAACAAGAACAGCATACATTTGGAGAATATTGGGACATGCTTATTGAATATATGGGGGGAATTGTGTACACTTGAAAACATTGGCAGCATTAAGATAAATTCAACAGTGCATATAAGTTTTGATGGATGTAATACAGTAATGGAATCCTGGACGGTGTACTCCTTGTAAAATATGCAGAGATTTATGACATGCAAAATGAACCATGGAAAGAGAAGAAGGAGAGTCATTAATACTTCAAGGATGTTTAAATGAGTACAGTGAAACCTTGGGTTGCGGACGTAATCTGTGACGGAGGTGCGTCTGCAACCCACAGCATTCGTAACCTGCAGCACCGCGTCTGCGCACGCGATGCAATTTGGTGCTTCTGCGCAGGTGTAAAGCGCGATTTAGCCTTCTGGGCATGCGCGAGCAGTGAAACCCAGAAGTAACCCTTTCCAGTACTTCCGGGTTTCCTGCGGTCCGCAACCTGAAAACTAGATAGATGATAGATAGATAGATAGATAGATAGATAGATAGATAGATAGATAGAGATAGATAGATAGATAGATAGATAGATAGATAGATAGATAGATGATAGATAGACAGATAGATAAATAGATAGATGGGACGTCCAACTTCCAAAAGACTGATCTACTCACACAATTAAAAACTGGCAGTGATCTACCCCTTGGGGGGGTTTCAGGTCAAAGTTGTTGAGCTTTTTTAGAGAGGAACGTCCAGTTTTTTGAAACAGTAAGGCTCCAACTTCCATTCTAGCTATCTAGAGGACGGGGCGAGGGGCCGGGGCTGGACGGAGGAGTCAGCAATTGACCACAATCTACCAAAACCTCCCGGGGATCGGCCAGTCGATCGTGATCAACCTGTTGGTCATCCCTGTAATATAGAATGGTCGAGTTGAAAATGACCCAAAGGGTCATCGGCTCCAACCTGCTGCAATAGGGGAACAAGTCATTCAAGCCACAGATTTTGAGGCTGTGAAGGTGGCTCATGACAATTTAGAATACAGAACTGAAAACAGTTGAGGGTAATGAAGGAAGTGGCTTAGCAGTGGAGGGCAAATGGCTCCCTCAACTGGCTGAATTTAGGGGGGCAAAAGGGAGAGGTGAGGTGTCTCAGAGAGCTAGGAGCGGGCTGCAGGTAGAAGCCAGAGAGAGAGAGAGAGAGAGAGAGAGAGAGAGATGCTTGCTTTCTGCTGGAAACCAAAGTTGTGGCTGTGGGAGAAGCAAGGCCTTCTTGAGATGTTACTGCAATAAGCCCCTCCATCTTAGGCTCAGGTTATGTGATGGCCTGGGATTTGGATTCAGATAGTGAACCTGAGGGATCCCAGCCTGCACAGGATTCCCCGCCTCCAGAACCAGCTGAGCCGGGGCTGGGGCCTGAGCCTGAAGGGTCCTCACCTGTGCTGGATCCTCAGGTGCAGGCACCACCTGAGTCTGCTCTGGCTCCTGAGGTGATGGAGGACCCATTGCCTGCAGGTGCTCCACTCTCAGCCCCGTCAGAGGAAGCTGAGGTTGCCTCTGGGTCCAGTAACCCTCCAGCCTCTCCTGAGCTGCAGAGGCTCAGGGCAGAGAGGCGGAGGGAACTAAGTTTCTGCAGGAGGAGTGCTCGCCTGCAGGCAGGAAGAGGTGAGTCACTAGAGGATCGGGGCCGCCCTGTGCCTCGGGGCAGATAAAAGCCGGCCAGCCCCAGTCCCAAGTTGTGGGAGCAACATTGTGGGTTGCTAGTTCCTGCCTGAACCCTGTCCTGCTTTCTTGTCTGAGCTCCTGACCCGCCCTGGCTCCCTGCTTGCATGCTTGTTCCTGACTTCACCCAACTCCCTGCCCTGCACCCAGCTTCAGCTACTACGGACTGCCTCCATGTTGCGCCTCTGACCATGGACCAGACTTGGACCTCACCTCTTGGGTAACCCACGGGACCAGCCCAGGTTATATATGTGTGTAAATAAACCATATATCCTAAAGACACCACAGTCTCCGTTGTGCCTCATCCCGAGGAAACCAAACCCCGGATAAGTGCCTGAGATCCCTGGAATTTCGCACCACTTGGAGATTGAAGTGGCCTTCAAAAGTATAATGAAGGTGGTGGATGCCCTCTCCTGTGATGAAGGATCCACTAGGTCAGATGGCTTCCAAAGGAGGTGAGCCGTATCCAGATGCAGGGGGTATAGCAAGGGCCGTTAAATGGCATAGCTGAAACTTCAGGAGCAGCCTACCACTGAATATCAGGTTGTGGGGTGCCATGTTTTGTTTGCCTCAGACAGCGAAATGTCTTGAGCTGACCCCGTCTGGGTTCCTCACCGACTACATCACTGAACCTTGAAGCCCACCTCGTGCAAAAACACACCCCGCGTCACCAATCTGATCTGGAGTTCGTTAGGAAAGAGAGTGTGGGTTGCAAGAACCCGTTAACTGAAAGCAAAAGATTTTGAATAATAAGCTGAGAAGCAGTGATCAGTATGTTTGAGGATCAAACGACGCAAGAAGCGAAAGAAACGACGACAAAAAAGCCCGCCTCGTTTGAGGAAAATTCTATTGAAGTTTACGTTGCACTGCGAGGCAGATGGTTAACGTTTTGCTAATTAAATGCTATGGAAGACCGAACTGGTTCCTATATATGAAAAGCATTCTGTTTGCTAAAAATGGGTGGACAAGATACAAATCTGAACCAAGCATTAGGTTTTTCATCTTCTGTCGCCAATGGCAGTTTCTTCTGGCACTTGCTGGGCCAGCGCACCTCCTTGTCCCCACAATTGAGGGGTGCCCTCTGCTTGAAAATTTGAGGGGACCCTCAGCCCCCCCCCCAGATGGAGTCAATCCTGCTGAGACCGTCTTGGGGGTCCCTCCAGAAGCTATAAGAAAGAATGTATCTATCGCATCTCAATTTGCAGATATTTGTTTATAATCGTGCTCCATTCCACTTGCTGCAGATCGAAAAACAATACTCCCAAAAGACTGGCAATTGTATGTGTTTTCTTAGTAAACTAATGTTCTTTTAGTCCTCCTTTGTGTGTGTGCAGAAAATTGTACACATCACAGGCGAACTAATGCCAGTGTACTGGAAGAAGCAAAGATCACAGAAGAGAAGATATTACTTCTTAATTTTTTTTAAAAAATATTGTTTTCTCTTTTTTTTTTTAAAAAAAAAAAGGGGTCCCCATATTCTTTGAAAAAAAATCTGGTAAGAGGAAACACAAGCCAGAAAGTGTGTAAAGAATGGATAACATTTAAAGAATATCTAAAACAATATTGTGAAAATGCAAATCTCCTGACAGGTCCAGATTGAATCTTCAATATTAAGGGAAACTATACATGTGGAAAATTTTCTGGATATGTAACAGATGTAACAGGAAGTGCGTAAAGTTTAAGAATATGTAGAAAGCACAATGAGGTGAATCAGAAGTCACAAGTGTGTGTGATGTTAGATGATGTGTTGTTAGTTCATGTTTAGTTGTCATTGAGGTATTGTCTGTTGTTATATGTAAATTTTTTTGCAATAAAGATTTTTTAAAAAATAGTATTATCAAACTGTTGTGGAAATGTGGGGAACAGGATTTAAGATTTGTTCGGTGGGGAAAGAAACTGAGGGGCCCCCAAACTGACAGGTTTGTCTTGCTGTAACTTGGAGCTGATTCAGCTGTGATACTTGCATTGAGTGGGGTTTGGTACCCCTCTCTCAACTCTGCAATTCTATGATTCTACAGTTCTAATGACATAAGTGTCAGGAGCTCGTCCTACACTCGAGTAGGACCCTGGCAGAGACACAAGCCCAACTGGCATGTTCTCTCCCTCCTGGTCGATCGTTCAGGAGCTTCAAAAGCTTTCTTCAGCCTGAACATCACAGCGACTGATGCCAACAGACATCGGCACACTTAGGGATCTGCAGAGTCTTCGCAGTTTGCGTGACAGACCTCAGCAACTCAGCATTTTGGCTAATCTACATATAAACACACACGGAGCACTGTAACATGGCTCCCTCTCTCTCTAGCATCAGACAGCAAAGAGAAAGGACAAAGGACAATAGTCCCACTTCAAGGAACACAGGAACACAAACATCCTGTCTCCGTCACTTCCCACTCTGTGGAGTCAAAACACACACCATCATGTGATAGACGACAATCCCATGACTGCAATCACGGAGCAGGAATTCTAACAATAAGAAGAACCCTGCTGGAATTCCCTAATCTAGAAGGCTCTTAAAGATGCTGGAGCCCTGTCCTGTTTCCTCCTGGAATGCAGTTTCGAAAATGAATAGATTTCCTTCCAGGAGGCATGGGATTGTAGTTTCCCCTGCCTCCCAATTCAGTTCAGGAGACAGAGGAAAATCCACATCCCATGAGCACCATCAGGAAATTGTACTCCTGTGCACAATCAGCTAGGGGAAAGCATGCAAGATCTACCTCAAGCAAATCCTCCCTTGGGGGGGGGTCACCCCCTTTCTCTTCTCAAAAGAAAAAGGGTTTTTATTGCTGCTTGTGAAGTGGGCGGATGAATAGGACTATGTGTCCCGTCCCCGTCCCCCCCACTTAAAATAAATATCAAACAAACAGGTGAACTTTAAGTCTTGAGGAAGCTTGAGGGAGAAATAAGCAAGATTTCTGAGGCAAGCATGGGTGAGCTTGCTCATCTAGTCTGCGTTGTGATTCACGCCTAGGACTTTGATGAAAAGAGAAACACTTTTGATCAGTTTGGTCCCTCAGTTGTTTGAGATGAAAGGCTCTTTCTCTCATAAGACATGTAAATTTGGACCGAAAAGATTATATATATACTGCTCAGTTCTAAGACAACACACACACACACACACACACACACACACACACACACACGTAAGAAGAAATACTGCAGACCTGATGCAGCTGTAAGTTTCAGGTAGCTAGTTATGGAAAATAATTGGTAGCCCCCATTTAATATCAGGCTATACAGGTGGCCGGTTCAGTCCTGCATAATCAGGGATATGGGTCAAAATTTAGTTCAGTTATCGTTCAAAGCCAAATTTGCTTAATCTGTACTTCCTGGAACCATACAAATTTTGTGATGCAGTTCTCCATATTGAAGTCCAGACCTCCTCACTGCTAGCAATCTGCCAATCAACCTTCTACATCTGCCTTAAAGGTAAAGGTAAAGGGACCCCTGACCATTAGGTCCAGTCGTGGACGACTCTGGGGTTGCGGCGCTCATCTCACTTTATTGGCCGAGGGATCTGGCGAACCAGAGCAGGCGCCGTTTCCCTTCCCGCCAGAGCGGTATCTATTTATCTACTTGCACTTTGATGTGCTTTCGAACTGCTAGGTTGGCAGGAGCAGGGACCGGGCAATGGGAGCTCACTCCGTCGCGGGGATTCGAACCACCGACCTTCCAGTCGGCAAATCCTAGGCTCTGTGGTTTAACCCACAGTGCCACCCATGTCCCTTTTACATCTGCCTTAGACCAATCTATAAAAAAACCAGAACACAAGGAAAAGGGGAAAGGGAGGGAAGAGGAAAATAAAAGCACCCTTTTCGAAACAGCTGTTCTTCTAATGACAAGTCATTAGAGGTGATTGATGGAATTGGTCTTTCAGCAAAGCTGATGGAACGAGGCTTCTGCTCCCCATTTCTATTCTGTTCAATGCAGGATTTGCAACTATAGCTGCCCTTCCAGAAGGCCACCCCTCCTCTGCTTAAATACCTCTGGTAAAGGAGAGTCCTGCTGAAGCAGTCTGTCCCATTGCTGAACAGCTTTTGCTACTAGGCTCTCACCTAAAGCACAACCCAACTCTGGGCTATGTATTCTTGTGTATGTTATGATAATGGGTTTAACCGAAATTCTATGTCAGGGGACAACCAGTGAAACTCCTTAAAACAATTTCAGTGATTCAGCTGGCATATGCTGAAAAAATGCTTTTTTTTTAGCAGACCTGTTGGTCTTGTTCTGCCCTCTAGAGCAGGGGTAGGCAACCTAAGGCCCGGGGGCCGGATGCGGCCCAATCGCCTTCTCAATCTGGCCCGCGGACTGTTGGGGAATCAGCGTGTTTTTACATGAATAGAATGTGTCCTTTTATTTAAAATGCATCTCTGGGTTAGTTATGGGGCCTGCCTGGTGTTTTTACATGAATAGAATGTGTCCTTTTATTTAAAATACATCTCTGGGTTATTTGTGGGGCCTGCCTGGTGTTTTCACACGAGTGGTGTTATGTACTGAAGTTCTCACCCTGGGCCAGCAGGGGGATACTGTAGATAGTTTTCACTCAGGTCCACATATGCAAATAGGGGATTGAAAGTGACGTTCAGTGATTGGATAGTTACAGAAAGTTGTTACAGTTGCGTTGTAGTGGAGCTCTATATAAGCAGGCTGGCTGAACCCTTCAGTTCAGTTCTGGCCTGGCCTGTGAATAAACAAGAGCTGTTTGAAGAATTGCTGTGTCGTCTGATATGTTCACTCACAACTTAACAAGTAGAACGTGTCCTTTTATATAAAATGCATCTCTGGGTTATTTGTGGGGCATAGGAATTCATTCATATATATTTTTTCTTCAAAATATAGTCTGGCCCACCACATGGTCTGAGGGACGGTGGACCAGCCCACGGCTGAAAAAGGTTACTGACCCCTGCTCTGGAGCAACAGAGAACAAGTCTGTGCCTGGGCAGGGGCAGTGGAAAGGGGTGTGGTGCGGTCCACCCCCAGGTGTCACCGCTGAGGGGGGTGACAAAATCCCAGGCAGCACTCACCATGGGGCCTGCAGCACTCCCAAGCCACACATCTCTCCTGGGAGTGACACGGTGGCTTGGGCACGCACAGATTCTGCACTGCTCAAATAGTCCGCCCGCTGCCTCCCCCCCCCCCCAGCTATAGGGTGGCTGAATAGGAGGAAGCAGGCAGACTCCAGAGGCCCTGTGGTGTGCCTTGCCCCTATGGGCGGCTTGCCCTGCCCTCGCCCCACCCCTATGGGCAGCTTGCCCATATGCCGCCTAGGACCCACGTACCTACGGGACCGCCTCTCCTGGTATGCCCCACAAAGGACCTTAAGGTCCACAAACAACAACACTTTGGAGGTCCCTGGTCACAAGGTGGTTAGACTGGTCTCAACTAGGGCCAGGGCCTTTTCAGTACTGTCCCCGACTTGGTGGAACACAAGAGACTGCGGGACTTGACATCTTTCCGCAGGGCCTGCAAGACAGAGCTGTTCCGCCTGGCCTTTGGTTTAGACTCAGTCTGACCCTTATGTTGCCCTCCCCTTATGGTTTTGATGAGGCTGCATTTTAAATTGCATTTTAAATTGTTTTTTCCCCTATTATGTTTTTACTATAATCTTTCTGTTGTTAGCCACCCTGAGTCTGGCTCTGGTCGGGTAGGATGGGGTATAAATATTTATTATTATTATTATTATTATTATTATTATTATTATTATTACCCCTCCCCTGGGCGTGTCACCCCAGGCACCGGTGTGGCTTCCTCCGCTGCTGTGCCTGGGCAAGGATTTGACCCAGGATCTCAGTCAAGCACTCTAACCACTAGCCTAAACTGCCTGTCACACCAGAGGACACATCTAACCAAGGCCTACCAGCTCACATTTGACATCTGGTATGCCATGCGAGCTTCAAATGGAAATTAGTACAGAATGAAGCTGCAGCCAGAAGACAGTATTTGCAGAGGCTGGGAGAGAATGGAATCTAATTTATGAGTACTCCATTTCCACATATTGGGTGGAATATTAATTGGGTGCATATTAATGAAGCTCAGTCAAGATTCTGTTGCTGGCGATAGCTTCTCGCTCCTGCCTCCGAAAAGTAGCTGGGCAGTATTTCAATGTGGCGGGAGAGATTCACATGCAACTTTGAAAATAAAAATAAAACTGTGTTTATTGATTTCGGTAAACACAGCTGCAAAAAGTCAATAGGATGTATAGCTCAGTAAAAAGAGAATAAAAGGCTCCATAACTGTAACTGTAACTGAGTGAAGAGGCTGTTCACAAGATCTTCAAAATTAAGGAATAAATATGCAGTGATAGGTCAGAGCTTACACCAGAGTGAGAACACCTGTGACTTGAAATCATGATCCCCAACTCTAACCAAACACATACCGTCTTTTTTGCTCTATAAGACTCACTTTTCCCCTCCTAAAAAGTAAGGGGAAATGTGTGTGCGTCTTATGGAGTGAATGCAGGCTGTGCAGCTATCCCAGAAGCCAGAACAGCAAGAGGGATTGCTGCTTTCACTGCGCAGCAATCCCTCTTGCTGTTCTGGCTTCTGAGATTCAGAATATTTTTTTTCTTGTTTTCCTCCTCCAAAATCTAGGTGCGTCTTATGGTCTGGTGCGTCTTATAGAGCGAAAAATACGGTATATCTCATCTGATCTGCTAGTCTGCAACCTGCAAGATTTGGATGCATAGACAGCCATTGCCATTACAGTGGACGCTTGGGTTGCGAACATGATCTGTGCAGGATGCACATCCGCAACCCGCAGCGGCGCGTCTATGCATGCGCGGGTAGCGATTCGGTGCTTCTGCGCATGCACAACCGCCAAAACCCGAAAGTAACCACTTCTGGTACTTAGAATCATAGAATCATACAATCCTACAGTTGGAAGAGACCACAAGGGCCATCGAGTCCAACCCCCTGCCAAGCAGGAAACACCATCAGAGCACTCCTGACATATGGTTGTCAAGCCTCTGCTTAAAGACCTCCAAAGAAGGAGACTCCACCACACTCCTTGGCAGCAAATTCCACTGTCAAACAGCTCTTACTGTCAGGAAGTTCTTCCTAATGTTTAGGTGGAATCTTCTTTCTTGTAGTTTGGATCCATTGCTCTGTGTCCGCTTCTCTGGAGCAGCAGAAAACAACCTTTCTCCCTCCTCTATGTGACATCCTTTTATATATTTGAACATGGCTATCATATCACCCCTTAACCTCCTCTTCTCCAGGCTAAACATGCCCAGCTCCCTTAGCCGTTCCTCATAAGGCATCGTTTCCAGGCCTTTGACCATTTTGGTTGCCCTCCTCTGGACACGTTCCAGTTTGTCAGTGTCCTTCTTGAACTGTGGTGCCCAGAACTGGACACAATACTCCAGGTGAGGTCTGACCAGAGCAGAATACAGTGGCTCTATTACTTCCCTTGATCTAGATGCTATACTCCTATTGATGCAGCCCAGAATTGCATTGGCTTTTTCAGCTGCCGCGTCACACTGTTGGCTCATGTGAAGTTTGTGGTCAACCAAGACTCCTAGATCCTTTTCACATGTACTGCTCTCAAGCCAGGTGTCACCCATCTTGTATTTGTGCCTCTCATTTTTTTTGCAATACTTTACATTTCTCCCTGTTAAAATTCATCTTCTTTGTTTTGGCCCAGTTCTCTAATCTGTCAAGGTCGTTTTGAAGTGTGATCCTGTCCTCTGGGGTGTTAGCCACCCCTCCCAGTTTGGTGGCTAACTTCCAGGTTTCAGCGGTCCGCAACCCAAAAGAACGCAACTCTGAAGCATCTGTAACACGAGGTATGACTGTATAAGAGAAAGGGGAGGCATTCATGGTGAGTTCTGGCACTTCTTTATCCAGAAAAATAGCACCATGCATGGATGCCTTGCGATAAGATCCAGGATCAGATTTCACCACTGCAGCGCACGGAACGAGACCGACAGCTTTGCTCAAAAAATAACATTTCCCCCCAAGCATATGCAAGCTGAATCGCTGAACTTGTTTTAAGGAGTGTCACTGGTTGTCCCCTGACACAGAATTTCGGTCAAACCCATTCTCAGGGAAGCCAGCATCATGTACACAAGAATACAGCCTGACCACAAGAGCACTAAGAACCAATTACGGAGGAACCTAATGGCTGAATGTTAAAATGAAAACTGAATCCAGATAAGGTGCAAGGAGATGCATACAGTTTTCAAGGACTGTGGTTGGACGAGAGATGGTGGGGTAATGGGATTGGGGGAGGTGGTTGGGGAGAGAATGAAAACAGCCAAGATGACATATTTTTCCTATATAGTGTGTCTCCTAACGGAAAGCTCTTGCAGACTCGCTGGACTCTGCCCTATAATGCATTACTGAATGGAGTCTGGCCAATTGGGAGTGTGACGTGAGGCTCTGCACTATGACCCCGAAGGCAAATTTCTCCTACTCAACCCCCCCGGGTTTGTGAGACTCATCTGATGTCAGCAAAAAATCGCTGCAGTATCACACAATTCTCATGCAACAGGGATTCAGCAGGGACCGCTTTTGGTGTTACTTCTAAAACATTTGCTGAACGCTCTTCAGGGCTACCTCCTCTTCCTCCTCTTCCTCCTCCTCCTCCTCCTCCTCCTCCTCCTTCAGCGATCCCTCGTAGCCGAGTAAGATTGTCTTCCATAAACACAGTTTTAACAATGAGTCCGTAAGTGCCTGTGAGGCCAATTCTGGATCCACACGTCCTTCCATGTGGGGACATTGGTTTCTGGGCGGGAGTTGATCACGGTGAGAGTTTGCCAAGCATGCCTTCCTCTTAGCACGTTTCTCCCTTGCGTCCTGGGTTCAAGTGTCTTCAAAGCCCATGACACCTTTGGGAAAGGCTGTTCTCCAACTGGAGTGCTCACAGGCCAGTGTTTCCCAGTTGTCAATTTTTATAATACATTTTTAAAGATTTGCCTTGAGACAGTCTTTGAAGCTCTTTTGTTGACCACCAGCATGACGCTTTCCATTTTTAAGTTCGGAATAGAGTAGTTGATTTGGAAGACTATCATCAGGCATCTGCACAACATGACCAGTCCAACGAAGTTGATGTTGAAGAAAGCCACTTCTGAACTGGTGATGAGGTGGGTTTTAGGGCCCACACCCTCCCCACGCATGTTGATGGAATCTTTCAAGGAGTTGGAGATGGCGTTTTTAAGTGGTCCATGTTTCACAAGCCTACAGCAAGGTTGGTAGTACCATAGCTTTGCAAACAAGCATTTTGGTTTCTCTGCAAATGTCCTGGTCCTCAAACACTCTGCACTTCAATCAGGAGAAAGTCACACTCGCAGAGCTAAGGCGATGCTGGATTTTGGCATCAATGTCAGCACTTGTGGTCACACACACACACACAGAGAGAGAGAGAGAGAGAGAGAGAGAGAGAGAGAGAGAGAGTCTTTAAACCTCTTTTTTTGACCACCAGCATTACACTTTCCATTTTTAAGTTCGGAATACAGGAGTTGTTTTGGAAGACGATAGTCAGGCTTATGCAGACAGTGGAAGAAAGAGAGACAATTTTTTCTAGTTCATTGGTGATCTGGGATTCAGGAGCTGCAGTGATTTGAGAGCTGAACATCTAATAAAGCTGAATATTGGAAAATTCAGGACAGATGAAAGAAAGTCATTATTCACACAATGCCTAGTCAAATTATGGAACTTGCTCCCCCAGGAGGCCACCAGCCTAGATGGCTTTAAAGCAGGATTAGACGAATTCATGGAGGAGAGGACTATAGATGACTTACCAGGACAGCTAGGCTTCATGTCCACCATGCATGTCCATAGAATCACAGAATTGAAAAGTTCAACCCCTTGCAATGTTGATTAGAGCCTAATGCTCCACATTCTCTCCAGCACTTTGGTTAAACAGTTCTGCAATATTTTCTTCTGCAGCCTATACACCAGACCTTGTTCTATCTTATTGGTAGAATCCAGCAATAATTCAAAAGGGGTAAGATAAAAAAAACGAAGATCATGGCCACTGGTCCCATCACCTCCTGGCAAGTAGAAGGGGAAGAAATGGAGGAAGTGAGAGATTTTACTTTCTTGGGCTCCATGATCACTGCAGATGGTGACATTAGTCACAAAATTGAAAGAAGCATGCCTGCTTCTTGGGAGAAAAGCAATGATAAACCTAGACAGCATCTTAAAAAGTAGAGACATCACCTTGCCAACAAAGATCCGTATAGTTAAAGCTATGGTTTTCCTAATAGTGATGTATGGAAGTGAGAGCTGGACCATAAAGAAGGCTGATCGCCGAAGAATGGATGCTTTTGAATTATGGTGCTGGAGGAGACTCTTGAGAGTCCCATGGACTGCAAGAAGATCAATCCTCTCCATTCTGAAGGAAATCAGCCCTGGGTGCTCACTGGAAGCTGAGACTGAAGCTGAAACTCCAATACTTTGGCCACCTCATGAGAAGAGAAGACTCCCTGGAAAAGACCCTGATGTTGGGAAAGGTGGAGGGCACAAGGAGAAGGGGACGACAGAGGACGAGATGGTTGGACAGTGTTCTCGAAGCTACCAGCATGAGTCTGACCAAACTGCAGGAGGCAGTGGAAGACAGGAGTGCCTGGCATGCTCTGGTTCATGGGGTCATGAATAGTCAGACACAACTAAACAACAACAAAAGATCTCTCAGTTCCAGTTCCATGATGTGGTTTGGTTGTACTGTATACATTTTCTAATTCGGTACCACGTCAACCAAAGGATGGTATGTTCTTTAAATTGGGATTTTCACAAATCCCTCGGGAGTAGTTGGGGTTGAAGAAGGAAGCCGTGGAGTTTATTTAAATCTCTGCAGGACTGTTCTTACACTCTTGGGACATAAACCGGACTTCACATTTCAGAGCTGTGAAATTCTTTTCAAAACCAACTTTTTCTCGTAAAGCTCCCACATTTCTTCTGCCAGTTCATCTCCCCAAGTTTAATGCTCTCAGAGAAGCTGCATTGTGCTGATGCTTTTTGTGGAACAGAATAAAATCTTCTCAAATAACCCTTATTATTTTCAACAAAGCATCAGCGCCATAAATAACATATGAGCCGGAAAGAGCAAGGGATAGATGGGGCAGAGGAACAATGAGTGCTGAGTCTTTAATGATCCTAAATCTGTGGATACAGTTTCACCAGTGAAGCTGTTGAAATCTGGAATAAATATCTGAATAAAATGTTTGCAGAAATGGTGAGGGGTTAAGCAAACTTTGTCCTCCTAAGACCCATCTTTAATATTTGGGGCCATTGACAACATGCACATTTTTGACCTTTGTTTGACATTTTGTTGTTGTTGTTGTTTAGTCGTTTAGTCATGTCCAACTCTTCGTGACCCCATGGACCAAAGCACACCAGGCACTCCTGTCTTCCACTGCCTCCTGCAGTTTGGTCAAACTCATGTTAGCAGCTTCAAGAACACTGTCCAACCATCTCGTCCTCTGTCGTCCCCTTCTCCTTGTGCCCTCCATCTTTCGCAACATCAGGGTCTTTTCCAGGGAGTCTTCTCTTCTCATGAGGTGGCCAAAGTATTGGAGCCTCAACTTCAGGATCTGTCCTTCCAGTGAGCACTCAGGGCTGATTTCCTTCAGAATGGAGAGGTTTGATCTTCTTGCAGTCCATGGGACTCTCAAGAGTCTCCTCCAGTACCAGAATTCAAAAGCATCAATTATTCAGCAATCAGCCTTCTTTATGGTCCAGCTCTCACTTCCATACATTGTTTGATATTAGCATCCTTCATAGTGTGACTGACAGTCCATTCCTAACACAATACGATCACAGAGCTGGGGTCCAGCCTGCTATGTCTGTGTTGATGGGATGAAACCAGAGAGAGAGGGGGGGGGGTCTGACTGTCTCTCCCACTTGTGGAATTTCTTCTCTGGCTCAGATTTTCATTCATTGGGTTTCAGCACCACTCCAGAAATAAACAGAGGCGTCTGGACCATAGGAAATCAGGTGCTTAATAAGGGCAGGCAGAATCACCAGGTTTTGCTCCTTTGAGTTTGAGCAGAGGAGCAGAGGAATGATTTATACCGATCCTGCCAAACTCCAGAGGTTCACCGCTGAAACTGGAATGTCCAATTCCATTCCAGGTGATGGGAATATTGGTGGGAATATTTCAGGGCCTGGGAAACTATTTCTCTTTGGAAGACAGAGAACGAGGTGTGGTGAATCCTGGATCTATATACAACGCACCCTGCGTCCTGAAGCCAAGCTTAACTTTAGCTCTCGAATGTCTTATTGTGTGGATTGGCACAAGCATATTCTTCATGTTCTTTCATCCATTCATGACCTCAGGAGCTTTATTGGCCAAGGCTTGGACTTAATTTGGAGACTGCGGGAGCTTTTTCTTAAAAGAAAAACGTTCATTTTCAACAGGTTGGAAATCAATTTTTTATTAAACTGCAAACACACACACCCTCTTCCTTTCTTTCGATCTGTTGTTTCTGTTAAATGGCAATCATAATTTTTGGCAGCAGAATGAACAGGGAACGCGAGTTGAGAGAACAGCTGATTGTGTTGTTTTGTACAGACGACATAGCTAATCCGGTTGCCTCAGGGAAAGGTGGTGTGCTGTTTCTTGAATGGGCTCCCTGGTCGGCTGCATGTCCAATAACTCCATCAGCCTAGAAGGAGGGCCTGCCTGCCCTACCTTTGGGCAGACTGAGGTGGCTGCCTCGAGCGGCAGATTCGGATTGTCAGGAAAGGGAAGCAAATGGTTTGTCATTTGATTTATAATCCTGGTATTTTCACTGCCAGAGAGGGAGAAAGGTGTAAAAATAAATTGACTGTCTCTGGGTCTTGTGTTCTTTGAATAAATGTATGTGCATTCAGGAAGGGATGAATAAATCATTCAAGTTTTCGTTTCTTGCCATTTTCCATTCTTGAGCTCAGTTTGCAACATTCATGCCTCACTTAGCAACTACTTTTTAAAATAACAACAACTGTTTATCAGCATTTTACCTATCATTACTCCTCATGCAAATGCTTTTGTATGAGATTTTGCTCACTGTATCCATTTTCAGAAATGATTTCCCCTAATATGCATGTTTTGTTTGGGAGGTTATTTTCATGAATGTGTGCATTTTATTTTATTTTTTAAAAAGCCAGGCAACATGATTATGGGTCATAAGAGAACCTAATGAGGATTGTTTTGTGGAAGAATGGAAGCCATTTTCAGAATATTTAAAGAAATATTATAGTATGATGAAATCGCGAGCATGATTTGAAGTATGAGCAATAGAAGAAATTAGAGATTATTGTGTGGTACTTATGATATAAGAAAAGAGGAGACAGGGTGCAGCAAGGAGGATAAATTAAAAACACCATGGAAAATGGGAGGTCAAGTAAAAAACAAAACGAAGGCTGCCACAGTGGTGCAGAAAGCAGGGCTCAAACCTTCACTCGTGGTGATGTTACGTTATTGCTTTTAACTATGTGATCCCTAATTGGCTGGACATGTTCAAGAAAGAAGCAAGTCCCAAGGGAAGAGAAAATATCTTGCGGTATTGTGCTGCTGGCAAAACACACTCTCTACAGTCCAAGCTTATTTTTCATTAAATGGAAAAAAAATGCATAATGTTTCCCCATGCAAATACTACTGCAAATACTACTACTACTACTACTACTACTACTACTACTACTACTAATTTATTATTTATACCTCACCCATCTGGCTGGGCTTCCCCAGCCACTCTGGGTGGCTTCCATATTAGGAAACGTATTAGGAACCAATGTAGGTCTTTCAAAATTGGTGTTATGTGGTCTCGGCAGCCGCTCCCAGTTACCAGTCTAGCTGCCGCATTCTGAATTAGTTGTAGTTTCCGAGTCACCTTCAAAGGTAGCCCCACGTAGAGCACATTGCAGTAGTCCAAGCGGGAGATAACCAGAGCATGCACCACTCTGGACTGTCTCAGTCCACGGGCAGGGAGGGTCTCATCCTGCGCACCAGGTGGAGCTGGTAGACAGCTGCCCTGGACACAGAACTGACCTGCACCTCCATGGACAGTTGTGAGTCCAAAATGACTCCCAGGCTGCAAACCTGGACCTTCAGGGGCACAGTTACCCCATTCAGGACCAGGGAGTCCTCCACACCTGTCCACCTCCTGTCCCCCCAAACAGTACTTCTGTCTTGTCAGGATTCAACCTCAATCTGTTAGCCGCCATCCATCCTCCAACTGCCTCCAGACACTCACACAGGACCTTCACCGCCTTTACTGGTTCTGATTTGAAAGAGTGGTAGAGCTGCAGATGTCCCTTTTTGCATTCAGATCTTGCTCAGTGGGTTAATAATAATAATAATAATAATAATAATAATAATAATAATAATAATAATTTATTATTTGTACCCCGCCCATCTGGCTGGGTTTCCCCAGCCACTCTGGGTGGCTTCCAACAAAGATGAAAAATACTGCTGCCTCTTTGTCCTCCGGCATGTATCAATAAAGCCATATTTATAACACTTCGCACATCACAATGCGCACTGCCAAGAGGAAAAAGTAAAGCTGTTTTATGTCTTCAGACCTGGAGGAGCACTACTTTCAATCCTTTCCTTTCAGATCCACCACTTTAAAAGCTTCCCGCGGGGCACAGGAGGGAGATGAGAGAGTGGGTGTTGAAACAAGCGCCTTTGGTCTAGCCAATTAGTGTGCTTTCCCTGTCATTACTCTAATTGTTTGTATTTTGCTTGAGAGAAACCCATCAGGGAACGACTTATGCTGAGCCCATGGGACAAAGGGACAAAAGTCTGTTATCATTCAGCTCTCATCCAATTAAGAGAGCTGAATGAAATATGGTGTTTCTAAACCGTCTCAGTCCAGTATATCTGAAGGAGCGTCTCCACCTCCATTGTTCAACCCGGACACTGAGGTCCAGCTCTGAGGGCCTTCTGGCAGTTCCCTCAATGCAAGAAGTGAGGTTACTGGGAACCAGGCAGAGGGCCTTCTCAGTGATGGCATCTGCCCTGTGGAACGCCCTTCCTTCAGATGTCAAGGAAATAAACATAAATATCTGTCTTCTAGAAGACATCTGAAGGCAGCCCTGTTCAGGGACGTTTTTAATGACTGATGTTTTAATGTATTTTTAATCTTTTGTTGGAAGCCACCCAGAGTGGCTGGGGAAACCCAGCCAGATGGGCAGGGTAGAAATAAATAAATAAACTATTATTATTATTATTATTATTATTATTATTATTATTATTATTCACCAGAGGCACTGGCTTGGGCCTAAGACTGAGCATGGGGCAGTGTTGCATCACATGCTTGATGTCATGCGCACATTGCATGTCGCACGTATATGATGTCAGACACATGGCACATACACATCATCAGGAGGAAGCTAAGTGCCTAGCCCAGCACCTAATGGTCAGGGGTCCCTTTACCTTTACCTCATAAAAAGGTAAAGGTAAAGGACCCCTGACAGTTAAGTCCAGTCGCAGATGACTCTGGGGTTGCGGCGCTCATCTCACTTTACAGGCCAAGGGAGCCAGCGTTTGTCCGCTTCCGCAGACCGTTTTTCCAGGTCATGTGACCAGCATGACTAAGCTGCTTCTGGCGAAACCAGAGAAGCACATGGAAACACCGTTTACCTTCCCGCTGGAGCGGTACCTATTTATCTACTTGCACTTTGACGTGCTTTCGAACTGCTAGGTTGGCAGGAGCAGGGACCGAGCAACGGGAGCTCACCCCGTCGCGGGGATTCGAACTGCTGACCTTCTGTTTGGCAAGCCCTAGGCTCTGTGGTTTACACCATAGCGCCACCTGGGTCCCAACCACCTACCTCTTACTCTCATCCAAAAAGTACCAGATGTTCAACCTTTCTTCACAAGGGAATCATCTTCTTGAACATTTGATTGCCCTTTTTTTGAACCTTTTCTCACTCCACAATATCCTTTTTGCAGTGAGACAGCCAGAACGGTACACAGTCTTCCAAACACTGTTGCACCATAGATTTGTATATCTGCATTATGATATTGCCAGCCTTATTCTAAATTCCTTTCCTAAGGACTGCGGGCATGAAATATTCCCTTTTCACGGCATCAACGCCTTCATTCAGCTATCCACTCATTCCTGGTCAGTGACCATTGCTTCAGACCCTATAAGAATGAATGCAAACTTACTGGGAGCTGCATTTTTCCTAAACGATCTAGCGTTAGGGGTTAGCAATGGGTTGGTCAAGTCTGCTGGTGACACTAAATCATTCAGGGTTGCTAAAAGGAACAGAGATTGCAAAGAGCTCCAAATGGACCTCTCCAAACTGCATGAAATGTCAAGAGATGCCTCAATCAAAGCGAGTGAGTCGTGAGGGCCGGATAGAAAAGCATGAAGGGCCACATTTAGCTCTCAGTTCTGAGCTTCCCCACTTCTGGCCCGAACACAAAAGATGTCAGCTTCTCAAACCTGCCTGTTGCTTTTAGTGACTTCAGTCTTTGCTAAATGTTGGCAAGAGAGTTGATTCCGAGTGGGAAAACGTAATTACGGACATCAGAAGCGAGCCTGCAATCGGAGCTGGCCGATAGCTTAAAGGCAAGGCTTAACACCACCTGACCTTGGGAATTTTCCAGCTCATGTTGGTTAAGAAGGGAGGGGGGACCTAGGATGAAAGCTATTTTTGGTGGCACTTGTGGTTTAGGCTTTCGTAAGTCCAAAAGCAGGCTGTCTAAAGCATGGCTTGGGGCTGAAGTGAATTTCTTCATTCTCTTGGTTATAGAAAAAGCAGGTACCCCCAGTCCCCTAGCACCAAAACCTGTGGTCACCCAATGGTCACCAAAAATAAGAGTCAGAACAGTCGAAAAGCACACCGTATAATTATGAAAATTCATTGTCACGGGATATAGTGATGGTCACAGGGGTGCCCATTGGGACTGGTAGGGTGGGAGGTAGGGAGGTCAACAGTAGGTGGCGCCAGAGCGAATGATCGGTGGAGCCAACTCAGTTGGTTGCTGTCCTGCTGAGGTTATAGCAGCAAATCTGAGACTAAAGAATAGGCTAGCGCAATACATTTTGCTGCCTAAGGCAAAGATAAAGATGTCACCCTCTCTAAAGGCGCATGTAGAAGCCAACTGGGGTGGCAGTTGGATCTTGCTCCATTTCTGGGGGGAAGGGCAGTGTCTTCTATGGTGCCTGGGGGCAGCCGGCTAGCTTTGGGGATATAGGACATGGCACATGGAACACATCGGTAAAGGTAAAGGGACCCCTGACCATTAGGTCCAGTTGCGGACGACTCTAGGGTTGCGGTGCTCATCTCGCTTTATTGGTCGAGGGAGCCGCCGTACAGCTTCCGGGTCATGTGGCCAGCATGACTAAGCCGCTTCTGGCGAACCAGAGCAGCGCACGGAAATGCCGTTTACCTTCCCGCCGGAGTGATACCTATTTATCTACTTGTATTTTGATGTCCTTTCGAACTGCTAGGTTGGCAGGAGCAGGGACAGAGCAATGAGAGCTCACCCTGTTGCGGGGATTCGAACAGACAACCTTCTGTTTGGCAAGTCCTAGGCTCTGTGGTTTAACCCACAGCGCCACCCGCGTCCCATGTATGGAACACATAGCTCCAGCCATTTCCCCCACCTCAGCACTCTGCCTTACCATGTCAGGGCCTGGCAGGGCTCCGAAGATTGTGTCATGGAGGCAGAGGAGTGACCCGGCCAGTGATTTATGGGGGTTGATGCCATCTGCAAGGAAGGAGCCTGGGGAGGAGGGAGATTCAGGACAGTCCGAGATGTAGGAAGGTGGTGTCAGGGACCGTACTGAGGGGGGCTGCACTGAGGAGGAATGGTGGGAGCCACCCCCTCCCCCTGCTCCTCCTCCGGATCCTGAATCTTCCCAGGAGCAGCAGGACAGTATAGATTTGGAACAGTGGTTTGCAGAGGGGCATAGTGCAGAAGGCAGAAGCTGGGAAATAGTGGATGGGGAACAGCTAGAAGAAGAAACTCTGGAAGGGAGAGGGTTAACAGATCCACAGTCTCTAGTCTCTAGCATTCCTCTACTGCCCTCACCAAAGCCATGGAGAGCTCAGAAAGTGGCAGAACAGAAAGCACAGAGGGTACAAGCTCAGATTACGAGACATAGAAGTGGCATGGATTAATAGGGACCAAAGGGGGTGGAGTCCTTAATTAGGAGCACCGCCATTTCTAGGAGATGGGTTCTTTGTTCTCTTGCTGTGATTATTAAAGCTTCTAACTGGTAAGAAGACTCCTTTCCCTTTGTTCTGCTTATCTACGGCCACGTAGAAACAGGGTGCACAGGCCCTGACAGGTGCACAGGGTGTGGGGACGAAAAATAATCTGTTCAGGTGACAGGCGATGTCAGGACTGGCTGGGGGAAGAGGAGCGTTGGAATTCTCAAGGGAGACCCCCAGAGAAGGAAGGCTCAGAGCCAGGGGACTGGTGGTGGGACACAGAGGAGAGGTCAGAGGGAGAAAATTGGGAAGAGGGCTTGGATGCTTAAAGAGTAACAGGGTTTAGTGAGCAGGAAGAGTTGGTGACAGGGAGCCGTTCAGACTCCGAGGCTGAAGCAGAGAGGGAGGTCAAGAGGCAACTGAAGAATCCCTCTTCTGCCTTATAAAATGCATTATTCACAATACAGTTGTACCTCGGGTTAAGTACTTAATTCGTTCTGGAGGTCCGTTCTTAACCTGAAACTGTTCTTAACCTGAAGCAACACTTCAGCTAATGGGGCCTCCTGCTGCCACTGCACCTCCAGAGCACGATTTCTGTTCTCATCCTGAAGCAAAGTTCTTAACCCGAGGTACTATTTCTGGGTTAGCGGAGTCTGTAACCTGAAGCGTCTGTAACCCGAGGTACCGCTGTAGTGGTTTGCATGACCCACTCAGGAAGATTACAACACAATAAAATTCAAAACAGTAGCAACTGATTACACATTTATGCAAAATCCAAGTAAAACTATTCCGCGTAATTAATTGAACAAATTTGTTGAATGTGATCCAGTGGTAGCAGCTTTACACCTCCAGCACCCCCTGCCACCCCCAGGTAGCCCAACCAACATGCCCCCACAAAACACACACACACACAACGGCAATATTGCCCACTTAGAGAACCACTGCATTAAAACATTCTGGAATTTTTAGTTTAGGAGGGAGGAGACGATGACTGGGAGAGAAACATGATGGAAATGTTTGCGATTATAACCGGTGTGGAAAAAAGGATAATTTATATATTCTCCTTTTCTCCTAAAGAAGCAAGAGACAGGTTAAATTGCACGTAGAAGAGGACAGAAGAGTCATTCAGAACCTGCCTGACCCCGGTGACTGTCACCACGTCAAGAGGCAATCAATTGTCCACGTTAATTACGCACATTTCTCTCAACCTTTTAGTTAGCCTCCATTTGAGCGCCCGCCCCCGATCCTCACCCCTCTATTCTCCTCCTCGCTGCTCCCCCACTGCGGCAAACGGGACCGTCAAATGCTTGTGGCGCTGGAAGGTGAGAACGCCGTTTGATGAAACCCAGCTTCCATGCGAGGCATGTGGAATTAAATTAAATTCCTTCCTGCGCAGATGGCGAGCAAAATCACAGCTAAAGTTCTTCCCAGGTCAGTCTAGGTGGAGCTGGAGGTCAGGGTGGGAGAGAGTTAAGGAGTTTCTCCTTTATTTTTCCCCTGGGGAAAAAAGAAATACCTCCTGCACGCACCGAACAATAAAGAAAGTGAATTATTTCCTCTTCGCCCTTGCCAAGAAAGCCAGCCAGAAGCCCATTTCGTTCACACAGAGCAGAGCTCCGGTTTCACATCTTGAAATTTGTGAAAACACTTAAAGGGGAAAGAAGGGAAAGGGAGACTGCGTTTCTTCAAGGTACTGGAAGCCAAGCCATCATCTGCGTGAGATTTCCTCCTGGCTCGCGGGCAGAAGGTTTTCCACGTCCAAGGGCCTCTGCCAAGGGCAACAGAAAATTCATCACAACTTGACTTTTAATACGGCTTTCATCTCAGAGCTACACACAGCTCTTTCGGCCACTGGCAAGCCCCACTCAAATGTTCCAGGGCAGCGGGAAACTCCACAAAAATAAGGCTTTCTCTCTGCCCCCAACACCTCTTCGGGTCTTGTTTTGCATTCAAAAATAAAACTTGGGAGTTTATAAATAGACACATGTTGGGATCAAACTCGCATCCTCCTCGACAAATTCCTTCAAGCACTCGGGAAGAGACTGATGTTTGATGCCCACAGTGCTTAGGTTCTCATACAGGCAACCTCCCCCCCCTTTACATGTGTTCAATATGCGCATGATTGCGCATATGCTTTGAACCCAGAAGTGACCCCCCAAAAAAGTCACAAAAAGGGCTGGGGCTGGGTGGGCTGGGCTGGGCTGGGCTGGGCTGGAATGGAGTGTTTGCAGAGTTTTCCAACGGTGTTTCAGATACACGCGATTTCACTCAGAATTTTAACCCGCATAAATGGGCAGGTTCTTTTAGATCTGAAGACGAGGTCTCCATTTTTGGTACAGCTGAAAAGGGACAGGATCAAGGAATCACAGAGTCATAGAACTGTAGTAGTAGTAGTAGTAGTAGTAGTAGTAATAATAATAATAATAATAATAATAATAATAATAATAATAATAATAATATTTTTATCCCACCCTCCCCAGCCAAAGCCCGGCTCAGAGCAGCTAACAACAGTAAAAATAGCACGGCTTACATAAAATCACAGTCAATTAATTGATATACATTCTAAAATCAATTCATTCTTAAATCAATTCACAATCAAATTAATGGCAACCATTGGGCTAGAGTTCTATGAGGATTACAGAAGGAGAGGCTGTGCCTTGGCCAAAGGCCTGGTGGAACAGCTCCGTCTTGCAGGCCCTGCAAAAAGATGTCAAGTCCCGCAGGGCCCTAGTCTCTTGGGACAGAGCGTTCCACCAGATTGGGGCCACAGCCAAAAAAGCCCTGTCTCTGCAGCTCGGCAGACGTCGGTGGGTTACTAGACCCAGAGGCCGCCTCAGCCTCCCCTGACCCAACCAGTACTGGAGCAGCTGTAAGTGATGGCCCAGCTGAAGGAAACGAAGTCATCCCTGCATCTGGAGCCAGGCCCCTGACTCAGCCCAGCTGGTGCTTGTTGCAGGGGAACCTGTGCAGACTGGGACTCTTCAGGATCCGGCCCCAGACTTGGTTCAGCTGCTGCCTGAGGCAAAGGATCCGGTACGGACTGAGACTCCTCTGGCTCCGAGTCTGAGCCTGAGTGCCAGCCCATCGCATTATGTTCATGACTGCTAAAACCAGAGAAGAAGGTTTGTCTTTTGTGATATGCCAGAAGACCACCTGTAGCTAGACAAGCTGTTCTGGGAAAAAATCAGAGGTGTGGCTGGGTTGAGGAGAAGCACGCACTGTCAGACTCGGAGATGAGCCATGGAAGGAGCATCCAAAAGAAACAAGGATGGAATCTGCAGAATGGACAGATGCCATTTCTCACCAGACTTCCAGTATGTGAGACAATTTTATTCTTTCATGTGCTTATTCAGGTTCCCAGTCTAAACTCCTCCGCCATCCTGATAGCGCAAGATGGTGTCACCATGGAAGTCAAGTTTTGAAATGTCAAAATGAATGTAAAATTGGTGAAATGTATAAAACTAGTGAAATGTATAAACTTGAAAAGTATAAATTACACACACACAAACACACAGTGGTACCTTGGTTTTCAAACCTAATCGGTTCTGGAACTCTGTTCCATAACCAAAGCATTCCAAAACCAAGGTGCGCTTTCCCATAGAAAGTAATGCAAAAGGGATTAATCCGTTCCAGACTTTGAAAAACAAACCCTAAAACAACAATTTAACATGAATTTTACTCTCTAACGAGACCATTGATCGATAAAATGAAAGCAAAAAACAATGTACTGCAGTCACACAATCAATCAGTAGCTGAACACACAGTCAGAAAATAAAACAAAAAAGAGCTGCAAAAACAAAAAAGCAAAATAAATAGCAAAAACAGACACTCAGCGTAACACTCAAAACGGAAGTGCAACACTCAAAACGGAGCACGTTTGGCTTCCAAAAAAAGTTCGCAAACCAGAACATGTACTTCCTGGTTTGCAGTGTTTGGGTTCCAAGTTGTTTGATTACCAAGTCATTTGAGAACCAAAGTAAAAAGGTAAAGAGACCCCTGACCATTAGGTCCAGTCGTGGCCGACTCTGGGGTTGCGGTGCTCATCTCACTTTATTGGCCGAGGGAGCCGGCGTACAGCTTCCAGGTCATGTAGCCAGCATGACTAAGCCGCTTCTGGCGAACCAGAGCAGCGCCCAGAAACGCCGTTTACCTTCTGGCCGGAGCGGTACCTATTTATCTACTTGCACTTTGATGTGCTTTCGAACTGCTAGGTTGGCAGGAGCAGGGACCGAACAACGGGAGCTCACCCCGTTGCGGGGATTCGAACTGCTGACCTTCTGATCGGCAAGTCCTAGGCTCTGTGGTTTAATCCACAGCGCCACCGGCGTCCCGATAACCAAGGTGATATAAAAGCCCAGGTTGTTTGGTGGGTGCTGAAGCGAGATTCTCCCTCTGTCCCTCCAAAGCCAGCCTGTAACATTCTCTAATTGGCCCCAGTGACGGGAGCTAGGCGTGCCCATTTGCTCGAATTAGTCACTATTCTGGGAAGCTCCTGGCAGGGATGCCCACTGGGCTCTTTGGCAAAATTGGGGGGGGGGGGTGTGGAGGGAGAGAGGGTTTGGCATCTTTTGCCCAACACTTTACCACTCTGCATTCACCCTGACGGCCAAGGTACACACAGCCTGACGAAGGACAGGGCGACGTCGCAGCCAATGCCAGCCTCCAGAAAGGGGTATTGGCTGGAAACTGCTGAGCTAAGAATAAGTGAGTCACTTTGGCTGCCCATCACTTGAATGATGGAAACTGCCACTCAGGCAAGGAATTTGACACGGTGCAAAACGGCCTCTCGCCTACAGGTGGCACTAGAAAGCTACAAGGGACACTCACGGTCCACTCTGCCTCTCACCTCTATCCCAGAGCTGGTCTTTCCCTCCCAAAAAAAACGGATAGAGAAGAGTTTTCTCCTATCTCTCTCATAACTCTATAACTTGTGGATGGCCAAGGAAGCTGAATGTTGGAAGAACAAAAGAAAGCGCTTCTTCATGCAGTGCACAGTTGGACTATGGAACTCACTGCCACAGCAAGCAGTGACAGCCATCAACTCGGATGGCTTGGAAAGGGAATTAGGCAAATGCATGACTGGAAGTGAGAGCTGGACCATAAAGAAGGCTGATCGCTGAAGAATGGATGCTTTTGAATTCTGGTGCTGGAGGAGACTCTCGAGAGTCCCATGGACTGCAAGAAGATCCAACCTCTCCATTCTGAAGGAAATCAGCCCTGAGTGCTCACTGGAAGGACAGATCCTGAAGCTGAGGCTCCAAGACTTTGGCCGCCTCATGAGAAGAGAAGACTCCCTGCAAAAGACCCTGATGTTGGGGAAGATGGAGGGCACAATGAGAAGGGGACGACAGAGGACGAGATGGTGGGACAGTGTTTCTCGAAGCTACGAACATGAGTTTGACCAAACTGTGGGAGACAGTGGAAGACTGGTCCAGGGGGTCATGAAGAGTCGGACACGACTAAACGACAACACCCTGCTTATCTGGCTGGGTTTCCCCAGCCACTCTGGGCAGCTCACAATAGAAAATTAAAAACACGATAAAAACATCAAACATTATAAACTTCCCTAAACATGGCTGCCTTCAGATGGCGTCTAAAAGTCAGGTAGTTGTTTATTTCCTTGACATCTGGTGGGAGGGCATTCCACAGGGTGGGTGCCACCACCGAGAAGCATCAATTCTTCGGCGATCACTACTGGAAAAACCATAGCTTGAACTATACAGACCTTTGTCGGCAAGGTGATGTCTCTGCTTTTTAAGATGCTGTCTAGGTTGGTCTTTGCTTTTCTCCCAAGAAGCAGGCGTCTTTTAATTTTGTGACTGCTGTCACCATCTGCAGTGATCATGGAGCCCAAGAAAGTAAAATCTCTCACTGCCTCCATTTCTTCCCCTTCTATTTGCCAGGAGGTGATGGGCCCAGTGGCCATGATCTTATTTTTTTGATGTTGAGCTTCAAACCATATTTTGCGCTCTCTTCTTTCACCCTCATTAAAAGCTTCTTTAATTCCTCCTCACTTTCTGCCATCAAAGTTGTGTCATCTGCATATCTGAGGTTGTTGATATTTCTTCCGGCAATCTTAATTCCGGCTTGGGATTCATCCAGCCCAGCCTTTCGCATGATGAAGTCTGCATAAAAGTTAAATAAACAGGGAGACAATATACAGCCTTGCCATACTCCTTTCCCAATTTTGAACCAATCTGTTGTTCCATATCCAGTTCTAACTGTAGCTTCTTGTCCCACATAGAGATTTCTCAGGAGACAGATGAGGTGATCAGGCACTCCCATTTCTTTAAGAACTTGCCATAGTTTGCTGTGGTCGACACAGTCATAGGCTTTTGCATAGTCAATGAAGCAGGAACTCTCTAGCTTTCTCCATAATCCAGCGCATGTTTGCAATTTGGTCTCTGGTTCCTCTACCCCTTCAAAATCCAGCTTCTTCTTCTTCTTCTTCTTCTTCTTCTTCTTCTTCTTCTTCTTCTTCTTCTTCTTCAGCCAGGTATTCACTGCACACAAAAGCTGGGCTGCTGATTATTGAGCCTGTCTCAACTGGCTTGGCAACGTGGTCAGCATGGACCCAATTACATGCAAATCTGGTGGCACTAACCCATAATCATTGATGTCTGCATTAGCCTTTTTCATTTGCCTGATGGCTTATTGTGTCAAATGGTTGTCGCTGTGATGTCTTTAACCTGCAGAATTCTGCTGTGGAATCATGCTAGTTTAATTGGAACCGGGGTTCTTAAATCCATTTTATTTGGCGTATCGCTCAGAGAACGCTTCTCGTTGGGCAACGGATAAATGGATGTATGTGTCTGTTGGACAGATAGCTAAAATGGTACCCATCTGCCTGCAGAAATTGTTGCTAAAGTCTTTGCTGATGTGTTTGAAGGAGAGACGTGGGCAGCTAATGAGTAATAATGACATACACAGCTTGCCTGGTTTCTGAACAAAAGAAGCACTTGTAGCAGCAGGAGGCCATTGCCTCAATTTGTCACAAGTGCCCCAAATTTGAGCAAAGAAAGAATACTGCTATTATTAAGGCGATTAGGCCCTCTGAAAAAGCAACACATGCCTTATTACTGAGTACAGTGGTACCTCTAGTTGCAGACACGATCCGTTCCGGGAGCCGTTCACACCCTGAAAAGTCTGCAACTAGAGCGTCGCTTCTGCGCAAGCGCAGAGCACGATAGAGCGCTTCTGCACATGTGTGAAGCGCGCAGAACGCTTCTGCGCATGTGCGAAGCATGCAGAATGCTTCTACACCTTCGTGTGTGCTGAAACCCAGAAGTATACACTTCCAGGTTTGCCTCGTTCACAACCCAAAAAGCCACAACGTGAAGCAAACACAACAAGAGGTATGACTGTATTGGTACATCTAGCTAAAAAAAATGTAGTATAAACACCGACAACTGGGAAACACTGGCCAGCGAGTGCTCCAGTTGGAGAACAGCCTTTACCAAAGGTGTCTTGGGCTTTGAGGACACTCGAACTCAGGACGCAAGGGAGAAACGTGCTAAGAGGAAGGCACGCTTGGCAAATCCACACCGTGATCAACTGCTGCCCGGAAACCAATGTCCCCACTGTGGAAGAACGTGTGGATCCAGAATTGGCCTCCGCAGTCACTTACGGACTCACTGTTAAAACCGTGTTTATGGAAGACAATCTTACTGGGCTACAAGTGATCGCCAAAAAAGAAGAAGAAGAAAAGGTGCATGCTTTCTAGACCCTGAGCACCTAGCTTTCTATAAGCAGGGCCTGTCTCTCCTGTAAATGTACATCCCGAAGAAGTGGTCTATATACATTTGTCTGTGTGAATGCACTCAGCTCTCACCTGCGGCTCCTAGAAGCTGTTCGCATGTGACAGCGGCCACAATCCCAGGAAACGGCCTTGATCAGCAGGCTAAACCAGGTGAGGGTAGCCAATGGGTTTCAAGCCCTCGGTGAGTTAGGGGCTTCCACTGCATACAAAGACAGGCTCCGGTGGGTGAGATCAAGAATGGGTCCAGCGGTCAAGAAGGTGGTTTCTACATGTGCCATAAAGGGAAGCAAGGGGCAGGCAGGGCTCATCCAGTTGGGAAGGAAGCCTATCTAGAAGAAGGAAAACTCTGATCCCAAAACTCCACTGCTTTGTAGGACATCTTCAGGAGAAGAAAAAGCTCTATAGCAAACCCTACAGAAATCTGGAGCTGAGTCCCTAAGGCCTTGTCCAGCAATTCCTGCAGCCAGCCTGGCACCCAACATCTTGCTCTGCTTTCCTTGGGACCACATTAGTGAGTGTGCTGGTCCTGGGGGGGGGGGGGTACTGTGCGGCGTGGTCCATGTCCGGTCCGAGGCTGAAGCGGGGTCCAAGGCAGGGAATCGGGCGTGGTCAGGAACTCTGGCAGAAAGCAGGACAGGGTGCCGGCAGGAACAGGTAACCAACGATGTTGCTCCCGCAACCTGGGACTAGGCTGACTGGCCTTTATCTCCTCTGAGGCATAGGGCAGCCCCGATCCACAGGTGACTCACCTCTCCTGGCCTGGAGGCAAGCGCTCCTCCTGCAGGAACTTAGTTCCCTCTGCCTCTCTGCCCTGAGCCTCTGTAGCTCAGGAGAGGCTGGAGGGTTACCAGACCCAGAGGCAACCTCAGCTTCCTCTGACGGGGCTGAGAGTGGAGCACCTGCAGGCAATGGGTCCTCCATCACCTCAGGAGCCAGAGCAGACTCAGCTGGTGCCTGCACCTGAGGATCCAGCACAGGTGAGGACCTTTCTGGTTCAAGCCCCTGCCCCAGTTCAGCCGGCCCTGGAGGCGGGGACTCCTGTGCAGGCTGGGATTCCTCAGGTTCAGCCTCTGAATCAGATTCCCAGGCCATCACAGCGAGGCTGAGAGGGGGGTCTTGTTTTCTGGGCAGCTCAGGACCTCCAGACACACTGCCCAGGCTTGTGCCCCGGGGAAGTCACTTTAGTGCTACTAACACAGTGGTTTGACTTCGCCCCAGGAGGTGCACACCATTGTCTCTCAAGAGAAACAGATGCCAACAACCAGGGCCGTCTTACCCACAGAGGCTAGTGGCACAGGATGCCAGGGCGCCAAGTTCTGGAGGGTGCCAGGGAAGAGGCAGAAGCTGGACGCAGCGCCTCCCGGCATCAGCTCGCCGCCCTTGCCTGCCTTCGCCTTGCTGTGCCAAAGCAGCGCCGCTCCCGGAGCCTCCGTCTGACGTAACCACCGTGGCACGAAGCATCCAGCTGAGCCGGGGGGCACCGCTTCCAGCCTCCGCCTCTTCCCCGCCGGAGGAGCTGCCCTCCAGCTGCTGCCCGCCTCCTCCATCCCCGCCTGTGGTGCCGTCCTCCCTAAAAAACTCTGGGAAATGGAGGGGAGCTTTGCACCATGGCGCCAGATATGCTTAAGATGGCCCTGTCAACAACAACAACAACAATAATAATAATATCTTTATTGTCATTGCCCCCTCTCGGGGACAACGAAATTACTTGGCTGCTCCATCCACCCAGGTAGGGCACTCCACTCAAAATCAGAACAACTATAAAAACACTAATTAAAACAATACAGTATAATACAGCAAGGAAGATTAGATGACTTTCAAAGCCCAGGTTTCCCATTCAGGGCCGAGATCGCTCTGGAGAAGAAGCTGTTCTTGAGACGGCTCATTCTTGTCTTCATCGTCCTGTATCTCCGTCCCGACGGCAGGAGCTCGAAGAGACAGTGACCAGGATGCGATGGATCTTTTACTATGTCCAGTGCCTTCCTCTGGCACCTTGTGGCATAAATCTGCTCTAAGGTGGAGAGTGGGCAGCCAACAATGCTCTCTGCTGCCTTCACAACTCTGCATAACCCCATCCTGTCCTGGGTAGTACAGCTTCCGTACCACACACATAAGCCATAAGTGAGCACGCTCTCAATGGCACAGTGATAGAAGGCAAACAACAACAACAAGAAGAGTTTGGATTTGATATCCCGCTTTATCACTACCCTAAGGAGTCTCAAAGCGGCTAACATTCTCCTTTCCCTTCCTCCCCCACAACAAACACTCTGTGAGGTGAGTGAGGCTGAGAGACTTCAAAGAAGTGTGACTAGCCCAAGGTCACCCAGCAGCTGCATGTGGAGGAGCAGAGACGCGAACCCGGTTCCCCAGATTACGAGTCTGTTGCTCGTAACCACTACATCACACAAGGCAGATGCTAAGTTGGCAACTGAGGAAGGAATGGCTTTGCAAGTAGCGCAAAGGGGAGGAGCCAGAATTACAATATAGCTTTTAACGGACTGAGCCAATGCAGATGCCAGTGTCAGGAGCTCAGCCTACACTCGAGTAGGACCCTGGCAGAGACACATGCCCGACTGGCATGTTCCCTCCCTCGATCGTTTGGGAGCTTCAAAAGCTTTCTTCAGCCCGAACATCACAGCGACCAATGCCAACCAACAACAGCACACTTAGGGATCTGCAGAGTTTGTGCAGCATGCATACCAGACCTCAGCAACTCAGCATTTTGGCTAATCTACTTTATTTACATATAAACACACCCGGAGCACTGCAACATGGCTCCCTCTCTCTCTAGCATCAGTCAGCAAAGAGAAAAAAGAAAAAAGGACAATAGTGCCACTTCACGGAACACAGGAACACAAACATCCTGTCTTCATCACTTCCCACTCTGTGGAATGAAAACATAGATCGTCATGTTAAAAACAACAATCCCATGACTGCAATCGTGGAGCAGGAATTCTAACAGCCAGCGTTCATGCCTTTCGAACGCCTGTTTCAATACCCAGCTTTCAAATACAGAGATATTGCTGTGCTAATGCAATGCAAATGCAGCCACAGCCCTCCATTATTAGGCCCATATTTCAGGCTGAGCTGTGGAGAGATGGGCTTGTGAATGAGAGCATGCGGCTTATATGAACCTTGCAAAACTGTTCTATCAATATCATCTGGGGCGAGCAAAAAGCGAGAGTAGCTTGGTGACATTACTTCTGTTTTACTGGATCTCTTTAAGGTATTGTGCAGCACGCCCACTTCAAAACTGCTTTCAAAGCAGCGTGCCTACATAAATGATTTTAATATATCAAAGGTGACAACCCCAAAGTAGAGTTCATTGTTGTTATTCAATCCCCCGGCATTCTGGTTCTGTAAGGTGAGGCCGGATTCACCAGCACTGTGTGATTGGGTAGGTGGTGCCTATCTTTTCCACCCATGGAGAAACGGGACACTGGGGTATGCAACAACGGCAGCAAGAATACTTATTGCAAAGTATTGGAAGACACAAGATCTACCCACCCAGGAAGAGTGGCAGATGAAGGTGATGGACTATATGGAATTGGCGGAAATGACTGGCAGAATCCGAGACCTGGGAGAAGAGTTGGTGGAAGAAGATTGGAAGAAATTTAAAGACTACCTGCAGAAATACTGTAAAATTAATGAATGTTAAAAAGATGTTGGATTGAAAATAAGTGGTATTAGCAACAGCAAAGTTAAAAAGAGTATGCAAAAATGAATTGATAATGGGTGGAAACTTAGAGTTTTAACATGTTAAGATATAGAGTTAAGATAAATGAAAGAGGGTAAGGATTTGCTGGTTTGATTATATTAATGGGAATACCAAAACGAGAGGTGTGAGGAGGTCAAAGAAACAAGCTAATGAGTTTAAAGTTATAAAAAAGTGGATTTGTTTTAACTTCTTTTTTGTTTATTTTTCTGTGTTTTTTGTATTTTGTATTTTTTTGTTTTATGTATTTTTGTATTTATGACTCTATAAAATCTTAATAAATATTCTTTTAAAAAAAGAGAGAGAAACGGGACAGTGGGGTGTGGGTTCGAATTGCAAAAAATCCCCAATAACCCAAGATGGAAAAGTGTTCAATAACCCGTAGCTCAGTGCTGCTGCTTAAATCTGCAGAGCTCCATGACCTCATATTCCCATGATCAACCAGCCAAGCCAACAGATCACAGCAACACGGAGTCATTGCAGGGGGTTGGACTAGATGACCCTAGGGTCCCTTCCAACGCTACAATTCTATGATTGAAAAGCAAAACAAGAAATGGGGCTAAGAACTCTGGAAGCACGAGGATAACTTACATCCACAGAGCGCCTTCCAAAACCCAGTACAGGAGTTCAATTGCTGTTTGGTTGTCAGCAGTGTGGTAATGTTTTGAGTACAGTGGTACCTTGGTTCTCAAACTTAATCCGTTCTGGAAGTCCGTTCCAAAGCCAAAGCGTTCCAAAACCAAGGTGCGCTTTCCCAAAGAAAGTAGTGCAAAATGGATTAGTCCATTCCAGACTTAGAAAAACAACTCCTAAAACAGCAATTTAACATGGATTTTTCTCTGTAGCGAGACCATTGATCCATAAAATGAAAGCAATAAACAATGTACTGCTGTCACACAATCAATCCATCAGTAGCTGGACTGGGTTCCACATAGTCACAAAAACAAAAAAGAGCCGCAAAAACAAAAACGCAAAATAAATAGCAAAAACAGACAGACCTCAGCGTAACACTCAAAACAGAGCACATTCGGCTTCCGAAAAAAGTTCACAAACTAGAACACTTACTTCCTGGTTTGCAGTTTTTGGGTTCCAAGTTGTTTGAGTACTGTCAGGGAACTGCCATCGGCTCAGGGGGGAGAGGGGAAAAGCCAGATGGATTACAGAGAGCCCCCAAAGATCGTGGGAAGCAGCACCTCCTCAGCGGAGGAGAGTAACCACACCTCCAGTGGAGAGGAGCTTCAGGGCTCGGAGGAGGCGAGGCGAGGCTGTGCCAGGACACCATGCCTGGGCAAAGCGGGGAGGAGAGAGGTCCGCCGTTACCCACGCCCTCCCTGTGCGGTAGGCTTCTGAGCCGAGAGGGGAGGTGCAGACTGGGCGTCAAGAAACTACTCTGCTGGGGAAGGCTTAAGGACCGCCCACTCACAGATTCTGCCAGTGAATGAGCCAGCCACGGGAGAGTGGCACTCTGCACAGAGAAAGTTTATTTTGGCATCAAAAGCAAGGCTTCACAGCTGAGCAGGGAGGCATTTGCCTGCTTGCTCTCGAGCAATCCCTTGGTACCCTAACAAGTATCAAGGCATTTGAGAACCAAGTTACCATTGTAATTCTATCCAGGCATGAAATTGGGAACGAGTATCTTCTTTGCTGATCTGCAAGCTCTTTAATAAGGCATTTTTTTTTCCTATTCCTAGTGGTTGAGAAAGCCTGGAGGGTCGAAACGATCCTTTCAGATGGTGAAAGGCTTCAGGAGGGCCAGTCTGAAGGCAGAAAATCACTCACGGTCCCTGAACAGAGCACTTCGGCACTGGGAGCGGCAATCCATTATCAGAATCCTCTTGCCAATGGAATGAGAACATGAATTGATCCATAAAAGTGATAACATGAGCTTTCAGGCCGAGGGAGCCAGCGTTTGTCCACACACAGCTTTCCAGGTCATGTGGCCAGCAGGACTAAACTGCTTCTGGCGCAATGGGACACCGTGACGGAAGCCAAAGCGCATGGAAATGCCCAAGAGGCTCAGTGGTTTCATGCATTTACAATGGTCCCATACCACTTGCAACAGAACATGGCTTTTCCTAAACTAATGCAACGACTGACAGCCTCGAGGACATTCCAAGCCGCCTTTAGAAGTGCACACAAAGGCGACTCATAAGTGATACAATTGCTAAGGTGTCCCATGACATCTAGGCAGGAGTGGCATCCTTGAACAGATTTCAGCTGCACAAAGACTGCTGATCATCCGTCTCTCCTGGGAACCAACAATGGGAAACATTTTCACATGGCGTTTGCTGGGTTTTTGTTGCACACAGGGGACTTTCCAGCAGCGCTGTTTGTTTTGAGAACAATTCCTCTCTTCTTCTTTCTGTTGGGTTTACAAAAGCACAGTGGTTCTCCCTAGGGGAAGCATCTCTCAGGAACAACCGAAAACTAAAGCCCTCAGCAGAAAACGGCTCCCCAATTTCTTTTTTTATTTATTTAATGAATATTTATTAGCATTTCCAAAATAATACAAAATACAAAAACAAAAAAAGACCAAAAAATAACAAAAATGCAAAACTTAAAAACAATTAAAAACACATAGAATTTCCATTGCTTACTTTTCTTTTAACTTATTTCTCAGACCTCCTCACACCTCCCCTCTCTGTATTCCAATTCAAATTATTAGCTCAGCAAATCCTCACATAATTTAATTCACTTTAAAAACCAATTTTACATTATCTAATCTTAGCTCTCATCCAAACTTATACATCAATACTTATTCTTAAAACATTTTCTCAGATCGACCATAATTCCTTTCCACGAATTTCCCAATTTTCATACAAATAACAATGCAAAAAAGAAAACAAATTATAATTATATACCCTTTAAATTCCCAATTTCTATTCCACCCATACCCCCTTCCCGGTTTCAGTCCCCAACAAATGTCTCAATATACAATCAGCCTGGAGATCTAACACCCGAGGCTCTTAATTCTCTCTCACTTCCTCTCTGGCGGTCTTTTTGATAGTCCTTAATGTTGAACACCAAATCTCGGAGAAGCTCCGGCCCAACAGGATCCATATTTCTTCCGACCAAACCTCCATACTTAAAGGTGAAACCTATGGGGTATTCCAAATCTTGTTTCATACTCCTTTCAAGTCTGATTATCCCCACAGCTCCAACCTCCACCTTAATCAAATTTGTAATCCTTAGGTCTTCAGATCTCCACACAAGGAGATCTCTCCATTTTTCACTCTCCAATTCAGGCCAGACTTTCCACATCAAGTTTTTATTTTCCTTTGTTGCCATCATGTCAGGCCTCAAATTACAGCTCTCCTTTGGCATCTGCAAAATTATGGCTCCTCCTTCCTTTTCTTTAGGGACAACATATATCTCCTTCTCCAAATTCTCAAAGCTCTCAAGTTTCTCTGTTTGTCCAGTTGGATAGGCTTCCTGTTCCAAATCCTTGTCAAATTCAATGATGGTATTCACTGTTAAGTCCAGAGTTGTAACACTTGTAGCCAAAACATCAATTTGGCCTTGTAACTTTCCCAAGAGAACAAATGCTCTGTTCAGTTCAGCCTGAATTTTCCCTCCTCCAGCCATTCTTGTAATGTCCCAAAACCCCCTCTAGAGGGATTTTAATTCCTTGATGTTCCTTTCAGGTCAAAACCAAAAATCTGAATAGTTTGTATCAGCCCTTCCTTATTTTCAGCAAATTGCAACAAATATAACCAGCAAAAGCAACAGAAACAAAATTCTCTTTTTCCGTTTTGACAGCTAACTTGACAGCTGTCAGACTCTTCAATACTTCAACAGACTCTCTCGCGGAACACTCCCGGGTCCGGGGGGGTGGCACTTCAGCTCCCAAAATTAATTCTTTGTCCGCAGGCTCGCCTGCTTCCAGTAAAATTTCATATAATGCCAAACCGTGAAATTAAAGTCTTTTGCAAAAAAGAGAGATTCTCTCGACCTTAGTTAACAGGTCCTTTGCTTTAAATTGTTTACATAGAGGGAAGGCGGACTTCCTGTTTACACCTTCCCCGATCGTGCCTAATTCATAAAAAAAAAAATTCTTTAAAGTTCCAATTTCCGTACTACTCACGGGTTGTTACTTTAGAGTCCAATTGTTCACAAAAAGAAGTCAGCGCTTTCCGACAACGGCTGTGTGGCTTCACTCCACGGAAGAAGCAGTCGACTCTCAGCACCGCGCTGCTCACCCCGTTCCGTTCCGGAGCCTTTAAAAAGGCTCCTTCGCAGCTGGGGGGGGCGCAAAGGGTGCCTGCCGAGTCCCCACGTTCACAGGCTTCACCACCTGTGATTTTTAAGGGTCCCCGCTTTGCCGCAGTGGCAAGACCCAATCCTGCGGAGCCGATCCCTTCGGAGCTCGGAGGGAATCCGCCATTAGTCGATGGCGCTAACCCGGAAATCTCACAGCTCCCCAATTTCTGTCACACAGCCGAACCCAAGCTTTGTCTGGAGCCATTTATATATGTCGATGTCACATAAAATAAGAGGATATCAGATTCTGCATGTGGAGGAACTCTTGCCCATAAAAACTGCAGAGAAATATTACTTTGGGAGGCGGGAAGCTACTCAGAAACTACAACTAATCCAGGATACAGCTGCCATATAACACCAGTCCTAAAAGACCTTCATTGGCTCTCAGTACGTTCCTGAGCACAGTTCAAAGTGTTGGTGCGGACCTTTAAAGTCCTAAATGGCCTGAGCTCTGTATACCCAAAGGGGTGTTTCCAACCACATCGTTCAGCCCAAAAATTGAGGTCCTCCTCTGAGGGCCTTCTGGCTGTTGTCTCATTGCAAGAAGTGACGTTACAGGGAACCAGGCAGAGGGCCTTCTCGGCAGTGGCACCCACCCTGTGAAATGCCCTTCCATCAACTGACATAGATAATTACCCAACCTTCCATAGACATCTGAAGGCAGCCCTGTATCGAGATGCTTTTAATGTGTGATGAATAGTCCTGTTTTTGAATATTCTATTGGAAGCTGCCGAGAGAGGCTTGGGCAACCCATTCAGATGGGCAGGATATTATTATTAGTAGTAGTATTATCATTATTAAACCTGGGATCTTCTCTTGCTCTACCACCAAGCTGCAGCCCTTCCCGAAAATTAGAGCCATGAATCACGGCCATGGGATTTCCATAGAAAGAAGCATTCTCCACAAATTTGTCCAAGACTTTCTGAAAGCTAAGCCATAAAATGGAAGAGTAATGAAATCCCCTCTATACAACATTGGATCCAAAAGCTGACAGAATATGCCGAATTAGATGGTCTATCAGAAAAAAATAAAGAATAAATCAAAACAGGAATTTGTTTCAAAATGGGAGGTTTTCAAAGAATATCTGAAAAATAAATATAGTAGTTTAAATTCTGTTGCAGCATTCAAGGAACTTCAGTAATAGTTGCAAGGTAGATATAAGAAATTAGATTTATTAAGAATAAGCTTAATTATGATAAAAGTGTGTATTGGCAATAAGTAATATGAAATTGAAATATGGAATAAACGGGAGGTTGGGTCTTTAGTGTTAAGACCAATATATGTTGTCAGGGAACTGCCATCGGAGCCAGAGGCAGAGGGAAGGCTCCAGAGGGATGCCGGAGAGGGTCCCAGCAGGCAGAGAGGCAGCCCATCTGCTGGGGAAGGAAATCAGCATAACACCAGTGGTGAAGGGGGGCAGATGGGGGAATCAGAGAGGAGGCTCCAGGACTCCTCGCCGGAGACCAGCGGGGAGAGCACGGGTCCTCCGCTGCCCACACCCTCCCTGCACAGAAGACTTCGCGCAGGGAGAGTAGGAGGAGACTTGGCGTCAAAGAACTTCTTTGCTGGAAGAAGTTCATGAAACGCCCACTGACGGATTCTGCCAGCGATTGAGACAGCCATGGGTGAGTGGCTGTCCAGACAGAAAGGGTTCACCCAGATAGCCCAGCCAGGTGTGGCGACGATTTACACTCGAGCAACCCCTAGAACCATTACATATGTTTTATTGTTTGCTAAGAAAATTATGTGTCTATGGTTATTCTTGTGTGTAATTTGGTATTTGTGTTTTTTTCTTTTTTCTTATTGTGTCAATAAAAATCTTTTTTTAAAAGAAAGAAAGAAAGAAACATCTCAAAGACCTAAGATAAGCCTTGCTGGATTAACCCAAAGGCCTGCATAAAGAAATCTTTCCTGTCATTTGTCCAGATTTCAGGTGTGTGTTTGTGCATGCGTGCATTTGTGGTCCAGTTGCTTGCATGCCTATTCACAGATGTCCGCTCGAGAAAATTACTTGAGTTCCTCTTAACTTCACCAAAACTTTGCTCAGGGTTGCTCTGCAAAAGTGCAGCCCACGGAGAACCCCTTGCGAGCATCTACAAACTTCTATTATGGATATACTTTTCTGTTCGTTTGTTTTATTGGAACAGTTGAAGCAGAGCATGAAATATGAATTCTTCCGTGTCCCATTTCCACTGGGTAAATATATCTTTCGGTCCTCTCCAAATGACAGCCTGCAAGCTAGCACCGGCAATTATCCAGCGAGACGAGAGCACTCAGCCGGAGTTCTTAATGAAAGTGCGGAATTGGGAGTTTAATTCGAAAACCTGTCCTCAAACATCTTGTCTCTTGTGCATCAAAACAAAACAAAACAAAACAAAACAAAAAACAGCAGCAACCCTAATGTGGATACAGAGTTAGAAACTTAAAGGCTGCCTTAATGAAAGTGTCAAAGTTTTTTCCTGTCCCCTCAAACACACACATTCATCACCTTGGTAACATCTCATTACTCAGGCCAAAAGGATTATTCCTTTCAACCAGGCATGTCCAAAGTCCCTATAGGGGATTTGTTGCTGATTGGTTTAATCCGGCCCCTGTGGTAGTTTATTTCCTGGAGTAAAATCCCAAAACAAGCTCAACAACTTAAATCCAAAAAAAAGGTCAACAACTTTGGTCTGCCCAAATCTGGCCCTCTTTGAAAAAAGTTTGGGCAGCCCTGCACAGTGTCCCATCAACACCTTTTGTCAGGTTAACGTGTTTGCTCTTCACTAAGAAGGGGACGTGGGTGGCGCTGTGGTCTAAACCACTGAACCTCTTGGGCTTGCTGATTGGAAGGTCGGCGGTTCAAATCCCCGCGATGGGGTGAGCTCCTGTTGCTCTTCCTCAGCTCCTGCCAACCTAACAGTTCGAAAGCACACCAGGGCAAGTAGATAAATAGGTACCGCTGTGCATGCACACGAAAAGCTCATACCAAGAACTGACTTAGTTGGTCTTTAAGGTACTACTGGAAGGAATTTTTTTTGTTTTGAAAATGGGGAAGGTTTGATACAGGGCACCATAATCCCTTCACCATCCCAGCACATCCACAGGAGCCCTGCCCAGTTGCTATGCCAACCCTGATGGTCCTAGACAGAAGACAATCAAGATCACAAAGAACTTGCATATTGGAATGGATTCAGCATGGACTGAAACAAAGGACAATGATCAGATCTTCCCTCAGGGGGCAGGAAACTTTGACTACCTTTTGTCTTCAGAAAATGACTCATGGGGAGGAGGAGAAGGGAACCAGCCAGGTGACAGGACACTCAGGTTACCACCACAACTCCTCCTTCAACCCCTCCTTTCTGTAATGTATGCATGATGTTTCTGGGGGTGGGCTTGACCTAGAGGATGGGAATTTCAAAAGTTTTTATAAGGTCTTGCACACCATTTTTCTGTGTCTTTCCTCTCTCCTGCAAGTGAGGGGAATACCCTGTTGCAACAGTTCAATAAAGGCCAAGCCTACAGGCTGCTGTTTTGCTCCAATTTACTCTGGTTGGTGTCTTTACTTTTTGTCCAAGGGAGCCCTCGGATTTTTCCGGTAACACTTGCATTTATTAATTTCCAGGGTTTAGGGGGGTCCTCCCTAAATCTCTAAGAATATGAAGAGGCCTGCTGGGTCAATGGCCCATCGAGTCCACAATCCTGTTCTCACAGGGGTGAACCAGATGCCCATTATGGGAAACCAGCAAGCAGGATTCGAACACAGGAGCCTACTCTCACCTTCTGAAGTTTCCAGTAACTGGTACTCAGAATCATATAGCCTCCATCTGTCCATAAAAAAATTTTTTTAAATAAATAAATAGAAATAATAAAAAGTTCCAAATGTGGCCACTGGTCTCCCGGAAGTTGGCAGCCCCTGCGCTGAGGAATGAATGAATGTGCTTTTCAATTTAAAATGGGTATCTAAGAAGAAAATGTTTCTGAAACCATGAAGCTCAGAAATGCGAAAACCAGAAAAGAAAAAAAAGCATCCTAAAAGCATCGGTATAACCCCAGAGCCAGAGGTCAAAGACACAGCATAGAGAAGCAGCCAAAGTTTCACTTTCATTAGTTTTTCCCCGGTGGGTTAAATACAGTGTTTGGCACAGCAGGGTTTGCAATTAACTGTTGCTAATACTGCATTAAAAGCCAATTCCATTAGCGTCATGGCCCACAGCATTAATTTTATGCACCTTCTCTTAATTTAGTGCAAAAAGAGAGAGGAAGACTTAATGATTGCCTTGTTAGGTCAAATGACAAAGTTCCATGTGGGCCAGGCTCTTATCATTTCTGTGAGAAACAGGGTGTTACGCTCTCAGCTTTTCCTGTTGAGGGAACTCACAGGCAGGTTGGAATCTCAAGTTACTAGGTCTCAGTAAGAAGAATGTCCCCCTTTCTCGGTCCTGGTTCTCTCGCGCAGAAATCGAACTCAGTTCCTGGAAATTGCCAGGAGTCCTGCAGGAAGGGAGGGCCACCAATCTGGGTGACTTTCAGAGGGTGAAATTCATGGAGAGGAGAGCTATTTTTTTTTTATAATATTTTTTATTGAGTTTAAGAAATACAGAAAAAAGAATAAAGGATAGATATAAGAAAATAGAATAGAAGAATAACAAATTTCCATGTTCTTTTTTCATCAAATCTAAAGGACTTCCCCGCATCCTCCAAACCCTGCATTCTCTGTAATATAAAACATCAGCAATTTGTTAACTTATTTCAAAGCTTATTGTATCTTCCATTTTATCATGTTCCCTAATTTCAAATATACTGTAACTCAATTCTTGTACGTTTTATATTAAACACAATAAAGTTGTTTCATTATTTTACCTCTAAATTCTTGTGTCTTAATTTCCGTTTCATTAACTTACATTTGCTGAAGCTAGAGTTTCCTAAAAGGTGCATTTTTTTTTAACATTCATACAGCTTATAGTGTTTTTTCAAATAGTCCTTAAACTTTTTCCAGTCCTCCTCGATTGTTTCTTCTCCCAAGTCTCGGATTCTGCCAGTCATTTCGGCCAATTCCATGTAGTCCATCAACTGCGATTGCCATTCCTCCAGCGTGGGTAGATCTTGTGTCTTCCAATGCCTTGCAATCAAGATCCTAGCTGCCGTGGTAGCATACATAAAAAAAATTCTATCTTTCTTAAGTACTCTCTGGTCTACGATGCCCAAAAGAAAGGCCTCCGGTTTCTTAGGTAAGGTAAATCTAAGTACCTTTTTTAGTTCATTATGAATCATCTCCCAAAAGGCCTTCACTTTCGGGCAAGTCCACCAGAGATGAAAGAATGTCCCTTCCGCCTCTCTGCATTTCCAACATTTATTGTCAGACAGATGGTATATCTTAGCTAACTTGACTGGGGTCATGTACCACCGGTATACCATTTTCATAATATTTTCCTTCAAGGCAGTGCATGCCGTGAATTTCAAACCGGTGTTCCATAACCTTTCCCAGTCTACAAACATAATGTTGTGCCCCACATCCTGCGCCCATTTTATCATGGCGGATTTGACTGTCTCATCCTGTGTGTTCCACTTAAGCAGCAAGTTATACATTCTCGAAAGTAGTTTATTTTTTGGCTCTAACAATTCTGTCTCTAGTTTCGATTTTTCCACCTGGAATCCAACCTTTTTATCTATTTTAAAGACCTCCTGAATTTGCGCATAGTGCAACCAGTCTCGCACCTTGGTTTTCAGTTTTTCCAAGCTCAGCAACCTCCAATTGTCTCCAATTTTTTCGATTATTTCCCAATATTTAGGCCAATGGGCCTCCATGTTAAGTCTCTTTCGTGCCTTGGCCTCCACCGGTGAGAGCCACCTCGGAGTCTTACTCTCCAATAAGTCTTTATATTTTGTCCAGACCATCAAAATTGCTCTTCTGACAATATGGTTTTTAAACAATTTGTGCACTTTAACCTTGTCATACCACAAATATGCATGCCACCCAAACGCATTATCAAACCCTTCCAGATCTAGGACATCAGTGTTCTCCAATAAAATCCAATCTTTCAACCAGCAGAAGGCTGCAGATTCATAATATAACCTCAAGTCTGGCAGGGCAAATCCCCCTCTTTCTTTCACATCAGTTAATATTTTAAACTTTATTCGGGGCTTTTTGCCCTGCCAAACAAACTTAGATATATCCTTCTGCCACTTTCCAAAACATTCCACCTTGTCCACGATCTGTAGGGCCTGAAACAAGAATAACATTTTCGGCAATACATTCATCTTTATAGCAGCTATTTGGCCTAACAAGGAAAGTTTCAATCTTGACCATGTTTCCAAATCTCTTTTGATTTCTGACCAACATTTCTCGTAGTTATCTTTAAACAAATTCAAATTTTTGGAGGTCAGATACACCCCTAGGTATTTTACTTTCTTAACCACATTTAGTTCTGTTTCTTTAGAGAACTCATCTGTTTCTGTAACTGTCAAATTTTTTGCTAAAACTTTAGTTTTTTGCTTATTTAACTTAAACCCCGCCACCCGACCAAAGTCAGAAATTAATTCTAACACTCTTTTAGTGCTAGAGACTGGTTCCTGTAATGTTAATACCAGGTCATCTGCAAATGCTTTCAATTTATATTGTTTCACTCCGACCTCAATTCCTTGGACCAACCGGTCCTTTCTAATCATGTTTAGCAACACCTCCAGAACTGAGATGAACAATAGGGGGGATAGGGGGCACCCCTGACGTGTCCCTTTTTCAATTTTAAACTCCTCTGTCACCACATTGTTTACTATCAATTTAGCTTTTTGTTCTGAATAGATTGCTTCTATACCATTTTCAAACCCCCGCCCTACTCCCATCCCTTCCAAATTTTTCTTCATAAACATCCAAGAAATATTATCAAAGGCCTTCTCTGCATCAATAAAAATTAAGACCGCTCTAGTGTTAAGATTTGTTTGTAGAAGCTCCAAAATATCAATAATGTTTCTTGTATTGTCAAACAAATGCCTACCAGGGAGAAAGCCAGCCTGGTCCTTATGGATCACTTCATTTAATACTTTTTTAAATCTACTTGCCAGGATATCCGCAAAAATTTTGTAATCCACATTTAGGAGTGAGATGGGGCGGTAGTTCTTAAGCTGAGTCTTTTCAGTTTCTAGTTTAGGTATCAATGTGATGAAAGCTTCTTTCCACGTTTCCGGTGCCTTCCTCCCCTCCATGATCTGGTTACAAACCTCCATCAAGGGTTGTATCAAATAATCCTTTAAAACCTTGTAGTATTTGGAGGTTAGTCCATCAGGGCCTGGAGACTTGCCCAATTGAAGATTCTGAATGGCACTTTCAATTTCTTGCTGTGTGATGTTGCAATTCAGGGTTGTTCTCATTTCCTGGGGTATTTTTTGTAGTCCATTAATTTTAAGAAATTGATCCACCTCGGAAGCTTTTTGCGGCCCTTGTGAGTAGAGTTCTTTGAAATATCTCTGGAAACACTTTCTAATTTCCTCAGGTTTCTGAACCATTCTCCCTTCAATCTCTAGATTTGTAACTGTATTAAGTTTTTGTCTCTTTTTCAACTGCCATGCTAGCAGTTTCCCACACTTATTTGCTGATTCAAAGGATCTTTGTTTCATTTGTTTAATTTTCCATTCCACCTCTTGATTTATCAATTTCGAATATTGCGCCTGGAAAAATTTGACTTCTCTTAGCACATCCTTCGACTTAGGCCTAGATCTTAATTTTTTCTCTCCTTCTCTTATTTTCTCCAATATCTTCTCCTTCTTTTCATTCCAGAGCCTTTTCTTAATCGTGTTTTGTTGTATTAGAAACCCTCTCATGACTGCTTTACTTGCGTCCCAGATTATTCTTTTTTCCACAGTGGTATTCAAATTTATCTCAAAATAGTCCTTTAAAGTTTTTTGGGCCTTCTTAACAATCTCCTGATCTCTTAATATGGTGTCATTCATTTTCCATCTAAAGGATCCGGTTGTATTTAGTCTCAGTTCCACTTTCAAAGCATTATGGTCGGAGCAAGTTTTTGGGCAGATTTCCACTTTTCTAGTCTTAGGTGCCAGTCCTCTAGTTGTCCATATTTGGTCGATTCGTGTCCATGTCAGATGAGCTTCAGAAAAGAAAGTTCATTCTTTCCCTAGAGGGTTCTTAACCCTCCATATGTCAATTAAGTCCATATTGTCAGTCATTTCAAAAAAAGTTTTAGGTAGTCTGCCATCTTTCGATATGTTGACACTTTGTGACTTATCCATGTTTACTGACACAACCCCATTCATATCACCCAACATAATGATGTTATTGTAGTCCAAGTAATCCAGCATAGTCTCATGCAGCTTCCTGAAAAATTCCGATTTTCCCTCATTTGGAGCATATATTCCTAATATCAAAAATTTTTCTCCTTGTGTCTGTATTTCAATCGCCAAAATTCGGCCATGTTCATCTTTAAATAAAAATTTCGGTGACAGGCTCTCCTTTGCATATATCACCACTCCTCTTTTCTTAACTTTATCCGAAGAAATAAATTCTTGGCCTAGTCTTTTATTAATTAGCACTTTTCTGTGGAGCCTTGTCACATGTGTTTCTTGTAGGCAAATAACGTCCAATTGTTCTTTTTTCAAAATGTGAAAAACTTTTCTTCTTTTTTCCGGGGAATTTCCGCCATTTATATTCCAAGGAGAGGAGAGCTCTTGATAGCTACCAGCCACGATAGCTAGGCTCTGCTGCCGTAGTTGGACGCAGTGTTAGAAGAATTTTAAGGTCTCAAATACAGAATAAACATTCATAAATGCACACATATCTAAATATATGAACCATGTATCTGAAATAGTACGGGAGAGCAATCCTGAAGCCATCTTGACTCTCCCAATGACCTCAAATATTCCTCTGCAGTAAGGGAGGCAAATGGGGAAAGCCTTCAAATTGTCCTTTTGCTTGCAAATCCTGTCTTAAGGGCATATTTGTGTATGATTAGGGTGAGCCTGTGACCTGGACTCAGGAACTAAAGTATTAGCCATCACAAAAGAATGGCCAGGCTGCCCAGGTAATGCAATCAGTGACCATTATCAGGTATCCTGGGAGGATTTCTGCTGTAGACCGCCTCCTTCTGTGATGTATGTGTGATGTTTTAGGGGGGTAGTCTTGGGCTACAAGGTGGGCTCAGAGGGAGGAAAGATGAGAATGAGGCCAAGAATTGCAGGTGAAGGAAAAAGGAAGGAAGGAGGGAGAAGAGAGAAGGGGAAACAGCGAGCAGAGTAAGGTGCCAGGAAGGCAGAGGGATGGAGAATAATAATAATAATAATAATAATAATAATAATAATAATAATAATAATAATAATAATTTACTATTTATACCCCGCTGTCAGAGCCACCCGAGGTCCCAGCTCACAAGAGACCAAAGTCCAGTCCAAGTTATATACAAAAGGTTTTATTGAAGAACATTGTTGTCGTTACATCCAAGCTCCGTGGCTCCGCATCTGTTACCCTTAGATGTTAGAAGTCCCCTCTGAGTCAGTCCCGCCCCTGCACCAGCTTAAGAGGCTTGTACTGCTCCACCTTTTCCTCTCCTTCCTTTTCCGCAGGGTCTTCCTGCCCCCCTGTGCTCCCTCCCTCCGGGACTCCCCCGAGGCTGAGTCTTCTGACGCCTGCTCCCCCCTCCTTCGTGCTTTGGGACCAGGCTCCTCCTCAGGGCTCTCCTCATTTCCGCGCGCCTCCACATTTGAACTTGGCGCGCGTACGTTCCCTCTGACCTTCCTTTCGACCGTTACGCTACTCTCGGTACTACACTCCTCCCCTTCCGGCAGGACGTTCTGCTCCGAACTCCTTCCCCTCTCTGCTCCCTGTTCTGCTCTTTCTGACACACTGGCAACTCCACCCCCTTCACTCCGTTCCGACGGAGAGACCGGTCCCGATCTCCAGCCCCCACTGGGGATTCCCTCTTCGTTCCCCTGCTTCTGACTGCCTCCCTCTCTACTGCCCCTTGGCCTGACCAGGGGGGCTCCCTTTTGGGAATCCTCCGATTCACTTGACGGACTCACTGACAACCTCGGGTCGTCGTCGTCCTCTTCCTTGTCGCCCTGGGACCCCTCCCCCTCGCTCTCTGTCCCTGAAACCCTGACACCCGCCCATCTGGCTGGGCCTCCCCAGCCACTCTGGGTGGCTTCCATAGAAACCAAAAATACAGTAAAATATCACACGTTAAAAACTTCCCGGAACAGGGCTGCCTTAAGATGTCTTCTGAATGTCAGGTAGTTTTTTATCGCTTTGACATCTGGTGGGAGGGCGTTCCACAGGGAATGTGCCACCACCGAGAAGGCCCTCTGCCTGGTTCCCTGTAGCTTTGCTTCTCGCAGGGGGGGAACCGCCAGAAGGCCCTCGGCGCTGGACTTCAGCGTCCAGGCAGAATGAGAAGGAGGAGCGAAGGCAGAGCAGAGTGCGAGCCAATCCCAATGGCCACAGAGGCTGTGGTGGAGGAAGGCTCTCGGGCACCTGGGGCAACGTGCCCAGGGATGGGGTGAACTGCCCATAGGGGCAGGGCACGGCACCCATACAGGAAGAGACGGGCTGTGCAGCAGAGCCTCAGCCACCCTACAGGTAGTTCACAATTTAACGGAACCACCTTTACCATCAGCCGAAATCTCGTGCAACAATTTTGCAGTGCTTTTTGCAGATAAAGTCGCTCATATTAGGAAGGAGGTAGACACCGCTTTCTGAGAGATTTTACTTTCTTGGGCTCCATAATCACTGCAGATGGTGACAGCAGTCACGAAATTACAAGACGCCTGCTTCTTGGGAGAAAAGCAATGACAAACCTAGACAGCATCTTAAAAAGCAGAGACATCACCTTGCCAACAAAGGTCCATATAGTTAAAGCTATGGTTTTCCCAGTAGGGATGTATGGAAGTGAGAGCTGGACCACAAAGAAGGCTGATCGCCAAAGAATGGATGCTTTTGAATTCTGGTGCTGGAGGAGACTCTTGAGAGTCCCATGGACTGCAAGAAGATCAAACCTCTCCATTCTGAAGGAAATCAGCCCTGAGTGCTCACTGGAAGGACAGATCCTGAAGCTGAGGCTCCAATACTTTAGCCACCTCAAGAGAAGAGAAGACTCCCTGGAAAAGACCCTGATGTTGGGAAAGATGGAGGGCACAAGGAGAAGGGGACGAAAGAGGGCGAGATGGTTGGACAGTGTTCTCAAAGCTACCAACATGAGTTTGACCAAACTGCGGGAGGCAGTGGAAGACAGGAGGGCCTGGCGTGATCTGGTCACGAAGAGCCAGACACAAGTAAAGGACTAAACAACAACAGACACCACCGTGGGAGCAGGGCCGGGGCAGGAGAGTGCTAGAGCCATGTCTGGTCAAGTTGCATGGAATCAATTTCAATCCGTTACCCCGTAGGATGTGGACAGGCTGCTTGGATGTGTGAAACCAGCCACCTGTCTCCTTGATCCTTGCCCATCCTGGCTAATAAAAGCAAGCCGGGAAGGGCTGGGCGATGGGCTCTGCGGGGTGGTGAATGCTTCCCTCTGTGAGGGAGCCTTCCCAGACATGCTGAAAGAGGCAGTCATTATTTTTTTTTTTAAATATTTTAAATTGCTTTTTAGAAAAACAGAAATACAGAAAAAAGAATAAAGAATGGTTATAAGAAAATAGAGTAGAAGAATAACAAATTTCCATATTCTTTTTCCATCCAATCTATAGGACTTCCCCACATCCTCCGAACCCTGCGTTCCCTGTCTTATAAAGCATCAGCAATTTGTTAACTTATTTCAAAACTTCTTGTAACTTCCATTTTATCATGTTCCCTAATTTCAATTTTACTGTAACCCAATTCTTATATACTTTATATTAAACACAATAAAGTTGTTTCATTATTTTACCTCTAAATTCTTGTGTCTTAATTTTCATTTCATTAACTTAAATTTGCGGTCATTAAACCGCTTCTTAAAAAAACATCTTTAGACCCAGCCAGTATGGCCAACTATCACCCAGTCTCAAATCTTTCTTGGGCAAAGTGATTGAGTGAGTGGTTGCTGAACAACTCCAAGCTCCCTGGAGGATCCATTTGGATCCCTTCCAATCGGGATTCAGGCCTCACCATGGGACTGAAACTGCCTTGGTCGCACTGGTTGATGATCTCTGGTGGGCTAGGGACAAAGGTGAGAGCTGTTTCCTAGTTCTGCTGGATCTCTCAGCAGTCTTTGATACAATTAACCATGACATCCTTCTGGACCATCTAGAGGAAGTGGGAGCTGGGGGCACTGTCATACAGTGGTTTCGCTCCTTCCTCCTGGGCCAAGTCCAGAAAGTGGTGTTGGGGGTAAAGGTAAAGGTAAAGGTAAAGGGACCCCTGCCCAGTAGGTCCAGTCATGACCGACTCTGGAGTTGCGGCGCTCATCTCACTTTATTGGCCGAGGGAGCTGGCATACATCTTCCGGGTCATGGGCCAGCATGACTAAGCCGCTTCTGGCAAACCAGAGCAGCACACGGAAACGCTGTTTACCTTCCCGCCGGAGTTGTGCCTATTTATCTACTTGCACTTTGACATGCTTTCGAACTGCTAGGTTGGCAGGAGCTGGGACAGAGCAACGGGAGCTCACCCCGTCGCAGGGATTCGAACCGCCGACCTTCTGATCGGCAAGTTCTAGGCTCTGTGGTTTAACCCACAGCGCCACCCGTGTCCCAGGTATTGGGGGATGAGTGTTCAAACCCCTGGGTTCCCACTTCTGGGGTGCCTCAGTGTTCCATCCTCTCCCCCATGCTTTTTAATATCTATATGAAGCCACTGGGAGAGATCATCAGGGGGGTTGAGCTGGGTGTTCATCAATATGCGGATGATACCCAGCTCTACCTCTCTTTTAAATCAGAACCAGTGAAGGCAGTGAAGGTCCTGGGTGAGTGACTGGGTGACACCCGGGACGGACTGCACCCCCACACCCGCTCTTCATATGCCCCTGAGCAGACGGAGTCACTGACAGTATACCTGAAGGAGCGTCTCCACCCCCATCATTCTGCCCGGATGCTGAGGTCCAGCGCTGAGGGCCTTCTGGCGGTTCCCTTGCTGCAAGAAGCAAAGCTACAGGGAACCAGGCAGAGGGCCTTCTCGGTAGTGGCGCCCGCCCTGTGGAACACCATCCCATCAGATGTCAAAGCGATAAACAACTACCTGACATTCAGAAGACATCATAAGGCAGCCGTGTTCAGGGAAGTTTTTTATGTGTGATATTTTAGTGTATTTTTGGTCTTAGTGGTAGCCGCCCAGAGTGGCTGGGGAAACCCAGCCAGATGGGCGGGGTACACATAATAAATTATTATTATTATTATTATTATTATTATTATTATTATTATTAGCAGATTCTTATCCATGGTCTTTCCTGGTGTTGATACAGCTCCTTGCCAAGGGCAAAAGGGAACCCAGGTACACGTCTGCTCTTAACTAGGGATGGGAGAAACTGCCCATTTCGGTTTCGGGTTTTTCCACTCTTAAACTCAGCTCTCCGCATCTCCCCATTAACTCCAGCCTTCCCATCGAGTTTTCTCCATGCTTTTCCATTGCTAATCACCTGCAAAGCTGCCAAACATCAGCGCCATCCCGAAGCAAGGCCTAATTATTTCCCTCTCCCATCACTATACATGGTTAGCAGGAAGCCGTCTACAAAAGCCTGGCCTCATTACTGAACCCACAGACAGCAATGGGGCCCCCTGAAGGCCACCTTTCCCTGCAGTGCTTTTAGGTCTGCGCGGAAACGGAGTCTTCCACATGCACCGCAAGACATGCAAAAGGCAAATGCCCTTTGTTTTGCTCGCTGGTTCCCAGCTGTAAAAATCCCACAAATGCATCATTGCGCAGCCTCTAATTTCCTGAGACCCAAATGGCCTGCTGATTTAGATGCTAGCAATTGAAAATTGACTGCAGTGCCCCGTTCCTACAGAATGCAGAATTAGAAATAATAGCCGAGTCGCTCATCTAACCTCTGCCTTATTACAGGGTACCATTTACAGGTTATTTTTAAAGCTGTGCCCTTAGGAACAGGGTCTCCTTGGAAGCTTATCAGGGGAAGAGCTGACATTAGGTAGATCTGCCCTGGTGGATAAAATAGGAAGAATTACTGTATTTTTCGCCCTATAGGATGCACTTTTTCCCCTCCAAAAATGAAGGGGAAATATGTGTGCGTCCTATGGGGCAAATGCAGGCTTTCGCTGAAGCCTGGAGAGCGAGGGGGGTCGGTGCGCACTGACCCCTCTCGCTCTCCAGGCTTCGCGCAGCTCTCCGCAAGGCGTGGGAACGTGGCGCCGGGCTCCCACGGCTTGCAGAGAGTTGCCTGTTCTGGGGGCTGGGGTCAGGGGAAGCTCGGGCTTCCCCCGCCCCAGCCCCACGCCTGGGGAAAAAATAATTCCCCCCCTTTATTATCCTCCCAAAAAACTAGGTGTGCCTTATGGGACGGTGCAACCTATAGGGCAAAAAATATGGTATTCCTCTCCTAAAGCAGTCCTAAAGAACCCTTTTTCCAGTTTAGTGCTGCACTCTCCTGAGAACAGCCTGCCAGGGATGACATGGTCGTGGTGGGCAGGGCCCTATATGTTGGTGGGCAGGGCCAGAGGTTGTGTGGGTGGAGCCAGAGCCCAAAGTGCCACACCTCCTCTATCCATAGCTGTCAACTTTCAGATTTGAAAATAAGGGATCAGCAGATTTTCAGATTTGAAAATAAGGGATCAGGAGAAATGTTGGAGGGTATGTTAGTTCATTCCTCGTACCTCGGCTGCCAAACGTCCTTTCAAACTCAGCCTTTTGCTGGCAAACATCCTCTGAAGAGCTCCCTTTATTTCACATTTAGTTGGAAAAAAGGGGAAACCATTTAACGGGTCCCTCGGGAGGGTGTGAAAGCAAGAACAGCTGCCTCACCTTTACACGTAGACCTTTCTCTATAATTTGGGCTGCAGAGAGAAAGGTGGGTGAGTTTGAACAAATTAATCATTTCATCTCCCACAATGGCCTTTGATTTTTCCTTCTAACTGGAAGGGAAGGCCAGCCCTTGTCTATTAAAACAAGGCCTTTTTGGGTGGTCCTCTGTCCTCTTTTACCCCCACTGGGGAGAGGTGGGTACTTGTGTGTTATTTCTGGCTCCTCTCCTTCCATAATAGATGCAATCATTTTGCTAACGGTCCCTCTGCCTGCCGGGAGGGTGGACCCACTGCCTGTCTGGAATTTAATTGTGGGGTTAATGTGGGATGTATATATATTTCCCAGAAAAAGAGAGAAGGACGAGGACGGAGTGCTCGAAATGACTAACCAGAGAAAGCAAACAAAACCCACCGTCGGCATTTATTAATGTTTAAAATATGATGATCTTTTTTTGAGGGCTGTGGGTCTGTGTGCTCCCAGCTGAGCCCAAGAGAGAGCGTTGAAATTGAGTGGGGATGTTTCTGTGGGAATGGGTGGCAGGAGAGGGTATATTGTTTATTAATATCCTACCAAACTTGTGCTGGCAAGTTTCTTTGCTTAGCAGAGTTTGCATTCCCCTTTCATACATGCACAGCAGATCGCTGGTTGCAGGCTCGTGCAAGCCTCTCACTATTTGTGATGGCCTGGGATTCCGATTCAGAGGATGAACCAGAGGAATCCCAGCCTGCACAGGAGTCCCTGCCTCCAGGGCCGGCTGAACTGGGGCAAGGCCTAGATGCTGAAGACCCTGCACCTGTGGCAGAGCACCAGGAGCTGGCCCCAGGTGAAACCCTTCTGGCCCCAGAGGTGCTTGAGGACTCAGTGGCGTCAGGTGAGCCTCCTCCAGGGCCCAGTAACCCTTCGGCCTCTCCTGATCTGCAGAGGCTTAGGGCAGAGAGGCGAAGGGAACTGGTTGCTCCCAGGAGGAGTGCTCGCCTTAAGGCCAGAGGAGGCGGGGCTCCTGGGGGCCGGGACCGCCCCCGGCCTTAGAAGAGGATAAAAGCCTAGTCAGCCCGGTCCCAGGTTGCAGGAGCAACGTCGTTGTTGGCTTCGGACCTTCCTGTGTTCCTGATCCCTGCTCGGCCTCCTGTTCCTGACCATCCAGTGCTCCTGTTCCCTGCTCGGCCTCCTGTTCCTGATCATCCGGTGTTCCTGTTCCCTGCTCGGTCTCCTGTTCCAGCGTTCCTGTTCCCCGCCCGGCTCTCCGCCTCGGACCTCGCCCCTCTTTGGGTGGACTCTGCTTACGCCCACGGTACCTTACCCCCGGGACCAGCACACTATTATACAATTCAGTATTGAATTGTATGTTCCTGGTAAGTTCCCTTTTATCCCTCTTAAAAGAATAAAGACACGACAATCTTATTTAAAGTCCATAAAAGAAGTTTACTCACATCAGTTCACAATTGCATTCCTGAAGGCAGATTTAGTTACAAATACATACATGTGGATCTACCCCATATGGGGGAATAATCCCAGTGCTTCTGCTATCTGAGAGCTAGCACAGCAGTCCTAGCTAAAAGCTGGTCCAACAAAGGAGGAAGTGAAAAAGAGAGAGAGGGTGCTGTGTGACTTGTCCTTTTGTTACCTGGACAGGTTAGGTCACACCCACCTCTTTAAAAAAAAAAAAGGTAAAGGACCCCTGACAGTTACCGTATTTTTCGTCCCATAGGACGCTCCGTCCCATAGGACGCACCTACTTTTTTGGGGGGGAAATAAAGGGAAAAATTTTTTCCTTTATTTTCCCCCCAAAACCAGGTCGGGGAACAGTGGGATGGCGGTGCTGCGCCTCCCCGCTGTCCCCCGAGCTTGTGGGGCTGGCCCATGTCTGCCTGGTGCGAGTGGCGCTCTGCTTCAGGGCGCCCCGCGCCTCGGGCGGCAGGCTACAGTCCGCAGCATGGGGAACCCTCTGTTTCAGGGCGCCCCACGTGCCCCCCCGGTGCGCAAGGCTTGCCAACACCAGCGCAGAGCAAGGGGCGTCCTCCGAAGGGCGTCCCGTGCTCCGCGCTGCCAGCTGCCGCCCGCAAGCCTTGCGCTCTCGGGGGGGGGGAGATCCCCCGGGTGCGCAAGGCTGGCCAACACCAGCGCGGAGGACGAGGCGTCCTCCGAAGGGCGCCCCGTGCTCCGCGCTGCTAGCTGCCGCCCGCAAGCCTTGCGCTCCCGGGGGGAGATCCCCCGGGTGCGCAAGGCTTGCGGACACCTGCGTGGAGCACGGGGCGTCCTCTGGAGGGCGCCCCGTGCTCAGTGCTGCAGGCTGCTGCCCGCAAGCCTTGCGCTCCCGGGGGGAGATCCCCCGGGTGCGCAAGACTTGCCAACACCAGCGCGGAGCACGGGGTGGCCTCCGAAGGGCGCCCCGTGTTCCGCGCTGCCAGCTGCCGCCCGCAAGCCTTGCGCTCGGGGGGGGGGGAGATCCCCGGGTGCGCAAGGCTGGCCAACACCAGCGCGGAGGACGGGGCTGCAGATCCCCCGGGTGCGCAAGGCTTGCCGACACCAGCGCGGAGCACGGGGCGGCCTCCGCAGCAGCCGGCAGCCCGCAAGCTTTGCGCTCTTGGGGGGGGGGGAGATCCCCTGGGTGTGCAAGGCTGGCCAACACCAGCGCAGAGCACGGGGTGGCCTCCGAAGGGTGCCCCGTGATCCGTGCTGCCGGCTGCCGCCCGCAAGCCTTGCGCTCTCGGGGGGAGATCCCCCGGGTGCGCAAGGCTGGCCAACACTAGCGCGGAGCACGGGGCGTCCTCCAAAGGGCGCCCCGTGCTCCGTGCTGCCGGTTGCCGCCCGCAAGCCTTGCACTCACGGGGGGGATCCCCCGGGTGCGCAAGGCTTGCTGACACCAGCGCGGAGCATGGGGCGGCCTCCGAAGGGTGCCCCGTGCTCCGCGCTGCCGCCCGCAAGCCTTCGGCTCCCGGGGGAGATCCCCCGGGTGCGCAAGGCTAGCGGACACCTGCGCGAAGCACTGGGCGTCCTCCGGAGGGCGCCCCGTGCTCCGCGCTGCAGGCTGCCGCCTGCAAGCCTTGCGCCCCCGGGGGAACTCCCTCCGGGCGTGCAAGGCTTGCGGATAGCTTCCTGGAGCCTGGAGAGCGAGAGACGTCGGTGCGCACCGACGCCTCTCGCTCTCCAGGCTTCAGCGAAAGCCTGTATTCGCCCCATAGGACGCACACACATTTCCCCTTCATTTTTGGAGGGGAAAAAGTGCGTCTTATAGGGCGAAAAATACGGCAAGTCCAGTCGCAGATGACTCTGGGGTTGCGGTGCTCATCTCACTTTACAGGCCGAGGGAGCCGGCATTTGTCCACAGTCAGTTTTTCTGGGTCATGTGGCCAGCATGACTAAGCCGCTTCTGGCGAAACCAGAGAAGAGAAGAAGAAGAGTTTGGATTTGATATCCCGCTTTATCACTACCCTAAGGAGTCTCAAAGCGGCTAATTTCTCCTATCCTTTCCTCCCTCACAACAAACACTCTGTAAGGTGAGTGAGGCTGAGAGACTTCAGAGAAGTGTGACTAGCCCAAGGTCACCCAGCAGCTGCATGTGGAGGAGCGGAGACGCGAACCCCGTTCACCAGATTACGAGTCCACCGCTCTTAACCACCACACTACACTGGCTCTCAGGGCAGCACACAGAAACACCGTTTACCTTCCTGCTTTCAAAGTGCTAGGTTGACAGGAGCTGGGACAGAGCAACAGGAGCTCACCCCGTTGTGGGGATTCGAACCGCCGACCTTCCGATCGGCAAGCCCTAGGCTCAGTGGTTTAGACCACAGCGCTACCCGTGTCCCTTAAATTCCCCTCTTATTCCCTCTTAAAAAGAATAAAGACACAACCGTCTTCTCTTAAAAGTGACAAGAAGTTTACTTACATTCAGTTCACAGTAGGTTCCCTGAAGGCAGGCTTTAGCTTGTGGTTACAGAAGGGAGTTTGAGTTCATGCTATATGGGGATTGAGCCCATGTGCTGCTGGCTGAGAGCCGGCAGACAGCCAAAGAGCAGCAAGAGCATCAAGAGTTGAAGAGCAAGAAGAGGAAGATGGCTCTGTGACCAACCTTTTCATGGGGTCTCCCAGGGTCATGCCCACCTACCTGGTCACACGGAGGAGGAGGATGCCTCAGACCAGGTGTGACAGGAAGTCCTCCTGGCTGGAGCAACATTCCTCTGTGTTATGTACTGAGTTGAATAGGATCCAAAATGCAGCAGTCTGATTGGTCCTAGAACAAGAGGATTCAGAATGCAGCAGTCTGATTGGTCCTAGAACAATAGGATTCCAAATGCAGCAGTCTGATTGGTCCTAGAACAATAGGGTCCAGAATGCAGCAGTCTGATTGGTCCTAGAACAATAGGATTCAGAATGCAGCAGTCTGATTGGTTCTAGAACAATGCAGCAGTATGATTGGTCTGCAGAAGCCACCCAATCCAGCTCCAGATGGAAGTGAATCCACAACCTGATTGGCCTACAGGAGAATTCTGGAATTAGCCAATCACGTGCAGCCCATTGTGTAAATAATGTATATAAAGCAGATACTTTGGGGGGACTTTCATTCCTCCTCACCACTATGAGCTGAATAAAGAGCATGAAATCCACTCTTGACTCTGAGTATATTTCACTCTGCGTGTCCACTCTGGGCAAACAGGAAATGTTGTACTTGACTGCTTATGTTACACCCCACATTCATGCCTCTCCTGGTTTTGGGAAACAAAGAGGGAGGGGACAGAGACACAGCAGCCTGACCATCTCTGTCTCTTGATCTCTCCTGCTTCAGGTTCTGCCTCTGATTCTGGACTTATCTCTGCCTCTCGACCTCCCTGTGGGATGTGATACACAAATAGCAGTCAAGTACAACATTCCTTGTTTGCCTAGAGTGGACATGCAAAGGGGATGTTTGTTCCGGCCAGTCAAAAACTTCCTGTTTCCTTTTTTTATTCTTTATATTTTTAAAGAAACAAATCAAAGGAAGTATTTACTACAAAATGGGAAGTCTTTAAAATTTATTTGAAAAATAGCAATGACAGTTTGAAGTCTATAGCAGCATTTGAACAACTTCAGTAGGAGTTTTAAATCTGATGGAATACCTAGGATAGAATAAATAACATTAAAGCCAAAATATGCTATGATATGGCAGTGAATAATGGGTGAGAAGTAGAAGTGAGGAGTAGAAGGGAAGTCAGCTATATAGGGAAAAGTCATTTTTATGTTAAATGTACTGTGAGTAATATTTAATGTATTGTTGTTGTTTGTTTTTATTTTCTTCTTCTTCTTTAGCTGTTAGGAGGCGATGGATATTTGTGTATCTTCATATTTTCTGTGGTATATAAAAACTTTTTAAAAATTAAGAAAGAAAGAAAGAAAGAGAGAGAGAGAAAGAAAGAAAGAAAGAAAGAAAGAAAGAAAGAAAGAAAGAGGGAAAGAAAGAGGGAAAGAAAACTTCCTGTCTCCTCCTGGCCTGGAGCATCCTTCCTCTTGCATGTGACTACAGGTGGGCGTGACCTTACCTATGCCGGTAACACCAAAGCACGAGGCATGCAACACCTCTCTTCTTCTTTGACTTCTTCTCTTCGTTGGAGCAGCTTTTTAGCTAGAGATACCCTGTTGGCTTTCAGCTTTCAGCCAACAGAGGACAAAGAGGTTATCTCCATATGGGATAAACTCACATGTATATATCTGTAACTAAGTCTGCCTTCAGGGATCCAGTTGTGAACTGATGATGCTGTGAGTAAACTACTTTTATATATCTTAAATAAGATTGTGGCGTGTTCATTCTTTTAAGAGGGAAAATAAGGGATCTTACCAGGAATCTATACTGAGAAGCTTAAACAAGCTTGCAACCTGCTGTGCGTTTAAAGGGGGATGTTTAAAACTCTGCTAAGTTATAGAACTTGCTAGCGCAAGTTAGGAAGCATATTAATAAACAATATACAGTCATACCTGTGGTTGCGAACGTGATCCGTGCAGGAGGCATGTTCGCAACCTGCAGCGTTCGCAGCCTGAAGCTTCACATCTGCGCATGCATGTGACATGGTTCGGCATTTCTGTGCATACATGGGATGTCATTTTGCACTTCTGCGCATGCGTGAGCACCGAAACCCAGAGGTAACCATAGTGATCACACTATGATCCATTCTTCCTTGGAGGAATCTATCAGATATGTGCTATCTGTTGACTATCTGATCTTGACCGTCAACCAGCGATGGGCAAATTGTTCTCCCTGTTTCTCAATTTTAGCATATTAAATTCACATCTCCACATTTCTGCTACCATCTGCAATTTTTTTTTAAAAAAAAAATCCCCATGAAAATTGTTCAGCGTTTTAGTGTGAATTGCTCCTAATATTCAGTGGTACCTCGGGTTACATACGCTTCAGGTTACATACGCTTCAGGTTACAGACTCCGCTAACCCAGAAATAGTACCTCAGGTTAAGAACTTTGCTTCAGGGTAAGAACAGAAATCATGTTCCAGCGGCGCAACAGCAGCAGGAGGCCCCATTAGCTAAAGTGGTGCTTCAGGTTAAGAACAGTTTCAGGTTAAGTACAGACCTCGGGAATGAATTAAGTACTGAACCCGAGGTACCACTGTATATCAAAATAAGCAGTTTTGCCTAATACAGATAGATACTTTTGCAATGCAATCTCCCGCATTCTGGCATGTTATTTTCACAACTGTATTAATTTTTATGGATTCTTTATCCCAGTTTATGCATTTTTTATACACATTATCCAGCTGGAGATCTGCATTGCAAAATTAGGAAAAATGCGAATTTCAAAGGATAACTGTGTTTTTGGTTCTCGTATCATCTCACAGAATATAGTCATCCCACAGAAAATGGAAAAACCCTCTCCCATTACAGCTTTATTCCTGAGCTTATGATATCAGGTTGCCAGCCACTTCAGGAGATGATTGCATAAAATCTCGCCTATTTTGTTGTTCAGTTATTCTGCACCTGGAAGTTTGCCTGGCATTGTCGAAAATGATCTCTTCTCTATAAACACACAGAGAGAGACTGATAGTCAGTTTAATTACCACGGTTACTAAGAATATGCCAAATCCTGCTGAAGGCTTTCCAAATATTTGGATTTGGGCGATGGTTCATAAATTAATTAGTCATCTGCCTTTGATGCCTGGCCTGCACACTGCTTTTTTTTTGCTGTTGTTCAGTTGCTGAATAAATCCCGTGTTAGCTGGTTAATAATGTTGCCGTCGTCTGTTTTGTAAAGTTCCAAATAGATGCATTTTAAAGTATATCTGCGAGGGGAATAGAACTTTTGTAACACCCTTTAACACTGTAACAAAAAAAACGAAGATCATGGCCACTGGTCCCATCACCTCCTGGCAAATAGAAGGGGAAGAAATGGAGGCAGTGAGAGATTTTACTTTCTTGGGCTCCATGATCACTGCAGATGGTGACAGCAGTCACAAAATTAAAAGACGCCTGCTTCTTGGGAGAAAAGCAAAGACAAACCTAGACAGCATCTTAAAAAGTAGAGACATCACCTTGCCGACAAAGGTCCCTATAGTTAAAGCTATGGTTTTCCCAGTAGTGATGTATGGAAGTGAGAGCTGGACCATAAAGAAGGCTGATGGCCAAAGAATGGATGCTTTTGAATTCTGGTGCTGGAGGAGACTCTTGAGAGTCCCATGGACTGCAAGAAGATCAAACCTATCCATTCTCAAGGAAATCAGCCCTGAGTGCTCACTGGAAGGACAGATCCTGAAGCTGAGGCTCCAAGACTTTGGCCACCTCATGAGAAGAGAAGACTCCCTGGAAAAGAGCCTAATGTTGGGAAAGATGGAGGGCACAAGGAGAAGGGGATGACAGAGGATGAGATGGTTGGACAGTGTTCTCGAAGCTACCAGCATGAGTTTGACCAAACTGCGGGAGGCAGTGGAAGACAGGAGTGCCTGGCGTGCTCTGGTCCAGGGGGTCATGAAGAGTCGGACACGACTAAACGACTAAACAACAACAGCAAAGCAGTTTACAATGATACAATACACACATAATCGCACACAAATTCGATTAAAACTATAAAATCAATTAAAATGCCTTCTGGAATATAAAAGAAAGTCTTCAGGAGGTGCTGGAAGCTCAGCTGGAAAGGAGGTCCATAAAATTGGGCCCACAATACTAAAACACAAATTTGCTGGTAGATGTGAGCCATGCATTCGAGCCTGAAATGGAAACTGACAGATTCCCTTATCCTGGGCCCAAATTCTTAACACCGGTCTTGAAAGACCTACATTGGCTCCCAGTACGTTTCCGAGCACAATTCATTTAGTCTCCATTTAGCAGTGTTACGGACTGGGCTGGATGCCAAGAAGTGGTGGAAAGAAGACTCAGAGCCCAGGGAGTGGTGGTCGTACGATGATGTGGTCAGAGGGAGAAGACTGGGAGGAGGCAGTGTCAGAAGCTGAAGAGGCAACAGGGTTTAGTGAGCAGGACGAGTCTGTGGCAGAGAGAATTCCAGAGACAGAGGTAGAAGAGGAGGCTGAAGCGGACAGGGGTCAAGAAGCAGCTGGAGAATCCAGGGAGTCTCCCCCACCTGCCATGACCACCTCCCTTCCCTCCAGGTCTCCTAGAACCCAAAGAGAAATGGAAAGAGCAGAACAGAGGTGAGTTGTGTGCAAGTACAGTTTGAGATTGCTTGGGGAAAACCCAGGAGAGGTGGAGCCTTAGAGAGGGGTAGGAAAGGGGATGTCTTCAGTCCTGGCATCTTCAGTCCTAGGAAGAGTTGTTGAGACCACTCAGCCTGAGCTATTTCTTTTAATAAAGGTTTAACTTTGCCGGTCTCAGGGGATTCGCTGTTTTTTTGTTGCTGACCTATGCCTGACTCAAGCCCTCACAAGCAGTACAGTCGCACCTTGGTTCTCAAATGGAATCCCTTCTGGAAGTCCTTTCAGCTTCCAAAAACGTTCGAAAACCAAGCCGTGGCTTCTGATTGGCTGCAGGAGCTTCCTGCACTCAGTCGGAAGCCGCAGAAGCCATGTCGGACGCCCGGCTTCGGAAAAACAATCGCAAACCGGAACACTTACTTCCTGGTTTGCAGCGTTTGGGTTCCAAGTTGTTTGAGTACCAAGGCGTTTGAGAACCAAGGTACCACTGTACTGCCTTCGACTGTACTCAAGGGATGATTCCAAAAAAATTCCACTCAAAAAACAGTTATGTCCCTGTGGAGCTGGCTGTACTAAATTGGTGGCTCATGTCCTTCTGGCTTGCACTCTTTATAAAGATTTGAGGAATGAAGTTATTCATTCCTCTCTATTATTGTCCATTCTGGTTCACCCAACAACTGCCAGTGTCCTTTCTCTTGGCAGATCAAATGAGTAGCTGACAGCAAAGGTTGCAATGTTCCTAGCTGGGGAAATTGGAATAAGATCCATTACTTGACTATTGTCCCAAACCCCCAAAATGCATTTTATATAAATGACTTTTTACCTTTATCCTCTGTATACCGCGTTTTGATTGTTTTATTGCTGTGTTTGGTGCAAATGAAGATTCATTCATTCAGAACAAAGGGGCACGAGATTATGAAGTTCAGTCTAAACTTCAGCTGCTAAACTTCAGGAGTGGAAGTGAATTTAAAGATGATGTTGTACAAAAAAGTCAGCCTGTTTCTCCCTTCCTCCCAGCTTGAAAAAAAGAAACCAGCCCTCTCAGATGTCTCTTAATGCTATTTCCGCTGTTTGATTCACGCTTTACAGCGAAATCTACGCAGCGAGATCTTTTTAAGAACACACATCTGTCAATAAAGCCCATTTTAATGCATGCCAAGCAAGTAACACTCCCACTAGGGTGAAAGGGCTTCTCGGTTTCGGCTGATGTTTTGAAAGAGAACGGATGCAAAGAGATGTCCTTTACATGCCTTTGAAATGTTTTCCTCATGAAACTTCTAAGATGTGAGTTTGCTTTTGACTGTCGCTTTGCTGAGAAGTAGGAGAGCTTTATAACAGTGGGAAGAAATAAAATTAAAAAGTTCCTTCCATTAGCACCTTAGAGACCAACTAAGAGACCAACACGGCTACCTACCTGTAACTAGTGGGAAGAAATCTTGCTCTCGACAGGGAATTTGACACCAGAGGCACACGCTGGTTCTCTGGAGTATTATTTCACGCTTTGCAACGGTTTCAGCAAATTGTCGTCGGCGAGTCCAAAACATGAAACCCGCTAAGCTTTTCTGCCGCTAAATTGGCCGTGTTTGAAATCCGTCTTTGAAAGGTTAGAGGCTTTGCAGACAATTTCAATCAATCAAATACTGTCTGCTTGAGAGTTTTGTCTGCCTTTGGCCTGATCCAAAAGACTCTCCTGATGTTCTCAGAACAACTGAAGGTATCTACCCGGGTCAAGTCAAGATCTTGTTATCCTCTTTCCCAGTTTGACGGCTGCTACATTTTATCTCAATTTTGACTTTCTCCAGCTCAGACAGCGGTTGCTTTCTCACATTTTCCTTGTCTTTTCCAAATTTTGCAGGCATTTGTGGGATCTCTGGCCTTCGGGCTCCTCAAGATGACCTCTTTCTGGAGCATTCATCTCAATTTGCTTGCACAAAGCTTTTGCAGAGGTTAGACTATCTTTATTGAGCATTGGTTCTGATATTTTTGCAGGGCAAGTTATATCACAATGCACATCCTACCGGATTTGCTTGTGTTTATATGTTTTCCCATTAACCCCAACTTCACCCCACACTTTCCCCGTACATTTTCTTGCCATTTTTCTAATCACAAAAGGGGTTTGTTTGTTTGTTTTTAAGTGGGTTTGTTGCCCTAGGGTGAACAAATCAGCATACATAAATCTAAATTTCTAAATATTCTTGAATAAAGGTAAAGGTAAAGGTACCCCTGCCGGTACGGGCCAGTCTTGACAGACTCTGGGGTTGTGCGCCCATCTCACTCAAGAGGCCAGGGGCCAGCGCTGTCCGGAGACACTTCCGGGTCACATGGCCAGCGTGACATCGCTGCTCTGGCGAGCCAGAGCCGCACACGGAAATGCCGTTTACCTTCCCGCTGGTAAGCGGTCCCTATTTATCTACTTGCACCTGGAGGTGCTTTCGAACTGCTAGGTTGGCAGGCGCTGGGACCGAGCAGCGGGAGCGCACCCCGCCGCAGGGATTCGAACCGCCGACCTTTCGATCGGCAAGTCCTAGGCGCTGAGGCTTTAACCCACAGCGCCACCTGCGTCCCAATATTCTTGAATGCCTCCCGCCAAATATTGACATTCTGAAAATGCCCTTTTTCTATTACATTTCGCTGTTCCCTCTCAAACCTGACCTGTAAGTTATTGGGCACATTAAGCTAATGACACATAAATATACAAATTCCTCTTCGCTGAACAGCTGTTTCCTCTTCTGTGAAGTGAAGTTGCATGACAGGTTGACATGAATGTGTTTCTGCCGGATTTTGATTAGAGGGAAGACTGACCCTTTGCAGATTCATTTCGCTCCATTTACTTACCTCTGAGAAAGGTTAACATTTGCAAGCAGTCATGGCAGCATTTGGTAAACGTTGCTGCAACCTCAAAATTACATTTTGCTTCCTCATCACATATTCAGATTGATTTTATTTTATTTTTAGAAGAACATAGGAGGGAGGAAAAATCGAGAGGAGCACTAATTTCCCATCATTTCCTAAGATTTGCTTTCTGCATCTCCTTCCCTGCTGCAAATAGATTGCCTTTCTTCCCCCAAATTGCAGGGCTGTAACTACAAAACCACATACTGACATTGGTATTAGGGACAATTGCCGTAGAAATGTTTCTCTCCTTGCCTGGGTACTAAGGACCGAGAGTCCCTGTTATGGACAAAGGTTAGTGGGGAAGTGATATTCTATCTGCTACACTTACAAGTCAACCTTGTTTGTGAGTCCTTAAAGACCTGCTCCCTGTCTTGCAGGCTTTCCCCCACCTGGCCTGGGAGGGCAACAGTGCAAGATTTACATATAAGCTAAACAAGCTATAGCTCAGGGCCCCACTCTCTTGGTTACGGACTCCTAGATTGAGGTTGAATCTTGACAAGACAGAAGTACTGTTTTGGGGGGATAGGAGGCGGGCAGGTGTGGAGGACTCCCTGGTCCTGAATGGGACAACTGTGCCCTTGAAGGACCAGGTGCGCAGCCTGGGAGTCATTTTGTACTCACAGCTGTCCATGGAGGCGCAGGTCCATTCTGTGTCCAGGGCAGCTGTTTACCAGCTCCATCTGGTACGCAGGATGAGACCCTCCCTGCCCGCAGACTGTCTTGCCAGAGTGGTGCATGCTCTGGTTATGTCCCGCTTGGACTACTGCAATGTGCTCTACATGGGGCCACCTTTGAAGGTGACCCGGAAACTACAACTAATCCAGAATGCGGCAGCTAGACTGGGGACTGGGAGCGGCTGCCGAGACCACATAACACCTGTCTGGAAAGACCTACATTGGCTCCCAGTATGTTTCCGAGCACAATTCAAAGTGTTGGTGCTGACCTTGAAAGCCCTAAATGGCCTTGGTCCAGTATACCTGAAGGAGCGTCTCCACCCCCATCGTTCAGCCTGGACGCTGAGGTCCAGCACCGAGGGCCTTCTGGCGGTTCCCTCCCTGCGAGAAGCCAAGTTACAGGGAACCAGGCAGAGGGCCTTCTCAGCAGTGGCACCCGCCCTGTGGAACGCCCTCCCACCAGATGTCAAAGAGAAAAACAACAACCTGACATTTAGAAGACATCTGAAGGCAGCCCTGTTTAGGGAAGCTTTTAATGTTTGATGCATTACTGTATTTTAATATTTTGTTGGAAGCCGCCCAGAGTGGCTGGGGAGGCCCAGCCAGATGGGTGGGGTATAAATAATAAATTATTATTATTATTATTATTATTATTATTATTATTAGTTGACTAAATTCCTGCATTGCAGAGGGGTAGACTAGATGACTGTTGGTGTCCCTTCCAACTCTATAATTCTATTATTCTAAATCTGACCCCGGATAGGAGTGGTCAGTGATGTGAATTTCCTTTCCCTTTTTCTAAATAATAAGTTTTATTGATTATGAGTGTATAAACAATGATGTGGATTTTCCCAAAAGTCCCAAAAGAAATTCAAATCCCACAGCAACAACCTTGCTGGTTCCCTATCAGACTAGCCTGGCACCTTAAAGACTCACCAATTTATTGCTTGTTGTCCAGAAAAGGCTTCCCAGTCCACGAAAACTGACCGGCTGCGATCAATCTGGAAAGACGTTTATGCCTTTCAGGATTTGCATCGGGATGGAAACTTGGGATTTGTGCAATCTCGTAAAGTTCCCATTCCGAGTGACAGGACGCCAAATCTGCTGATGTGTAAATAAAGATCTGGGCCCCTGCTGCTGCCTCCACTAAAAGCACAGTTTGTTTTCTAATTAAATCTGGGGGGAAAGGGATAATAAAGATGATTTGTAGCAGAGGCTCGTTTTGCCTCTGGTCCAAGAGGAGGCTTGTTAAAATGCTTTGTTGGTTCTGCTGTTGACAGCAAGAGTGGCAGCTAATTTGATATCTAGGATAATAGATGCATAAAAGAAAAGGGGTTCTCCAATATTATTATAAGGTAAAGGGACCCCTGACCATTAGGTCCAGTCGTGACCGACTCTGGGGTTGCGGCGCTCATCTCGCTCTATAGGCTGAAGGAGCTGGCGTACAGCTTCCGGGTCATGTGGCCAGCATGACTAAGCTGCTTCTGGCGAACCAGAGCAGCGCACGGAAATGCCGTTTACCTTCCCACCAGAGTGGTACCTATTTATCTACTTGCACTTTGACGTGCTTTCGAACTGCTAGGTTGGCAGGAGCAGGGACTGAGCAACGGGAGCTCACCCCGTCGCGGGGATTCGAACCGCCGACCTTTTGATCGGCAAGCCCTAGGATCTGTGGTTTAACCCACAGTGCCACCCATGTCCCTTGCGGACATTATTATAGTGCTACCTATTTTCACATTTCGAAGCAGAAAACAATAGCAACTCTATTTTTTTAAAACACCTTTTTTTACAACTGAGTTCCTGGGGAGTGTGGGGTGTTAGGAGAGGAGAAGAACCTCTGGTGGGGAAATATTTTTGTGCTCCTTCTGGGGTAGTTCGTCCTCCTTTGCTGTCCACTCTGTGCTCAGGTCTCACCTGGGGCTCCTAAAAGCTGTCTACATGCCACAGCAGCCTCAATCCTTGGAACGGCTCCGACTGGTTGGCTAAACCAGTTGAAGGTAGCCAGTGGGGTTGGGGGATGTGGTGGACATGTACACTGGTAAAGGCTTTCTGGGAACTGATATATAATGAACTAAAGAAAATGTTTAAAAATGCTTTTGTTTTTTTAAAGAAACCCCGAAGCAGGGGGTTGGTCTAGATGACCCTTAGGTCCCTTTCAACTGTACAGTTCTATGATTCTATTAAATGCAGTCCTGGATGGTTGCTATGACAAGCATAGAGGATAGTGGTGCTGGGCACTCGGGCGCCAAGCTCTGGAGGGTGCCAGGCGAGAGTCTGGGGAACACCGAGCGAGCGCACTGAGTGAGGGTGTGCATGCGCCTCTCCCGCTGCTGAGTTTTACCCCCTTTTAGCCTGCAGGGGCTGAATTTTGTGGGGTGCCAGAAAACTAAAAGGGGAAAAACCGAGTCGCTCGCTTGGTGTGCTGCCAGCTGAGTCGGGAAGCGCCACGTCCAGCCTCGGCCTCTTCGCTGCCAGAGGAGCCGCCCTCCAGCCGCTGTGCATCTCCTCCAGCCCTAAAAAAAAAAAAAAGGTCGACAACTCTGGGAAAGGGGGGGGGCCAGAGGAATCTTTGCACCACGGCGCCGGACATGCTTAAGACAGCCCTGATAACAAGGTCACTTACGAAAGGCAGATTCTGTACTTGTGGCCAATATCATGCAGAAGACATTTTCCCCTGTCTGCTAATTTGCCTTTATACAGCGATCCAAAAGATATTTCTGAAATCTTTGTTGACACACAGAAGGAATACTGTTAAGTTGTGGGCAGTGGCGTAGCGTGGGTTGTCAGCACCCGGGGCAAGGCAAGTAATTTGCACCCCCTAACCCGTGGATTTGCGCCCCCTAACCCTAACCCCCAGATGTTGCACCCGGTGCAGCTGGCCCCCCCTGCACCCCCCACGCTACGCCACTGGTTGTGGGTGAACATATCATTCACAGGCCCAGAACAGAACTGGGCTGAAGGGTTCAGCCATCCTGCTTATATAGAGCTCAACTACAAAGCAACAGTAACAACTTTCTGTAACTATCCAATCACTGAACGTCACTTTCAATTCCTTATTTGCATACGTGGACCTGAGTGAAAACGATCTACAGTATCCCCCTGCTGGCCCAGGGTGAGAACTTCAGTACATAACAAATAACTTGGTAGGGAAAGATGGAGGGCACAAGGAGAAGGGGACGACAGAGGACGAGATCATTGGACAGTGTCCTTGAAGGTACCAGCATGAGTTTGACCAAACTGTGGGAGGCAGTGGAAGACAGGAGTGCCTGGCGTGCTCTGGCCAGAGGGTCATGAAGAGCTGGACACGACTAAACGACTAAACAACAACAACAATGATAAATACTTAGTTCCTGAATCAGGTCACAGGCTCACCCTATTCAAACACAGACATACCCTTAAGACAGGATTTGTAAAGGAAAAGACAATGGGGAGGTGTTTTCATTTTCCTTTGACCTTGCAGAGAAAACATTTGGTCAGTTTGAGAATCAAAAATGGTTCCAGGTCGGTCTTCCCGTGCTGATCTATGTACGTGCTTGGTTGGTACACTTATGAACATTTAACATATATCTAAGACCTCAAACTTCCTATCACAACCAACAGGTATCCCACCTGAGGAAGGCAAAGCGAAGCCTGTGCTAATAGTGCCTTATAGCGTCGAGGGGGCTGCGCACAACCGTGCAAAGAGTGCCCCCCCCCCGGTTTAATGTGGGGAGCGGTCATTGTTACGCCACTGCTTTCAAAGTTGATTTTTGCCTGCCTGGTATGTGCCCCTGAAATAAAACCTTCTGCATGTCTGGAAGGAGGCCGGAGAGGGATGTGTGTCTGGCTACGCCTGCTTTCGCCAGGGATCCAGGTTGGGTCAGCCCTAGGAAATGGTTTTCCCCAGTCTAGTCCATGGATGCACACAGAAGAACATGTTCTATTACGTTGCTGTCTTTATGAGGATATACGTTTGACTTTTATTACACCTGTTTTGCAAAAGTCCAGGAAAGAATCGCAATACCATAGTTTAAAACTACTGCTAGAGGACAAGAATCCCAAGACTACACTAGGTAAAGGTAAAGGTACCCCTGCCCGTACGGGCCAGTCTTGACAGACTCTGGGGTTGTGCGCCCATCTCACTCAAGAGGCCAGGGGCCAGCGCTGTCCGGAGACACTTCCGGGTCACGTGGCCAGCGTGACAAAGCTGCATCTGGCGAGCCAGAGCCGCACACGGAAACACCGTTTACCTTCCCGCCGGTAAGCGGTCCCTATTTATCTACTTGCACCCGGAGGTGCTTTCGAACTGCTAGGTTGGCAGGCGCTGGGACCGAACAGCGGGAGCGCACCCCGCCACAGGGATTCGAACCGCCGACCTTTCGATCAGCAAGTCCTAGGCGCTGAGGCTTTAACCCACAGCGCCACCTGCGTCCCCCAAGACTACACTAAATGTAGCTAAATTCTGTGCGTCTGCAATCAATCGCAGGAAGCAAGTGGTATCCCATAATGCATAAACCCCTAATTGCTAATTACAGGGGGCATGCTAACAATTAATTTTAATTTTTATATTTAAATCCTTACTATATTCATATTGTCCCTTGTATTTCTGATATTTTTTATGATCTGTGATATTGTGTGTGTTGACACTGGTCTGTGACCGTATTAATAAATTCATTAATTCACAGAAGAACAAGCAGTTAGAACCGCTGGAAGATAACGGCAGGCCTCCACTCGCAACGTGAAATTAATTAAACGCTTTCCTTTCGCGGCCTCGTTGATCCACACCAATATTTGAGTTCGGTGGGTGACTCATTTGTTCTTTTTGGAGAGCAGCAGGACTGAGGCTGGGGCTCCGCTTTCTGGAGAGAAAGCAAGAAGAAACACGCTGGCATCAGAAATTACCCCTGCAACAGAGCAGCAGGAGAAGAGATGTGTAGCTATTTCAGTGCTGGTTGCCACATCTGCAGCGCCTGGAAGCAGGAGGATAAATTGCCTGTGATGCTGCCTTTGCAAATTCCTTGCTAGAGGAGGAAGGGATGGAAGTGTTGAATCCAGAAACGCAGGCTGCAGCCTGTACGGTGCGGAAGCGATGCAAAGGTTTACTCTCGAGGAGCACAAAGGAAGAGGCTATTGGCAAGAAACACGCTGTGCCGGATTTACGGATAAGCTAAACAAGTTATAGCTTAGGGCCCTACTCTCTTAAGGTAAAGGTAAAGGTACCCCTGCCCGTACGGGCCAGTCTTGCCAGACTCTGGGGTTGTGCGCCCATCTCACTTAAGAGGCCAGGGGCCAGCGCTGTCCGGAGACACTTCCGGGTCACGTGGCCAGCGTGACATCGCTGCTCTGGCGAGCCAGAGCCGCACACGGAAACGCCGTTTACCTTCCCGCTGGTAAGCGGTCCCTATTTATCTACTTGCACCCAGAGGTGCTTTCGAACTGCTAGGTTGGCAGGCGCTGGGACCGAGCAGCGGGAGCGCACCCCGCCGCAGGGATTCGAACCGCCGACCTTTCGATCGGCAAGTCCTAGGCACTGAGGCTTTAACCCACAGCGCCACCTGCGTCCCCCTTGGCCCCCCCCCAAAAAAAATAGAGAAAAAAACTGGATGTACATTTCCAAAATATAAGATAAAACACGAATAAAATAAAACCTACATACAGCAACAGTGTTTTGTGTTGTGTAGGCTCCTATGATGTAAGTCATGGGCCCCGCCTGCTAGCCTGCTCCCTAAAATATCACTGGTTTGCTCCTTTCTATATATAGGGTGCCTACATTCTGCTATCTATAATTATTAGTAGTTTGCATCATATATTTACACCTATTATTATTTCATATTATAGCAAGTTGAGTCTTTGTAAATTGTGTTTCTAAAGGAGCTTTTGTAATTACCAAATGCCAATGTGTTTGCATTATTAAGTTTGTTATGAATAAAAAATTATTTTAAGTTAGGGCTTAATAATTATTTCACTATTAATATACTTCTTCAAAATTGTATTTCAGTTCAACAATTACTTTGATAAAATACATACCAGTATTTTGTTATATGCAAATGGCTTGAGATACCTATTAGGTCCATAAATTACCATATAGCATATATTCAACACGAAAACAGTGACAATTTGTTGTTTCCAAAGGACAGCTGAACATAGAAAGGCCCCCATTACCTTCAGTAGCTGAGGGCCGCATCAAACCTAAATCCGGCCCTGGAGGGCAGGGCCTGGACTGATATGAATTGGCATCACTGGGGAAACCCAGCCAGGTCGGTGGAGTATAAATAATAAAATTGTTGCTGTTATTATTACTTCTGAGGTAGATGGTGGTTACTTAAAGCAGTGACCACCCCTCAGACATCCAGAGAGGAGGTTTAGGACCAGAATTTTCCTTCTCCTGAATGGGGTCCCTTCCCAGATGGACGAGCCCCATCTACCCCTCACTGCAAGTGACAAAACTGCCTTCTAGATCTCTGGACTCTCTCTTGGTCTTGTTTGCTCAGTCCACCAGAGCCTGCAAAGGAAGTCCCTCATTCCCGGTATCTTTGCATCTATCTCTAATCTTCTTTGCAGCCTTTGCAAAGACAGGCACTTCCTTTGTCACAAAGCCATCTGTTTCACTCAAGGAAAAAGAATTGTGCTGCTTCTACCAAGGTGCTGTCGTTGTTTAGTCGTTCAGTCGTGTCCGACTCTTCGTGACCCCATGGACCCTGCACACCTGGCTGGGTTTCCCCAGCCACTCTGGGCGGCTCCCAATTGAGTATTAAAAACAATACAGCATTAAATATTAAAAACTTCCCTAAACAGGGCTGCCTTCAGATATCTTTTAAAGAAAGATAACTGCTTATTTCCTTCATATCTGAAGGGAGGGTGTTCCACAGGGCAGGCGCCACTGCCGAGAAGGCCCTCTGTCTGGTTCCCTGTAACCTCACTTCTCGCAGGGAGGAAACCGCCAGAAAGCCCTCGGAGCAGGACCTCAGTGTCCAGGCAGAACGATGGGGGTGGAGACACTCCTTCAGGTATACAGGACCAAGGCCATTTAGGGCTTTAAAGGTCAGCACCAACACTTTGAATTGTGCTCGGAAACGTACTGGGAGCCAATGAAGATCTTTCAGGACCGGTGTTATGTGGTCCCGGCGGCCGCTCCCAGTCACCAGTCTAGCTGCCGCATTGTGGATTAATTGCAGTTTCTGGGTCACCTACTAAAGGTAGCCCCACGTAGAGCGCATTGCAGTAGTCCAAGCGGGAGGTAACTAGAGCATGCACCACTCTGGCAAGACAGTGCTGGCTCCGGGCTGCTGAGGCTGCTGCTCCCACATTTCCTGGGGACATATTTGCAGATCTGGGGACATCCTGGGGACAGAATTTGCCCGGGGACAGATTTGCAAATCTGGGAACTGTCCCTGGGAACCAGGGACGTCTGGTAACCCTACCTTGGAATGTCTTGAGGGCTGTCACATGGAAGAGGGACCAAGCTTGTTTTCTCCTGCTCTGGAGGGCAGGACTCGAACCCATGACTTCAAGTTACAAGAAAGGAGATTCTGACTAAGCACACAGAAAAAAATTCTGGAAGGTGTGCAGAGGAGGGCGACCAAGAAGATCAAGGGTTTGGAAGTTAAGCCTTATGAGGAACGGTCGAAGGACCTGAGCATGTCTTGCTCCAAGTTATAAGAAAGGAGATTCCGACTATGCATATGGAAAAAAAACTTTCTGGCAGTAAGAGCTGTTCGCAATACTCTTTTACGCTTTTGCAAGTCATGTGGTATTGCTTCCTGCGCCTTGATTAGGGAATTTCCATGTAATTCTCTACCCTGATGAGCACTGCCATTTCCCCCCATCAGGCACGCAACTGAGCATTTCTCTTGGACCACTCGAATTTTAACCTTTCCTCCACCCAAATCTTTCCTCCTGAATCCTAATATGCTTAGGGAACTCTGCCTGCTTCCCAGCACAGCCTTTGCCTTGCGGACAGCGGCGTCTCCACCTCGAGCCCGGTTTGAGTTGGAGTCCTCGTTAAATCTTTGCATAATGATTGCCTGCTTTCCCAGTTTTATTGGTCTGCGATGCTGGCGGAATTTCCTGGAATTAAACAGGTAAACATTCATAACGAGGAAGCAGATCACCTGAGAGAGAGGGGGAGAGTTTGTTAAATGTGCGGCAAAATGGAATTAGAATATGGTTAGCCCGTTCCACCGGGATAACTGGAATTTGGAGGTCCGCCCCCCCCTTTTCTGGCAGGCTTTCTCTTTAAATATTCTTAAAGCAAAAGGCTATTGACGGTGGATTTGCAGAAGGAGCACTTGCTTTGATGTGCAGATAGCTCAAAGGGGCGCTTGGACAAGAGGATCTTCTGACCTCACAAGCTGAACTGCAGCTCAGGGGTTACAAAGCACATGCCTTGCATGTAGAATGTATTGCGTTCTATCAGCAGCTCCACTTAGAAGGAACTGGCGGTCACAGGTATGGGCAGCGAGGTTCACATTGAAAGGGAAATGTACCTCATTCACACGTTCTGAAAGAACCTGAGAACCGAAACACGGCAATCCTTTAAAAATTGCTTTATAGGGCATAATATAGATTTTAATCTCTGGGGGAAACTCTGGAAGAGCGATCTGAAGTTCACAGCATGTTATTCCCTGAAGGAGAACTACTTGAAAATGATTCACAGATGGCATTCAATACCAAGTAGACGAGAGGGACATGGGTGGCGCTGTAGGTTAAAGCACAGAGCCTAGGACTTGCCAATCAGAAAGTCGGTGGTTCGAATCCCCACGACGGGGTGAGCTCCCATTGCTCGGTCCCTGCTCCTGCCTACCTAGCAGTTCGAAAGCACATCAAAGTGCAAGTAGATAAATAAGTACTGCTCCGGCGGGAAGGTAAATGGCGTTTCCGTGCGCTGCTCTGGTTTGGCAGAAGCGGCTTAGTCATGCTGGCCACATGACCCGGAAGCTGTACGCCGGCTTCCTTATCCAATAAAGCGAGATGAGCGCCGCAACCCCAGAGTCGGTCACAACTGGACCTAATGGTCAGGGGTCCCTTTACGTGTACTTTAGACTTGCTAAGGGGACGCGGGTGGTGCTGTGGTCTAAACCTCTGAGCCTAGGGCTTGCCGATCAGAAGGTCGGCGGTTCGAATCCCCGGGAGGGAGTGAGCTCCCGTTGCTCGGTCCCTGCTCCTGCCCACCTAGCAGTTCGAAAGCACGTCAAAGTGCAAGCAGATAAATAGATACCGCTCCGGCAGGAAGGTAAACAGCGTTTCCGTGCACTGCTCTGGTTCACCAGAAGTGGCTTAGTCATGCTGGCCACATGACCAGGAAAAGCTGTCTGCGGACAAACATCGGCTCCCTCAGCCAGTAAAGCGAGATGAGCGCCGCAACCCCATAGTTGTTCGTGACTAGACATACCGTATTTTTCGCCCTATAGGACTCACTTTTTCCCCTCCAAAAATGAAGGGGAAATCTGGGTGCGTCCTATGGGGCGAATGCAGGCTTTCGCTGAAGCCTGGAGAGCGAGAGGGGTCGGTGCACACCGACCCCTCTTGCTCTCCAGGCTTCAGGAAGCTATCCGCAAGCCTTGGGAGCCCGCGGGAGTTCCCGCCGGGCTCCCGAGGCTTGCGGACAGCAGCCTGCAGCCCGAAACCTGAGGAGCGCAGCAGAGCGTGCCCTGGTCTTCGGGCAGATATCCACAAGCCTGGGGAGCCCAGCAGGAGTTCCCACAGGCTCCCAAGTCTTGCGGATAGCAGCCTGTTCTGGGGGCTGCGGTCGGGGAAGCTCCGCGCCTGGGGGGGGGGATTTTTTTTCTTTATTCCCCCCCAAAAAAAACTAGGTGCTCCCTATGGGCCGGTGCGCCCTATAGGGTGAAAAATACGGTAAATGTCAGGGGTCCTTTACCTTTACCTTTTAGACTTGCTAAGATGTATAAGACTGAATCAGATAAGTGCTGGAGATGCAATGAAGTTGAGGGGACGTTCTTTCATATGTGGTGGACCTGCAAAAGGGTAAGAGAGTATTAGGAAATGATTTATAATGAATTGAAAAAACTGTTTAAACTCACCTTTCCAAAAAGACCAGTCCTTTTTGTCAGGGATAATTCAGATGGAAATTCCCAGGTGTCAAAAAAGTTTAGTTATGTATGCCACTACGGCGGCCCCTGTTTCGTTAGCCCCCAAATGGAAAACGAGCGAGGTCCCAACCAAAGAAGAATGGCAACTTAAACTGATGGAATATGCGCAGCTTGCAGACCTAACTTACATAATAAAAGAACAAGAGGGAACATTTGTTTAAAGAAGATTGGAAAATGTTTATTGAATATATGGGGGGAAATTGTGTACACTTGAAAACTTTGGCAGCCTTAACAGAAATTCAACAGTGTAAATAAGTTTTGACGGAAGTAATAATGGAATACTGAATGGTTTCGTTGATGTAAAATCTGCAGGGATTTATGGTATGTAAAACAAACCACAGAAAGGGAAGAAGGGGAGTAATTGATATTTTAAGGGTGCATAAATGAATATTCTAAATTGTAAAACAGAAAATGTAATAAAAATTATATTATGATTATTTTGCTACAGCAGCCCCAGACTTTGAATCACACGACATGGATTTAATGAATTTGTCTTGCAGGGGAACCTAATTAATCAGTTCCCTGTTATATCACCCCATCTCCGGCTTTTTACACAGCCTCTCCTTCTCCCGGTTCCCTACAACCCATATTTTAAACATCCCTGGAGGTTAATACTGCAGACAGGGTGGCTAAAGTAGCAAGGATCTGGAAGGAAGGAACCAGGATGAATGAATGAATGAATGAATGAATGAGGACAGCATTTTCCAATGCACATACAGGCTGACTTTATGAATGAAACAAACACCCAGTCCTATGAAACAGAGCTCTGGCTGAATGATGCTTGTGAATGAGATAATAATAATCATAATAAATTTTTATTTATACCCCGCCCTCCCCAGCCAAGGCCGGGCTCAGAGCGGCTTACAAGCAATAATAAAAACAAGATGAATGGTTACAACTTAAAAACAAAAATAAAATACATTAAAATAATGGAACATTAAAATATTAAAATGTAGCCTCATCGCAGGAGGAGAAGGAAAAGAAAGGGGGGGGAAGAGAGGGAGGGAGGGAATCAAATTGGCTCCAAGCCAAAGGCCAGGCGGAACAACTCTGTCTTACAGGCCCTGCGGAAAGAAATCAGATCCTGCAGGGCCCTGGTCTCATGAGGCAGAGTGTTCCACCAGGCCGGAGCCAGAGTTGAAAAGGCCCTGGCTCTGGTTGAAGCCAATCTAACTTCTTTAGGGCCTGGGACCACTAGGGTGTTGTTATTTATGGACCTTGAGGCTCTCCGTGGGGCATACCAGGAGAGGCGGTCCCGTAGGTACGAGGGGGTCAAAAGCAGCACCTTAAATCTGACCCTGTACTCCACCGGGAGCCAGTGCAGCTTGAAAAGCACTGGGTGAATATGCTCCCATGGCAGAGACCCCGTGAGGAGCCTCGCTGCAGCATTCTGTACCCGCTGGAGTTTCTGGGACAGCTTCAAGGGCAGCCCCGCATAGAGCGAATTACAGTAGTCAAGCCTGGAGATGACCGTCGCATGGATCACTGTGGCCAGGTCGGGGCGGGAAAGGTAAGGGACCAATTGCTTGATGCGGCGAAGGTGGAAAAATGTCGCCTTGGCTGTTGCTGCAACATGCGCCTCCATGGAAAGGGAGGCATCAAGGATTACACCCAAACTCTTAACAGAAGGCAATGGCACTAATTGGGCCCCCGCAAGAGAAGGGAGTTGGTCCCTCATCCCCATGCCATCCCGACCTAGCCATAGGACCTCTGTCTTCGAAGGATTTAGTTTCAATCGGCTCCCACGAAACCATCCAGCCACAGCTTCCAAGCATCTGGTCAGTGTGTTCGGGGCCGAGTCAGTGTGGCCATCCATCAGCAGATAGAGCTGAGTGTCATCAGCATATTGGTGACAGCCCAGCCCATAGCTCTGGATAATCTGGGCAAGGGGGCGCATAAAGATGTTAAAAAGCATCGGGGAGAGAATTGCGCCCTGCGGCACTCCACACACCAAGGAGTGGCGCGACGACATTTCCCTCCCTAATGCCACCCTCTGTCCCCGACCAGAGATAAAAGAGCACAACCAGTTACGGGCTATGCCCTGTATCCCTACGTCTGCAAGGCGGTGGTCCAGAAGATCATGGTCGACCATGTCAAAGGCTGCTGACAAATCTAAAAGGATCAGCAGTCCTGACCCGCCTCGATCCAGTTGTCTACGGAGATCATCTGTTAGGGCAGCCAGAGCCGTCTCCGTCCCAAAACCAGGACGGAAACCAGACTGAAATGGATCTAATGCCGATGTTTCCTCCAGAAACCTACCAAGCTGTTCAGCAACCGCTCTCTCAATTACCTTACCCAGGTATGGAAGATTTGAAACTGGGCGGTAATTGGATAGGTCTAAGGGATCTAATGAAGTTTTTTTTAAGAGTGGACATACCACTGCTTCCTTCAATTCCCCTGGGAATGTCCCCGTGTCAAGGGACAAATTGATAATTTCAACCAGGGGGGTCCGCACAACATCTGGACACTCCCTAATCAGCCAAGACGGGCACGGATCAAGGAGGCAGGTGGTGGTGGGCCTACTAACTTGGAGGAATCTATCCACATCAGTAGGGAGTATCCGGTCGAAATGGTCCAACACTGGACCTGAAGTCAGTCGAGGGGCCTCCAGTTCAGCCACTGTATCTAAATTGGCAGGGAGGTCACGGCGGAGCAACGGGACTTTCTCCGCAAAAAAACCTCACAAATGCCTCACAGCTGTGGGTCGAATTTGTGCTTAAATTTGGTTGTCCTCCTAAGGACGTTATTGACCTAATTATTTTAAAAAGTTGTGCCGGGTGAGAGCTAGCGGATGCAATGGAAGCTGCAAAGTAAGATTTCTTAGCAGCTTTCATAGCCATCTCATAGGCTTTCATAAGCGTCCTATAAGATGTTTGGCTAATCATTTCCTTTCTTCCATGATCTGTGTTATGGGCTGTGGATTTGGGAGGTTGGACACACACAGAAAAATCTGTGTTGGGGAGTGTTGAGCAAAGCACATAGACGGAAGTGTCCTTTAAAATAAAATAAAAAAGTTTTATTCAAGTTCAGGATTTTTACATACATTATATTATCTCCTTCCAATTTCAAATTTCCTGTACATTTTTTTCCTTTTTCTCCCTCTTCCCCCCATATCCATTGGAAGGGTTCAAACTATTATTCTCAGCCACAGGCATAGCATCTTTAGTTTCCACCAAATGTCTTTTGTTCCAGTAGTTTTTATCCATTAAAGATAGGGGTTCCATCTTTTCCTTATGGTGGTGGACTTGACCTTCCATGTTGTTTCCTGTGACATGACTGTGACAATGTCCGACTGAATAACAAACAAATAACTATTCCATACCTCTACTGTCCATTTTTCTCTGTCTTTCCAACCTAAAGCTATCGTTGTCTTTCCTGCTAATATCATAGCTTTGAAGGTAAACTAGTCACCTTTCTCTATAGCTGTGTTTCCAACTACAGTGGTACCTCAGGTTAAGTACTTAATTCGTTCCGGAGGTCCGTACTTAACCTGAAACTGTTCTTAACCTGAAGCACCACTTTAGCTAATGGGGCCTCCTGCTGCCGCCGCGCCGCCGGAGCACAATTTCTGTTCTCATCCTGAAGCAAAGTTCTTAACCTGAAGCACTATTTCTGGGTTAGCGGAGTCTGTAACCTGAAGCGTATGTAACCTGAGGTACCACTGTATACCCATTGTCATGAAATCAAAGTCTATTGAAAGCTTCACTTTAAATTTTTTATTAATAACCTTTAGGATTTTATTCCAGAATTCCTTTACCTCTGGGCATTCCCAGACGGAGGTGTCCTTGTGTTGTAGATTTTTGGAATGGAGATGAACAAATGGTACATACTGATCGGGGGACAATTGTCCAAAGAATGTCTAGGCAAAAAAAATTAAGCTTAGCCCAGCAAAAGCTGCCTGAAGCCTCTGAAACACATTCAATGGGTGCAGAGAAGAGGGACCAAGACGATCAAGGGTCTGGAAACCAAGCCTTATGAGGAATGGTTGAAGGAGTTGGGTATGCTTAGCATGGAAAAGAGGAGGCCAAGAGGAGATTTGAGAACCATCTTCAAATATCTCAAGGGCTGTGACATGGGACAAAGTAGCTTCAAAGTAGTCTTTCCGGTGGAGCTGCTTCGTGGGAGATGGACAATCGCAAGGGAATTATCAGCCCTGATGCTTCAAGCTCTATCTTATCTGGGCAGGAGCTGACAAGTGGCTTGCCAGCAGTACATGTGAAAAGGATCCAGGAGTCTCGGTGGACCACAACCTGAACATGAGCCCACAGTGTGTTTTGGGGGCAATTCAATCACTGTTTTACAAGCTGCAATGTTGTTGTTGTTGTTGTTTAGTCATTTAGTTGTGTCCGCCTCTCCGTGACCCCATGGACCAGAGCACGCCAGGCCCTCCTGTCTTCCATTGCCTCCCGCACTTTGGTCAAACTCATGCTGGTAGCTTCGAGAACACTGCCCCACCATCTCGTCCTCTGTCGTCCCCTTCTCCTTGTGCCCTCCATCATTCCCAACATCAGGGGCTTTTCCACGGAGTCTTCTCTTCTCATGAGGTGGCCAAAGTCTTGGAGCCTCAACTTCATGATCTGTCCTTCCAGTGAGCACTCAGGGCTGATTTCCTTCAGAATGGAGAGGTTTGATCTTCTTGCAGTCCATGGGACTCTCAAGAGTCTCCTCCAGCACCAGAATTCAAAAGCATCCATTCTTTGGCGATCAGCCTTCTTTGTGGTCCAGCTCTCACTTCCATACATCCCTACTGGGAAAACCATAGCTTTAACTATATGGACCTTTGTTGGCAAGGTGATGTCTCTGCTTTTTAAGATGCTGTCTAGGTTTGTCATTGCTTTTCTCCCAAGAAGCAGGCAGCTTTTAATTTCGTGACTGCTGTCACCATCTGCAGTAATCATGGAGCCCAAAAAAGTAAAATCTCTCACTGCCTCCATTTCTTCTCCTTCTATTTGCCAGGAGGTGATGGAACCAGTGGCCATGATCTTCGTTTTTTTTGATGTTGAGCTTCAGACCATATTTTGCGCTCTCCTCTTTCACCCTCATTAAAAGCTTCTTTAATTCCTCCTCACTTTCTGCCATCAAGGTTGTGTCATCTACATATCTGAGGTTGTTGATATTTCTTCTGGCAATCTTATTTCCGGCTTGGGATTCATCCAGCCCTGCGTTTCAAATGAAAGAGCATGAAATCACTACAGGGCTCCAAGTGTATTTCAAGTTGTCTTTCAAATAGAACATGAATTTGTTCCAGTCTTCCAGAAAATAGCACAATATCTCGATGGGAACACAAATAGCTTTACAGGTTACCTTCCAACCAACTCAGATGGGTTTTCCACCCACTCCCAATCAACCTATCCTTTTGAGAAATTCATCACAGTCTTACAAAGCCTCATTAAAAGAGAAAGGCCCAGAGATTGAGAAAGGCAGGTTCACATTTACATCGAAAGGATGCCTAAATTATGACTGTGAGATGGTGATTATCTGGATGACGACAGGTCTATCATTACCTCACAGTAGTGTCAAGGAACAAGAGGCAGTTTAATACACAGTTTCCTAAACTTCTAGTAGTTGGAGGTACACAACTCTCCCGCTCCCTGAATTAAAAGAATGGGGAAACATTTCAGAATCCCATGCCAGTCCAATGCACTGGACACATACTCAAAAGTACTGGATTTACGTATAAGCTAAACAAGCTATAGCTTAGGGCCCCACTCTCTTGGGGACCCCCCAAAAAATTTCACTATTAATATTGTTGTTGTTTAGTTGTTTAGTTGTATCCGACTTTTCGTAAACCCATGGACCAGAGCACGCCAGGCACTCCTGCCTTCCACTGCCTCCCGCAGTTGGTAGCTCCTCATGTTGGTAGCTTCGAGAACACTGTCCAACCATCTCGTCCTCTGTCGTCCCCTTCTCCTTGTGCCCTCCATCTTTCCCAACATCAGGGTCTTTTCCAGGGGTCTTCTCTTCTCATGAGTTGACCAAAGTCTTGGAGCCTCAGCTTCAGCTTCAGGATCTGTCCTTCCAGTGAGCACTGAGGGCTGATTTCTTTCAGAATGAATAGGTTTGATCTTCTTGCAGTCTGTGGGACTCTCAAGAGTCTCCTCCAGCACCATAATTCAAAAGCATCAATTCTTTGGCGATCAGCCTTCTTTATAGTCCAGCTCTCACTTCCATATATCACTACAACCATAGGTTTAACTATTTCAGTTCAGCAATTACTTTGATAAAATACATATTTTGTTATGTGCAGATGGCTTGAGATAACTATTAAATGTAAAGGTAAAGGGAGCCCTGACCATTAGGTCCAGTCGTGGCTGACTCTGGGGTTGCGGCGCTCATTTCGCTTTATTGGCTGAGGGAGCCAGCGTACAGCTTCCGGGTCATGTGGCCAGCATGACTAAGCCGCTTCTGGCGAACCAGAGCAGCGCATGGAAACGCTGTTTACCTTCCTACCACAGCTGAACCTATATATATACTTGCCCTGGTGTGCTTTCAAACTGCTAGGTTGGCAGGAGCAGGGACCAAGCAACAGGAGCTTACCCCATTGCGGGGATTCGAACCGCCGACCTTCTGATTGGCAAGTCCTAGGCTCTGTGATTTAACCCACAGCGCCACCCGCATCCCTAGATAACTCTTAGGTCCATAAATTACCACATAGCATATACTCAACACAAAAAACAGTGATAATTTGTTGTTGACAAAGGACAGCTGGACATATAAAGGGCCCCATTACCTTCATTAGCTTAGGGCCTCATCAAACCTAAATCCGGCCCTAGCTGTGTCACTTTTCAAAAGAAAATGCACTTTCAATTTGCCTAAAACTGAAAGGTTGAATGTTAGAATAGCAGATTCATGTCTGTTATTCCAGAGAGAAATGAGATAACTCTCCCAAATAAGTAGGATGCGGCGCCAAAAGGGATTTGCATAACATTTGCATTCATTTCTCTGAATGTCCAGATGCAAATTTAGAAATAATTATAGTGATTTAAATAGAAATGCCAGATCGTTCACCCTAGTGTGGAATAAGACGGTGACTAGGTTGCCTGTCATTGTTGACAGATAATTTCTAATCCTCACCCCCTCAACCCCCTCAGACTCCTCTTTAAAGGTTCTTTAAGCCAGACTTGGGACAGGACAAACAGAGCACTTCAGACAGGGCTGTCAGATTCAGATTTTCAAGAAGCTGCAGTGGCCTCGGGTTGGGGTGAACAGTAGGAAAATCTCCGTTGTCATTCTTCTATTTACCTTATATGACATAGGTGGAATCTAGACACATATAAAAAAAACATTGTGAAAATGATTTTTTTAAAAAAAAAAGTTTTGAAAAATATATTGCATTTTCCATAGCTCGCCATCGCCATCTAGTGGCACATTTGTATAATGCACTTTGGAACATGCTCACTGGAAGGACAGATCGTGAAGCTGAGGCTCGAAGACTTTGGCCATCTCATGAGAAGAGAAGACTCCCTGGAAAAGACCCTGGTGTTGGGAACGACAGAGGACGAGATGGTGGGACAGTGTTCTCGAAGCTACCAGCATGAGTTTGACCAAACTGCGGGAGGCAGTGGAAGACAGGAGTGCTTGGCGTGCTCTGGTCCATGGGGTCACGAAGAGGCGGACACGACTAAATGACTAAACAACAACAACAAAGCTGAGTCCCAAGAGAGCTCTAACAGGGTGGAAAATGGGGATAGAACTTTGAAGTTCACTAGATTCTGTTTAATAATAGAGGGTCTTTATTTGGTTGGCTCATGCTTAGTAGGTTTCACACACACAAACACACACACACCGAAAAAATGACGTGCATTCCATTCTGATGACTGAATCTTTTAGCTGGTGTTAAGGCAGCGTTCGAGTCAATCAGAATCCACTTGTTTCCCCCTGGCATCACAAACAATTTTGAGTTTCTTGTGGTGGAATATTTAACCGGCAACACGCCTCCATTTCCCTGCGTTCTCTCTTGCTAATCGCAGGCATTGATTGACAAGTCCCAGAAGTAGAGGTTTCAATTCTCTTCCTCCCCCACTCTTCCCACAACACAGATCAACATCTTGACTGCCTCTAAGGAAAATGTGCAACTTTGAAATTGCAATTTCCATCCAAAAAGCACAAACGGGTGCCTTACTTCTCCGCCCCCACCGAATGGGTGTTCTGCTTTCACCAGCGGTAAACATGTGAATATTCATTACTTTCCAAACTACAAAAAAAGCTGGAATTTTATTTTATATTTCTGCATCTCGCACACAGAGAAAAAGCGTTTGAAACTGAAATGAGAATGTATGAAGAGTAATGAAATCCCCTCCATACAGGATTTGATCCAAAAGCTGGCAGAATATGCCGAATTAGATGGTCTATCAGAAAAAATAAAGAATAAATCAAAACAGGAATTTGTTTCAAAATGGGAAGGTCTCAAAGAATATCTGAAAAATAAATATAGTAGTTTAAATTCTGTTGCAGCATTCGAGGAACTTCAGTAATAGTTGCAAGGTAGATATAAGAAATTAGATATATTCAGAATAAGTTTAATTATGATAAAAGTGTGTATTGACAATAAGAAATATGAAATTGAAATATGGAATTGACGGGAGGTTCGGTCTTTAGTGTTAAGACCAATATATGTTTTATTGTTTGCTAAGAAAATTATGTGTCTATGGTTACTCTTGTGTGTAATTTGGTATTTGTGGTTTTTTTCTTTTTTCTTGCTGTATCAATAAAAATGCTATAGGATAGGGTGGTGTTTGATGATATATTGGGTTTTACATCTTCAAGCCTGTGGTTTTACATCTGTAAGATGGGCATCCGTGGAAGAAGGAACCGGCTGAAGTGGTCGGACCAGTTTTTCTGTTAAGTTACTGGTCCTAGCCTGTCAGGCATCCTTTTCACATGTCTAAAGAGTTGCTCAAGTACATAGAATCAAAGAGCTAGCGATATTTTCAGAAGGAGAGGACATCATTTAAATTGGGGCCTCGGCAGATGTCAGAGTTGGAGTAAGAAGTAGGTCAGCAGCAAAAACAATAAATCAAGGCCAGGGAAGTTAAATCTTTATTCAAGGAAACAAACAACAGCTCAGACCTGGTGGTCTCAGCAACTCTTACTAGGGGGTCTCGCCCCAATAAAACAGTTGCAAGGACTGAATATCCCTGCTGTCCCCGTGTCCACTAGGACCCCTCCTCTGCAGGGTCTTAGATACACAGTCTCAAGCTGCGTCTGAGCACAACTGTAATAATCTCTGGCAGGCAAGCAAGTATTGACTCTCCGGCAGTTTTATGTACATTTATTTACAACCAAACACATCCAGAGCATGGCTTCCTGCCACCTCACATTGACAATAGTTGGTCAGTCTGAATCTTTGCCCCTCCCACAGCAGGAAGGATGCCAAACTTCCGCCTTTCCCTTCTTGCCCTTCCGTTGCCTTCTGATCTTATCCAGTCTCCTAGAACGGGGACTGAGAGGCTGACCTTTACCCTCTCCATTTTCACTTGACGCAGTCTCGGACCTTTGCTTGTCTGTTGGTTGCCTAGCGGCGCTCTGACTGCCATCCACCTCTTCCTCTTCTTGAGAGCTAACAGTGTCTATCTTGAGAAGGGGGGAATCGAACAGCCAGCACTGATCTGCAGAGTCAGTCTCTCTTTCACTTCGCTCAGTTTCTGAGTCTGACTCTTCTGGGTCAAGCGAAGGCATGAGGCTTGCATAGCTATGTGTGGAAGACGAAAATGGCGTTTGAAGACCCTGCCTTTGGGTGGTGGTGGGGAAATCCTTCCCGCATCCCCCCCACTCACTTCTTCGGTGGGGGCTTTTTGGCTGGAGGCTTGGGGGTCCCGCTGCCTTGCCCCCCTCCCTTGGCACCACCAGCTTTGGGGGTCCCAGACCCTTGCCCCCCTCCCTTGGCACCGCCAGCTTTGGGGGTCCCAGGCCCTTGCACCCCTCCCTTGGCACCGCCAGCTTTGGGGGTCCCAGGTCCTTGCCTACCTCCCTTGGCACCACCAGCTTTGGGGGTCCCAGGCCCTTGCCCCCCTCCCTTGGCAGCACCACCAGCTCTGGGGCCCCCACCTCCCTTGGCCCCAGCTCCCTTGGGGTTCCCAGCCCCTTTCCCCCCTCCCTTGGCACCACCCGCCTTGGGCTTGTCCTTGCCCCCACCCTCCTCTTCCCCTTTCTTTTTCTCGTCTTCCTTCTCCCCGTCTTTCTTGTTTCCCCCCTTCTTCTTCCCCTCTTTCCCCCCTTTCTCTTCCTTCTGGGACTCCTCCCCCTCCTCTCCTTCCTTCTTCTTTGACTTCTTCTCGTCCTTCTTCTTCTTCTTAGCATCAACCTTTCCAGAGACTGTGGGCACCTCCTCCTCTTCCTCTTTCTTTTCCCCGGGGGTCGCAGCTTTCAAGGAAGGACCAGAGAGAGAGAGAGAGAAAGAAAGAGAGAGAGAGAGAGAACAAAGATGAAAACTCTTACACAAAAAACAAACAACCCCCCACCTAAATCCTAAATTTGTTTTTTTAATTTTTTTTATTAACAATTTCAACATAACAAATTATCAAAACATATCATCTTCATTATTCCCCCCCCTTTTCCCACCTCCCCAGCAAACCCTTCCCCCTAAGACTTCCTTCAGCTCCTCTCTCTGAATTCTCTACCCATATTAATTTCTCCATATTGTAAAATTGGGGCATGGGTGGGGCTGTGGGTTAAACCACAGAGCCTAGGACTTGCCGATCGGAAGGTCGGCGGTTCGAATCCCCGCGACGGGGTGAGCTCCCATTGCTCGGTCCCTGCTCCTGCCAACCTAGCAGTTCAAAAGCACCTCAAAGTGCAAGCGGTGCCTAGCAAGATGAAAAGAATCCGTTCTGCAAGTCTCTTCGTCTAGCGGTTTTTTCGTCTTGCAAAGCAAGCCCATTGACGGCTTAGCGGATTAGCGCTATTAGCAGTTTAGCGGCTTTTAGCGGCTTTTAGCGGCTTATCGGATAAGCGGCTTAGCGGCTTAGAAAAAGGGGGGGAAGGGGGAAAAAAACGCAGGAACTCGCAAGACATTCTCGTCTTGCGAAGCAAGCCCATAGGAAATTCGTTTTGCGAAGCACCTCCAAAACGGAAAACTCTTTCGTCTAGTGAGTTTTCCGTCTTGCGAGGCATTCGTCTTGCGAGGCACCACTGTAGATAAATAGGTACCGCTTCGGCGGGAAGGTAAACGGCGTTTCCGTGCACTACTCTGGTTCGCCAGAAGTGGCTTAGTCCTGCTGGCCACATGACCCGGAAGCTGTACGCCGGCTCCCTCGGCCAGTAAAGCGAGATGAGCGCCGCAACCCCAGAGTCAGCCACGACTGGACCTAATGGTCAGGGGTCCCTTTACCCTTTACCTTTAAGCTACTGAAGGTAATGGGGCCCTTTATATGTCCAGCTGTCCTTTGTCAGCAACAAATTGTCACTGTTTCTTGTGTTGAATAAATGATTTATTGAATATTTACAGATCAATTGTAAACAGATAAAAACATTGGCATGATTATTGTAATAACCTGCAGTTTCATAAGAGTTTATATTTATTTAAACTAGATACTGTAATTAAATGAGCAAATTAAGATACATAGATAGATAGATAGATAGATAGATAGATAGATAGATAGATGATAGATAGATGATAGATGATAGATAGATAGATAGGTAGATAGATGATAGATAAGTAGGTACGTTGGTTGGTAGGTAGGTAGATAATAGAGATAGATAATGATAGAAGTAGGTAGGTAGGTAGGTAGGTAGGTAGGTAGAGATGATAGATAGACAGATGATGATAGATAGATAGATAGATAGATAGATAGATAGATAGATAGTTGATAGTTGATAGATAGGTAGGTAGGTAGATACGTAGATGATAGAGATAGATGATAGGTAGGTAGGTAGGTAGGTAGGTAGGCTGATGATAGAGATAGATAATGATAGAGATGATAGATAGATAGATGGATAGATAGATGATAGATAAATAGATAGATAGATGATAGATAGATAGATAGATGATAGATAGATAGATAGATAGATAGATAGATAGATAGATAGATAGTAATTTATGGAAATAATAATAATAATAATAATAATAATAATAATAATAATAATAATAAATTTTTATTTATATCCCACCCTCCCCAGACGAAGCCGGGCTAAGGGCGGCTAACAACACTAAAATAGTGCAACATTATAAAAACATTATAAAAATTAATTAAATTAATTAAAATCAAAATTGATGGCAATCTGATAGGTATCTCAAGAGTCTCCTCCAGCACCAGAATTCAAAAGCATCCATTCTTTAGCAATCAGCCTTCTTTATGGTCCAGCTCTCACTTCCATACATCACTACTGGTTAAACCATAGCTCTAACTATAAGGGCCTTTGTTGGCAAGGTGATGTCTCTGCTTTTTAAGATGCTGTCTAGGTTTGTCATTTGCTTTTCTCCCAAGAAGCAGGTGTCTTTTAATTTCGTGACTGCTGTCACCATCTGCAGTGATCATGGAGCCCAAGAAAGTAAAATCTCTCACTGCCTCCATTTCTTCTCCTTCTATTTGCCAGGAGGTGATGGGCCCAGTGGCCATGATCTTCGTTTTTTTGATGTTGAGCTTCAGACCATATTTTGCACTCTCCTCTTTCACCCTCAATAAAAGGTTATTAAATTCCTCCTCACTTTCTGCCATCAAGGTTGTGTTATCTGCATATCTGAGGTTGTCGATATTTCTTCCGACGATCTTAATTCCAGCAGAGGCTAGGTACGTCTTCTTCTTTTCTTTGGCGAGGTTCCTACTTCATGCAAGCCATTTGAATGGGAACGCTTTCCTTTCGCAAGGTGAATTTCTGGTTAAAAGCTAATGCTAGTGTTCCAGACGGCTGGAGACCTTTTGTTGAAGCTTGGCAGGTTTTTTGTTTTAAAGCAAATTAAATTGACTGCAATCTGAAGGGAGCACCATTGAGTTCAATAGAGCTACAGGATTGCTGAATAAATTGAGTGTTATGCTTTGCCTGCTTCTGTGGCTGGAATATCCTCTTTATGTAGCGAGCGAGAGAGAAAGCGGTAAGAGAAAAACGGCAGAATCAGAGAAGGAAGATCTGGAAGGAGGAGGTCGAAAGCAGAGGGAGGCAGCAGAATCTCAAAAGTCTCTACGAAAACAAGCCAAAGGGAAGTCATAGGCAGAGGGTGCCCCCTAGTGGATCGGCAGTGCTATTTCGTCTTCCTCTTTCACCACTGGCAGAGAATTTAGAGGAAGGGAGTCCACTTGCCCAGAGAGAGTTGGGAGGTTTTCAGTGGAGCCTGAAAGGGGCAGAGAATCAGAAAAGGATATAAGAGAGAATGAGAGAAAGAGAGAACAGTGAAACAGCAAAGGGAAGGGAAATGAAGGAAAACCTTTGAGGTCTAGCAGCATGCTTAGACTTGAAATATTATTATTATTATCATCATCACCATTATTTGCATACAGTGGTACCTCGGGTTACAGACGCTTCAGGTTACATACACTTCAGGTTACAGACTCCGCTAACCCAGAAATAGTACCTCGGGTTATGAACTTTGCTTCAGGATGAGAACAGAAATCACACGGCGGCAGCAGCAGGAGGCGCCATTAGCTGAAGTGGTGCTTCAGGTTAAGAACAGTTTCAGGTTAAGAACGGACCTCTGGAAAGAATTAAGTACTTAACCCGAGGTACCACTGTACTGCTCTCCAGCCACAGATAGCGATACGGTTCACAATGCAAAAAAATAAGATAAAAAAACACACAAAATGCATGACAAAAACAAGAACAAAAACAAACCAATAAGGGGATGGAATGTAGCAGGTGAACACACACACACACAACACACCTTGCGCACAACAGTGTTTGAATTATGAAAGGAAAGGCACGGAAGTGTCGCTGACATGTCCCACCAAATCACACACATAAACGCCATCTCTACAAAGTGTAGGAATAACACATGTAGTTTAGTGGTGAATTTTGAACCCAATGGAGAGGTAAAAGATTTGGATTAAAGATGCAGGAGGAAAGGGTTAACATTGGGAACCACAAAGGGGAGGAGGGAAGTCCACGAGATTCCTTGGAATCTTATCTTTATGTTTGATAGATGACTGTAAAATTTTAATCTGAAAAACCAAATAATAATAATAATAATAATAAAACCTACCTCCTGGGATCTCGGTGAGCTCATTGAGCGGAGGCACCGTGTCCAGCTTGTCTGCGTAGGTCTTGGCAGCCTGGCGTTTGGCATAGCGAGCCTCAATCTCCTTCTTGGTCCGAGGAATACGGCATTTGAAGATGCAGCACAGAGTGATGACTGCAGGCAGCGAGAAAGACAAGGGGGAGTTTAGCAAGGGCTGCAAGGGGTTAAAACGACACAGCAGCTGATGAGGGGAGGAAGACTGTAGGTCATACTCAAAAGATGACTATCTAGGCTCTTCTTGGAGAGCTCAACAGAGAGTCTGGGCAAGGGATTCACCTGCCAAACTCATCTTCTCGAAAAGGTAAAGGGAAAGGACCCCTCGGGACGCGGGTGGCACTGTAGTCTAAACCACTGAGCCTCTTGGGCTTGCCAATCAGAAGGTTGGCCGTTCGAATCCCTGCAACGGGGTGAGCTCCCATTGCTCAGTCCCAGCTCCTGCCAACCCAGCAGTTCGAAAGCACACAGTGCAAATCCACTTCCACCGTGCAGAGGAGTTGGGATTGCGAGCATCATGGCCCCAACACGCGCATGGCGGCTGAAGCCCAGCCCCCACACGATTGGGGGAATCCCCGGCTGTGCCACCCCCTGGCCAGTCAATCGGCTGGCTTTGGGGACGTGGCCTGCCCGATTTTAAATGCAAGCGCAGCCAGGGATCTCCCTCTTTTGCCGCTTCCAGCTGCTCCGGTTTCCCACCCTCCCGCCCTTTAAGGTTGTTGTTCCTTGACCTTGCTATCAACCTTGGTTGGTCGCCATTGAGGGGCTTGGTAGGAATTTTTCCACTTGGCAAATTGGCACCAGCTGTTTGGTTTTCACCTGCCTCGTAGCAAATCGTCACAACTTCCTTGGTATTGGCGCTTAAAGGTAAAGGTACCCCTGCCCATACGGGCCAGTCGTGTCAGACTCTAGGGTTGTGCGCCCATCTCACTTAAGAGGCCGGGGGCCAGCGTGACGAAGCGTCATGTGGCCAGCGTGACGAAGCTGCTCTGGTGAGCCAGCACCAGCACAGCACACGGAAACGCCGTTTACCTTCCCGCTAAAAAGCGGTACCTATTTATCTACTTGCACTTAGGGGTACTTTTGAACTGCTAGGTGGACAGGAGCTGGGACCGAAAGACGGGAGCTCACCCCGCTGCGGGGATTCGAACCGCCGGCCGTACGATCGGCAAGTCCTAGGCACTGAGGTTTTACCCACAGCGCCACCCGTGTAGGCATTGGCATTGTTCAGTAGATGGAAGAGGGGAGGTAGCGCCATCACCTGCCACACATATTGAAGGGTAGTCCGGTAAAGGATTCCGGGGGGGGGGTGGCTCTGTCCGAAGCCTGGGGAGGTGAGGGCCTAAGGCACACCCCCTATCGGTGACCCCCAGGGGAGTTCCTACTTGATATGCATCAGCAGGACTCCCCCTACTGGTGGTTAACCCTTCTTCGACTTCAAGTGCACGGGCTGAAGTTGGATATAGTCGGTTAGGACCAATGCCTAAGCCAATACTGCTCATCACCTGTAACCAATAAAGGTGTGGCCTTATTTAGCCCATTAACCTTAAATAATTGTGTCATGTGTCTTTATTTCCACTGGGGGAGGAACTCGCCACGCAAGTAGATAAATAGGTACCACTCCCGCGGGAAGGTAAACGGCATTTCCGTGCGCTGCTCTGGTTCGCCAGAAGCGGCTCTGTCATGCTGGCCACATGACCCGGAAAAACTGTCTGAGAAAAAACGCCGGCTCCCTCGGCCAGTAAAGCGAGATGAGCGCCGCAACCCCAGAGTCGTTCGCGACTGGACTTAACTGTCAGGGGTCCTTTAAAGGTAAAGGATGGTTAAGTCCTGTCAAAGGTGACTATGGGGTTGTAGTGCTCATCCCGCTTTCAGGCCGTGGGAGCTGGTGTTTGTCCGCAGACAGCTTTCCGGATCATGTGGCCAGCAGGACTAAACCGCTTCTCTTCTGAGTCTTCAGTGCTATGACTCTAAAATCAAGGGTGGGGAAGCCTCTTTCAGAGGCATTCAGAATTTCAGGAGCCGGAGGCAAAAGGGAGCAGAGCTATGTGTGCGAATTCTATCTTTGCAAAACGGTTTACAACCATGCAAAAGCCAGAGGTTTCTCGACAGGCTTGTGCCTATTTTCCACTCAGGTAATCTAGAGGCATTTTAAGCAACTGGAATGTGTTGACCCCGTGAACTGTCCCACAATGCATTTTCCACCGATATTCTTTAGAGGAAGGCACTTAAAAAGCAGGCAGGGCGTGTAAGATAAGCTCCTCCTCCTAAGGCAGTTTATATAAATACACCTTGAGGATTTTTTTGCAAAGCCTCCTTGCAGGTAGAAATCTAGCACCTCAGGGAGAGGAGTCCAGGTTCCCCTGACATGCTCATTCTGCAGAGAACTCTTCCCCAACCCCTAGTGAACAGCGTTCAAGCATATTTAAAAAAACTAAATATATCAAACAGCTTCTGGCAGTAATATACTCTGCTGCTCTTTTATGACCGGATGAAACTGAGCTTTCAACCAAGATGAAAATGAGGGCTCATTCCTCAGATAAGAGGCACGAACCATCTCCAGAGAAATTAAAACCCTCAGTTCTAGCTTTCTGTTAGTGGACAATGATTTATTTCTCCCTTCTGAAAATCCATTTCAAGCCCTCCTTTATGGGCACAGATCTTTCATGTGTTGGAAGCGATCACTGACTCTTTTAGTTCTCTGGCAAAGCTTGTTTAAGCTTCAGAGCCTGTGTATGTTAAGGATTCCCTTCACTGAATTGCACACCGTGATAACAGAGGGAAAAGATCCCCTGAGCACGTGCAGAGTGCCTTTCGCCGACGGCTGAGAAAACCCAAGCAGCTCTGGGATTAACATATCCAGGCAGATTAAGGAGGATCTCAGTGTCCAATGTGTGGGGTAATGAGAAGCCTCAACTTGGGAGGTGAAAAGAAGGAGGCAGGAGAGGATGAAAAATGAGGAACGGATCGGGCAGGAAGGAAATGATAGAGCATTTGCTATCCTTCAGCAACGATGGAATTGGAAACCATAAATTAGAGGAAGTTAAAAAAAATAAAAAGCCTTGCTGCGAGCTGAGGAGACAAGATAGCAAAGCATTTAATCAGCCTTTAAGGAAGGCTGCGGTTGTCCTAACAAATGAAAACGTCATCCCATGATTAATTATGTGGGTGATTTCTGCAGATCTATTCCCATGCTATACAGTGGTACTCAAGCGCCTTGGTACTCAAACAGCTTGGAACCCGAACGCTGCAAACACGAAAGTAAGTGTTCCGGTTTGCAAACTTTTTTCCAAAGTTTGAGTGTTACACTGAGGTCTGTTTTTGCTATTTATTTTTCATTTTTGCGGCTCTTTTTTGTTTTTGTGACTGTGTGCAGCCCAGTTCAGCTACTGATGGAATGGTTGTGTGCCTGCAATACATTGTCTATTGCTTTCATTTTAAGGATCAATGGTCTCATTAGATGATGGGTAGGCAAACTAAGGCCCGCGGCCCGGATCCGACCCAATCGCTTTCTAAATCCGGCCCGCAGACGGTCCGGGAATCAGCATGTTTTTACATGAGTATAATGTGTCTTTTTATTTTAAACACATCTCTGGGTTATTTGTGGGGCCTGCCTGGTGTTTTTACATGAGTAGAATGTGTGCTTTTATTCAAAATGCATCTCTGGATTATTTGTGGGACATAGGAATTTGTTCATTCCCCCCCCCTTTCAAAATATAGTCCAGCCCTCCCACAAGGTCTGAGGGACAGTGGACTGGCCCCCTGCTGAAAAAGTTTGCTGACCCCTACGTTAGATAGTAAAATCCATGTTAAATTGTGTTTTAGGGGTTGTTTTTAAAAGTCTGGAACAGATTAATCCCTTTGGCATTACTTTCTACGGGAAAGGACGCCTTGGTTTTGGAACGCTTTGGTTTTGGAACGGATTAAGTTTGAGAACCAAGGTACCACTGTACAGTGGTACCTCAGGTTACATACACTTCAGGTTACATACACTTCAGGTTACATACTCCATTAAGCCAGAAATAGTGCTTCAGGTTAAGAACTTTGCTTCAGGATAAGAACAGAAATCGGGCTCCGGCAGCGTGGCGGCAGCAGGAGGCCCCATTAGCTAAAGTGGTGCTTCAGGTGCTTCAGGTTAAGAACAGTTTCAGGTTAAGTACAGACCTGCAGAACGAATTAAGTACTTAACCCGAAGTAGCACTGTAGTTTGAAAACCTCTCAGAAAGCTTGGATGCTTAATCACCGTTCAGAGACGGGGTTTTGTGTCCTGGGTGGCTGTTGTGCTTCTTGTGAACGGTGGCAGCTGGAGGCTGCATTAGCTAAAGTGGTTCTTCAGGTTAAGAACAGTTTCAGGTTAAGAACAGACCTCCGGAACGAATTATGTTCTTAACCCAAGGTACCACTGTAATTCCCTTGCAATTGTCTGTCTGTCTGCCGTATGAAATGGAAAAGACTACTGTATTTTTTGCTCTATAAGATGCACCAGACCACAAGACGCACCTAGTTTGGGGAGGAGGAAAACAAGAAAAAATATATTCTGAATCTCAGAAGCCAGAACAGCAAGAGGGATCGCTGTGCAGTGAAAGCAGCAATCCCTCTTGCTGTTCTGGCTTCTGGGATAGCTGTGCAGCCTGCATTCGCTCCATAACACACACACACATTTCCCCTTACTTTTTAGGAGGGAAAAAGTGAGACTTATAGAGCAAAAAATACGGTACATTGAAGCCCTCTCCCTTTCTAGCTGCTAGGCAAGAGGGTGGTTTTAGATAGATAGATTAGATAGATGATAGATAGATAGATAGATAGATAGATAGATAGATAGATATAGATAGATAGATAGATGATAGATGATAGATAGATATAGATAGATAGATAGATAGATAGATAGATAGATAGATAGATAGATAGAGATAGATAGATAGATAGATAGATAGATAGATAGATAGATAGATATAGATGATAGATGATGATAGATGATAGATAGATAGATATAGTTAGATGATGATAGATGATAGATAGATAGATAGATAGATGATAGATAGATAGATGATAGATAGATTAGATAGATAGATAGATGATAGATGATAGATGATAGATGATAGATGATAGATGATAGATAGATAGATAGATAGATAGATAGATAGATGATAGATAGATATAGATAGATAGATAGATATAGATAGATAGATAGATAGATAGATAGATAGATGATAGAGATAGATAGATAGATAGATAGATAGATAGATAGATAGATAGATAGATAGATAGATAGAGTTAGATGATGATAGATAGATAGATAGATAGATAGATAGATAGATAGATAGATAGATAGATAGATAGATGATAGATAGAGATAGATAGATAGATAGATAGATAGATGATAGATAGATAGATAGATAGATAGATAGATAGAGAGAGAGAGAGATAGATAGATGATAGATAGATAGATAGATAGATAGATAGATAGATGATAGATAGATAGATAGATGATAGATAGATGATAGATGATAGATGATTGATAGATAGATGATAGATAGATAGATAGATGATAGATAGATGATAGATAGATGATAGATAGATAGATATAGATAGATAGATGGGCAAACAGATAGAAGCTTGAAAGCTCTCGTCACTTTCACCATCCAAAACAGTGGTGCTTATTTAACGGTGCAAATCCTCTCCACACCAAACACAGGCTCTGTTCCTTCCTACTTCAGATGCCAGCGGTGAAATTAGAGCCCAGCATGCATCCCAGCGTGGATTTAATGGCCCGAGCAATTGAATGTTTGCCATTTTAAAGTGCCCGTGACAGCGCACATTTCTCTCCCCAGGAATCGAATCCCCTGCTCCTTTACAAATGTAAAAACCCATCAAGCTAAACATGCAGGGAGTGGTAAAACAAGGAAAATACTCAAAGTTAATAATAATAATACGCCTTCACTGGAGGTTTATAAGCAGAGGTTGGATGGCATCAATGCCAGGGTTTCTTTAGCTGTGATGATGATGATGATGATGATGATGATGATGATAATAATTTATACCCCACCCATCTGGCTGGGCTTCCTCAGCCACTCTGGGTGGCTTCCAACAAAATATTAAAATACAGTAATGCATCAAACTTTAAAAGCTTCCCTAAACAGGGCTGCCTTGCATTCTTCTTCTTTCTTTGGTGATCCCTCGTAGCCGACTAAGATTGTCTTCCATAAACATGGTTTTAACAGTGAGTCCGTAAGTGACTGTGGAGGCCAATTCTGGATCCACACGTTCTTCCACAGTGGGGACATTGGTTTCCGGGCGGGAGTTGATCACGGTGTGGATTTGCCAAGCGTGCCTTCCTCTTAGCATGTTTCTCCCTTGCGTCCTGAGTTCGAGTGTCTTCAAAGCCCATGACACCTTTGGTAAAGTCTGTTCTCCAACTGGAGCGCTCGCAGGCCAGTGTTTCCCAATTGTTGGTGTTTATAATACCTTTTTTTAAGATTTGCCTTGAGACAGTCTTTAAACCTCTTTTGTTGACCACCAGCATTACACTTTCCATTTTTAACTTGAGAATAGAGTAGTTGCTTTGGAAGATGATCGTCAGGCATCCGCACAACGAAGCTGATGTTGGAGAATCCTTGCTTCCATACTGGTGATCTTTGCTTCTTCCAGTACACTGGTATTAGTTCGCCTGTCTTCCCAAGTGATGCATAAAATTTTTCGGAGACACCGTTGACGGAATCTTTCGAGGAGTTGGAGATGGCGTTTATAAGTGGTCCATGTTTCACAAGCACATAGTAAGGTTGGTAGTACAATAGCTTTGTCAACAAGCATTTTGGTTTCCCTGCAAATGTCCCAGTCCTCAAACACTCTGCGCTTCAATCGGGAGAAAGCTGCACTCACAGAGCTCAGGCGATGCTGGATTTTAGCATCAATGTCGGCCTTTGTGGATGACAGACTAGATGATTTTTGGGGGTGCCCTTCCAACTCTACAATTCTACGATTCTACAGGCTAAAGCCAGCCCACCCTGACTCTAAAATGATCCAGATCCTATTAACTCCTTCTTTTCATCATAGGCTGCAGAGATCAGGAAGTTCCCTGGATTATCAAATTCTTTCTTTCCTGAAATCCGTCAGAAAACAGCATGAATCACTCTTAAACAATGTTTGACCTGCCTCTTCCTATCTGAGCAAAGTTCTTAGGACAATCCCTGCATACCAACCCAGATATGTAGGCTATTTGCATGCGTTTCAAGCTGATCTTAGCTTATCGCTGATTTAAACGGCCATTCGCATGCTTAAAAAAGCTGTTTTCCACTTTTTTTACGCATGGTTTTATTGCTTTAAGCTTAGGCACAGACTACCTGAAGGACAGCGCAAAACGAACAAGGCTCTGAGGTCTTCAGAGACCCTCATAGGAATGCTTGGTGGGGAACACAGGAAAGGGTCCTTTACCTGGCTGGGCCTTCTGTGAATCTACACCTCTACTGCTGCCTTCAGAGGTCTTTGATCTCCTCCACCAGAATTAGGGTTTGGTCATCCCATGAATGGTCAAAGAACAGCCCCTTTCTCGGATCCCGCCTTCAGGAAAACTTCAAAGCATTTCAGGGATGAAGATAAGAGGACAATCCTGTCGCCATGAAATTTCTCGCCTTATCTCCCTGCTCTGAACTGAAACCAGCACCTCCCAGGCCAGACAGGCCTGTCTCAAGAATTTCTTAACCCTCCAGATCTGATGCCGGGCAAATCCTGGCTATGCATTCTGGAGGAAGGAACTCTGCGTTCAGCCAAAGAGCCACCATTTTTCACCCACAAAGCCCTGCCATTTATTTACCCTTCTTCCCAGGGACGGTGAGCTTCGAGCCCTAAGAAGATGGGGTCGCCTCCTCTGTGTGGACAGGTGGTAAGTTGTGGGCTCAATGTTGTTGTTGTTTAGTCATTTAGTCGTGTCCGACTCTTCGTGACCCCCTGGAACCAGAGCATGCCAGGCACTCCTGTCTTCCACTGCCTCCCGCAGTTTGGTCAAACTCATGCTGGTAGCTTTGAGAACACTGTCCAACCATCTCGTCCTCTGTCACCCCCTTCTCCTTGTGCCCTTAATCTTTCCCAACATCAGGGTCTTTTCCAGGGAGTCTTCTCTTCTCATGAGGTGGCCAAAGTATTGGAGCCTCAGCTTCAGGATCTGTCCTTCCAGTGAGCACTCAGGGCTGATTTCCTTCAGAATGGAGAGATTTGATCTTCTTGCAGTCCATGGGACTCTCAAGAGTCTCCTCCAGCACCAGAATTCAGAAGCATCCATTCATTGGCGATCAGCCTTCTTTATGGTCCAGCTCTCACTTCCATACTCAATACTGTCGTGCAAATTTTGCATACATTCAGGGGCGGGGGATCTGTGGACTTTCAGACGACCTTGGACTCCGATTCCCATTAACCCCTGCAAGCATGGCTATAGCTCAGGGTTGATGGGAGTTGGAGTCCAGTTTCATCTGGAGGACTATAAATTCCCCATCCTTGTTCTATTATCTTAGTAGGGCCAGTTCTGGCGTGACTTCTAATACTTGCTCAGTTATTTTGCATATGCGAATGATACCCAGCTCTACCTCTCTTTCAAATCAGAACCAGTGAAGGCGGTGAAGGTCCTGTTTGAGTGTCTGGAGGCGGTTGGAGCATGGATGGCAGCTAACAGATTGAGGTTGAATCCTGACAAGACAGAAGGACTGTTTTGGGGGACAGGAGGCGGGCGGGTGTGGAGGACTCCCTGGTCCTGAATGGGGTAACCGTGCCCCTGAAGGACCAGGTGCACAGCTTGGGAGTCATTCTGGACTCACAGCTGTCCATGGAGGCACAGGTCAATTCTGTGTCCAGGGCAGCTGTTTACCAGCTCCATCTGGTACGCAAGATGACACCCTACCTGCCAGCAGACTGTCTTGCCAGAGTGGTGCATGCTCTGGTTAACTCTCGCTTGGACTACTGCGGTGCACTCTACGTGGGGCTACCTTTGTAGGTGACCCAGAAACTACAACTAATCCAGAATGCGGCAGCTAGACTGGTAACTGGGAGCGATCGCCGAAACCACATAACACCAGTCTTGAAAGAGCTACACTGGCTCCCAGTGCGTTTCCGAGCACAATTCAAAGTGTTGGTGCTGACCTTTAAAGCCCTAAACGGCCTCGGTCCTGTATATCTGAAGGTGCGTCTCCACCCCCATCGTTCTGCCCGGACACTGAGGTCCAGCTCCGGGCAGCTTCCAGCAGAATATTAAAATACAATAACCTATTAAACATTAAAAGCTTCCCTAAACAGGGCTGCCTTCAGATGTCTTCTAAAAGTCTGGTAGTTGTTTTTCTCTTTGACATCTGGTGGGAGGGCGTTCCACAGGGCGGGTGCCACCACCGAAAAGGCCCTCTGCCTGGTTCCCTGCAACTTGGCTTCTCGCAGCGATGGAACCTCCAAAAGGCCCTCAGCCCATGGCCAGTAAACCTTGCCAACCCCTGTTCTAGATGGTAGCTTGATCATCGCAAGGCATCAGGGTCCAACCCAAGGCCTGGCCAGGGTTGCCAAGTTGACCAAAAATGGCACCGTGAGCCACATCAGGCCTGCAAGTCGGGGGTCTCCTCCAAAGTCAGTTGTGGTGCAAGTGGGAACTCAATGCTGTGCTGTTGAATTGCATCAACTAGTTCCTTGGGAGGTGATGATAAAGATAAAATTACAGTGGTACCTTGGGTTGCATATGCTTCAGGTTACAGACTCCGCTAACCCAGAAATAGTGCTTCAGGTTAAGAACTTTGCTTCAGGATAAGAACAGAAACCATGCTCCTGCGGTGTGGTGGCAGCGGGAGGCCCCATTAGCTAAAGTGGTGCTTCAGGTTAAGAACAGTTTCAGGTTAGGAACAGACCTCCGGAACGAATTAAGTACTTAACCCGAGGTACCATTGTATCTCTTTGTGTTTCATTATGGCTGCCAAAATTAACAGACCCTCCAAGGATCCCTATTTTCTAGGGACGTCCTTGATTTTGAGAAGCCACTTGATCCTGGAATGTCCCATTTTCCCTTAGGACGTCCCTATTTTCGTCAGAGAAATGTTAGAGGGTATAGAGTTATCTGACCCCCCGAACCATCTGAAGGCAATCCTGTAGAGGGAATGTTATTTTTTATTATTATATTTTATCATGTTTTTACATCTGTCGGAAGCTGCCCAGAGTGGTTGGAGAAACCCAGAAAGATGTGTGGGGTATAAATAGTAAAATAATCACAATGGAATGGGACATCCCTATTTTCACAGGAGAAATGTTGGGGGGTATGAATTAATGGAAGTTTGGCTTTTTGGATACCATTGCCATTACCCTGAGGTAATAGATCACACACAAACCTCACTTTATTTTGAAAACAATTACAAGTATTCTCCAAAGTCAGCCTTTAGCAGGCTTGTTCTAAAAATGATAGATTCCCTTTCTGCTCCTGGAGATAAATAGCATTGTCGGTGGGAAAACAATAAATGAAATTAGCCGAAAGATCCTTCCACTCTGTTTGCTGCAACAAACGATTGCTGACTTGAGAGCGAAATCTGCCTCGCTCATGAGTAAAGGCGCAAGGTTGTCTCTTATACCCATGTCACTTTCGGGGTGACGCATGCTTTTTTTTTTAAAAAAATTAATCATTTTTTCAATACAAACAACAACCGCAAAAAACACTACAACAAAAGTCATAGTAACAATAACACAATTTGACAATTCAGATTTAAATACACTGATATACCTATGACTGCATCCTTTTAACAATATTTTCCCACCTCTCTCTCCTCCCTCCACTATCCGCCTTATCGCTTAGCTATTCATTCCAGATTTCTTCATATTTATCCATTCTTAATTTGCGCCGACATGCAATTTGTTCGTATGTAGCTAATCTGTCCATATTATCAATCCATGTGCTCAATGGAATCTTTTTGCGGCTCTTCCAATTAATCAAAACAAGTTTTTTTTGCTTCTAATATAGCACGGTACATCCATTATATTTTTTTTACCCCTTGAAATCTCCCACGTATCCGGAATGTAATTTAGAATTAAATTCAATTCCCCTAAATAACAATTTCTCTTTATTATTCTTACTATAAATATCCTCACCTCGCACCAAAATGATCTTATCATCGGGCAGTTAATCATCATATGTGCTAAGTTCGCATTTTTACTCCCACATCTCCAGCAGTTGCCTGCCCTTGTTATTTTCTTCTGGTATAGTTTTGCTGGGATCCAGTGGACTCTGAATATTGTGCTTAAAAATGTGAATCAGCTCTCAGAATAAAAGAGTGATAGGCAGCCCTCTGAGCTAATTTAAGAATGTAAACAGAACTTCTGGGTCAGGCCAGTCACCCATCTAGTCCATCTATTCTCACAGCGGCCAACCAGATGTGCATTATGGGAAACCAGCAAGCATGATTCGAACCCTCTTCCTTCCTGTAGTTTCCAGCAATTAGGATTCAGAACCATCACTGCCTCTAACTGTGGAGGCATGGCCCAGCCATCCTGGCTAGCAGCCATCGATAGCCCTCTCCTCTAATCCTCTTTTAAACCCCTCCAGCTTCGTGGCCATCACGCCTCTTGTGGCAGGGAGATCCACCGTTTAACAATGTGCTGCGTGAAGAACAACTTTCTTCTATCCATCTTGAATCTCCCAACATTCGTCAAAACAAAAAAAATCCTTCCAGTAGCACCTTAAAGACCAACTAAGTTAGTTCTTGGTATGAGCTTTCGTGTACATGCACACATCTTCAGATACACTGAAACAGAAGTTACCAGATCCTCCTATATAGTGAGAAGGTGGGGAGGGGTATTACTCAGAAGGGTGGTAGGAATGGGTGATTGGCAGATAGCTGTGATGAGCCTGTTGACGACTCTTAACGACTGCAATAGGTCTTACAGGAAAAAGCAAGGGGTGAGAAGGTGAAAAATGGCTTTGTCATGTATAATGAGATCAGAATCCAATGTCTTTGTTCAGACCAGGTCTCTCCATGGTTTTAGGTTTGGTAATAAGTTGCAATTCAGCAGCTTCTCTTTCCAGTCTATTTCTGAAATTCCTTTGTAATAGAACAGCTACTTTGAGATCTTGTATAGAATGTCCTGGGAGATTGAAGTGTTCTCCTACTGGTTTCTCTGTCTTGTGATTCCTGATGTCAGATTTATGTCCGTTTATTCTTTGGCGTAAGGTTTGGCCTGTTTGTCCAATATAGAGAGCTGAAGGACGCTGTTGGCATTTGATGGCATACACAATGTTAGACGATGAGCAATTAAATAGTCCCGAGATGGTATGTGTGATGTTGTTGGGGCCAGTAATGGTGTTGTCCGGGTGTATGTGGCAGCAAAGTTGGCATCTGGGTTTATTGCAGGCTCTGGTGCCAGTGTCCATGTTAAGTCTGGTTGTAGTATTATTGTGGGTTAGGAGTTGTTTAAGATTACCTATCTGTAACTCCAACATTCGTCTTCATCGGACCTCCGCAAGTTCTAGAGATTATTCTGCTTGTGATGACATTCCTATTATTGTGTTTTGCAAAAATAGCACTATTGAACTACAGTGGTATCTCGAGATACAGACGCTTCAGGTTACAGACACTTCAGGTTACAGACTCCGCTAACCCAGAAATAGTGCTTCAGGTTAAGAACTTTGCTTCAGGATGAGAACAGAACATCAGGGTCTTTTCCAGGGAGTCTTCTCTTCTCATGAGGTGGCCAAAGTACTGGAGCCTCAGCTTCAGGATCTGTCCTTCCAGTGAGCACTCAGGGCTGATTTCCTTCAGAATGGAGAGGTTTGATCTTCTTGCAGTCCATGGGACTCTTAAGAGTCTCCTCCAACACCATAATTCAAAAGCATCAATTCTTCGGTGATCAACCTTCTTGATGGTCCAGCTCTCACTTCCATACATCACTACTGAGGAAACCATAGCTTCTTCTGAACACAGCTGTCAACTTTTCCCTTTTCTTGCGAGGAATCCTATTCGGAATAAGGGAATTTCCCTTAAGAAAAGGGAAAAGCTGACAGCTATGCTTCTAAATGAGAAAGGGCGGGGCCAGGGGCGGGCCCATCCACCGGCAAGACCACACCCCTCTCTGTGCATCATTCACACCCTGTTGTGTGAATGAGTCAACTTTTGAAATTCGCCAAGCGCATTTTGCACCTGGCTATGGGGCACTCGCGACCAAGTAATGATACCTGGGCACCAGGATAGCTCCTGACGTTTCCACCACCTTGAGATACAAGTTCTATTTTATCTGTGCCATCAGAATGAATTTCAGGAACCCAAAATGAAAAAATACAACTTTTGAGACACCGTCCCCCAAAATGGCAACCACATGTTCCATTTTGGCCACTGTAACCCTGGTTTAAGGAGCCCTTTGACACCTAGTTTAGACACTGGTTCCTTGGTTCTCAAACAACTTGGAACCCATACACTGCAAACCCGGAAGTAAGTGTTCTGGTTTGCGAACTTTTTTCGGAAGCCGAACGTGCTCCGTTTTGAGTGTTATGCTGAGGTCTGTCTGTTATTGTTATTTATTTTGCCTTTTTGATTTTACGCCTCTTTTTGTTTTGTTCTTGTGACTGTGTGGAGCCCAGTTCAGCTACTGATGGATCGATTGTGTGACTACAGTACAGTGGTATCTCGGGTTACATATGGTTCAGGTTACAGACGCTTCAGGTTACAGACTCCGCTAACCCAGAAATAGTACCTCAGGCTAAGTACTTTGCTTCAGGATGAGAACAGAAATCGTTCGGCGGCGGCGCAGCAGCAGCAGGAGACCCCATTAGCTAAAGTGGTACTTCAGGTTAAGAACAGTTTCAGGTTAAGAACGGACCTCCGGAACGAATTAAGTTCTTAACCCGAGGTACCACTGTACATTGTTTATTGCTTTCATTTTACGGATCCATGGCCTCGTTAGATAGTAAAATTCATGTCAAATTGATGTTTCAGGGGCTGCTTTTAAAAGTCTGGAACAAATTAATCCCTTTTCCATTACTTTCTACTGGAAAGTGTGCCTCGGTTTTGAAACACCTTGGTTTTGGAACGGATTAAGTTTGAGTACCAAGGTATATCTGAGTTTCTAATGCTGGAATGAGGTTCTCGGGGTTAGGATGGAAGGCAGAGAGGTGGGACTTACTGACACTCATGACAAATAGGGCAAAGATCCCAACCACTTGCCAGAGGCGCAAGCCCCAGATCACCACAGTCTCCGATGTGATGGGGTCCGGTTTCTTTTTCGGCGGCTCGGTGGTGGCCTAAAAAAAGAACAGGAAGTGTTAGAGCATATGGGCAGAAGGGTCACTGTATCATACCCAGCTAAGCCCTACTCAGAGTAGACCAATTGGAATTAATATATCATTAACTTAAACAAAGGTCCAACAAAGGTCCGTATAGTTCAAGCTATGGTTTTCCCAGTAGTGATGTATGGAAGTGAGAGCTGGACCATCAAGAAGGCTGATCGCCGAAGAATGGATGCTTTTGAATTCTGGTGCTGGAGGAGACTCTTGAGAGTCCCATGGACTGCAAGATCAAACTGATCCATTCTGAAGGAAATCAGCCCTGAGTGCTCACTGGAAGGACAGATCCTGAAGCTGAGGCTCCAATACTTTGGCCACCTCAGGAGAAGAGAAGACTCCCTGGAAAAGACCATGATGTTGGGAAAGATGGAGGGCACAAGGAGAAGGGGACGACAGAGGACGAGATGGTGGGACAGTGTTCTAGAAGCCACCAGCATGAGTTTGACCAAACTGCGGGAGGCAGTGGAAGACAGGAGTGCCTGGCGTGCTCTGGTCCAGGGGGTCACGAAGAGGCGGACACGACTAAACGACTCAGCAACAACAACAACAAAGTGGCTTAGGAGTCAATCTGGGCACTCAGTGGTTACAAATTAAATAGCAGCAACTCTCCCGACCTGGAAGTAAGCATGACTGGAGCGGAAGCTGCTAAGAAAAGCAGAGCAGAGGAGCAGAGCAAAAGAGCGAAGCAAATAAGCTGGCAATCCCTAGGAAGATTAGAGCGCCCCGTAATTAATGTCTGAAAAAGCAACTTCAAAGGCAGCAAACCCTTTGAAGGAAGCTTGCGCCGTCCTTAGATCTTTGCACAAGTGAGGATTCAAAACGGAATCAAGCTCAGAGCAAGCTAATAAAAATATTTTTTCCGGCCGTATCTTGCTGGAATACGCGATTGTATTTGCAAATAATGTTGCGGGCAAGAGTCTGCGATGCCAATTAAACTGTGTTGCAGCGCCGCTTGCTGTTCAGAGTGCGTACTGCAACTGAGGAAACGCAAACTGGGAGGGGCAGGTTATTTGAATTTAAGATACATTTTCGCTTTTGTTTTTAAACAGTTACTTTCTAGCTGAGTGAATTTTTGGTGCAATTGTAAATACAAAGACAAAGCAAAACGGTATTCCTAAAAACAACCCCCACCCCCCAAAAGAAATCCCTCCTCAATGCATTTTAATTCCCACTCCCACTGGCAGGCAAATTGCAATCGCTTGGTGCAGTCCTGGAAGGGATCAAAAGGAACGTGAGGGTTTTGTAAAACACCTATTGGATTGCTTTACTCTCTCCCCTTTCTTATTTGAATATGAAATTACAAGATAAGACGAGAAAGTCCATTAAAAGCTCATTAAAACATTTTTAAAGAAAGAAAGAAATATGAAGCATCAAGCCAGGGGCGAAATTAGACTTTACAGTGGTACCTTGGTTCTCAAACAACTTGGAACCCAAACACTGCAAACCCGGAAGTAAGCGTTCCAGTTTGCGAACGTTTTTCAGAAGCCGAACGTGCTCCATTTTGAGTCTTATGCTTCCGTTTTGAGTGCCACACTTTCGTTTTGAGTGTTACGCTGAGGTCTATTTGCTATTTATTTTGCCTTTTTGTTTTTGCGGCTCTTTTTGTTTTGTTTTCGTGACTGTGTGGAACCCAGTTCAGCTACTGATGGATTGATTGTGTGACTGCAGTACATTGTTTATCACTTTCATTTTATGGACCAGTGGTCTCGTTAGAGAGTAAAATCCATGTTAAATTGCTGTTTTAGGGGTTGTTTTTCAAAGTCTGGAACGGATTAATCCGTTTTGCATTACTTTCTATGGGAAAGTGCGCCTCGGTTTGGGAACACTTTGGTTTTGGAACGGACTTCCGGAATGGATTAAGTTTGAGAACCAAGGTGCCACTGTATTTCACCCGGGTCAAAGACCCAGTTTGGCACCTCCCTCTGTGCATTTGCGTACACACAAATTGGGAGCCAGCTTGTGTAATGTCACCAAATAGCTAAAACTGACCAGCTCCCTCTGCTTTTCTAGCCCTCTGCTGGGTTAGGGGAGCCCGTTTTAACCCTTTCTTGGCAAACCCATGAGGGCTAGGAACTTGCTTGCTTTGTTTCTAATAATAATACTAATAATTAATAATATTTTATTATTTATACTTCGCCCATCTGGCTGGGTTTTAGCAAACTGCTAAAAACATCAGACATTAAAAACTTCCCTAAACAGGGCTGCCTTCAGATGTCTTCTAAAAGTCAGATACAGTGGTACCTCAGGTTAAGTACTTAATTCGTTCCGGAGGTCCGTTTTTAACCTGAAACTGTTCTTAACCTGAAGCACCACTTTAACTAATGGGGCCTCCCACTGCCATCACCGGAGCACGATTTCTGTTCTCATCCTGAAGCAAAGTTCTTAACCCGAGGTACTATTTCTGGGTTAGCGGAGTCTGTAACCTGAAGCGTATGTAACCCGAGGTACCACTGCAGTTGTTTATTTCCTTGACATCTGATGGGAAGGCATTCTACAGGGTGGGTGCCACCACCGAGAAGGCCCTCTGCCTGGTTCCCAGTAACCTCACTTTTCGCAGTGAAGGCCCTCGGAGCTGGACCTCAGTGTCCGGGCAGAATGATGGGGGTGGAGACGCTCCTTCAGGTATACTGGACCGAGGCCATTTAGGGCTTGAAAGATCAGCACCAACACTTTGAATTGGGCTCATTGAACCAGAGGGCAGAAGATAAGCTCCAGTTCTGCCAGGCAGACTTGCTTTCTAGGGAATTCTAATGCCTGCTATTTGATCCCCTGTTCAGTTGCTGCCAGCTGATTCTTAGGGAAGAGGGTTAGCAAGGTTCAGGTTACAGCTGATGGATCTTTGGGCAGCAGAAGCCCATCTTTCTGCCATGCCCAGCCTCTGTATCCACCCAAAGCAAACTCCCTTGACAATCCATTGTGGGAGACTTGCATTTCTGTCTCCCCCTCAGAAGGCAGTGTGTCTGCTGTTAAAAGACAGAATCCATGTGAGCAGCCACTGTGCAGAGGTGTGGCTGAAACACAGCCTTGCCGATCACATCCTTATAGGGTTGTTATCCCTCCAGCTTCACCTGGTGTCCTCCCAGTGGCAGGTGACTCTTCAGGTGGGCAAGAGCGCAGGAATCACATCTCAATAAACCCCAAGAGATGGGACACCCAGTGGTAAAAAGATGTAAATTGCTTTGCGTGGACAGGCAGAGTCCCCAGATCCCGCGCGGTCCCCCCGTCATGTGGAATAATGACTCAAGACATCGTGCTATGGGATTAAATTGGCCACAACTTTATTAAACTTCAAATGTGGGCAGACCTTGGCTCAGGCATTGGGCGTTCTCCCTCCCCAGTCCCCAGCCGGGGACCTAGGGAGCATCAGGGTTATCCAGTGTGTGTGTGGGGGGATGGGTCGGCTCTGGAGAACATATGTTCAAGCAGAGATAGCCGCCCCCGTTACGCCGCCGCCGCTGCAGGGGAGAGCAATGACGACCTTTCGGCATACGGTCAAAGCCTCCCTTCATAAACCCCTTTAACGGGGAACCCTGGTATCGCCGCCGCAAAGAGGAAGATGGACAAAAGGATTCCGCCCAAGGCCTGATCCCGCCAAAGTTGTGACGTTTTGCTACGGGAAAGGCGAAACCTGCTAATGCAGGGAAATTCCTTTCCGGCCCTTTAACAGCGACCTTAATGTAGCAGTGCCTGCATACCTGTGAAGGAAAAATTAACCTGCAAAACCTGTGAGGAAAAATTAACCTGCAAAATAAGACATTAACTGAGGGTGGGTAGGGTGGGAGAAGCTCTGGAGCCAAGTGAGGATTCCCAGGTAAGATCCTCCCTCCTTTGTGTGGGCAGGTAATCCCTCCCCCACCTGGCCTGGTCTCCTTGGCAACGCTTCCCCCAGGTGGGATTGGACAACTGACTGAGGTAGGCGAAGACCTCCAGGTATCCCACCTGAGGGACGGCAAAGCCAAGCCTATGCTGTTGGAGCCGCTCCAGATCTAGGGGCTGTGTGCATCCACGCAAAGGGCGCCCCCCGTTTTAAGCAGGGAGCTTACATTATTTACAAATTCATCAATATATTGAAATAAAAAAAGGGTCTTGTATATATAATAATAAATATTCATAACTGCATATATAAACCACTTGTCTGAAACCCCGCAGAAAAAGTCCTGAAACCATTTTGTCCCTCCCAAATTGACCTCAAATATTTCTCTGCAAGGTGGAAGGATCCTGTCTTAAGGGTATGTCTGTGTATGAACAAGGTGAGCCTGTGACCTGGCTCAGGAACTAAGTATTTATCATTACAAAAGACTGGCCAGGCTCCCCAGGGTAACCAATCAAGTAACCATTAACAGGTAACCTGCCAGACAGGAGATAAACAATGCACTCAGATTTCTGTTGTAGACTGCCTCTTCAGTGATGTAGGTATGAAGTTTCTGGGGGTGGTCTTGGACTCCAGGGTGGGCAATTTAAGATGTCTATATAAGGGCAGGTACACCTTGGTTCTGGGTCCTCCTCCTTTCCTGTGTGTGAGGGGAGCACCCTGTTGCAACAGTTCAATAAAGATCAGGCTTACTAGCTGCTTTGCTTCTCAATATTCTCTGGTTGGCCTCTGTTATTTTCTCCGACTGATGGAGAACCTGCAAAGGACTCTATAAGGGCTCCTGTGTCCCCCATAAGGGCAGATTTTTGTTTATTACAATAGATAAGTGCTCCTTCCAGCCCGGTGTCTAGAATCAGTACCGTAGACTTGGAAGGGAACCCCCAGCGGTTAACTAGTCCAACCCCCTGCGATGCAGGAATCGCAGCTCAAAAATCCCTGACAGATTGCCTGGAAGCGGGTTGGTTTGGATGACCCTCAGAGGTCCCTTGCAACTCTGCGATTTTATAAGACAGCCATCTGACCTTTGTTGGAAAACCTCCAACGAAGGAGAGTCCACCATCTTGCGAGGGAGTCCGTTCCCCTGTTGAACATCTCTTACCATCAGGAAATTCTTTAAATGTTTCGTCGGAATCTCCTAGGAATCCGAATCCATCCTTTCAGGTCCTATCCTCTGGAGCAGCAGGAAAAAAGCTCTGCCTGTGTTCCAGCCTGCCAATATCCCCCAGAATTGGACACATCTTGCTGCAGGATCCACCCCTTTGCCATGAGAGTGCAGGCTGCTCCCATCCCTGGTGTCTTCTGCCTGGTGCCTGCAACTTGATCTCTGGCTATTAGCAGATGGTGTGTTTTCTCAGCAGACTGCTAAAAGCTTCCTGGTGTCTGCAGTTATTGTTGTCGTTTAGTCGTGTCCGCCTCTTCGTGATCCCCTGGACCAGAGCACGCCAGGCACTCCTGTCTTCCACTGCCTCCCGCAGTTTGGTCAAACTAATGCTGGTAGCTTCAAGAACACTGTCCCACCATCTCGTCCTCTGCCGTCCCCTTCTCCTTGTGCCCTCCATCTTTCCCAACATCAGGGAGTCTTCTCTTCTCAGGAGGTGGCCAAAGTCTTGGAGCCTCAGCTTCAGGATCTGTCCTTCCAGCGAGCACTCAGGGCTGATTTCCTTCAGAATGGAGAGGTTGGATCTTCTTGCATTCCATGGGACTCTCAAGAGTCTCCTCCAGCACCAGATGTCTGCAGAGCAGACTGCAATGGAAATAAGGGGAGGAGAGTTGTCAGGCTGGGTTAACCCCCTGCCCCAGGGCCATAGCTCAGTGGTAGAGCATCTGCTTTGAACGCAAAATGTCCCCGGTTCAAGCCCTAGTAGCTCCAAGTAGAGCTGTTGCCGGCCATCGATAGCCCTCTCTCCTTCAAGAATTTGTGGGATCTTTCTAAAGCCATCTAGGTTGGTAGCACCACTGCCTCCTGCTGGAGGCAGTTCCTTCTTTGGTGATCACTCATAATAATAATAATAATAATAATAATTTATTATTTATACCCTGCCCATCTGGCTGGGTTTCCCAGCCACTCTGGGCGGCTTCCAACAGAATATTAAAATACAGTAATGCATCAAACATAAAAAGCTTCCCTAAACAGGGCTGCCTTCAGATGTCTTCTAAAAGTCTGGTAGTTGTTGTTCTCTTTGACATCTGGTGGGAGGGCGTTCCAGAGGGCGGGCGCCACCACCAAGAAGGCCCTCTGCCTGGTTCCCTGTAACTTGGCTTCTTGCAGGGAGGGAACCGCCAGAAGGCCCTCGGAGCTGGACCTGAGTAAGATTGTCTTCCATAAGCACGGTCTTAACAGTGAGTCCGGAAGTGACTGTGGAGGCCAATTCTGGATCCACACGTCCTTCCATAGTGGGGACAATAGGTTTCCAGGCAGCAGTTTATCACGGTGTGGATTTAGTTTATCACGGTGTGGATTTGCCAAGCATGCCTTCCTCTTAGCACGTTTCTCCCTTGCGTCCTGAGTTCGAGTGTCTTCAAAACCCATGACACCTTCAATAAACGCTGTTCTCCAACTGGAGCACTCGCAAGCCAGTGTTTCCCAGTTATCAGTGCTCATACTACATTTTAAAAGATTTGCCCTGAGAGCGTCTTTAAACCTCTTTTGTTCTCCACCGGTATTTCACTTTCCATTCTTAAGTTGGGAATAGAGTAGTTGCTTTTGGAAGACGATAATCAGGCATCTGCACAGCATGACCAGTCCAACAAAGCTGATGTTCAAGAATCATAGCTTCAACACTGGTGATCTTTGCTTCTTCCAGTACACTGGTATTAGTTCACCTGTCTTCCCAAGTGATGTGTAAGATTTTTCGGAGGCACCGTTGATGGAATATTTTGAGGAGCTGGAGATGGCATTTATAAGTGGGCCATGTTTCACAAGCGTACAGTAAGGTTGGTAGTACAATAGCTTTGCAAACAAGCATTTTGGTTTCCCTGTGAATGTCTTGGTCCTCAAACACTCTACGTTTCAATCGGGAGAAAGCTGCGCTTGCAGATTTAACAAAGCACTGTGTGAATAAATCATTTCTTTCTCTGGCCTGAATCTTCCAACATTCATCTTCCTTGGGCGTCCAATAGTCCTATCCCAGGCCTTTGAGTAGAAAAGCCGCTTTTCCTCCCAGTGTCCAAATATTAAAGGGACAGGAGCTCTCCAGTTAAAAGCAGCTGGCAACATTTGCTATTGCTAGTTATGCAACCTTAGGAATTTTACAGGAATCTTTAGCACACTTAATTCTTTTCTGCAGATCTTGGTGGTGGTGGGTGGGAATAAACAGTTCTCCTTTTCTTCTTCTTCATTTCTCAAACCCCAGTGAACCTCTAGCCCACGAGGAAGTCTTTACACTGCACTTTCTACTCAGCATTCAGCCCCAGATAGTTGAATGGGACTTACTCCCAGGTAAATGTAGGCACCTAGCTTCATGCCTTCCTCTCCCCATTCACTGGCCTCCATCTTTTGCAAAGTTCCACTGTCAGTCAGTTTGGCTAGGAGGCGGGGCTGCTGTTTTTTAGACCCGCCTCCTCTCCAAATGGGAGCTTTATAAAAAGAGGAAATGGAAGCCAAGTCTTTCTTGAAGAAGCAAAAAGAGGGAAAGGGAAGGAAGGGGGAAAACAAGCTTTTCAAAAGGACACAGTGGCCTAGAAAAGAAGAGGCTACCAAGATTTGACCAGGGACCCGGGACAAAGCTCAGGTAGGATGTGTGACACTTGGATAGCAAGATGTGAAGATGTCTTGCATGCAAACTTGTGGTTAAAATGTGTTCTTTTGGAGGCAGCTTGTGTGTTACGTAAGCATTGCCTCTGGGAGTCAGATCTGGGACTTGGGTTAAGACGATATTTGCTCTCTGAGGCAAGAAGTGTGTGTCTTTCCCTGTTTGCCTCTTAAGACCTGGTAGACAGAGGTGCTTTGCCTCATATAATAATATAATAATAATAATTTATTATTTATACCCCGCCCATCTGGCTGTGTCCCCCCAGCCATTCTGGGTGGCTTCCAACAAAACACTAAAATACAATAACCTATTGTTGCAGGAAAAATCCGAGGGCTCCCTTGGACAAAACAAAGACACCAACCAGGATAACTTGGAGCAAAACAGCAGCCTGTAGGCTTGGCCTTTATTGAACTGTTGCAACAGGGTATTCCCCTCACGTGCAGGAGAGAGGAAAGACCCAGAAGAATAGTGTGCAAGGTCTTATAAAAACTTTTGAAATTCCCCTCCTCTAGGTCTAGCCCACCCCCAGAAACATCATGCATACATTACAGAAAGGAGGGGTTGTGGGAGGCATACATTACAGAAAGGAGGGGTTGTGGGAGGCATACATTACAGAAAGGAGGGGCCGAAGGAGGAGTTGGTGGTAACTTGAGTGTCTTGTCACCTGGCTGGTTCCTCCTTTCCCCCCTCCCCTTCCAGGAATTTCTAGGAGACAAAGGGGATTTTGCAGTTTCCTGCCCCCTGAGGGAAGATCTGATCAGTGTCCTTTGTTTGAATCCACTCCCATATGCAGGTTCTTTGTGATCTTGATTGTCTTCTGTCTGGGATCATCAGGGTTGGCATGGGCAGGGCTCCTGTGGATGTGCTGAGACAGTGAAGGGATTATGGCTGACCAGGACTAAGTCACCCCCCTTTGTTAGTTCTTGTCACATGGAGTAAAAATAAAAATGGAACAGTGCAAATCCAATGTATGGTTGACTTTCTATGAATTTATAACAGAAATGTGGTGTTATGAATTTATAACAGAAATGTGGCGTATGTAGTGTGTGAGTGTGAAGTTTATACAAACAGAATGATTGGGGTGGGGGGGTTCCTGCTACACTATTAAACATTAAAAGCTTCCCTAAACAGGGCTGCCTTTAGATGTCTTCTAAAAGTTTGGTAGTTATTTTTCTCATTGACATCTGGTGGGAGGGCGTTCCACAGGGTGGGTGCCACTACCGAGAAGGCCCTCTGCCTGGTTCCCTGTAACCTCACTTCTCGCAGGGAGGGAACCAGCAGAAGGCCCTCGGAGCTGGACCTCAGTGTCGGGGCAGAACGATGGGGGTGGAGATGCTCCTTCAGGTCTACTGGGCCGAGGCCATTTAGGTCTTTCAAGGTCAGCACCAACATTTTGAATTGTGCTCGGAAACGTACTGGGAGCCAATCTAGGTCTTTCAGGACCGGTGTTATGTGGTCTCGGCGGCCACCCCCTGTCAGCAGTCTAGCTGCCGCATTCTGGATTAGTTGTAGTTTCCGGGTCACCTTCAAACGTAGCCCCACGTAGAGCGCATTGCAGTAGTCCAAGCAGGAGATAACCAGAGCATGCACCACTCTGGTGAGACAGTCTGTGGGCAGGGAGGGTCTCATTCTGTGTACCAGACGGAGCTGATAAACAGCTGCCCTGGACACAGAATTGACCTGCGCCTCCAAAATGAATCTCAGGTTGCGCACCTGGTCCTTCAGGGGCACAGTTACCCCATTCAGGACCAGGGAGTCTTAATAATCATGGCAAAAGGTCTGCGGCAAGCAAATTCAGAGGGCAACTTCTTAAAAAGTGCTGTATGGGCTGTAAGAATCCAGTCTTTTAGTGTGGCAGCGTCTGCACTTTGGAGCTCCTTTCCTATTGATATCACTATACTGTTTTCGGCACCTGCCAAAAACATTTTTGTTAAATATGCCAGGTGTTTAGAAAGTTGATGTGAGTTTTCATCTCTTTTTAGCGTGTTGTTGTTATAATTTTTCAAATGTCTTACATTATTACTTAGTGGTAACTATATTGTTTTATTCCTTTTAGTAAACGGTTTGTTTTTTTACCATCAAGAGGTGTATAAATTTTATGAAAGAATGGTGCTGATAATGATATTTTGAACAATACAGTGGTACCTCAGGTTACATACACTTCAGCTTACAGACGCTTCAGGTTACGTACGCTTCAGGTTACAGACTCCTCTAACCCAAAATAGTGCTTCAGGTTAAGAAATTTGCTTCAGGAGGAGAACAGAAATTGTGCTCCGGTGGCCCGGCAGCAGCAGATGGCCCCATTAGCTAAAGTGGTGCTTCAGGTTAAGAACAGTTTCAGGTTAAGTACGGACCTCTGGAACGAATTAAGTACTTAACCTGAGGTACCACTGTACCTTCAATTTCCCCTTCTGTGTTTGCAGCTGGTGCTTGCTTTAAATATTCAGCGATGGTGAGCCGATGGGCGGAGCTAATTGCTGTTAATGATGGTCTGAATCTGGAGCAGGTTTTGCAAACTTGCTTCTGAGATGGGAAGTTTGCGATATGCTTGGATTAAGAACTGGCCTGAATTTGCCTCAGATAACTGAGGGGCTTTACCTGCCCAAGTTGGCAAGCTCATGGGCAGATTTGTAGCTTTTTATTCACCCGGAGTTAAATGCAAGTTGGCCTCAGGTTGCCATACGTCCTCTTTTTCCAGGACATGTCCTCTTTTTCAGGGGTAAGTTTTCTGTCCTGGCAGGTTTTTTGAATTTGCTAAAATGTCCTTGTTTTTTTCCCTTTGGTACTAAGGGAGCACTAGGGAACTGGCGTTCTGGGAGTTTTAAAATTGGACAAGAGCTAATTCAGACATGCGTGTTTGGTTATTCCTTTACTTATTTTCAACAGCTGTCTTCTCCTTTCCCATAAAAGAAAAAAATAAATCAAGGCAGCAAACAATAAAATGCAAGCAATAATAAATAATAATAATAATTTATTTATATCCCACCCTCCCCAGCCGAAGCCGGGCTCAGAGCGGCTAACAGCAGTAAAACACAGGATTCTAAAATCAATTCATTTTAAAATCAACAAGTGGGCGAAAACAACAATAAAACATGAAGCCTCTTAGGTTGTGGGTGAACATATCAGACGACACAGCGATTCTTCAAACAGCTCTTGTTTATTCACGGGCCAGAACAGAACTGAACTGAAGGGTTCAGCCAGCCTGCTTATATAGAGCTCCACTACAAGGCAACAGTAGGGACGCGGGTGGCGCTGTGGGTTAAAGCACAGAGCCTAGGACTTGCCAATCAGAAGGTAGGCGGTTCGAATCCCCGTGACTGGGTGAGCTCCCACTGCTCGGTCCCTGCTCCTGCCAACCCAGCAGTTCAAAAGCACAAAAGTGCAAGTAGATAAATAGGTACCGCTCCAGCGGGAAGGTAAACGGCGTTTCCGTGTGCTGCTCTGGTTCACCAGAAGCGGCTTAGTCATGCTGGCCACATGACCCGGAAGCTGTATGCCAGCTCCCTCGGCCAATAAAGCGCCGCAACCCCAAAGTCGGTCACGACTGGACCTAATGGTCAGGGGTCTCTTTACCTTTACAAGGCACAGTAACAATCTTTCTGTAACTATCCAGTCAATGAACGTATACTTTCAATACGGAGGTCCGTTCTTAACCTGAAACTGTTCTTAACCTGAAGCACCACTTTAGCTAATGGGGCCTCCTGCTGCTGCCGCGCCGCCGGAGCACAATTTCTGTTCTCATCCTGAAGCAAAGTTTTTAACCTGAAGCACTATTTCTGGGTTAGCAGAGTCTGTAACCTGAAGCGTATATAACCTGAGGTACCACTGTACAATACTGTCTTATTCACAGTGCAATGATTATTACTTTCATTTTATGGATCAATGGTCTCGATAATAAAATCCATGTTAAATTGCTGTTTTAAGGGTTGTTTTTAAAAGTCTGGAACGGATTAATCCCTTTTGCATTACTTTCTATGGGAAAGCGCACCTTGGTTTTGGAACGTTTTGGTTTTGAAATGGACTTCCGGATTAAGTTTGAGAACCAAGGTACCACTGTAAAGGAAAAGCCAATTGTCCATTAGAGAAGGATCCGAAATATTTTCCTTGAAGCTTGAATTTGTTTAATTCTGGATTGTTGTATTTGATGTTTTAATGTGTTGCAAACTGCACTGAGATTTTTTTCTTTAAAATACAAAACAGTATATAAAATTAACAACAACAGCAACTCTCATTGAAGGGGAAAAGGCACCTAGACATTCTGTTGTACTGACCGTAAGCCAGGTTTAAGGTGTTATTTGGCAATTAGCTTTTCTATCTCAGTTTCTAACACTGATTTGCGTCTAGTATCCATTAATAGCCCTCTTCTCTATACAGCCTTAATGACCAGAGCATCCCCACCCCTGGAGAACAGCACACTAATTTGAAAGAAAATATAATTATTGAGGATCGCCACTCCTTTTTCCTTCCTTTCAAGACAGACAGACTTGCCCCAGGACAAAGAGGGAGGGCAGCACCTGCCCTCTCTATGGGGTCCAGGGCAAATCTTTAAATACACAACCGCCGAGGCTTAACCCTATCTGGAAGAAAATACCCACTGATTTGGCAGCTCACTCTCTATGTGGGGGAGGGGGGAGGGAGCTGTAGTTACATGGTGATGATAGAAGTAGTCTTTGCACATTTTCAAAGTAAGTTCTCTCTTACATGCGCTGTGCATTCCCCAAACAAACGACAGCGCCACATTTCTCAGACTTGGGCAAGCTTTCTTACAAACCATATAACACCGGTCTTGAAAGACCTACACTGGCTCCCAGTACGTTTCTGAGCACAATTCAAAGTATTGGTGCTGACCTTCAAAGCCCTAAACGGCCTCGGTCCTGTATACCTGAAGGAGCGTCTCCACTCCCATCGTTCAGCCCGGACGCTAAGGTCCAGCGCCGAGGGCCTTCTGGCAGTTCCCTCGCTGCGAGAAGCCAAGTTACAGGGAACCAGGCAGAGGGCCTTCTCAGTGGTGGCACTCGCCCTGTGGAATGCCCTCCCACCAGATGTCAAAGAGAACAACTACCAGACTTTTAGAAAACATCTGAAGGCAGCCCTGTTCAGGGAAGCTTTTAATGTTTAATAGGTTATTGTATTTTGGTGTTCTGTTGGAAGCCGCCCAGAGTGGCTGGGGAAACCCAGCCAGATGGGCAGGGTATAAATTATTATTATTATTATTATTATTATTATTATTATTATTATTATTATTATTATACCTCAGCCATGAGAGCTAGAAACTTGATTTTTCTCCCCTAGGTCTCCCCCGGTACAGACAAACCAGCTGTCTCTCTTGGGGTGCAAAATTCAGAGTCCGGATCATCATAGGAAGAAAACTAACTTAACCAAGCCCCTCTGGCTTGCTGCTACCACCTGAAACCCAAACAGGGTCTCTGAGTTGCCCTGGTGTCAGACGCAGTTAAAGGAGAATAATTCCATTCTGTGCAGGGTTTTTTTTTCTGAGGGGTCTTTCTCCTTACCTCTATCAGCTGACTCAGAGCGGTCCGGGAGTAGCATAACAGCAAGGAGGGCGACCCGCTGAAGGGACAAAGCGTCGGTCTCATGGGGTGGTCCAGCGCCATCTTTTCCCCTGTCTGTGTCTCGCTCCTCTTGTCTCTCTGCAAAGCGGAGCCTGAGAAGGGCGGCTGATGGATGGTCCAACTAGCTGGCTGCTAGCTCTCTTGTCAATCGCCGGCTCGCCTCCAGCCACCCCCCTAACATCTGCCAGTGATGGCTCTGCACCCTCCAGCAATCTGCGGCCGCTTCCCTCGCAGCCACAAAGGCAGCCCTGGGGAGGCATTAATTAATTCATTAGGCTGGGTTCGTTTACACTCAGCAGCCTAGGTCCGGGGAGCAGCCGAGGTGGATGGGTTTGATCTCCCAGGTCGGCAGCGGGATGATATTGCTGGCTGCTTCTGCCCGGCTCCCCGGAGACCCGGCTTATTAACTTATCCCAGGCCTGCTTTCTCGCCGGCGGAGGAACCGGGTCTGAATCGCCTGGTTTCCTCCTCCTGATTGCACAGATGGGTAAATGAGAAGGGCACCTGCCTGGGCTGTGCAAGCTTTGGAACGGCCGCTCGCCTATGAGGAGCAGCGACGTCCTGCAGGCGACCAGACGCAGAAGCTGATTTATGCTGGAAGAGGGTTGCTTATCTCTCCCATCACCAACACCACCCAATTTCCCTCTTTTGAAAAAGGGTAGGGAATAATAATAATAATAATAATAATAATAATAATAATAATAATATATTTATACCCCGTCCATCTGGCTGGATTTCCCCAGGGTAGAGAACTCTGGGGGGGGGGGTGTGTGACCAGTCGTGGTTGGATGCTGAGTTTTGATTTGCATTGAGGAGCAGATCAAAAGGTAAAGGTAAAGGTAAAGGGACCCCTGACCATTAGGTCCAGTCGTGACAGACTCTGGGGTTGCGGCGCTCATCTCGCTTTACTGGCCAAGGGAGCCGGCATACAGCTTCCAGGTCATGTGGCCAGCAGGACTAAGCCGCTTCTGCCGAACCAGAGCAGTGCATGGAAATGCCATTTACCTTCCCGCTGGAGCGGTACCTATTTATCTACTTGCACTTTGATGTGCTTTCGAACTGCTAGGTTGGCAGGAGCAGGGACCGAGCAGCGGGAGCTCACTCCGTCACGGGGATTCGAACCGCCGACCTTCTGATTGGCAAGTCCTAGGCTCTGTGGTTTAACCCACAGCGCCACCCGTGTCCCTAGAGCAGAATGTACTCCTCCATAAACGCCATTGCACCCTCAATAATATCCTCTGCCTTGCATTCCTCCGGGGCAAGCCACAAACTCAGTTTAGGGAACAATGTGGATGCCAAACAGATCCCTCGCCATTAAATTTCACATTTCAAAATGTCAAGTTTGAGTGTGCGGTTGTGTAACCATCCAAACTTCCTGTCCCCTGCCAGTCGGATTGTAAGCTCTTTGGGGGCAAGGACCCTTCCTATCCTTGCTGCAGAACAATGTCTTGTTTTTCCCGTCCCGGATGCTGAACCCGGTGTCAGTTTTCCAGTTTAGAGCTGTCAGCTGTGATGTATGTATCCTTGCTTCTTAATTCTCTCAAACGCTTGCCAGCTTAGGTTCAACAACAGCCGCTGCGGCCTTCTGCCAAGGCGTACAGATCTTGGCTGCCGTTCAAGCAGTTTCCATGAGCACCAGGAATGCACTCGCAGTGCATCCTGGGAGACATAGATGTGCCTCTCTCTTTTTTCCCCTTCCTTTGGAGAGCAAATCCGAAGGGTTGGCCTGGAAGACTTCCGTCAACAGGAGGGCATGTGAGCCTGAGAATTCTCCTGAAGGGCTGGGACTTTGGCGAAGGGCCAGACAGGGGAGCAAAGGCCATCGGTGTTTCACAGTGGAAAACGATGCGCAGCTCAGCTGAGGTCCTTGCCCTGTGGTATCGTGCCTTGCTGGTATCGCCTGACCCCACCTTCTAGCAGAATGAGTCTTTGTCTTCCCTGCGGGTGAGTTGTGGGCGACTGAACGAAACCCGAAACTCATTATTGTGCGTGGAACAGGTCTTGGTGTTTCGATTTCTGGGAATGGAGTTGAGAGGTGACCTAACCTGGGGAGAAAAACAGTAAAGACCTGATGAAGAGAGCACAGCAGAGGTTATACTTTGAGAATCCTCTGGAAAAACAAACTCTCAAAGGACCTGTTGATGGCATTTTACCATTGTACTATGGAGAGTGTGTTAACTTATGGTCTGTGTGTGTGGTTTGGGAGCTGCATGGTCAGGGGAAAAACAATGCTGTCCAGGGTTGTAAAGACTGCAGAGCAGTGGCGTAGCGTGGGGGTGCAGGGGGGGCCCGGCCGCACCAGGCGCAACATCTGGGGGTTAGGGTTAGGGGGCGCAAATCCACGGGTTAGGGGGCACAAATTACTTGCCTTGCCCCGGGTGCTGACAACCCACGCTACGCCACTGCTGCAGAGAGAATAACTGGGTACACTCTTCCCACCTTGGATCAAATCTATGCTTCCAGGTGTCATAAGAAAGCTGCAGGGATAGTGCAGGATCGTGCGCACCCCGGAAATGATCTCTTTCAGCTTCTGCCTTCTGGAAGAAGGTAAAGGTAAAAGGACCCCTGACCAGACGACTGGTCGCCTGGTCGCAGACGAATCTGGGATTGCGGCGCTCATCTTGCTTTATTGGCCGAGGGAGCCGGCGTACAGCTTCCGGGTCATGTGACCAGCATGACTAAGCCACTTCTGGCGAACCAGAGCAGTGCACGGAAATGCTGTTTACCTTCCCGCCACAGTGGTACCTATTTATCTACTTGCACTTTGATGTGCTTTCAAACTGCTAGGTTGGCAGGAGCAGGGACCGAGCAACAGGAGCTCACCCTGTCGCAGGGATTCGAACCGCCGACCTTCTGATCGGCAAGCCCTAGGCTCTGTGGTTTAGACCACAGCGCCATTCGCGTCCCTCTGGAAGAAGATACAGGGTTATAAAGACTAGGACTAGCCGCCTGAGAAACATTTTCTATCCAAATGCGATTTTGGTTTTAAACGCAGTGTAAGGTAGTCTCTATGGGAGTATATTGTATTTAATTATGGGGTATCAGAGTTTTTAGGGGGTTAACCAGGCTGGGACAGCAGGCTTGTTGGTTTTTGAATGTCTGATGTAGATTTTTTTCAATTTCGTTGTTCTGTATGGGACAATGTCAATAAAGATTATCGTATCGTAACGTTCTCTATAAATTTCTCCCCGCCCGTCGCTGTCCAAAAAGTGTCAGAGAAAGAACAGAGCATGCAAAGAGACAGAGAGGGGTCAGCTCTGTGCTATGCACAATCTGCTGAGATGCAACTTTAGGAGGATGTGCCTGTTGAGCTCTTGAATACTCTTGTCAAAGGTACAGAAATTTCTCGACTTGATACTGTGTTAGCAAAGGACTGGATGTTTTCCTGTGGGGTCAAATCCACACTGTACATTTAGAACATATTTTAAAGCGCACTGCTCCCCCATCACACCCAGGATCCTGGGAATTGTAGTTTGTTAAGGGTGCTGGGAGTGGTAGTTCTGCAGGGGGTAAAGCACCCCCCCAAAAAAAAAGATTTCTGGGGATTGTAATGCGCCTTAAATGTTTTGTGTAGATATGGCCGTTTTAGGGTAGAAAGTTGTGTTAGGAAGAAAGTGAGAAATAACTGCTGGGTTTGATCATTTAATTTTTAAAAGCTTTTTTATCCCCAGGAGATTACAGCATGAAAGACAACAACAGAGAAAGGCAGGGGTGGAGGCAAGGGAAGCAATGCCTTGTTGTATTTAGTTACAGTAGGACATAGAGACTGAGAGTTTGCCCGTGGAAGGCTTGAGGTTAAAGATGGATCTTTTGAGGAGCTGTTTGAGAGAAGTCGGAGGTGTGGCATTGCTGCTGACTTATTTGTTTTAGCCAAACAAGACTCCCAGATCGGCCTGCGTGCAGACAAGTAAAAAACGAGTCAGTCCTTACTTGAAGTCTAAGTGATGCAGCAGCAAAGGAAAGCAGAACTGGGAGGGATGAGGAAAAAAGCAAGATCAGATGCCAAGTCTTAAAACTTTAAAAACGGTAGGAGGATGGTCCAAGCAGGGCAAAAAAGAGAGAAAGGGCAAAATCCTTTGGCAATAAGCTTGTCTGCCATGTTTGGTGATGAGACCACATTTCATGTACATTTTCTAAGGCGGCATGGAATGCTTGGCATGGAAAAAACCCCAAGCCCAGGAGCTCCAGGTGGGGCTGCGAATGCCCTACCTGCCTTGCAGAGGGTTAGACTAGATGGCCCACTGGGTCCCTTCCAATTTCCCAATCCTATGAATCCCCAGAGTTTTGCTCTTTATTGGTGAATCTAAGCTAGATAGTCTGACTCCAGCTATGTACGCACCATGCATTTAAAGCACACACCCCCACACAAAAATATATACAGTATCCTGGGAACTCTAAACGAGAGTTACCCCTGCCTGGAGAAAGGGCTTGAAGTGTGTCTGTAAACCTGAATCCAATGCTGCGATGTAGTTGTGCCATTTGGCCACTAGGTGTCCCCATTATGGTTTTCTCAAGAATGTGGTTCTCTGCAAAGAACAGATGATTTGGCCCCAAAGCAGGGAAGGAAAGTGGAAATTGTGAGTTTGTGGATTCCTTGAATGGACACATTGATGTTCAGCTGGGTGCTCACCTGTCACTGAAGACTGCAGTTGCATCCTGCATTGAGCTGGATTGGATGACCTCTGATGATGATGATGATGATGATGATGATGATAATAATAATAATAATAATAATAATTTGTACCCCGCCCATTTGGCTGGGTTTTCCCAGCCACTCTGGCGGCTTCCAACAAAGATTAAGAATACATTAAAATGTCACACATTATAAACTTCTAAATGTCAGGCAGTTGTTCTTCTCTTTGACATCTGGTGGGAGGGGGTTCCACAGGGCGGGTGCCACTACCGAGAAGGCCCTCTGCCTGGTTCCCTGTAGCTTTGCTTCTCGCAGTGAGGGAAGAGCCAGAAGGCCCTCGGAGATGGACCTCAGCGTCCGGGCAGAATGATGGGGGTGAAGGCGCTCCTTCAGGAATACAGGGCCAGGGCCATTTAGGGATTTAAAGGTCAGCACCAACACTTTGAATTGTGCTCGGAAACGGACTGGGAGCCAATGCAGATCTCTCAGGACCGGTGTTATGTGGTCTCGGCGGCCGCTCTCAGTCACCAGTCTAGCTGCTGCATTCTGGATTAATTGCAGTTTCCAGGTCACCTTCAAAGGTAGCCCCACGTAGAGCGCATTGCAGTAGTCCAAGCGGGAGATAACTAGAGCATGCACCACTCTGGCGAGACAGTCTGCGGATAGGTGGGGTCTCATCCTGCATACCAGACGGAGCTGATAAACAGCCGCCCTGGACACAGAATTGACCTGTGCCTCCATGGACAGCTGTGAGTCCAAAATGACTCCCAGGCTGCACACCTTGTCCTTCAGGGGCACAGTTACCCCATTCAGGACCAGCTCAGACCTTCCAGGATCTTGTCATACTGCTGCTTCTGCTTTCTAAGCTCATGTTTCCCACACCGGCCTTCTAGCAGGGATTTCACCAGCCTCGGGTGCCCAAATGTTGTTGGACTACAACTCCCATCGTCCACAGTTGGTTTAACCAATGGACAGGGTTGATGGGAGTTGTAGTCCGACAACCACTACGCCGGTGGTACAGCAATTAAACCGCTAGCAGTGTGTACGGAGGTCCTGGGCTGCCCAGATGACAAGACCTCCCCCCCCTCAGCCTTGCTGATGGGGTCCATAGGAAAGCAGAGGAAGATGTTTGGCCCCAGCTTGGCTGCAGGTGGGACTCCATTTTGGATTTGTATAGTGAGCCTTTTCTTCTCCCTCAAGGCAGTAGAGGTTTAGGATCAGAGTTTTCCTTCTTCTAGAGCAGCTCTGCCCCTCACTTCTCCCATCTGCCCCTCACTTCTCTCTATGGCATATGCAGAGACCGCCTTGTTGACTGTTGGACCCACAAATTGTCTCGTCTCCTCAGTCTGCCCGATCCTGGCTTTGCACACATAGGAAGCCCCTAATTCACTGAGAGCTTGAGACCATTGGCTGTGCTCATTTGGTTTAACCAGTGCCAGATTTAGGTTTGATGAGGCCCTGAGCTACTGAAGGTAAAAAGGTAAAGGGACCCCTGACCATTAGGTCCAGTCGCGGACAACTCTGGGGTTGAAGCGCTCATCTCGCTTTACTGGCCGAGGGAGCCGGCATACAGCTTCTGGGTCATGTGGCCAGCAGGACTAAGCCTATTCTGGCGAACCAGAGCAGAGCACGGAAACGCCGTTTACCTTCCCGCCGGAGTGGTACCTATTTATCTACTTGCACTTTGACGTGCTTTTGAACTGCTAGGTTGGCAGGAGCAGGGACCGAGCAACGGGAGCTCACCCCGTCGCGGAGATTCGAACCGCCGACCTTCTGATCAGCAAGTCCTAGGCTGTGTGGTTTAACCCACAGCGCCACCCGCGTCCCAACTGAAGGTAATGGGGCCCTTTATATGTCCAGCTGTCCTGTGTCAACAACAAATTGTCGCTGTTGAATATACGCTAGATGGTCATTTATGGACCTAATAGGTATCTCAAGCCATTTGCATTTGATAAAATATGTATTTTATCAAAGTAATTATTGAACTGAAATACAATTAAGAAGAAGAATATTAATAGTGAAATTGCTCTAACAATATGCTAGATGGTAATTTATGGACCTAATAGGTATCTCAAGCCATTTGCCCATGCATAATGTAGGCACCCCATAAAGTGATACCTCGGGTTACAGACGCTTCAGGTTACAGACGCTGCTAACCCAGAAATAGTACCTCAGGTTAAGAACTTTGCTTCAGGATGAGAACAGAAATCATGTGGCAGCAGCAGCGGGAGGCCCCATTAGCTAAAGTGGTACCTCAGGTTAAGAACAGTTTCAGGTTAAGAACGGACCTCCGGAACGAATTAAGTTCTTAACCTGAGGTACCACTGTATATAGAAATGAGCATACCAGTGATATTTTAGGGAGCAGGCTAGAAGGCGGGGCCCATGACTTACATAAGGCTCCCTCAGCCTCGGCACTCCAGATGTTTTTGGCCTACAACTCCCATGATCCCAAGCTAGCAGGATCAGTGGTCAGGGATGATGGGAATGGTAGTCTCAAAACATCTGGAGGGCTGAGTTTGAGGAAGCCTGACTTACATCCTAGGAGCCTACACAACACAAAACACTGTTGCTGTATGTAGGATTTTATATTATTTGTTTTTTATCTTATATTTTGGAAATGTAGATAAAGGTTAGGGTTTTTTTCCTTTAAATTTTTTTTGGGGGGCCCAAGAGAGTGGGGCCCTAAACTATAGCTTCTTTAGCTTATACGTAAATCCGGCACTGGGATTAACCAACCAGTTGAAGCCGTTTCCCAGGAATGTAGCCGCTGTCGCATGCAAACATCTAGGAGCCCCAGGTGAGAGCTGAGTGCAGGATGGGGACCAACAGTGAACAAACTACCCCAGAAGGAGCATGACGTGTCCCCTAACCAGGTACTAAAGGTAAAGGTAAAGGGACCCCTGACCATTAGGTCCAGTCGTGACCGACTCTGGGGTTGTGGCGCTCATCTCGCTTTATTGGCCGAGGGAGCCGGCGTACAGCTTCCGGGTCATGTGGCCAGCATGACTAAGCCGCTTCTGGCGAACCAGAGCAGTGCACGGAAACGCCGTTTACCTTCCCGCCGGAGTGGTACCTATTTATCTACTTGCACTGGTGTGCTTTCGAATTGCTAGGTTGGCAGGAGCAGGGACTGAGCAACGGGAGCTCACCCTGTCGCGGGGATTCGAACCACCAATCTTCTGATCGGCAAGTCCTAGGCTCTGTGGTTTAACCCGCAGCGCCACCCACGTCCCCTTCCCTAAAACCCCACACACCCTGCGGTTGGTGTTCTCCATTTTCAGCAGCAAGAAGCTACCGTTAGAACAGTCAGTTGTGCACCGAGCATCTAAGGTTTCCATAACTTCTCAAGGTTATTCCCTGTCACGAGTTAAATAGCTATTCCTGGTCACTGACCGAAAAATGGCCACCTCAGCAGTTCCTAAGCCATGCCACTCATCAATTCTGTGCATCTAGCAGGAAGTTAGAAGACACTCATTACTGCCTGGAAAATTTAAGACTGCTTTGAGCTGTGTCACATTCACCAAAGTGTCCCACACAGAGCAGCTTTGGAGCTCTGGGGAGAATGCCAGAGATCTGTGGTTTGCTGATAGACGTGGTGATGTGTACCAGGATTTTGGATACTCAATAGAGCTACAAAAATGGGAGGAATTATGGAAAAGCAATTTAAAATTTACAGCGTGCTATCTAATTCATTTTCCCAGTACAGTGGTACCTATTGTAGGTACTATATCTGGGTTAGCGGTGTCTGTAACCTGAAGCATCTGTAACCTGAGGTACCACTGTTGAATAAAACATCAAACATTAAAAACTTCCCTAAACAGGGCTGCCTTCAGATGTCTTCTAAAAGTCAGATAGTGGTTTATTTCCTTGACACCTGATGGGAGGGCGTTCCACAGGGCGGGTGCCACCACCGAGAAGGCCCAGTAACTTCCGTGTAACTTGGCTTCTCGCAGGGAGGGAACCACCAGAAGGCCCTCAGCGCTGGACCTCAGTGTCCGGGCTGGACAATGGGGGTGGAGACGCTCCTTCAGGTATACTTGACCGAGGCCGTTTAGGGCTTGAAAGGTCAGCACCAACACTTTGAATTGTGCTCGGAAACCTACTGGGAGCCAATGTAGGTTTTTCAAGACCAGTGTTATGTGATCTCGGCGGCCGCTCCCAGTCACCAGTCTGGCTGCCACATTCTGGATTAGTTGCAGTTTCCGGGTCACCTTCAAAGGTAGCCCCACATAGAGCGAATTGCAGTAGTCCAAGTGGGAGATAACCCGAGCATGCACCACTCTGGCGAGACAGTCTGCGGGCAGGTAGGGTCTCATCCTGCGTACCAGGTGGAGCCAGTAAACAACTTCCCTGGACACAGACCTTACCTGAACCTCCATGGACAGCTGTGAGTCCAAACTGACTCCCAGGCTGCGCACCTGGTCCTTCAGGGGCACACTTACCCCATTCAGGACCAGGGAGTCCTCCACACCTGCCCGCCTCCTGTCCCCCCAAAACAGTCCTTCTGTCTTGTCAGGATTCAACCTCAATCTGTTAGCCGCCATGCTCTTATATGTCCTTGGAGAGCTGCTGGAGGTTTCTGAGCCCTAGAATAAATTGTGTGCATCATTTATCCCTCCTCCGTCTCCAACCTAAGCTCCAGTTCTGGCTGGCTGGGCCAGGAATGTTCTGTCCCTGGTCGTTGGGCTTGGTCCGTTAAGCGAAGGAGGATCGGCTTGGCATCTCCTCGCCTACGGAGAGCAAAGAGCGCCTGAGAATACAAAGAGGCTTTTGTTAGGACTCCTTTAGCGCTTCCCTGAAGCAGAGGGAGTCCGTGGGATGCTTTTGCTGAGCTGCATTCTTGCCAGAGACCAAACGCCTGGCGGCTACAGCGCATGAGGAAAGGGTTTTGCATTCTTTGGCTAACTGATTTGGCCTATAAGGTAAAGGTAAAGAGACCCCTGACCATTAGGTCCAGTCGTGGCCAACTCTGGGGTTGCGGCACTCATCTCGCTTTATTGGTTGAGGGAGCCGGCGTACAGCTTCCAGAGCAGCGCACGGAAACGCCATTTACCTTCCCGCTGGAGCGGTACCTATTTATCTACTTGCACTTTGACGTGCTTTTGAACTGCTAGGTGGGCAGGAGCAGGGACCGAGCAATGGGAGCTTACCCCGTTGCGGGGATTTGAACCTCCAACCTTCTGATCGGCAAGTCCTAGGCTCTGTGGTTTAACCCACAGCGCCATCCGTGTCCTTATAGGTTTAGCCTATAGTTTTACTTAAAAAATATATATTAACAAATTCAACAATACAAATCAAAAATACAAATCATCTTCATTGTTTTCCCCCTCCCATTTTCCCCCTCCCACCTCCCCAACATACCCTCCCTCCCCCGCCCCCAGGACATCCCTCAGCTGCTTTCTCTGATATCTTATCCCATATTGTTCTCCGCATATTAAAAAATTGTATACATCCTTATATTATCTATCCACCATATTAATCCAATAAATTTGTGTATGTTTATTCAAAACCTGCCAAGGAGTCCAGTTCATTTTGTTGTCTTTTTAAATAGGTTGTAAGAAGTTCCCATTTTTCTTTAAAGTCACAGTTGTCTTTATCTCGCAATTTACGCGTCAGTTTCACCAGTTCTGCATAGTTCGTTAATTTCTCTTGCTGCTGTTCTTTTGTCGGGGTTTTCTCATCCTTCCATCCTTGTGCTATCAAGACTCTTGCCACCGTTGTTGCTTACGTAAACAAATTCTTTATTTTTCTTGGCAGCTCTTGTCCAACAATCCCTAAGAAAAATGCTTCCGTTTTTTTTTTTTTACAAATGTCATTTTAAACATTTGGCCTACAGTTTTACAGAACATGGTTTGCCCTCAGGGGTGCTCTGGCAAAGCGGGTTTGTGGAGCTGGAATGGATTTGTGTGGGACCGTAATTAGCTTGCAAGAAATAAAAATCTGAGATCAAAGGAACTCCTAGTTTCCCGCAAGTGAGAGACAGAGAACTGTGGAGACAGAGAACAGCCAACCAGGCTAGTAGCTCTTGATCATGGGTAGGCAAACTAAGACCCGAGGGCCGGATCCGGCCCAATCGCCTTCTCAATCCGGCCCACGGACGGTCTGGGAATCAGAGTGTTTTTACATGAGTAGAATGTGTCCTTTTATTTAAAATGCATCTCTGGGTGATTTGTGGGGCATAGGAATTTGTTCACCCTCCCAAAAAAAAATAGCCCCCCCCAAGGTCTGAGGGACAGTGGAATGGCCCCCAGCTGAAAAAGTTTGCTGACCCCTGCTCCTGATAGCCCACTATACTGTAACGGCTAAAATCTGGGTGCGGGGCTACACTGCCACCCAGCTCGTCGGACTAAGTGTCCGCGGGTCCCTGCGGAAGAAAAATATGCTCAGCCGGACAGGAGCAAAATGCGGAGATCCAAGGTTTATTGCGCAACAGGTTCAAGACGAGATTGAACAGCGAGAAAGGGGTGACATGAACTTTTGAAACTCCCTCCATGTCCCAGAATACAGTGCAAAATACATCCCAGTTACATCATGAATACATTAAGGAAAGGTTGGGTTACACTGATTACATCATGAATACATTAAGGAGAGGTTGGGTTACACCGGATTAACATATAGGAGGAGGGAGGGGGAATATGCAGAGCTGGAGATATGCGCAGATAAGCGCTTCCTGAGGGTGATGGGAAGACAATGGTCCATGTATGCATAGTTTGTCACCTGGCATTGCCCGGAGGAAAGGTTTGGCGGAGTGATTTTGACAGGATTAGGGTCTTGACACCTTACTTGAGGGATTATGGAAGACGGGGAGGGGTGATGGAGTCCTAGAGAAATTGAGCAAATTGGCACGTTGATTTTCTATGGATTTTATAGATTTTAGTCCCTTTTGACATTGACAATTGGGAATAAATGGATATATTGTAGCGAAGAAGGTGAAGAAGACATGCCCCCCCCTTCCGTAACACCACGAATTTGGCTACAGTGGTACCTTGGTTCTCAAACGCCTTGGTACTCAAACAACTTGGAACCCAAACACTGCAAACCAGGAAGTAAGTGTTCCGGTTTGCAAACTTTTTCGGAAGCCGAATGTGCTCCGTTTTGAGTCTTATGCTTCCGTTTTGAGCGTTACGCTAAGGTCTGTCTGCTTTTGCTATTTATTTTGCATTTCTGTTTTTGCGGCTCTTTTGTTTTTTGTTTTTGTGACTGTGCGGAACCCAGTTCAGCTACTGGTGGACTGATTGCGTTGACTGCAGTACATTGTTTATTGCTTTCATTTTATGGGTCAGTGGTCCCGTTAGATATAAAATGCATGTTTGCAGTTTGAAAACCAAGGTACCACTGGATCCGTAAAATGAAAGCAATAAACAATGTACTGCAGGCATACAAACAATCAATTAGTAGCTGAACTGAGTTCCACACAGTCACAAAAACAAAACAAAAAAGAGCCACAAAAACAAAAACGCAAAATAAATAGCAAAAACAGACAAGACTTCAAAACAGAAGTGTGGCACTCAAATTGGAAGCGAAACACTCAAAACGGAGCACGTTCAGCTTCCGAAAAAAGTTCGCAAACTGGAACACTTACTTCCGTGTTTGCATTGTTTGGGTTCCAAGTTGTTTGAGTACCAAGGTGTTTGAGAACCAAGGAACCACTGTACCAGTTTCTGAAAACTGCAGAAGGAGACTGTGCATTTATTTTGGGATTCTTTTTTGCGGGTTTCCCTCTCTGGATGACTTTCTGAGAACAGGATGCCGGACGAGACGGGCCGTTGGCCCGATTCTCTGGCCAGAGTTGACAAAACTGCTCTTCTCGATAAGTTTCAATTCAGCGTTTTTCGCACTGGCATTTTTTAAAATGCCAGCCTCTGTTTTCAAAGCTCCTTTGTTCGAGATGCACCCCTCTGTAAATTCCTCAGTCGCCTTGGCTTGGCAGTTTAGCCACAGCCTAGATTATGGGTAGGCAAACTAAGTCCCGGGGGCCGCATCCGGCCCAATCGCCTTCTCAATCCGGCCTGCGGATGGGTCCAGGAATCAGCGTGTTTTTACATGAGTAGAATGTGTCCTTTTATTTAAAATGCACCTCTGGGTTATTTGTGGGGCATAGGAATTCATTCATCCCCCCCCCCCCCAGCCCCCTACAAGTTCTGAGGGACAGTGGACTAGCTCCCTTTCTGTTTTGCAATTTAGAGTATTCATTTAAACAACCTTAAAATATAAATGATCTCCCTTCTTCTCTTTCCATGGTTTGTTTTGCATAACATAAATCCCTGCATATTTTACATAAACTAAACCATTCAGTATTGCATTATTACATCCATCAGAACTTCTTTACACGGAACTGATCTTAATGCTGTCAGTGTTTTCAAATATACACAACCCCACCCCCATATATTCATAGAATCATAGAGTTGGAAGAGACCACAAGGGCCATCGAGTCCAACCCCCTGCCAAGCAGGAAACACCATCAGAGCACTCCTGACATATGGTTGTCAAGCCTCTGCTTAAAGACCTCCAAAGAAGGAGACTCCACCAAACTCCTTGGCAGCAAATTCCACTGTCAAACAGCTCTTACTGTCAGGAAGTTCTTCCTATTGTTACGTGGAATCTTCTTTCTTGTAGTTTGGAACCATTACTCCGTGTCCGCTTCTCTGGAGCAGCAGAAAACAACCTTTCTCCCTCCTCTATGTGACATCCTTTTATATATTTGAACATGGCTATCATATCATCCCTTAACCTCCTCCAGGCTAAACATGCCCAGCTCCCTTAGCCGTTCCTCATAAGGCATCGTTCCCAGGCCTTTGACCATTTTGGTTGCCCTCCTCTGGACATGTTCCAATCTTCTTATTTTTTTAAAAAACGTTTGCTGACCCCTGGCCTAAATCTTCCTCCCAGGCTCCCAATCTTTTAAAACTAAATCCTTGCCCATCGCCAGGCTGCAGGCAGTAGGGCTTGTTTGTAAACAGGCGGGACGAAGGAGGAAACCAATTGTGCGGCTGGCTTGAAACCTTCTGCCTGGGATGGTTTTGTAATCGTACCTCTGGGCTGCGGCGGGTGTGTGTTGTGTGTGTGTCATCCAGGAAGCAGGATCTGGAGCTGAACAGAAAAGGAAATTTGGCAGTGGGAGGCGGGCGGGGAGTGGCATTGCAGGTTCTTAAACAGCCAGGCATGAAAAGCTGCCCGGAATTGCTCAGAGGTGCCGCCGGCAACGAACCACGCAAGCTATGTTGCTTTCAATATAAGGCAAGTTGTTTTTCCGTCTTCTTTTTTCGAATGGTAGAGTTGGGCCCCAGGGGATATCTAGTCCAACCCCCTTTTGACCAGCTGGGATTTTTCAGTAGCAACTGTGAGACCCCTCACTGCCTCGGCCTGTGAAATCGGGCCATCTGTGAATTAGACTGCCCTCTGTTCTCAAAGGCAAGGAGCCCGAGTTGGATTCAAGCCTGGCTTCTTCCGAAGTAACAGGACTGTAGAGCATGTGCAGACTGCTTTCTGATGAACAGGCAGCCTGCAGACTGCTTGAAATAGGAGACACCTAGGATGTGGATGCAAAGGAGGCTGGTTTGCCTAGCTGGTTCCTTTTCTTAAAAACTTTTACAATGCGCTATTTCACGGGTGGCGCTGTGGGTAAAACCTCAGTGCCTAGGACTTGCCGATCGTATGGTCGGCGGTTCGAATCCCCGCGGCGGGGTGAGCTCCCGTCTTTCGGTCCCAGCTCCTGCCCACCTAGCAGTTCGAAAGCACAATTAAGTGCAAGTAGATAAATAGGGACCGCTTTATAGTGGGAAGGTAAACGGCGTTTCTGTGTGCTGCGCTGGTGCTGGCTCGCCAGCTGCAGCTTCGTCACACTGGCCACGTGACCTGGAAGTGTCTTCAGACGGTGCCGACTCACGGCCTCTAGAGCGAGATGAGCACGCAACCCTAGAGTTGGACACGACTGGCCCGTACGGGCAGGGGTACCTTTATTTCAAATAAAATACGGTTTTCCTGTTATTTTTAAGCGTGGGATGATGCAGTCTAGGTTGTCCGAATTGGCTTAAATGTGTATCCCAGTTTAACCAGTGCTTGCGGGGGGAAGAAGGGTACTTACTTGGGAGTATACCTCCTCCAATTGGATTCAGGTGACTTGCTCCTGAGTAGACTCACAGAGAGGATTGTATTGTTAAAGGAGGAGTCTGGCTTTCTGGCTATTCCAGAGGGAGCGAAGCATTAAGAAGAAAGAGCTGGTTGTCGCTTGCTGCCTTCTTGTAAATGGGCATCTCGTTGGGTACCGCAATAACAGGATGCTGAAATAGAGGAGCCATTGGCCTCATCCACCAAGACTGTGGCGCTGTGGTCTAAACCACTGAGCCTCTTGGGCTTGCCGATCAGAAGGTCAGCGGTTCAAATCCATGCGATGGGGTGAGCTCCCGTTGCTCTGTCCCAGCTCCTGCCAGCCTAGCAGTTCGAAAGCACACTAGTGCAAGTAGATAACTAGGTACCGCTCCAGCGGGAAGGTAAACGGCATTTCTGTGCGCTCTGGTTTCCGTCACGGTGTCCTGTTGCGCCAGAAGCAGTTTAGTCTTGCTGGCCACGTGATCCAGAAAGCTCCACGTGATCCAGAAAGCTGTCTGTGGACAAACGCCGGCTCCCTTGGCCTGAAAGAGAGATGAGTGCCACACCCCCATAGTTGCCTTTGGCTGGAATTAACCGTCTGTGGGTCCTTTACTTTTTTATTTTTACCACCAAGACCTTATTGATGTCATTGGCAGGACATGAAGGCAACAAACTTCCTGGAATTCACTGGACTTTGAGCATGGAGATGGAACATATTCTCTCCTCTGTGAATTCTACCTCGTCCCCTTTTGTAGCATTCCAAGCTAGTAGCCGTCACCAACTGTGCACCTTGTAGCAGTGAGTTCCGCACATTCTGCATTGCACAGAGGAGTCCTTGACTTTTTTCTGCCCATCAGCTTTGCTGAGTTTCTAGGATTCTGGGAGAAAAGGACACGCTCTCCATCTATTGCTATTGGATTTTGTTATTTTTGAAGCATGTGATATTTCACCCTACCTTGTGCCTGGCATCTGAACGAGGATAGGGGGTCGAAATTCAATTCCGTTTGCACCGTAACATGAAACTACAGGTGCCCTCCCTCTCCATTTTGCAGTGCAGCTGTTTGGCCAGGAAATGTGTGCCCAAATGGATATGTTATGGGAGAGTATGGTAAAATAATAAGCAGAAATGTATTGTACGAGGGGGAATTGCTAGCACAAATCTGTGTGCTTGGAAAATGCTGACGCGTTTAAAAATCTGCAAGCTGCTGCAGCAGTGTGGAACACTAAATTTAAGACAGGAAAAATGGGGGGACGGATCTAAAAGAAATGGAAATTGGGGGACTTCCCCCCCTAACCCTGTGGATGCATCTACACCATACATTTCAAACCCCCTCCCCCCGCAAAAAAGAATCATGGGTGCTGGTAATTATAGCTCTGTGGGAGTAAACTACAGTTCCCAAGATTATTGGGGGTGAGAAATGTGCTTTGAATATATGGTATGTATGCAGCCTGCATTTGCACCTAATGTGTGGTAAAGTAGTAGTAGTAGTTATTTATTATTATTATTGCAATTAATTTATTGACATCTAAAGCACCATTTCAAGGCCATCTGGCGTTGTGGGTTAAACCACACAGCCTAGGACTTGCCGATCAGAAGGTTGGCGGTTCAAATCCCCACGACGGGGTGAGCTCCCGTTGCTCGGTCCCTGCTCCTGCCAACCTAGCAGTTTGAAAGCACGTCAAAGTGCAAGTAGATAACTAGGTACTGCTCCGGTGGGAAGGTAAACGGCGTTTCCGTGTGCTGCTCTGGTTCGGCAGAAGCGGCTTAGTCATGCTGGCCACATGACCTGGAAGCTGTACCCCGGCTCCCTCAGCCAGTAAAGCGAGATGAGCGCCACAACCCCAGAGTTGTCCACAACTGGACCTAATGGTCAGGGGTTCCTTTACCTTTACACGTGGGGTAATGCAGAGTTGGTGAAGCAAAGGATGTGTATTTGCAGTGTGGGAACTTGGTTGTGGGACGCAGGTGGCGCTGTGGGTTAAAGCCTCAGCGCCTAGGACTTGCCGATCGAAAGGTTGGCGGTTCGAATCCCTGCGGCGGGGTGCGCTCCCGCTGCTCGGTCCCAGCGCCTGCCAACCTAGCAGTTCGAAAGCACCTCCGGGTGCAAGTAGATAAATAGGGACCGCTTACCAGCGGGAAGGTAAACGGCGTTTCCGTGTGCGGCTCTGGCTCGCCAGAGCAGCGATGTCACGCTGGCCACGTGACCCGGAAGTGTCTCCGGACAGCGCTGGCCCCTGGCCTCTTAAGTGAGATGGGCGCACAACCCCAGAGTCTGTCAAGACTGGCCCGTACGGGCAGGGGTACCTTTACCTTTACCTTTTAACTTGGTTGTATGTCTGGGTTTCTGCAAATTCTAAAACAAAATACGTGTAGAAAACCTCACAAGCTAGCCTTGACAACCTTTTCAAGGATCCCTTGTGTATGCCACCTTACACCCTGGTTTTGACGAGTATTTTGTGCCTTGCTCACTGGAGCACCAAATAGATTTCCCCCATTTTCTCTGAGGCATCAGGGACAGCAGCATTCAAGGAACTGAGCAGCGTGGCATTGCATTAGGAAGGTTCTCCTTTTGAGATGATTCAGTTGGGTGGATTTTCCTCTGATTTCTCTGGTGTGGGGTCGCCAATATCTGAAGTCAGAAAGCAATTCCTGACAGGTTGGGTGGAACTGTTGTTGTGTGTTTTTCCTTGGAATAATAATAATTTATTATTTATACCCTGCCCATCTGGCTGGGTTTCCCCAGCCACTCTGGGCGGCTCCCAACAGAATAATAAAAACACAATAGAACATCAAACATTAAAAACTTCCCTAAACAGATGTCTTCTAAAACAGATGTCTTCAGATGTCTTCTAAAAGTCAAATAGTGGTTTATTTCCTTGACATCTGACGGGAGGGCATTGCACAGGGCAGGTGCCGCCACCGAAAAGGCCCTCTGCCTGGTTCCCTGTAACTTGGCTTCTTGCAGGGAGGGAACCGCCAGAAGGCCCATGGAGCTGGACCTCAGTGTCCGGGCAGAACGATGGGGGTGGAGAGGCTCCTTCAGGTCTACTGGGCCGAGGCCGTTTAGGGCTTGAAAGGGCAGCACCAACACTTTGAATTGTGCTCGGAAATGTACTGGGAGCCAATGTAGGTCTTTCAGGACCGGTGTTATGTGGTTTCGGCGGCCGCTCACAGTCACCAGTCTAGCTGCCGCATTCTGGATTAGTTGCAGTTTCCGGGTCACCTTCAAAGGTAGTCTCACGTAGAGCACATTGAAGTAGTCTCTCAGTCAATTGAAGCCGGCGTTCCTCTGGACTGCATTTTCTGAGAATCACAAATAGGAAGTGTGCTTCTGTGACGTTTGGGTTCAGCTGGTGGGCATTGACACTTTCTGTTCAGAAAAGAGCAGCCCAAACGATCACAGGGATGGAGCCGTTTCCCCTATGAAAAAAGTTGCAGCTTTTTTTGGGGGGGGGGATTGGAGTCAGAGGGGATGTACTGGAAGTTTATAGAATTATGCATGACACAAAGAAAACGGACACAGTGGTATCTCGGGGTAAGTACTTAATTCGTTCCGGAGGTCTGTTCTTAACCTGAAACTGTTCTTAACCTGAAGCACCACTTTAGCTAATGGGGCCTCCCGCTGCTGCCGTGCCGCCGGAGCACGATTTCTGTTCTCATCCTGAAGCAAAGTACTTAACCTGAAGCACTATTTCTGGGTTAGCAGAGTCTGTAACCTGAAGCGTATGTAACCCGAGGTACCACTGTATAGAGAAACTCTTTTCTCCCTCTCATAACACTAGGACTTGTGGACAATGAGCGTTGGAAGATTCAGGACAGAGAACTGAAAGTCGTTCTTAATGCAGTGCAGTCAGACTATGGAACTCCTTGCCACTGGAAACAGTGATGGCCTGAATGGCTTTAAAAGAGGTTTAGACAAATTAATGGAGGAGGAGAGGGCTATCGATCGCTTCTATTGTGCCGCCCAGGTTGGAGGCAGTAATGTTTCTGCTGGAAACCTGCGGCAGGACTGAAACTCTGTGTTTTGCATTTCGTTCCCTACGATGTGAATCGTGCCGGAGCGGCGAAACTCCCATTCAGAACCGGGAGACAGCGGGGCGCCCTCCTTGGGCTTGAACTCTGAGGTTTTCCTGGCAATGGAAAGGGGCTGTTTTTGTCTGTGCTGAAACTTGCCTTTTTCTTCCCTTTTGCCTCTTTCGTTTCTTTCCTTGGGCTTGAATGGAAGCTTTCCTACCACGGTCGGCTAGGCCAAGGAATCCAGCCTTAACTCTCGCAGCGTAAACAGATGCCAGGAGAGTTAGTCATGGGGAGGGACTGGCGTCCCTGGAAGGCTGGACCAGGTGCGAGGCTTAAGTGGGGACCAGCCTATACTTGTAGGTGGAGGGGTGTGTGTGTGTGGAAAACTCCCAGAGGAGTGTACCAAGTCAGACTGCATGGGGAGAATAATAATAATAATAATAATAATAATAATAATAATAATAATAATAAATTTATTATTTATACCCCGCCCATCTGGCTGGGCCTCCCCAGCCACTCTGGGCGGCTTCCATAAAAACCAAAAATACAGTAAAATATCACACGTTAAAAACTTCCCTGAACAGGGCTGCCTTAAGATGTCTTCTGAATGTCAGGTAGTTGTTTATCGCTTTGACATCTGCTGGAAGGGCGTTCCACAAGGCGGGCGCCACTACCGAGAAGGCCCTCTGCCTGGTTCCCTGTAGCTTTGTTTCTCGCAATGAGGGAACCGCCAGAAGGCCCTCGGCGCTGGACCTCAGCGTCCGGGCAGAATGATGGGGGTGGAGACGCTCCTTCAGGTATACTGGACCGAGGCCGTTTAGGGCTTTCAAGGTCAGCACCAACACTTTGAATTGTGCTCAGAAATGTACTGGGAGCCAATGTAGGTCTTTCAAGACCGGTGTTATATGGTCTCGGCGGCCGCTCCCAGTCACCACTCTAGCTGCCGCATTCTGGATTAGTTGTAGTTTCCGAGTCACCTTCAAAGGTAGCCCCACGTAGAGTGCATTGCAGTAGTCCAAGCGGGAGATAACCAGAGCATGCACCACTCTGTCGAGACAGTCCGCAGGCAGATAGGGTCTCAGCCTACGTACCAGATGGAGCTGGTAAACAGCTGCCCTGGACACAGATTTGACCCAGGACAGCTGTGAGTCCAAAATGACTCCCAGGCTGCGCACCTGGTCCTTCAGGGGCACAGTTACCCCATTCAGGACCAGGGAATCCTCCACACCTGCCCGCCTCCTGTCCCCCAGAAACAGTACTTCTGTCTTGTCAGGATTCAACCTCAATCTGTTAGCCGCCATCCATCCTCCAACCGAACGACTTCTTAATGCTTATATAAAACTTCCTGCAATTGGAAAAATAAAATCTGGGATCCTAGATTGAAGATTGCAAGCCGCATGATAGGAGTTTGTGAAGGTTTCTACAGGTGAAACTTGGAAAATTAGAATATCGTGGGAAAGTTCATTTATTTCAGCAACTCTAGGATTCTGTCTCAGGGCGGTTCGCAGCATAAAAATACAAGACAGAAATACAAAATGTGTAATAAAAACGAGAGCTGGAAGGAACCCTGAAAGTCATCTAGTCCATGGGTAGGCAAGCTAAGGCCCAGGGGCCAAATCCAACCCAATCTCCTTCTCAATCTGGCCCTCCATCTTTCCCAACATCAGGGTCTTCCAGGGAGTCTTCTCTTCTCATGAGGTGGCCAAAGTCTTGGAGCCTCAGCTTCAGGATCTGTCCTTCCAGTGAGCACTCAGGGCTGATTTCCTTGAGAATGGATAGGTTTAATCTTCTTGCAGTCCGCGGGACTCTCAAGAGTCTCCTCCAGCACCAGAATTCAAAAGCATCAATTCTTCGGCGATCAGCCTTCTTTATGGTCCGGCTCTCACTTCCATACATCCCTACTGGGAAAGCCATAGCTTTAACTATACGGACCTTTGTTGGCAAGGTGATGTCTCTACTTTTTAAGATGCTGTCTAGGTTAGTCATTGCTTTTCTCCCAAGAAGCAGGCATCTTTTAATTTCGTGACTGCTGTCACCAACTGCAGTGATCATGGAGCCCAAGAAAGTAAAATCCCTCACTGCCTCCATTTCTTTCCCTTCTATTTGCCAGAGTAGAGCAGAAGATGCACTACAGATGCTGAAATGGGTGTTGCGTGACGACAGCCTTACATTTCTATGCATATAGGAAGATATCATCCGGAGTGGTCTTCAAGGCTAGTTCTAATTCAAGAGCTCCCCAGTGGCAGATCTGTCTTCTGCCATGATGTTGCTTTTCGGCCTTAGGCTGTGAGCTTGTGGCTTCCCCCAGCTTTGTGCCTACCACTCGAAATGGAGGAAGAATGCCCATCTACCTTGCAGAGTTGTTGTAAAGGTTGCAATTTGATGGTCAGTGGTATTTGCTCCAGATTCCCAAGCGAGACCCATTTGGTTCCATCACTATTAACGTTTTAAAGCAGGCCTTGAAAACCCATTTATTGTAAGCTGCTTTTAGTTGAGATGCAGAGGTGAATTTCTTGAGGGTTCCCCCCCCCCCAAAAAAAATGTTAAAGAAATAAAGATCTGGACCATAGACGGGTCTCACCAATTCCAACAACATGGTTAACGTCTGGCATGTTTCCTGATTTTAGCCAACAGCTGTTACAAGAGCCAACTTAATATTCCTTCCTGCTATGGGTCTAATATAGAATAAGAAAAATGTTCCGGTTTTGGGGTGTGTAATTGTGGTCAGGGGGGAATCTTGGTGGCAAAATGTCAGGGGAAACCCGGGTGTATGGCAATGCAATGGAAAAAGCAGCGAGAACAGCTCCCAAAGTAAAAGTAAAGGGGTAATATTGTGGGGTGGTCTCCCCCAAAAAGCTCAACACTTTGCGGGGGTCAGGAATTTTACTTTTCGAAATATGGCAATTGACGATCATTCCCCTGAAACTTGACTCACAAGATTCCCCCCCCCCCAAAAAAAAATTGTCACATATTGGACTGGGGGTGACTTTCTGCTGTCAAGTCTGAACAGTGACTGTTGAAATATTCAACATTCATTGACCTGGTGTCCTCCAGATTTTGGGTCCCCACTCCCCCCAGCCCCCAGCCAGCATGCTCAATGGTCAGGGCTAATGGGATTTGTGGTCCAGCACAGTCGAGAGGGTGCCAGATCCCTTATATGGGATCTTATTACTTCGTGCTAAGCTCACTGCCCAGAATATTCGCTCCTCCAGCTCCACCATCCCAAGGTCTCATTCTTCCTAAAAAGACTTTGTTCTTTCTCCCTTTCTGTCCTGTAGATGCAGATCATCCTTCCATCATTTCCCTTTCTTTTTTTCTTTTAGCTTTTCAGGCATCGTACCTGAATTCGCTTTCTCACCTCTTCCCTCCCAGTTCCGTTTTCCTTTTGTGCTGCATCGATTAGATGGCTAGCCTGCCTACAGGGACTGTCAGTGACCTTGTTTAGCTCCCAGACAGCATGACCCAACAGTTGGGGATGATGAGAGTTGTATTCCAGCAACATCTGACTGGGACCGGCTAGTGGAAGGCTGAAAGAATGGAACAAGTGAATGAATGAAATGACGGCCGCTGTGAAAGTTCCCCATTTTGTGAAAGGCCGGTGTACGCATTGAGCTGCTTCTTATGAATGGGCTTGATGCACATTTTTTCCTGTTGCATCACACCTGGCTTTGTTTGGTTTCCTGTGTTTAAAACTCAAACCAGGCTTGAATGAGGTTGAATACCTGTTGAGTTTTTTGTTTTATCTTTCCTGGAAGAGAAGTCTCTTGTGCCTTAACAATGGGTGATGTTTTTTTTTCCCCAGCAGGAAAAGGGAGAGGGGAAAATAGCCAACCTAGCATCACCAACCTGGTGCCCCTCTGGTCGTTCAAGGCCACCAGCATAAGCAAATGTCTGTCTCATTTAAGACTATATAGAACCTTTATTCTCAAGAATGATGGAACTCACAAGTGGATGAGATTTTTCTTTTTCTATATCTTGGTTATTTTTAAAGGGAATCTTTGTTATGAGTCTTTTGAGTGCTTTACTGATTGAAAACTTTATAACACAAGTATGCAATAGATATTAAGGGACGCAGGTGGCGCTGTGGGTTAAACCACAGAGCCTAGGACTTGCCGATCAGAAGGTTGGCAGTTCGAATCCGCACGACGGGGTGAGCTCCTGTTGCTCGGCCCCTGCTCCTGCCCACCTAGCAGTTCAAAAGCACTTCAAACTGCAAGTAGATAAATAGGTACCGCTCCAGCGGGAAGGTAAACGGCGTTTCTATTCACCAGAAGCGGCTTAGTCCTTAGTACGCCAGCTCCCTCGGCCAATAAAGCGAGATGAGCGCCAGAACCCCAGAGTCGGCCACAACTGGACCTAATAGTCAGGGATCCCTTTACCTTTTACAATAGATATTATAGGCAAAATGAGAAATAAAAATAAACAGTTATTCATTCTTTAACTCAGGGGCCAGCAAACTTTTTCAGCAAGGGGCCGGTCCACTGTCCCTCAGACCTTGTGGGGGGCCGGACTATATTTTGAAAAAAATAATAAAGAAATTCCTAGGCCCCACAAATAACCCAGAGATGCATTTTAAATAAAAGGACACATTCTACTCATGTAAAAACACGCTGATTCCCAGACCGTCCGCAGGCCAGATTTAGAAGGCAATTGGGCCGGATCCGGCCCCCGGGCCTTAGTTTGCCTACCCATGCTTTAACTTAATACTTGCTTTGTACATCCATTTGTAATTAAATTTGTCAAGACCTCTGATCTTCCCCTTGCATTCTCGATTTAAATTCCTTAAACACGCGCTTAAACTTTGCTTTCTCCATATTGTTTGAGTTACTATAAAATTTGTTTTGTACCCTTATCCTATTAACACACCGCAGCTCAATCAAGACCTGCCAACGGATTGATCCTTTGACAGTGTTCTTTTTACATGAACTCTACAAATACCCCACTCTTTGGAGATTTTTTCAACAACCAAAAATGGTTATGAATCAATATTTCATTATCCCCTCTGCTTTGTACATTTGTCCTTCCAGGCTTTCTGGTTTAAAAGATCGAATCTTTGTTTTCTGTTTCTTTTTGTAACGTTTGCACGCTTCTTCTGTTAACAAGTCAACAAGACCAAAAAAAGAAGGGAAGGGAAAAAAAGCAGCAGATATCAGCAGATCTGTTGGACTGACTTGCATTCCAGAAATAGGAGGAGTTAGGGAACATAAGTGATTTCCACTCCTGCTTCTGTTTCTGATGCAATTCTCCGACACCCTTTCGGTGCAGGGCAGGTGAAACTGCAGCTGTTATTGTTTAGTCGTTTAGTCATGTCTAACTCTTCATGACCCCCTGGACCAGAGCACGCCAGGCACTCCTGTCTTCCACCGCCTCCCGCAGTTTGGCCAAACACATGCTGGTAGCTTTGAGAATACTATCCAACCATCTCATCCTCTGTCGTCCCCTTCTCCTTGTGCCCTCCAGCTTTCCCAACATCAGGGTCTTTTCCAGGGAGTCTTCTCTTCTCATGAGGTGGCCAAAGTCTTGGAGCCTCAGCTTCAGGATCTGTCCTTCCAGTGAGCACTCAGGGCTGATTTCCTTCAGAATGGAGAGGTTTGATCTTCTTGCTGTCCATGGGACTCTCAAGAGTCTCCTCCAGCACCATAATTCAAAAGCATCCATTCTTTGGCCATCAGCCTTCTTTATGGTCCAGCTCTCACTTCCATACATCACTACTGGGAAAACCATAGCTTGAACTATACGGACCTTCATTGGCAAGGTGATGTCTCTGCTTTTTAAGATGCTGTCTAGGTTAGTCATCGCCTTTCTCCCAAGAAGCAGGTGTCTTTTAATTTTGTGACTGCTGTCACCATCTGCAGTGATCATGGAGCCCAAGAAAGTAAAATCCCTCACTGCCTCCATTTCTTCCCCTTCTATTTGCCAGGAGGTGATGGGACCAGTGGCCATGATCTTCGTTTTTTTGATGTTGAGCTTCAGACCATATTTTGCGCTCTCCTCTTTCACCCTCATTAAAAGGTTCTTTAATTCCTCCTCACTTTCTGCCATCAAGGTTGTGTCATCTGCATATCTGAGGTTGCTGATATTTCTTCCGGCAATCTTAATTCCGGCTTGGGATTCATCTAGCCCAGCCTTTCGCATGATGAATTCTGCATATAAGTTAAATAAGCAGGGAGACAATATACAGCCTTGCCGTACTCCTTTCCCAATTTTGAACCAATCGGTTGTTCCATATCCAGTTCTAACTGTAGCTTTTTGTCCCACATAGAGATTTCTCAGGAGACAGATGAGGTGATCAGGCACTCCCATTTCTTTAAGAACTTGCCATAGTTTGCTGTGGTCGACACAGTCAAAGGCTTTTGCACACAGAAACTGCAGCTACTGAGGACTAATTTGGGAACCCACTAAGTAGAAGCAAGCAGGGAGGGGGGAAATCTTGGCACTGTAGTTCATTTCCTTTACTGGTACCCTAAATATGCAAAAATATCTCTCCTCCCATCCTGTTAGATTTGCCTTCACTCACCCCAAAGGCCTTCCCGATATCCTTTTGGTGGCAAACCGTGGGGGAGAATGAAAGTTAATTTATCAGCTTCCTGTTTCCCACATTAATCATACTACTTCTGGAGAAAAAGCTTTCTAAAAATGGCACTGAATCAGCGATGTTTCTTCAGCTGGGTTTTGCAATGGGATTCCCCAGGAGCCTTCTCCTCTACAGATTTTGTGAAGCTATGACTGCCATCAGCTGTCACTAAGCACAGTCAAAGGGTCAATATTACCCAGAGGGCACCAAATTGGGGGAGCTAGGCTTATAACACTGAAATAGGAAAATACCCATTTCTGAAAAAGTGTTGCCAGTCCTTATTGTTGTTCTTTTTTAAAAGGGGGGTTTAGATTGTATGCTTGGGCTCCTTCTAATCCCTTATCCAGCAAGTGTTAAAATCTAAGCAGGGATAGAAATCCCTGGAATAGCCAGGTTAGCTTCCTGGTGAGGCAATGGGCTATTAAGGTAACAAAGGAAGTGGCTCTGTGCCAGATGAAAAATGTGAAGGTCCCCCTTCCTCAACTCGTTGGGCAGTTATCTTTCCACAAGGGCAGACATTGATGCCGAAATCCATCATCACCTGAGCCAGGCATAGGGAAACTTGGCCCGCCAGATGTTTTGAGACTACAGTTCCCATCATCCGTGACCACTGGTCCTGTTAGCTAGGGATCATGGGAGTTGTAGTCCCAAAACATCTGGAGGGCCAAGTTTGCCTTTGCCTGGCCTGAGCTCCGCGACTGCATCTTTCTCCCGATTGAAGTGCAGAGTGTTTGAGACATTCGCAGGGTAACCAAAATGCTTGTTTACATAGCTATTGTACTGCCAACCTTACTGTGTGCTTGTGAAACGTGGACCACTTATAAACGCCACCTCCAACTCCTTGAAAGATTCCATCAACCGTGTCTCTGAAAAATGGAGGTTTCTGCAACGCGCAATGAGGATTTGTGAATATTATACAACATTAACTTAAGTGTCCAATGCAGATTATGCTGAGTTCTTTTATTGCTCTGAACCCTGCTGGAATCTGGTATACCGTGGAACCTCATGTTACATACGCTTCAGGTTACAGATTCCGCTAACCCAGAAATAGTACCTCGGGTTAAGAACTTTGCTTCAGGACGAGAACAGAAATTGTTCTCCGGCGGTAGCTGGAGACCCCATTAGCTAAAGTGCTGCTTCAGGTTAAGAACAGTTTCAGGTTAAGAATGGACCTCCAGAACGAATTAAGTACTTAACCCGAGGTACCACTGTATATGCCAATAAAGATTTGCGAATTTGATTTGTTCAACGTGGTTCAGGCTACTTGGGTTGGGATTGGGGCATCATAAACAGCAAGCTGGGTGGCTGGTTTTTCTTTTCATTTTGCAGCTCCGGTCTAATTTGGAGTCTTTTGTGTTTTCTCCTATTTTCTGATCCCTGGCAGGACATGAGCATCACAGACGTCGCTGCCTCACTGCTTAGGACAGAGGATTCCTTCTCTGCCTGCCTTGCTCGGATCAACAGCGTCGTCCTCCAGCCCCTCCTGCAGTCAGGTGAGCACAAAGGGCGAACGTGGCGCGGGCATCCTGGCCTTGAAATTTCACACTCTGTGCCAGGGGCGAAGGAAGGCTCTCCGGCACCTGGTGCGGTGTGTCGAGGGGCAGGGCAAACCACCCAGCAGCGCATGCACAGTGCCACTATGTATGTCACATGCGTGTGCACTGCTATGTATGCCGTACGGACAGCAGGGTATTGCAGCTGTGGTGCATAGGAATTTGTTCATTTCCCCCCCTTCAAAATATAGTCCGGCCCCCCACAAGGTCTGAAGGCCAGTGGACCGGCCCCCTGCTGGAAAACTTTGCTGACCCCTGATTTAACGTTTGCTCCTTGCCCTACCTTCCCTGCTTGCGCCAAAGGGTCTTTTGAGAACGCGAAGCTTTTGGACGAGCTGAACGGCCGCTTCCAAGTCATCTGGGACCTGACGGAGGAGAGCTACAGAACTCTGAAGCAAACCTTCGGCGTGTCAGAATCCGTCAGCATCCAAGACCTGTACCTGGCCCAGAAAGCCGACTTGTTCCTTGATGCTTACATCCAGTGAGTACAACCGCAAACCCGTGGAGGCAGCGTGGCATAGTGGTCAGAGCAGAGCTTTCCAAACTTTTCCTGTTGGCGACACACTTTGTAGACGTATATCAATTTGCAACGCAGGAATTCAGTTTGGCTAGCAAACCGGATGGCTGCCCGCTCTCTTTCCAGCCCTGGGAGGAGCACAAGGGGCGTTTGCACGACTGCACATGCAGCCGACACACTTAACGTGTCGTGACACAGAGTTTGGAAAGTTCTGGGTTAAGAGTGTCGGACTAGGACCTGTGAGACCAGAGCGGGTTTAGCTTTGATGAGGCCCTTAGCTACTGAAGGTAATAGGGCACTTTATATATCCAGCTGTCCTTTGTCAACAACAAACTTGCTGGTTTTTGTGTTGAATATATGCTATATGGTAATTTATGGACCTAGCAGGTATCTAAAGCCATTTGCACATAACAAAATACATATTTTATCAAAATAACTTTTGTTATTGCCAAATGCCAATGTGTTTGCATTATTAAGTTTGCTATGAATAAAAATCATTTTAAATAAGAGCTTAATAATTATTTCACTACAGTGGTACCTAAAGTTAAGAACTTAATTTGTTCCGGAGGTCTGTTCTTAAGCTGAAACTGTTCTTAACCTGAAGCACCACTTTAGCTAATGGGGCCTCTCGCTGCTGCTGCCGCACGATTTCTGTTCTCATCCTGAAGCAAAGTTCTTAACCCGAGGTACTATTTCTGGGTTAGTGGAGTCTGTAACCTGAAGCGTATGTAACCCGAGGTACCACTGTATTAATATACTTCTTCTTCATTGTATTTCACTATTAATATACTTCTTCGTTGCATTTCAGTTCAACAATTACTTTGATAAAATACATGTTTTGTTATGTGCAAATGGCTTTAGATACCTGTTCGCTTGCCCTGACCTTCCCATCAAAATTTGGTAAAAGAGCGTTGCAAAACGTCTGCAAAGTTCCTTCAGTCCTGGGGAGCTCAGACACGCAGCCTAATGCTTGTCCCGATTTATTTTAAACAGGTACTTCTCCACTTTCGCCAGTTGTGTCGTGACCCAAGTCTTTGACCATGCTGCCAGAAATAAAAGGTGATTGCGGCTTGTAGTGTGCTTGAAGACCCTGCAGGATCAGGCCAATGGCCCATCTGGTCCAGCATCCTGTTCTCTTAGTGGTAAACCAGATGCCCATTATGGGAAACCCACCAATAGCATCTGAGCGCAAGAGTTGGAGGCCATCACTGTGGCAGGGAGTTCCATAGTTTAACTCTGCACTGCACAAAGAAGTAATTTCTTTTTATCTGTCCTGAATATTCCTACATTCAGCCTGATCAGATGTCCACAAGTTCCAGGGTAATGAAAGAGGGAGAAAGACCTTTCTCTTTCCACTTTAAATGACTTTAAAAGAGAATTAGTCAATTCTAATTCTAATTAGGGAAGCTTTTAATGCTTGAAGCTTACTGTATTTTAATATTTTGTTGGAAGCCACCCAGAGTTTCTGGGGAAGCACAGCCAGATGGGCGGGGTATAAGTAATATATGGGAAAACCGGAGCTTTTACTATACGGACCTTTGTTGGCAAGGTGATGTCTCTGCTTTTTAAGATGCTGTCTAGGTTTGTCATTGCTTTTCTCCCAAGAAGCAGGTGTCTTATTCCCTCATAAAAGATAAGACACGACACAGTCTTCTATAAAAGTATAAAAAGGTTTACTCACACATCATTCTGTTCACAGTTGGATCCCAGAAGGCAGACTTAGCTTAGAAAAGTAACATACACCTGGAAACTATCTCATAAGGAGAAGGTCCCCAGTGTCCTCTCTTGGCTGGAGGCCAAGAGAGCATCTTTGGCTCAGCAGATGTTGCTTCTTCGATGTATGTAGTCAAAGAGAGAGAGAGATGGCTGCCCTGCCCTGTGCTTTTGTCGTTACCTGCACAGGTGAGGCCACGCCCACCTCTAGTCACATGCAGAGGAAGTCTGTCCCAGCCCAGAAGGAAACAGGAAGATTACCTGCTGGCTGGACAAACCTTCCTCCCCATGCGTAAACATGTTCAGTTGTACTTGACTGCTCTTGTGTTTCACATCCCACACCGCTCACAGCTTGTTTCTGTCTTGCCAATTCTGAATCGTTGCAGTGATTTCTGGAAGAGCCACAAGCCGTCGCTACAGCAGTTCCTCGCCGACTTCTCCCTGGGGACGTCCATCGCTGTCGCTCTCCACACTATGCTGCACAAGCCCTTCTGGGAGCACCTACAGAAGTACAGCCTAGTCTTCTCCCAGCTCAAGGAAGCTCCTGGCCAGGTAGCAGATACTGCACGCCTTCCACTAGGCAGTGTGGCATCGTGGTTAGAGCGCTGGGACCTAGGATTCAGGGGACCTGGGTTCGCATGCCCAACCTGGCCCTGAAGCTCACTGGGTGAGCTTGGCTTGGTCACCACCGCTCAGCCTTACCCATCTCGCAGGGTCAGCGTTGCAGTTTGGGGGCTTAATTGAGGAGGGGGAGAGCCACGTCGCATCACCTTGAGCTCCTTGGAGGAAATTCAATAATAAATAAATAAAGGATATATAAAAATAGTTAAAAATAAACTGTTAGACTTGTCTGTGCAGATTATTTTATTTTATTTTATTTTTTATTTTATTTTATTATTTTATTTTATTTTATTTTATTTTATTTTGGTAACGTAACCCGAGGTACCACTGTATTTGTAAATAAACTGCCAAATGGTTTACATAATGTACATTTTTTTTGGACAGAAACCAGAAGTTAAAAACGATGTGGCCTAAGAAAAATCTTAATATGAATAATACAAGGAGTTAGAAATAGCAGTAAAAAACTAAATTGTATTTAGCTTATGCATCCGGGGTAGGCTTGCCCAAACAGAAAAGGTTTCAGCAGGTGCTGGGAAATAGTATACCAAAGATGCCTGCCTAATGTCAATGGGCAGGGAGTTCCACAGGGTAAAAAAAATGATTTCTTGTAAGTGTGGAATGGATAGTTGCAATTTTATGCATGGTGCCAAAAGTGGAGGACTGGTGGTAGGATGTCTCCTAACAATTCTCAGCATCTTTTTCTGAGCTAGATTCCCAAGGAGTGTGATAGAAGTTATATGCTAATATGCAAACAAAACAACAATAATATAATATGATATGATATGATATCATATCATATCATATTATATCATATAAATGAATAACATGCACTTTTCTGGGGGCGTACACCTGCCTTTTTGGTGTGTTTTTTTTTAAAAAGGAAAGATTTCTTTAAAAAAAGGAAAGATTTTTTTTAAAAAAGGAAAGAGCTATGTTGTTGTTTTATCCCCACCTCACAGAACCTGGATAAAGAAGTGAGCGAAGCTGCTGAAGGGTTTGCAAAGCTTCACTTGTTCATTTGCCAAACTTTGGATGAAGCCAACCTCACCCGGAACCTCTGGAAGTCCCTGGGCCACAAGTTCACGGTGTGTCACAGAGGGGAAAATGGTTGGGAGAGGTCTAAGGGCTCCCCTACACAAAACATTTCAAAGTTTCAACGGCTCAAAACCTTTTTTTTCAATTCATTATATATCATTTCCCAGAATTCCTTTACTATTTTACATGTCAGCCACTAGTCCTGCACTTTTGACATCTGACAGGAGTGTCAGGAGCTCGTCCTACACTTGAGTAGGACCCGACTGGCATGTTTTCTCCCTCCTGGTCGTTCGTTTGGGAGCTTCAAAAGCTTTCTTCAGCCCGAACACCACAGCGACCGATGCCAACAGACACCGGCACACTTAGGGATCCGCAGAGTCTTCTCAGTTTGCGTAACAGAACTCAGCAACTCAGCATTTTGGCTAATCTACTTTATTTACATATAAACACACACGGAGCACTGCAACATGGCTCCCTCTCTCTCTAGCATCAGACAGCAAGGAGGAAAAACAAAGGACAATAGTCCCACTTCACGGAACACAGTAACACAAACATCCTTTCTCCATCACTTCCCACTCTGTGGAGTCAAAACATACACCGTCATGTGATAGACAACAATCCCATGACTGCAACCACGGAGCAGGAATTCTAACAGGGAGGGCGTTCCACAACGCGGGCGCCACTACCAAGAAGGCCCTCTGCCTGGTTCCCTGAAATTTCTCATAATGAGGGAACCGCCAGAAGGCCCTTGGAGCTGGACCTCTGTGTTTGGGCTGGACGATGGGGGTGGAGACGCTCCTTTAAGTATACTGTGCAATGATGAAATAACTCTGTTATTCCAGGATGTTCTTTGCGTTCCTGAGAGGAGGCTGCTGGAAGACAGCCGGAATCTTGCCCTCTATCCCAGCACAGGAAGATCTGACCGGGTTCTGCTCTTCAACGACATTCTTGTGCTGATTCAAGTAAGGAGTCCAGGTGCAATTTGACCTGTGCCAAACATTGCTGCCATGTGGAGCGTTCCCCATTCCAAATTCAAGCGTCTCCGTCTCATTACCTTCTCCTCCCTCTGTTTTTCCATTCCCTCCCAGTCAGAATTCTGAAGCCACTGGTCGTCGCCAGTGTTTTGGTGCCCTCCTTCTCCTTAGCATTGCTTTTCCTAAAGCTTTTTTGCCGTCCTTCAAACCTGAGCGAGATCCTTCCTGCGTTTATGTGGCGTTGTTTCCTCTCTGTAAGGATTCGCACCCACAACTTGAACATTGGAAATGGAGGGAACGAAGGCCCTAACCCAGGCATGAGGAATCTTTGGGCCTCCAGATGTTCCTGAACTACAGCTCCCATCATCCCTGGCTATTGACCATGTTTGTTGGTGCTGATGGGAATTATAGTTCAGCAACCTCTTCTTTTTGAAAAAAAAAATATTGTTTTTTTCACAAATATTTAAGCACACAGATAAACAAGCACATAAACAAATAAACATAAATCATAGCCTTTTTGAGCCTTAATCTAATGAACATTGTTAAGTGACTTCCTCGTATCCCCATGGTTGGGTTTCAATGGATATAATTTTAACGGTTTTCCAATTCAGTATTCTTATAAAATTTACTTAATCGCTTAACATCTTTCTTTCTAACCAGTTCAGTATTCAACATATTGAATCATCACGTATTACATATTTAAATCCTAAGCCTATCCGGTATTTGCAAGTCGTCCCCCCCCCCCAATTAATTTAACTTAACATATTTAACTAAATAGTCGTTGAATTTCGTCCATTCTTCCTCATACTCCTCCTCCTTCTGGTCACGGACTCTTCCAGTCAGGTTGGCTAGCTCCAAGAATTCCATCATTCTTCCACTGTTGATGCTTCCTGCGTTTTATAGTTCAGCAACTTCTACAGGGCCAAAGATTCCGCATCCTTCGCCCGGTCAATGGGATTCTTATTTTGCATTCACTGCGTTCTGGTGTGCTGTTTTCAGGGCAGCTAGGTGGAATTCCAATTTCTCATAGAATTGGAAGATCATTTGCTCCAACTCCCTGTAATGCAGGAATCTCAGCTTAAAAGCATCCCTGATCCATCTTTTGCTTAAAAACCTCCAAGGAACCCCTCAAGGGAGACTGTTCCACCAGTTGTGGGTTATCTTGAGTATCCAGCAGAGCTCCTGGAACAAATTGCCCATGGTTCAACACACAACACCAGCTTTGCCTCTCATTATTATTATTTATTAAATTTATAAAGCGCCCTTGATGTTTCTGAGGGCGTGTTGAAGACCTGATGCTTTAAATCTCTTTGGCCCTTCGCCTTTCCAAAACCAACGCTGTGCAACATTTTGCTCTTGTGGTCCCCCCCCCTTATTATTTATTTCTTTATTTATATTTTTGACAAAGGAATAATCATACATAAATAAGAATGAAAATGTGCGCCCCACCACTGAGACCGTTCCATTGTAACTATCCAACCTCCCAAAATTTCAACACCTCTTGCGATGGTTTGACCCCTTTCCGTTTTAACAGCACCAATTCTACAAACAGCCTCCATATTGCTTCAAAATTATTTCTTAATGATACATGTTGATTTATCATTAGTAGCTATATCCCACACCCCTTTATGCCATTCTTCCATCTTATATTCTGCTTGCCCCTTCCGCTTTCTAGCTATCATAATTTGTGCAGCTGTAAATAAATTTGTGAGCAAGTCCTCAGTTTCCCCCCACCCCCGCAATGAAAATTATTTCAACATTTTCTTTCGTTTTTATATACATTTTTATTGATTTTTAACATGTCATTTCCAACAGTCCTTTAACATACTTTCTTATCTTATACAATATTTTGGACTTCCATCAACAACCTCTGAAAATTTTCCATTCTTAATCACTTATTCTGCCTTTCTTAATTTCTCTATTACTTTTAATTATCATTAACTAATAATTCTTTTCATAGTCTTCCTTGCAATATTTCGCATAGTCCTCCCTTACAGAACCTCTTGCAGTCCTACTAGCTTGATCTGTTTTTTACAATTACTTTTCAAATAGTTCAGATATTTACTCCAGTCCTCTAAAAATCTCCCGCAGGTTTCGAATCCTTCCTGTTAATTTATCTAATCCTGCATTTCAACGTTTTCTAGGGGAGCACCTTCCAGAGTTTTGACCTGAAGCTCACCTGGGTGGACGCGACTTTCAAGGAAACAGGAAAGTAAGTAGACTTCCTCCGTGTTAAGTTGTGGGTGAACATATCAGACGACACAGCGATTCTTCAAACAGCTCTTGTTTATTCACAGGCCAGGACAGAACTGAACTGAAGGGTTCAGTCAGCCTGCTTATATAGAGCTCCAGTACAACGTTACTGTAAAAACTTTCTAAAACTATCCAATCACTGAACGTCACTTTCGATCCCTTATTTGCATAACTATCTACAGTATCCCCCTGCTGGCCCAGGGTGAGAACTTCAGTACATAACACCCCGAGCCACAATGGCTCTGCCTTCGCTCTCAGAGGCAGAAATGCTCCCGAATTCCTGTTGCCGGGGAATCGCAGGTGAACAGAGTGTTCTCGCACTCATGTCCAGCTTGCAGGCTTTCCAAAGACATCTGGTTGGCCGCTGTGAGATCAGGATTCTGTACTAGTTGGGCCATTGGCCTAATCCAGAAGCTGGATTCTGCTGCTGGCAAATTGTTTGCTTGGCGAGTTCCTGCCTCCCCCCATAGAAATAAAGACACAAGAATTCGAGTTAATGGGTCAAATTAGGCCACAACTTTATTGATTACAGAAATTGAGCAGTATTGGCTTAGGCATTGGTCCTACAACTAACCGGCCTGGCCAGTGAGGGTTAACCACCAGTGGGAGGAGTCCTGCTGAGGCACATCAACTAGGACGTCCCCCAGGGTCACCGCATGGGGGCGTGCTGTGGGCCCACACCTCCTTAGGCCACACCTCCTTAGGCCACGCCCCCCGGAATCCTTTACCGGACTACCCTTTATTTGGGAGAAGGTGATGGTGCTCCTTCTCCCCCCTTCATCTGCATAACAATAGACTGTAGCCCCACCAATGCCTACCGCCAATACCGTGACGATTTGCTACGAGGTAGGCGAATACCAAATGGCTGGAGCCAATCTGCCAGATGGAAAAATTCCTACCAGGCCCCTCGACGGCGACCAACCAAGGTTCATAGCAACGTCAAAGAACCTAGTCTAACGGGTGGGAGGGAAGGGGAAACCAGGTCAGCTGCGGCGCGGGAAAGAGAGAGGTCCTCGGCCGCACCAGACCTAAGTAGGCGAAGCCACGCCCCCCGCGCCAGCCGATTGGCTGGCACGGGGTATGACGCAGCCGAGGATTCCCTGCTATCGCGTGGGGCTGTAACCCGAGGTATGACTGTATTTCCAAACAGGGTATATTTGATTTAAATCCCATCGATTTAAATCACGACTTAAATCACGATTTCAATCACTAGTCAGTAAGACTTGATTTAAATCATTTTTTCACAGAAAGACTCATTTTTGCTGGTCTGATCTTAATATCTGCAACCAGATGATGGTATCATTTTTGGAATAGTTTTTACAGTTGTATCAAAAATTACTGTTTTGATTATACGATTAGAAATACATAGGTAATTGTGAAATTATTGTTTATATTTGGGCAGCTTTTCTGCTGTACTTTATTGGAAGGAGAAAAATAATCATTTCCTCAATAACAATTTAAACAATTTATTTAACTAAAACAATAGCATTATAACATATGTATCCATGTTTGTTAACTGATGTGGTTAAACAATGTTAAAAAACACACACCTTAGACTGAGTTTTAGCACACATGAAAAACTTTAAACAAATCCTTATTTCCTGATGAATAGCCTTTGCACTATAATGTAACTTAAATACAAATCTTTAGAAATATTTTTCCTTCCGCTCTCTGTTTTGCTTGCTGTTTCTCAAGGCACACCCTCCGTATCAACACCCCAGAAGGCATGTTCTTCCTCTTGGCCAAAGAACCAGGGTCACGGGTATGTAGCTGTGTGGGACTCACTGCCCAGGGATAGATGCTGGTGGTTAAAAGTTGGGTCTGTCTGGGATGCGAGGGAGAAATTTGGCTCTAAAGGACAGCTAACCTAATTTGCACCTAATTACATGAACTGAAGGGACGTGGGTGGCGCTGTGGTCTAAAACACAGGGCCTAGGACTTACTGATCAGAAGGTCGCGGTTCGAATCCCCGTGACGGGGTGAGCTCCCGTTGCTCGGTCCCTGCTCCTGCCCACCCAGCAGTTCGAAAACACGTCAAAGTGCAAGTAGATAAATAGGTACCGCTCTGGTGGGAAGGTAAACGGCATTTCCGTGTGCTGCTCTGGTTTGCCAGAAGCAGCTTAGTCCTGCTGGCCACATGACCCAGAAGCTGTATGCCGGCTCCCTCGGCCAATAAAACGAGATGAGTGCCGCAACCCCAGAGTCGGTCACGCCTGGACCTAATGGTCATGGGTCCCTTTACCTTTTTACATGAACTGAAGCACAGCCGTCCTTTGAGATTCACACTTCTCCAAATTTGGCAATGCAGCTCTCCTGCCAAGGAATGTGTACACAAATGCATGGGATGCGGGTGGCGCTGTGGTCTAAACCACTGAGCCTCTAAACCACTGAGCCTCTTGGGCTTGGAGATCAGAAGGTCGGTGGTTTGAATCCCCGCGACGGGGTGAGCTCCCGTTGCTCGGTCCCTGCTCCTGCCAACCTAGCAGTTCAAAAGCACGTCAAAGTGCAAGTAGATAAATAGGTCCCACTGTGGCAGAAAGGTAAACAGCGTTTCCATACGCCCTGGTTTCCATCACGGTGTCCTGTTGCACCAGAAGCGGTTTAGTCCTGCTGGCCACATGACCCGGAAAGCTGTCTGTGGACAAACACCGGCTCCCTGGGCCTGAAAGCGAGATGAGCGCCACAACCCCATAGTTGCCTTTGACTGGACTTCTCCGTCCAGGGGTCCTTTACCTTTACAGTGGTACCTCAGGATGCGAAGGGGATCCATTCCAGAGCCCCGTTTGCATCCTGAGCAGAACACAACGTGTGCGGGTCGTGATTCGCCGCTTCTGCGCATGACATCATTTTGAGCGTCTGCGCATGCGCGAGCTGCGGAACCCGGAAGTAACCCGTTCCATTACTTCCGTGTCACCGCGGGATGCAACCTGAAAAGATTTAACATGAAGCTACTTTAACCCAAGGTATGACTGTACAGTGGTGCCTCAGGTTACATACGCTTCAGGTTACAGACGCTTCAGGTTACAGACTCCGCTAACCCAGAAATAGTACCTCAGGTTAAGAACTTTGCTTCAGGATGAGAACAGAAATTGTGCTCCGGCGGCACGGCGGCTACAGGAGGCCCCATTAGCTACAGTGGTGTTTCAGGTTAAGAACAGTTTCAGGTTAGGAACGGACCTCCGGAACGAATTAAGTACTTAACCCGAGGTACCACTGTATATAATGAGAGCAAGGGGTCTGCACTGGCAATTTGGCAAACTGCGGGGTGCGTTTTGATAGGCAAACAGGCATGGAGCTGCAGAGAGCAGAATGCAAGGCTGGAAAAATGAGAAGGTGAAGCGGGCACTTTTGTGCACCACCCAGCGATGGGTTGATGCAAACTTTGCAGCTGAAGCCCCCTCCTCTATCTCTGCTTCCTTGCTTAATCCCCTCATCCTCCCCGCTCTCCTCCTCTTTCCCTCCCGCAGGCCGTGTGGAAGTGGAAGCTCAGCCATGCCGTGCGCCAGGCGTTGAGTGGCAAGCGAGACTTCCCTCTGTGGGGTGAGGCCGGCCGAGGGAGAGACCCGCCGGTCTGCCGCTTCTCCAGCTTCACTTTCCGAGAGGAAGGAAGGCTCAAGGGTGCGACCTATGAGGGAGAGTGGCGGCTGAGTAAACCGCACGGCAAGTAAGTCCATAGCCCCCGGTTGTGTTCTCTCTCCCTCCCTCCGATCCTTCCATTTTACATCACACTTTTAACTTGTAAAAAAAGGGAGGAGAGCGACAAGCCAGCTAAATGGGCGGAATTGGGCCTGCAGGCTGATAGTTGCTGACCCTGCTCCAATACACAGAGATTGTTTCCCTGGACTGAGTCAAACCTAGGCTTTCCTCTGGCCATAATGGGTTTATCTTCTTTACAGGGGGACGCTGACATGGCCAGATGGTCGGAATTATGTCGGGGACTTCCAGGAAGGCATGGAACATGGGTAAGGATGCTCCAAGCTCACCTGTCAGGTGTGCAGGGGAAAGAGCTTTGGTCCACCCTGAATTGCACATCTCGATGGTGCTTAAATGGTACTGCTCTATTCTGCCTTGGTCAGACCACACCTGGAGCCCTGTGTCCAGTTCTGGGCGCCACAATTTAAGAAGGAGGTTGACAAGCTGGAAGGTGTGCAGAGGACAGAGATGAAGGTTATTGAGGGTCTGAAAACTAAGCAGAACAGTTGAGTGTGTCTGGTTCGCTTGCCCTGGAAAGGAGAGACTGCGAGGAGATAGGACTGACATCTTCAAATATCGAAAGGGCTGTCACATAGAGGATGGAGCAAGCTTGTTTTCTCTGGAGGGTAGGACTCGAAAAAATGGCCTCAAGTTACATGAAAGGAGATTCCAACCAGGGTGGATTTGATTTAAATCAAATTGATTTTAAACACTAGACAGTAAGACTTGATTTAAATCATTATTTTTTACATAAAGGTTCAACCTTGCCGGCATCTTCTTGATATTTACACCCAGGTGAAGGTTTCGTTTTCGGAGTAATAAATTTTCAGAGTAGTTTTTACAGGTGTGTCAAAAATTACTGATTTGGTTATACTATCAGAAATACATAGATAATTATGAAATTAGTGTTTTCTGCTGCACTTTATTGGAAGGAGAAAAACAATCATTTCCTTAATAAAAATTTAAACATTTTATTTAACTAAAACAATAACGTAATAGCACATGTATCCATGTTTGTTAACTGATGTGGTTAAACAATTTTTTATTTTATTTTTAAACTTAGACTGAGTTTTAGCATGCATGAAAATCTTAAAACAAATCCTTATTTCCTGATGAATAGCCTTTGGACTATAATGTAACTTAAATAGAAAACTATCTTTAGAAAGACTTTTCCTCCGATTTAAATAAAAAAAAATCCAATTTAAATTTTAAAAATCGAATTTAAATTTTAAAAATCCATTTTTTGTTTCGTTTTTTTAAATCATTGATTTTTATCCACCCGGATTCCAACTAAACATAAGGAAGAACTTTTCTGAGGGTGAGAGCTGTTCAGCGGTGGAACGGTCTCCTTTTGAAAGATGGTGGACTCTCCTTCCTTCGAGGTTTTAAAATAGAGGTTGGATGGAAATATCTCGGGGATTCTTGAGCTGTCATTCCTGTATTGTAGGGGGGTTAGACTAGATGAGCATTGGGGGTCCCTTCAGGCCCCACAATTCTGTGGTTCTATGATCATCTTCTTCCTGGCTGCAGGTTTGGCATCTGCCTCATCCCTCGCGCCTCCGAGGACCGCTATGACTGCTACAAGTGTCACTGGCGAGAAGGCAAGATGAGCGGTTATGGGATTTGCGAGTGAGTAAGCCTTGCAAAGGTTATGGGATTTGCGAGTGAGCAAGCCTTGCAAAGGGACACAGGTGGCGCTGTGGGTTAAACCACAGAGCCTAGGACTTGCCGATCAGAAGGTCGGCGGTTCGAATCCCCACAACGGGGTGAGCTCCTGTTGCTTGGTCCCAGCTTTTGCCCACCTAGCAGTTCGAACGCACATCAAAGTGCAAGTAGATAAATAGGTACCGCTCTGGCGGGAAGGTAAACGGTGTTTCCGTGCGCTGCTCTGGTTCGCCAGAAGCGGCTTAGTCATGCTGGCCACACAACCCAGAAGTTGTACACCGGCTCCCTTGACCAATAAAGCGAGATGAGCGCCACAACCCCAGAGTCGGCCACGACTGGACCTAATGGTCAGGGGTCCCTTTACCTTTACCTTTTTAAAGCCTTGCCTAAAAGGTTATTTCCACCTCCTCCATGCTCACACCTGCAAATGGATTGGCTGTTTCCAACTTTACAATTCCATGATTTTATACTGCATAATCATCACAATCCTTAAGCATCTTATAGAAACTATACGTGCAAATTCCCAGTGGAATCAAACGCTAACGATGAGTTGACCCCCTCCCAATTTTTCAAAATAAAACCAGCAGTTTCAAAAATGCACACTATGAATTGAAATTTACGTATTAAAATGCACGTCTCATTTAAACGTCTGGGTAGGCTTGCTTAAGCTTTTAGCTGGCACCAGAAGCAGTTACAACTCTAGAATCAATTGGCAGGGAGTTCCAAAGTTGCAAAATATCATCCAAAATAGATGTTGCGTGCATTTTTCCCAGGTATGGCGACGAGATGGTCTACAAAGGGTATTTCAAGGACAACGTACGCCAGGGGTTTGGCATCTTGGAGAATGCTTCGGATGCTGAGCAGCCATTCAAGTACTCCGGGCATTGGGAAAATGACAAGAAACACGGCTATGGCGTCTGGGACGACAAAGAGAGGTAAATCAGCCATAAGTTTGGAGCATTTTTCTTTAAGCCACCCGCTGTACAGTGGCACCTTGGTTTTAGAACAGCTTAGTTTGTGAACAACTTTGAAATAGAACGATGCAAACCCGGAAGTAGGTGTTCTGGTTTGTGAACTTTTCCTTGGAACAGGCATAGGCAAACCCCGGCTCTCCAGATGTTTGGGACTACAATTCCCATCATCCCTGACCACTGGTCCTGTTAGCTAGGAATGATGGGAATTGTAGTCCCAAAACATTTGGAGGGCCAGAGTTTGCCTATGCCTGCCTTGGAAGCGGAACATGTTCCACTTTCTGTTGAGTGTGTTCCGTTTTTAAATTGAGTCCCCCGCTGCTAATCAGAGCATAGCTGTCAACGTTTCCCTTTTTTTAAGGCGAATTCCCTTATTCCGAATAGGATTCCTCGCAAGAAAAGGGGAAAGTTGACAGCTATGAATCAGAGTCTTCCTGTTGAGGCTGTCGGCTGCTGAGTCCTGAGCACCCACACAACACAGAAGTGATATCTGGAGCTTTAGTTTTTGCATTTTATTTTATTTTTGCATTTTAGTTTGTTCGGCTTTTTCATTTTTTTGACTGTGACTTGTTCTACGTTATATGGGACTGACGTGTCACTGTGACTTCATTTTCGTGACTTGTTTTTGTGATTGTGTGGAACCCAGTTCAGCTACTGATTGACTGATTGATTGTGTGACTGCAGAAATGGATAAAATCCCCCCATCCAAACAATGACTATCATCAGTTCATGTAAGAATTTTTTTTTAATTATCATCTGCAATACTATCTTATTTATTTTATAGTACATTACATTGATTATTGCATTTCATTTTCATCGTTTTGAGTGTTACGCTGAGGTCTGTCTGTTTTTGCTATTTATTTTGTGTTTTTGCTTTTGTGGCTCTTTTGTTTTTTGTTTTCGTGTCTGTGTGTCGAATCCAGTTCAGCTACTGATGGATTGATTGTGTGACTGCAGTACATTGTTTATTGCTTTCATTTTATGGATCAGTGGTCCCGTTAGAGAGTAAAATTCATGTTAAGTTGCTGTTTTGTTTTTAAAAGTCTGGAACGGATTAATCCCTTTTGCATTACTTTCTATGGGAAAGCATGCCTTGGTTTTAGAACGCTTTGGTTTTGGAACGGACTTCCGGAACGGATTAAGTTTGGGAACAAAGGTACCACTGTATTGAGGTTTGCAGAAAGAGCATATGCTCGGAATGACTTATTCAGCTTTCATCCTGATATTCTGGCAGGGGCATATCCCGACTCTACATTTCTGTGATTCCTCTCGTTCTATTTCAGAGGGGAGAGGTACATTGGGATGTGGCAGGAAGACCAGAGACATGGACCAGGGCTTGTGCTCATGCAATCGGGCGTCTGCTATCAGAGAACTTTCCACATGGATAAAATGGTGGTAAGGATCACCAGGGAATAAAATGGTTGAACTCTCATGCAGGCTTGTCAGGTAGCCTTCATCAAGTGCTTTCTTTAAAAATATATATATTTATGATTTTCAATTTTATACATTTCGATCATTTTACACTCATTTTGACATTTCAAAACTTGACTTCCTTCCCTCTCTGCGGTTCTGTTGCGTTCGCAAAGGAAGGACTGGACCCTGATTAAAAACAAGACACGAGGCTTTGACCAGCAAGGCTCTCAAAGAAAAGTGCGTCCACCACACCCCTCACCAGGCCATTTTATTAGCAAAAGAATCTTTTACACAGTGCTCATAAGAACCAATCATATTTCCTCTGAGCATTTCATCAAACCCCACGTGGGGAAAAAGTTACACTACAACACTAATTAGCATGCATATATTTTGGGGTAAATATGTTGAGAACTACAAAGGGGTGCATTTGGCAACCCCAGAGCTGAGAAATAAAGATGATAAGAAGGATGGCCGGAAAGACCAGATCATTACCACTTTCATGTGAGATTTGTTTCCTGGCTCCAAGATTAACATCTTAAGATATAAGAAAACTACATCAAAGTAACTTGCCCACTATCTTTTATGGCCCAGGATGCCTGCCTGGCGAAGCAACTGCTGTGTACGTGACGTGAGGAGAAAGAAATGGGCAGTAGAGTCAAAAGGGCATGAAAAGGGCATGAATGTAGAATCTTATGGGATTTAATCAGAAATAATCGTCAATATATCAAACCCAGTCAACACAATGCTTTCATCGTGGACACGATGGCTTGATGTATATTTTATTATTCCTCATGGTAATCCCATCTGATCCCTACACGGTTCCTTAAATTTATTTTTCATAGTTTCTGCATATCCAAATTAGCTTAATTTGTTCATCCACTTTAAATATAAACTCTTTTATAAAACTGCAGGTTATTACAAGAATCCTTCCAATGTTCTTATCTGTTTACAGTTTATTTGTAAATATTCCATTCTTTTATTTTAAAAAGTTTGTTATCTTGATTTCTTATTTTTCTGGTAAGTTTTGCCATTTCTGCATATTCCATGAGTTTTTGTATCCGTTCTTCTTTCGCTGGGCCTTCTTCTTCTTTCCATTTTTGGGCGAGTAGCATTCTTGCCGCTGCAGTTGCACAAATGAATAAATTTCTATACACTTTGGGTAGTTCTGTCCCTATAATTCCCAAAATGAAAGCTTCTGTTTTTTTTGTTTTGTTTTTTACAAATGTTATTTTAAACCCATTTTCCAATTCATTATACAGTGCTTCCTTCTGGTTAAGTACTTAATTCGTTCTGGAGGTCCGTTCTTAACCTGAAGCACCACTTTAGCTAATGGGGCCTCCTGCTGCTGCCGCGGCACCAGAGCACGATTTCTGTTCTCATCCTGAAGCAAAGTTCTTAACCTGAGGTACTATTTCTGGGTTAGTGGAGTCTATAACCTGAAGCGTCTGTAACCTGAAGTGTATGTAATCCAAGGTACCACTGTATATCATTTCCCAGCAAGCTTTAACCTTACTACAAGACCATCACACATGATAAAAAGAACCTTCTTTCTCTTTACATTTCCTATACTTACAGTGGTACCTTGGGTTACAGATATTTCAGGTTACATACGCTTCAGGTTACAGTCTCTGCTAACCCAGAAATAGTACCTCGGGTTAAGAACTTTGCTTCAGGATGAGAACACAAATCGCGTGGTGGTAGCAGGAGGCCCCGTTAGCTAAAGTGGTGCTTCAGGTTAAGAACTGTTTCAGGTTAAGAACGGACCTCCAGAATGAATTAAGGTCTTAACCTGAGGTACCACTGTATTTGATTTGGATTTTTGCCAGTCTTACGAACATCCCTGCAAGGCGGTCCAGTATCATATTGCAAGGATGGAGGCTGAGAGACAAGGACCTAGGAGAAATTTGAACCAGCAGAACCTCACTCTTCTTCCTACTTTTTATTTTTAATAGGGAAGAAAAGTTTCTAGCCCATATGAGTGCAAATAGACGCTTGCAGAGGCGGAGGAGTGTCTGGACTCAAGAGTTCCATCAGAATAACTTCTGCAAAATAAAAAGTCATTTGAGTTTGTCAAGTTTGCACAATGTTGTATGGGTTTCATAATTACACCTTCCTTTTTTGAGTATGCACAGTTAGGAGCATAGCTGTCAACTTACAGATTTGAAAATAAGGGACCAGCAGCCTTGAAAATAAGGGACCAGCAGTCAAAATAAGGGACCTGCAACCTCACCTGTTCCAGGCACTCCAGTCTTCCTGTCCTCCCACAGTCTGGTCAAACTCATGCTGGTAGCTTCGAGAACACTGTCCAACCAACTTTGTAACCAGAGGTTCAACTGAATAGAATCTGAATCATATGCACCACAAGGCCTATGCAGCCTCAAATTAAGGTGGCTCCCCGGCTTGGCTTTGCACTGCAAAGTTTGCAGCAGCACGTGCAACAAAATGGCGTCCAGCGTTCAAAAACCTCCTCAGCTTGCATTAACTAGCCACACACAAGGCATGCAAGCTCCACCTCCCAGTCGTTCTTAGACTTCTTATTGGGTGAGCAACACAGCCAAGCAACACAGTTGGAGCCTCCCTCCTCCCTGGCCTTTGAAATTTAAGGGACATCATTTAAGGGACATTTAAGGGACATCCATCAATAAGGGACAGCAGCGGGACATGGCGCTGGAATAAGGGACTGTCCCTTCAAATAAGGGACACCTGACAGCTATGGTTAGGAGGCATATTTTGCTAATTTACCTCCCCTTCTCTCCTACGATCTGCAGGGACCTGGGACGCTCCTCCTGGAAGACGACTCAATCTTTGTGGGAAACTTCACCAGAGACTTGACTTTTGTCGGCAAAGTGAGTTGTGGGCTTGGCTTTTCGATTGCTCTGGGTTTAAAAGCTGCGAACTGGGCTTGACTGACCACATTTAGGTCGGGAAAGAGTGTGCTGTTTGGAAAATATTCCTAAAGCCATGCTTTTAAGATGCTGGCAGGGCCAGATTTAGATTTGATGCGGCCCTCTGCTACTGAAGGTAATGGGGCCCTTTTGATGTCCAGCTGTCCTTTGTCAATAACAAATTGTCGTTGTTTTTTGTGTTGAATATATGCTATATGATAATTTGTGGACCTCATCAGTATCTAGAGCCATTTTATTTGTTTTTTTATCTTATATTTTGGAAATGTACATCCGGTTGTTTTTTTTTCCTTTATTTTTTGGGGGGGCCCCCAAGAGAGTGGGGCCCTGAGCTATAGCTTGTTTAGCTTATACATAAATCCGACACTGCTCTCTGGTCATCATGAGAACCTCGTAACATGAAGAACTTCATGTTTGCTTCTTTTTCCTTTTCCCTCCTCAACCTTTTCCCCTTTGCTGCTGTGTCACTTCCTTGGGGTATGTAAGCTTCATGGGAGGAACTGTGTTGCTTTTGGACACGGGTAGGCAAACTAAGGCCCAATCGCCTTCTCAATCCGGCCCACACATGGTCAGTGTGTTTTTACATGAGTAGAATGTGTCCTTTTATTTAAAATGCATCTCTGGGTTATTTGTGAGGCATAGGAATTCGTTCATCCCCCCCCCCCCAAAAAAAAACAACAAAATATAGTCTGGCCCCCCACAAGGTCTGAGGGACAGTGGACCGGCCCCCTGCTGAAAAAAATTGCTGACACCTGTTAGAATTCCTGCTCCATGATTGCAGTCATGGGATTGTTGTCTATCACATGACGGTTATGTTTTGACTCCACAGATTGGGAAGTGACGGAGACAGGATGTTTGTGTTCCTGTGTTCCGTGAAGTGGGACTATTTCCCGTTGTCCTTTTTCTCTTTGCTGTCTGATGCTAGAGAGAGAGGGAGCCATGTTGCTGTGTTCCGTGTGTGTTTATATGTAAATAATGTAGATTAGCCAAAATGCTGAGTTGCTGAGGTCTGGTACGCATGATGCGAAGACTCTGCGGATCCCTAAGTGTGCCTGTGTCTGTTGGCATCGGTCCCTGTGATGTTTGGGCAGAAGAAAGCTTTTGAAGCTCCCAAACGATTTACCAGGAGGGAGAGAACATGCCAGTTGGGCATGTGTCTCTGCCAGGGTCCTACTCGAGTGTAGGACGAGCTCTTGACAACCCCTGCTCTTGGACTTACTCTGCCTGGAGAACAGTGGGGGCATTAATGAATATTTGGAGTTGTGTGTAAAGGTAAAGGTAAAGGGACCCCTGACCGGGTCCAGTTGTGACCGACGCTGGGGTTGCAGCGCTCATCTCGCTTTATTTGCCGAGCGATCCGGCGTACAGATTCCGGGTCATGTGGCCAGCATGACTAAGCCGCTTCTGGCAAACCAGAGCAGCACACGTTTACCTTCCCGTCGGAGCGGTACCTATTTATCTACTTGCACTTTGACGTGCTTTCGAACTGCTAGGTTGGCAGGAACAGGGACCGAGCAATGGGAGCTCACCCCGTCGAGGGGATTCGAACCGCCGACCTTCTGATCGGCAAGTCCTAGGCTCTGGGGTTTAACCCACAGTGCCACCCGCGTCCCAGAGTTGTGTGTACCCTGGCCCAATAGGGATGATTTAGATAAGGCTTTCCCATTCCCCTTGCAAAGCAGGAATATCAATTTGCCAGAGGAAATGGCATCAGTCGGTTAACCCGCCTGCTCCTTGTCAATAATTCCAGGCTCCCCGAAATTCTGTTGCTGCTATACAATCCAGGGTATGAATGGTTTCGGATGAATGAATGAAAAATTAAGTCTGTCTTTTGGGATGGTTTTCAGGGCAAGCTGACCTTCCCAAACGGATTCACCCTGGAGGGCACGTTCAGCAGCAAATCAACCCACGGGCTGCAAACTCAAGGAATCCTGGACACGTCCGGCGAACAGGATGACACCGCAGAGAAACTGTAAGTGGGAGTCGAGAGCGTGGTTTACCTGTGAAAGAACGTTCTTTCATATGTGGTCGACTTGTAAAAGGGTAAAGGAGTATTGGGAAATAATAATAATAATACTAATAATAATACAGTATTACCTCAGGTTACATGCGCTTCAGGTTACAGACTCTGCTAACCCAGAAATAGTGCTTCAGGTTAAGAACTTTGCTTCAGGATGAGAACACAAATCGTGCTCCGGCGGCACGGCGGCAGCAGGAGGCCCCATTAGCTAAAGTGGTGCTTCAGGTTAAGAACAGTTTCAGGTTAAGTACGGACCTCTGGAACGAATTAATTACTTAACCTGAGGTACCACTGTAAAGACTTTGAATCGCAGACAGAAAATTTAATAAAAATTATATAGACAGATTGATTAATAAAAAGAGAGTTTGGTTAACCTCTTAAGTACCAGTGCTTTGACCTAAAGCGTGGGGAACTTTCTGCCTCCATTTCATAGGCTTGTCGAGTCAGGAGGGAACCTGTTACTGTTGTTAGCCGCTGTTGTTAATTATTATTATTATTATTATTATTATTATTATTATTATTATTATTATCCAGTCCAACCCCCTTCCACACAGGAATTGCAGCAGAACTTGGGCCAGCCGTTCCCTCTTAGCCTAACCTCCCTCACAAGGTTGTTTTTGTGGGGGTGAAAACGGAGGCGAGTGGGAACCGCGGTTATTACGATTATTTCGTTATTGTTTTACCACGACGCAAACACGTTTAGAGTCTGTGCTTTTGCTGCCCCCTTGAGCTCTTCGGAGGAAAGGCGAGGAATAAATATAATTAAAAGAAGACAACAAATGTGGGAATGGAGAAGCGTTGCCTGGGGTGAAGGATCGTTTGTGGCGATTTGATCTTAATTTATTTCTTGCATTTACACCACACCTTTCTTCTCCCCAATGAGGAGCTTAAAATGGCTTAAAATGGCACACACAGCCCTTTCCCTCCTCATTCAGTCGCCACGACAACAGCAACCCTGAGAGGGAGACAGGGAGAAGGCAGTGACTGACCCAAGGTGGAGACTCGAACCCGGGTCTCCCAGGTCCCTAATCCAGCCTTTCTCAAGCTTTGATGCCATCGAACTACAACTCCTATCACACACACTCCAGCCAGCTTGGCCAGTGGTCAGGGATGATGGGTCTTGTAGCTCAAGAACATCTGAGAGAGGCTGCTCTAACCACTGTACCACGCTTCCTCTCTTGGCTCATTCACACAGGGATGCTGCCTCCGTTACTCTGCAGCTGTCAATGGATGGGAATGTAGGGGTTTGTGTGAATTTGAATGCATAGCAGGGGTTTGGACTAGATTATATATATATATAATTTTATTTTTTACCAACCACCAAAACACAGTGAAATCCCGCCCCCAGGCAGCTGATACATTGGTTATACAATATTCAATAATATAATATTCAACAATAACATATTCAAATCAACCATATGTACAATTCTATATACCTTTACACTCCTCCTTCCACAAGGTTTATTTAACTTTTAACATTTTAATTGCCCCAAATTGTTCAAATAACTCAATATCTTCTCAAACCAATCCTCCTCTTTCTCACTGACCTTAAACCCTTTCATTTTATGTATCTTCCCAGTTAGGTATTCTAAGATTATAATATTATTCAGTTTTTCCCTCTATTGGTTCACCCCTAGCTCTTCTGCATTTTCCTGATTGCTCGCTATAACCTGTCTGGCTGCAATTACCATCAGTTTTACCCATTTGCATTCCTCTTTTGTTTTTAACTCGGTAACACGGGGGTTGGACTAGATGACCCTGGGTGTCCCTTCCGACTCTGTGATTCTTGGAGACCTTGTCTGAGAAACCTTTCTCTCCTTGTTCAGCCAGCTGGGTCAAGAAGTATTCCCGGTTGAGAAAAGATGGGAAGGCCTCTACAGACCCTTCCTGGAGTTCATCCGCTCAGGCGGTCAAGGGGAAACGGAGGAAGCTTTCATGGGCTTCCACGTTCAGACGAGCAAAGAGCTGAGGAAGTCCCAGGAATATCTCTTCTGCCACAGGTGAGGAGAAAGGGTTGGGGCGGAACCTGAACTCAGGTCACGTTTGAAAAGGGAGCCGGGACCATATAACCCCGGTCCAGACTTACATTGGCTCCCAGTTCGTTTCCGAGCACAATTCAAAGTGTTGGTGCTGACCTTTCAAGCCCTGAATGGCCTCAGCCCAGAATAATAATAAATAATAAGAATAATAAGAATTATTTATTTATTTATTTATTTATTTATTTATTTATTTATACCCCACCCATCTGGCTGGGTCTCCCCAGCCACTCTGGGCGGCTTCCAACAAGGTATTAAAATACAGTAGTCTGTTAAACACAGGGACGCGGGTGGCGCTGTGGGTTAAACCACAGAGACTAGGACTTGCCAATCGGAAGGTCAGCGGTTCGAATCCCCGCGACGGGGTGAGCTCCCGTTGCTCGGTCACTGCTCCTGCCAACCTAGCAGTTCAAAAGCACAGAGTGCAAGTAGATAAATAGGTACCACTCCAGCGGGAAGGTAAACGGTGTTTTCGTTTACAAACACTACAAATTTACTCATTCAATTTAAATTACCAAACAATAATAATGACACACACCCCTTTTTCTGTGGTTGCTTATGTTATAACTTTTATCACTGCATATCCAATTTAAATCCATTTGTTGTTTATCCTGTATACTCAATTTAAATTGTTTCCCGGCTCGTTTTTAATTCAATCCTGCCAGTGTTTTAAGCTGTTTGCAATGGTTCTTCAAACAGGCCTTAAATCTTCCCTATTCTTAATTTTAAAAAAGTCTCTCTTCTTGATTTCTTAACCTTCCGGTAACTTTCACCATTTCTGCTTACTCTGGGCTACTCGATTCTGAAGTCACAAATACCAATTTACTACTGATTGTTAACAGCAGCAAAGCAGTGCATTGCACAAAAATGAGAAAATAAAAAACCCTTCCCGATAATCGATTGGTTAAGGATAAACTAGCAAGCTAACTTAATGATAAAACTTCTGCTGAGGAGGGAAGTCCAGGAGATTGCTTGGAATCTTGTTTTTTAGGTTGGATATGTGGCTGTAAAATATTAATCTGAGAAACCAAATAAATAATAAGAATAAAAAATGGGAGGCAAATCATATTAGGAGATGTTTTGAGTGGTGATGGTCTACTGTGCTCTGTTAATCTTTGTCCTCTCAGAGGGACTGAAGAGGCTCCCAGGAAAGTTGACTACCTTGAAGAACTCATTGAACACCAGGAGAAGGATGCCCTGCAAGATTACCTGCGCCAGGTAACTTGTTCCACGCTGTTTGCATAATAGCTCGGTTGGTGAGAGTGTGATCCTGATAACCCCAAGTAAGACCATCTTTAGCATATGCGCCCCCGGGGTGCAAAGATCCACCCAGCACCCCCAAATTTAGTTTAGCCCCCAAATTAACTTTTATTATGCCTTATGTCATTATTGGGGACACAGCTGGCGCTGTGGTCTAAACCGATTGGAAGGTCAGCGGTTCAAATCCCCGCGACAGGGTGAGCTCCCCTTGTTTGGTCCCAGCTTCTGCCAACCTGCAAACCTAGCCTTGAATCTATTTTTTTAAAATTGTTTGTACAATTTTATATTCAACATAATCATCACCAACACAAGAAGATATATATTAATCTTAATACCCCCCCACCCACCACCACCCTTGACTTCTCTCAAATTCCTCTTCTGGTTCTTTAAATATTTGCTTCTTCTGCTTATTTTATTTTACCTTAATTCTGAAATCTTTTAACTAAATCTTCTTATATTCTTATCATTTTTATACCTATTATTTCCAAATTACCTCTTACACTTTATTTTCCCAGTTATCGCTCCTTAACTTTCACACTTGTTTTCTTAATTGTGTTTCCTCAAACCCTCCTAGTGAGTCCACTTCTTTAAAATATATTTGTATGTATAACATAAACGGTTCCCAATCTTTCTCAAAGTCTCAATTTTCCTTATCTGTAAGTTTATCCATAAGCTTCTCCATTTCGGCATATTCCATAAGTTTTGCTTGCCACTCTTCTTTCGTGTCTTTTCATCTTTCCATTTTTGGGCTAGCAAGATCCTAGCCGCCGTTGTAGCATGCATGAAAAACTTCTTCCAGTCTTTTGGCAAGTCCTGTCCTGTAATACCTAACAAAAAGGCTTCTGGGTTTTTTTTAAACAAACGTCTTAAACATGTTTTTCATTTCATTGTACAGTCATACCTCTTGTTACGTTTGGTTCAGGTTACGTTTTTGCAGGTTGCGTCCCGCGGCAACCCGGAAGTACCAGAAAGGGTTACTTCCGGGTTTTGCCGCTCATGCATGCGCAGACGCTCAAAATGATGTCACGTGCATGCGCAGAAGCAGCGAATCGCAACCCACAAATGCGGAACGGATCCCATTCGCAACCAGAGGTACCACTGTAAATCAATTCCCAATAGCTGAATCTTGCCTTGAATCTGAAGAGGCTCTGTTTTCCCGTCGCTTTTGCAGGCTCTGCAATCTTCTCTGCACCCCCTGGGGAAATTCCTGAAGGCTCTGACGTTGGCGTTCCAAGCCAGCTACTCTGGGATCGGAGCAAACAAGCATCTTCTCAGCATGGCGCAAGAGGAGGTCAAGCATTATGCAAAGAAGATTTGGGAATTCTACCAGTACGTATTTGCACACTGCGGCGCCCCTCTGGGATCGTCGTTTTTGCTCCGAGAAACTCAAAGAGGATCTACCTTGCAGGTGACCTCTTACGTAGCTTACCTTGCAGCAAATTTTGCCAGGGGATTCTTTTCAAGGATGTGCTAGTGAAATCCAAACCCCCAGGGCTTTTGTATATGTGGAGAGAGTCTCTTCCTTTAAATTCCTAGGAGTTTATCTCAGTTAAGACCTTACTTGGAAAATAAATACAACCCAGGTGGTTAAGAAAGCCCAACAGAGACTCCATCTCCTCAGAGTATTGCAGAACGATGTCAAACAACATTTGATGATCTCCTTCTACTGGTCCACAATAGAAAGTGTCCTTTCTTACTGCATCACGGTGTGGGACGCTGGTTGGACACCAACTGATAGGAAGTGCCTACAGAGGGTGGTGAATACAGCACAAGATATTATGGGCCGTCCCATGAATCCGCTGAATGAAATAGCGGAAGAACGTTGCCCCAGGAGAGTGAGGAAAATTCTCAGGGATGAGTCACACCCTGGCTGGCACTTTCTTGATCTCCTGCCCTCGGGCAGAAGATATAGAAGCAGGATTAGTCGCACCAACAGGGTAAAGAACAGCTTCTGTCCATGGGCTGTTAGGCTGCTGACTGAAAAGATAACAACAGGGCAACTGACTTTCGGGTTTGGTGGGTGTGCGTCAGTAAACGAGGGGAATTAAGACTAAGAGAGCTGAGTGGGGGGTGCTCCTGTAATCTCACTGTATACAAGTTGTACAAGTGACAATAAAGTATTTCAATTTCAATACGCAGATAAGTAATAATGGGGCCCTGGAACATGGATGCCGTTTAGAGGAAGTGATAATGGTTCCTTTCACAGCCAATGCAGGAGTTTAGTGAAGATAGAAACAGGGTCCAGGAAGTATTCGAATCCTGGGGTTTCGCAGAAGCACAAGAAATCTTTAATAGAATAATTCACAGGAAGCAAATCCAATGAGCGTCCTCGGTAACCAATAGGTGCTAAGTCTTGGGTGGCAGAGGGAGAGAGTATGAAATGGGGCACCCTTGGGAGAGCCTGGCTGGTGAACTGCAATTCCCTGTATTCTTGGGTGCAAACCAGACCAGTCTTTAAAGTTTTTCACGGGTAGCTAATGGTGGGAATGTTGAGGATAGTAGGAGAGGCTATATTGATTAAATATTATCCTTCCTCGCTCACGCTAGTGAGCTAGTGTTGTTGTTTAGTCGTGTCCGCCTCTTCGTGACCCCATGGACCAGAGCACGCCAGGCACTTCTGTCTTCCACTGCCTCCCGCAGTTTGGTCAGACTCATGCTGGTAGCTTCGAGAACACTGTCCAACCATCTCGTCCTCTGTTGTCCCCTTCTCCTTGTGTCCTCCATCTTTCCCAGCATCAGGGTCTTTTCCAGGGAGTCTTCTCTTCTCATGAGGTGGCCAAAGTATTGGAGCCTCAGCTTCAGGATCTGTCCTTCCAGTGAGCACTCAGGGCTGATTTCCTTCAGAATGGATAGGTTTGATCTTCTTGCAGTCCATGGGACTCTCAAGAGTCTCCTCCAGCACCAGAATTCAAAAGCATCCATTCTTCAGCGATCAGCCTTCTTTATGGTCCAGCTCTCACTTCCATACATCACTACTGGGAAAACCACAGCTTTAACTATACGGACCTTTGTTGGCAAGGTGATGTCTCTGCTTTTCAATATGCTGTCTAGGTTTGTCATTGCTTTTCTCCCAAGAAGCAGGCATCTCTTAATTTCGTGGCTGCTGTCACCACCTGCAGTGATTATGGAGCCCAAGAAAGTAAAATCTCTCACTGCCTCCATTTCTTCCCCTTCTATTTGCCAGGAGGTGATGGGCCCAGTGGCCATGATCTTCGTTTTTTTGATGTTGAGCTTCAGACCATATTTTGCGCTCTCCTCTTTCACCCTCAATAAAAGGTTCTTTAATTCTTCCTCACTTTCTGCCATCAAGGTTGTGTCATCTGCATATCTGAGGTTGTTGATATTTTTTCCGGCAATCTTAATTCCAGCTAGGGAAGTAAGCTAGTAGCAAAGCACATTCCCTTGTACATAGCACGAAGCTAGTTGATAGATTTGTTAGAACCATTTGAGTTCAGCAATCCTGTCTGGCTTGTGAGCACCCACTGATTTTAAGTAGCCCTAATTTCCTTTTATTTGCTGTTTTTGCCATTCAGGGGCTTGCTGCGTCTTGCGTTGGAGGTCAAAGGTCAACCGTCTGCTGGAGGCACGGAGGAGAGGTAGTGGCACGAGATGGTTTTCTTGCTTCTTGAATGCAGGAAGCTGCTTCGCACTGAGTCATATCCTTGGTCCAGCTAGTTCAGTATTGTCGACACTTGCTGGCAGCAGCTCGCCAGGTTTTTCAGCCCTACTTGGATGCCTTTGAGGATACCCTTGAGCATGCCTTACCATTGACCCACAACCCTTATAATATGGGCATAGCCCCTGCCCTCCCAATTAATTATCACCATTGTGGGTTACATCCTAGTCCTATTTTAAAGTGCAATGCAATCTATTTATTTATTTGCAATTAGATTCTACTTTGGGGAGCCGGGTGGCGCTGTGGTCTAAACCACTGAGCCTCTCGGGCTTGCCGATCGGAAGATCAGTGGTTCAAATCCACGCAATGGGGTGAGCTCCCGTTGCTCGGTCCCAGCTCCTGCCAACCTAGCAGTTCGAAAGCACGCCAGTGCAAGTAGATAAATAGGTACCGCTCTGGCGGGAAGGTAAAGGCATTTCCGTGCGCTGCTCTGATTCGCCAGAAGTGGCTTAGTCATGCTGGCCTGAGTCGTTTGCGACTGGAATTAACTGTCAGGGGTCCTTTACCTTTTTAGATTCTACTTTATTTTCCTTCTAGAGCTCCATCAAAGCCCACGGTGTGCTTAGCAACAGGGGATTCTGATCAAAAACAGGTCCCTGCCCCTATGATCCTACAGGAAAAGACCCTCTCCCACTAACCTACCCTCAACGGTTGGCTCCATTCTGACCCAGCTACTTGATTAGAATGCAATAATCCAATTTGAGATTTCGTTTTCAATCAAGCGGTGTCTAAATTTTACAAAATAGACACTCTGCATTTCTTTTTTTAAAAAAATCCTTTTCACGCTGCTCTGTTTCCCAAGGCCGATTTGCGAAAAGCAAGCGCTGAGCACAAGGTTCTTTGCAATAATAATAATAATAATAATAATAATAATAATAATAATAATAATAATTTACTTATACCCCACCCATCTGGCTGGGTTTCCCCAGCCACTCTGGCCGGCTTTCAAAAGAGTGTTAAAATACAGTAGTCAAACATTAAAAGCTTCCCTAATGAGGGCTGCCTTCAGATGTCTTCTAAAAGTCTGGTAGTTGTTCTGCTCTTTGACATCTGCTGGGAGGGCATTCCACAAGGTGGGTGCCACCACCGAGAAGGCCCTCTGCCTGGTTCCCTGTAACTTGGCTTCTCGGAGGGAGGGAACCGCCAGAAGGCCCTCGGCTCTGGACCTCAGTGTCCGGGCAGAACGATGGGGGTGGAGACGCACCTTCAGATATACTGGACCAAGGCCATTTAGGGCTTTCAAGGTCAGCACCAACACTTTGAATTGTGCTCAGAAATGTACTGGGAGCCAGAGTAGGTCTTTCAAGACCAGTGTTATGTGGTCTCAGCAGCCGCTCCCAGTCACCAGTCTAGCTGCCGCATTCTGGATTGCAGCCCTTTGTACAAACTTCCCTTTCCGCTTCCTCCGCCTCAGTGACCTCAACGGACCGGCCCTCGTGCTGCCCCTTATCCTGCCGTGTTTCTACCCAGAACTCTCAATGCTCTACATGCTTTACCAGCAGAAAGAGGATGACCTGTATTGCCAAGGGATTGTGGATCTGAGCCTGTTTCCTGATGTTAAGCTGCTTGAATTCCTGGAGGTCCAAAAGTGAGTCGTTGTGGATGCTGTAGAAATTCTCTCCCTCCCTTTCTATCTTGTGCATGCAAAGCAGATGTTCTACCATTGAGCTAAAGCCCTTTCCCGTCATATCTTTGCTCAGTCAGTCTAGCTCAGTATTGTCCACACACTGAAAATATTATTACATTGGTAACTTAGGTTAAGTACTTAATTCGTTCCGGAGGTCCGTTCTGAAAACTGTTCTTAACCTGAAGCACTTTAGCTAATGGGGCCTCCAGCTGCCGCTGGAGCACGATTTCTGTTCTCATCCTGAAGCAAAGTTCTTAACCTGAAGCACTATTTCTGGGTTAGCGGAGTCTGTAACCTGAGGCGTATGTAACCTGAGGTACCACATTATTATTATTATTATTATTATTATTATTACAGCTATTTTTCTCCCTTTCTGATAACACTACAGTGGTACCTTGGTTCTCAAACTTAATCCGTTCCGGAAGTCTGTTCCAAAACCAAAGCGTTCCAAAACCAAGGTGTGCTTTCCCATAGAAAGTAATGCAAAAGGGATTAATCCGTTCCAGACTTTTAAAAGCAAACCCTAAAACAGCAATTTAACATGAATTCTACTATCTAACGAGACCACGTATCCATAAAATGAAATTAATAAACAATGCGCTGCAGTCACACAATCAATCCATCAGTAGCTGAACTGGGTTCCAGTAGCTGAACCAGAACACATACTTCTGGGTTTGCAGTGTTTGGGTTCCATGTTGTTTGAGTAACAAGGCGTTTGAGAACCAAGGTATCACTGTATTGTTATTCAATTGGAGCGCTCGCAGGCCAGTGTTTCCCAATTGTTGGTATTTAAATTTGCCTTGAGGCAGTCTTTAAACCTCTTTTGTTGACCACCAGCATTATGCTTCCCATTTTTAAGTTGGGAATAGAGTAGTTGCTTTGGAAGACGATAATCAGTTATCTGCACAACATGACCAGTCCAACGAAGTTGTTGTTGAAGAATGCGCATCTGCAGCTGGAAGCAGCATTGCTTTTTTGAGTCCCAGTTGTTGGAAACTGCGAGAGAGGAGTTCTTATGCTCAGGGTTACCCATAAGGCATCTAGCTGGCCACTGTGAAAACAGGATTCTGGACTAGATGGGCTATTGGCTCATACCCAAAGGCTTGTGTTTTGTTCTTATCCTGTTTCCCACAATGCCTTTGGGAAGCCCACAAGCAAGCCTTGCTGCTCCAGACACAAATCCCTCTTCCGCCCTTTGACCCCAACCTCTTCTCGTTTCAGATATTTGTGGCCCCTCAAAGATCTGACGCTCACAAGTAACCAGGTAAGTCCACCCTCGGTTCCCTTCTGGTTCGCGTACGCAGTAAGGTGGGATTGGACCGCTGCAGGTGACAGCGAGAGGATGCCTTGAAAAAATGTAGAAACAGATCCCTCGTGTAAAACTCATTTGAGTAGCACAGGCGTGGCTCAATGGAGAAGGAGCTGCCTTGAAGGGAGAAGGAACTAGGATCAATTCTGTGGTCACACACACACACACACACACACACACAGTGGTACCTTGGTTCTCAAACTTAATCCATTCCGGAAGTCTGTTCCGAAACCAAAGTGTTCCAAAACCAAGGCGAGCTTTCCCATAGAATGTAATGCAAAATGGATTAATCCATTCCAGACTTTTAAAAACAACCCCTAAAACAGCAAACCCAGCCAGATGGATGGGGTATAAATAATAAATTTATTATTTCTTATTTATAAATAAGGGGGGCGCATACCCCTAAACATTTTGTGAATCTATGTTTGGATTCATGGAGGGGCAGTTTTTCAATATGAGTAGGAAAATTAGAGTACCCCTAAACATTTTTTTAGAAACAAGCTCTAGTTGCTGCTGTTGTTATTGACAAATTCAGCGATATTTGGAATTTAATTCTGTGGTTTCTTGAGCTGCAGCCAGTTAATATAGATAACTTAGAGGGTCTGGTGGTACAAAGGAGCTTTCCAATTTCCTAGTAATGCACATCTTTTGCACGCAGAACAGGCACAGGCAACCTCCGCCCTCCAGATGTTTGAGACTACAACTCCCATCATCCCTGGCCACTGGTCCTGTTAGCTAGGGATAATGGGAGTTGTAGTCCGAAAACATCTGGAGGGCCGAGTTTGCCTATGCCTGACGTAGAAGGTCCCAAGCTCAGTCCTCAATGGCATCTCTGGGCGGGGCAGGGAGACATTCTGTCTGAAGCAATACTGAGCTAGATGGACTAATGTTCTGGACTCAGCATAACGAAGCTTCCTTACTTCCAAGCGTGGGAAGGGACCACAGCTGTAGAGCAGAAAGAACATCTGCTTTTCAAGCACAAGGCCTCAAGTGCAAGTGGATAATAAATAAATAGGAACAACAATAATTCTATATATGTGTGTATATTTTAGAGACGATCACTGGTCAAAGACCGCTGCTTTCTTTCTGCTACTGAATGTCTACAGAAGCTGATGTAAGTTGCCACCCATTAATTTTTTTAATCTGTAGGAGGACGTTGGCACTCCTGTCTTCCATTGCCTCCCGCAGTTTGGTCAAACTCATGCTGGTAGCTTTGAGAACACTGTCCAACCATCTTGTCTTCTGTCGCCCCCTTCTCCTTGTGCCCTCAATTTTTCCCAGCATCAGGGTCTTTTCCAGGGAGTCTTCTCTTCTCCTGAGGTGGCCAAAGTATTGGAGCCCCAGCTTCAGGATCTGTCCTTCCAGTGAGCACTCAGGGTTGATTTCCTTCAGAATGGAGAGGTTTGATCTTCTTGCAGTCCATGGGACTCTCAAGAGTCTCCTCCAGCACCAGAATTCAAAAGCATCCATTCTTTGGCGATCAGCCTTCTTTATGGTCCAGCTCTCACTTCCATACATCACTACTGGGAAAACCAGAGCTTTAACTATAAGGACCTTTGTTGGCAAGGTGATGTCTCTGCTTTTTAAGATGCTGTCTAGGTTTGTCATTGCTTTTCTCCCAAGAAGCAGGCGTCTTTTAATTTCGTGACTGCAATAATAATAATGGTACCTCTGGACTTTTGGTCAGCTTTAACCAAATTTATTTTTATTTTTCCTCCTTCCATGGTGTTGGAGGCAGCTTGCATGGTTCTGCACCTCCTTATTCTCACAACAACCCTGTGAGATGGGTTCGATTGAGAAATAGTAACTTCCTATGAGCCTAGTTGGGCCATGAACTTTGGTCTGACTCTCTTAACTCAGCCACCCCCAACCCTATTGCCCTCCAGCCTGGCCAGCATGACTGTGGGTTGCCAGAGGTTCCCCATTCCTCCATAGGGACTAGCAACTTGCCCATTCACCAAAAGGAAAGCAGAGATTCCCAAGGCACTGGATCATAGGCCCTACCCAAATTGAGGAGGACTAAGCCCACACTCACCTCCCCAAGGATTTTCATATGCTTTCTGGTTTGAGTGTTTTAGGGCTTACGTTGATGCTCACCAGGTCTCCCCCTTTTTGCAGCACTACTGTTGACCCGCGGGAAAAACTGGACATCCTCCAAAAGACATACGAGGAAATTGAGAAGACAGTGAACCGGGTGCTGGAGAAGGAATATAGCCTGCCAATGGACGACCTCTTGCCACTGCTGATGTATGTTGTGACGAGGGCAAGGTAAGGAAAACAGGTCTCCTTCTTGCTCATCCTTTCCAATGTGGTTGGATCAGGTCCTCAGGAGGGTCCATTTCCGTGTCTGCAGATTGGAGTATAAATAGCTCCGGAACTGTTCCGTTGTTGCTGGTTTGTTTTGGAGCTTAGCATCATCAATTTCTTCTGGTTTTTCCCAGCTGGGGGTGGGGGTGTTATAAGAAAAAAAAACTGCTCCTTTTCCCTTATGGGGTACCCAAGAGCCCATATAGAGTCCTTATGTAGGTTCTCTATTGGTAAGAGAAAAATAACAGAGGCCAACCAGAGACTATTGAGAAGCAAAGCAGCTAGTAAGCCTGATCTTTATTAATCTGTTGCAATAGGCAGGAGGAAGGGACCCAGAACATTGGTGTGCAAGCTCTTATATAGACTTTTGAAATTGCCTCCCCTGTAGTTCAAGAGGATGGATGGCGGCTAACAGATTGAGATTGAATCCAGACAAGACAGAAGTACTGTTTTTGGGGAGACAGGGGGGAAGGTGTGGGGGACTCCCTGGTCTTGAATGGGGTAACTGTGCCCCTGAAGGACCAGGTATGCAGCCTGGGAGTCATTTTGGACTCACAGCTATCCATGGAGGCGCAGGTCAGTTCTGTGTCCAGGGTAGCTGTTTACCAGCTCCATCTGGTACACAGGCTGAGACCCTATCTGCCCACAGACTGTCTCGCCAGAGTGGTGCATGCTCTGGTTATTTCCCGCTTGGACTACTGCAATGCACTCCATGTGGGGCTACCTTTAAAGGTGACCCAGAAACTACAACTAATCCAGAATGCGGCAGCCAGGCTGGTGACTGGGAGCGGCCGCCAAGACCACATAATACTGGTCTTGAAAGACTTTCATAGGCTCCCAGTACGTTTCCGAGCACAATTCAAAGTGTTGGTGCTGACCTTTAAAGCCCTAAACGGCCTCAGTCCTGTATACCTGAAGGAGCGTCTCCACCCCAATCGTTCAGTGCTGAGGGCCTTCTGGCAGTTTCTTCCTTGCGAGAAATGAGGTTACAGGGAACCAGGCACAGGGTTTTCTCGGTGGTGGCACCCACCCTGTGGCACGCCCTCCCACCAGATGTCAAAGAGAACAACGACAACCAGACCTTTAGAAGGCAGCCCTGTTTAGGGAAGATTTTAATGTATGATGCATTACTGTATTTTAATATTTTGTTGGAAGCCGCCCAGAGTGGCTGGGGAAACCCAGCCGGATGGGCGGGGTATAAATAAATCATCATCATCATCATCATCATCATCATCATTATTATTATTATTATTCTGTACCCGCTGGAGTTTCTGGTTCAGCTTCAAGGGCAGCCCTGCGTAGAGCGAGCTACAATAATCAATAATCATGGTTAAAACACACGCCTCCCCTCAAGAACTCTGGGAACTGTAACTTATCATTCAGAGCTACTAATCTGACACTATTAACAAAGTACAGTTTCTATTATTATTATTATTATTATTATTATTATTATTATTATTATTATTATTATTTGGGGGCAGGGTCCTTTAAACGTATGGTTTGTACCCGCAAGGCATTTTCCTGATTTGTTTCTTGGCAAGTGGGGCTTGCATGTGGTACCTTTTAAATTTGGCAGCAAATGCAAGCCCTTCTGGGATTGTTTACAAGAGCTGCCAAGTGGAGCTGGTTCTTGCTTAAAAGTGGGGCTCCTCGTCTCAGCACTAACCAGTGCTGACAGCTAGTCCCGCTGAGATCTGTGCAGTCAATCCCTGCTGAAAGTGGGCTTTCAGTTGATCAGATTTCAAGATGTGCTTAAAGTGCAGAGAACTGAGTTCAAGTCAGGCTACAAAGTGTGCTAACACAGTTTGAAGCTGCACATTCATATGAAGAACGAGAGAAAGGAAAAAAACAACAACTTCAGAGCTAACTTAGACTGCGCTCAAGTTTCTTTTGAACTTGGGTCACCTGATGTCATGGTGACACCAGGTGATTGACAGGTAGGTGGCCCCATCCGCCTATCCGTGTGGCGCACAAGTACTGCTTGTTAAGTTGTGGGTTGACGGCACAGCGATTTCTCCAAGTAGCTCTTTATTTTGTAAGCTGGAATAGAACTGACTGCAAACAGCTCAGCCGGCCTGCTTTTATAGGCAGCCGGCTGTCAACATTGTAGCAACAACAGCCCAGAGTTCCCGCCTAAAATAACTGACGTGGACCTGAGTGAAAACTATCTACAGACCTGAGTGAAAACTATATACAGTATCCCCCTGCTGGCCCAGGGTGAAACTTCACTACATAACACCCCTCCCCACCAAGATAAGGCGTTAGTTACAATCCTAATGGTTTCCTTATATACAGCACTACGCATAATGGTTCAATTAGGCACAAAAGCATATCGGTTACATTTCCCATACTTAGACCAACAGTGATACATGTCCAACAACATAGTCCTTTAAATAAGTTGGGCGCTTGGGAACTCTGCCAGACCGCCGGGGACTGGTAGCCAAGTCCGGAGAGCCACACAGTTCTTGCTGAGGCTGTGGTGCGACCCTAGGTGGCGTTGGAACCAAATCCCCTGGATCCGCTGCTGTGGGTGGAGCCTCCGCAAGTGGAGTGGTCTGAGTCTGTGGTAAGTGTGGCAGACCCTCTGAAGCGGCTTGGTTCGGCTCCACGCTGGCAGTTTGCAAGGGAGGTGTAGGTGGGGCCTCGCCATCTGTACGTGTCTCTTCTGGAGCCACAAGCGCAGTTGGGGGCACCTCGGTAGTGTCCAAGTCCCCAACCCTGCGCCTAAGCTGGTCTATGTGCCGTCGCCACAAGCGTCCGTCTTCGAGTGCCACCTGGTACGAGCGAGGTCCAGTGACTCCCACTACTGTGGCTGGCACCCAAGGAATGTCCCCCACATAGTTCCGGGCAAAGACCTGGTTTCCTGGGACAAATGACCGTGGCACATTGGCACAGCCTGGGGGTTCAGTCACGGCAAAGTCCGGGTGTAGCCGGTCGAGCGGTGACCTGAGGCGGCGGCCCATAATCAGTTCAGCAGGACTCCTCCCTGTGGCCGCATGAGGGGTGATGTGTTGCACGAACAAGTATTCGGCGACCCGCTCATGCCAGTCTCCCCGGTCCAGGCGCGCCAGTGCCTCTTTTGCCGAGCGCACCATTCTTTCCGCTTGCCCGTTGCTGGATGGATGAAAGGGTGCCGTTAGGGCATGGCGGATGCCCAGTCCCAAAAGATACCGCTCAAACGTGCCAGACGTGAACTGTGGTCCATCGTCAGAGACAAGGACATCAGGACACCCATGCGTGGCAAACAGGCCTCGCAGCACCCGGATGACAGCTTCGGTAGTGGTGGAGGGCATCAGGGCGACCTCCAGCCATTTGGAATAGGCGTCCACCACTACCATAAAGGTCCGGCCGTGAAAGGGGCCAGCCAGATCGATGTGCACCCTCGACCAGGGTGTCTTTGGCATCTCCCAGGTGTGTCCCTTAGCTGCCGGTGGTGCAGGCCTCGACTCTTGGCACGCTTGACAGGCGGACACCCAGGCAGTGATGGCATCGTCCATATTAGGCCACCAGACGTAACACCGAGCCAACGCCTTCATTTTGACAATTCCCGGGTGGCCAACGTGCAGAGCCTCCAGGACGCGCTGACGGAGTCCCTGGGGAATCACGACGCGGTCTCCCCACAGCAGACAGCCGCGATGAGCTGAGAGTTCATGTTGTCTGGTTGCGAAGGGCTGGAACTCCGATGCAAAAGGCCCTTGTGGCCACCCCCTCCACACCCAGTTGAGCACCCGGCTGATGGTGCGATCCTGTGCAGACGCGGAGGCCACAGTGGCAGCCGATACAGGCGCTGCCGGAAGATCCTCAATCAGAAGGAGCGATGAAGCTGGAGCCGGGTCTTCCACAAATGCTGGAAGAGGGCAACGGCTGAGGGTGTCGGCATGGCCCATCGATTTCCCCGGGCGATGGATGAGCCGGTAGTGGTAGGCATCCAGGAAAACAGTCCATCGCAGCATGCGTGGCGAGAGGACCGGTGGAGTTGGACGATCACCGGCGAGGAGGTCCAGGAGTGGCTTGTGGTCAGTGATGAGGTCAAAAGTCCTGCCATAGAGGTATTCATGGAACCTCTTCACTCCAGCCACAAGTGCCAGTGCCTCCTTGTCGAGCTGGCTGTAATTCCGTTCCGTCGGAGATAGCGTCCTGGAAAAGTAGGCGAGCGGTGCTTCTCTTCCGTCTGGAAAACGGTGACTAAGGACAGCACCGATGCCAAAAGGTGAGGCGTCGCAGGCAAGGACCAGCGGCCTGGATTCACTGTACTGTACCAGCACACTGTCTGATGAAAGGAGAGCCTTGACCGCGTTGAAGGCCGCCATCTCCCGATGACCCCAGGCCCAAGGCGTCTTAGTGCTAAGGAGTCGGTGAAGAGGCTCAGCCACTGTGGCTTTGTGGGGCAGGAACATGTTATAAAAGTTCAGCAGCCCCAGGAACGTCTGCAACTCCGTCTTGTTCTTTGGGGTGGGGGCTTGCTGGATAGCGCGGATCTTGGATGTGGTCGGGTGAAGGCCGGAGGCATCGATAAGATAGCCCAGGAACTCTACCTGTGGAACGGCGATCTGGCACTTCTCCCTCTTTACCTTGAGCCCAGCCTCTTGGAACCTGGTCAGCACGGCACGGAGGCGCTCGAACAGCTGCTGGTGTGAGTCTGCAGACACCAAGACGTCATCAAAATATGGTACCACGCCCGGAAGCCCTTGCAGGAGACGCTCCATAAGGCTTTGGAAGATGCCAGGAGCCACACTCACCCCGAACTGCAACCGGCGGCAACGGAATGCCCCCCGGTGGGTGACGATCGTCTGGGCTTCAGCAGTGGCATCATCGACTGGCAGTTGTTGATAGGCTTGGGCAAGGTCCAGCTTAGCGAAGACCTTACCCTCACCCAGGGAATGCAGCAGGTGTTGGACAACAGGAACCGGATAAGCGTGCTGCTGAAGTGCCTTGTTGATCGTGCACTTGTAGTCAGCGCAGATTCTCACCGACCCATCTGGCTTGACAGGCGTGACGATGGGGGTTTCCCACTTGGCGTGGTCAACCGGCTCCAAAACTCCTTGGGCGATCAGTTTGTCCAGTTGTTCGTCCACCTTAGCCTTGAGAGCAAAGGGAACCTGGCGTGGCTTTAGCTTGATGGGGGCGACTTGTGGATCAAGGCTAAAGGAGATGGGCGTACCTGTATATTGCCCCAAGGTGCCGTCAAAAACCTCGGCAAAGTCTTTGACCAGACCCTCAGTCTCTGCGTTAGAGATGCAGTTGATGCCGGTGACTTCCAGGCCGAGGGCATCAAACCAGTCTAGCCCTAGGAGGCTTGGCCGCTGACCTTCGACCACCACCAACCGGAGCAGGCCCGAAAAATCCTTGAAGGCGATCCGGAACCGGCCAACGCCTACCACGGGAATGTCGTTTCCCTGGTAGTCTCTCAGGTGTACGCGGTGAGAGTCGAGTTGCCTTTTGGACACTCTGGGTACCAGTCTTTTGATGGTGCTCCATGACACGATGGACAGGGCAGACCCGGTGTCGATCTCCATGTCACATGGAGCTCCTTCAATGAGCACCGTGACGTTCAGCTTGCGTCGCGTAGGCGAGTCGGTTTGGCCAATCGTGGTTCCAGACGGGCAGCGGCAGTTGGTGAGAGCGAAACAAACAGCAGACTGGAGTGAAGACTTGGACTTGCGAGTCGATGAAGGGGGGGTGTCAGACGGAGCCGATCGGCAGACCTTAGCGATGTGGCCCCTTCTGGAACTTCCTACAGATGGCGTCTCTGAATCGACACTTGGCACGGGAATGGTTGCCTCCGCAGCCGGCACATTCCGGTTGGCCCTTGGACTTCTGTTGGAACTTCCTGCGCTCCCGCTTTGTCTGGTGCACGTCATCGTCTTCACTGGAGGATGCCTCATCACTGCTGGCCTCTTCATGATGCACCGGAACTGGCTCCCTAGCAAGACGCGGGCTGCTGGACTTGCGGATCTCCTGGGCGGAGCGTTCAGCAGCTTCTGAGGCCACAGCCTCCTCAATGGCTTTCTGTAGCGTGAGGTCTGGCTTGGCGAGGAGACGCCGTTGCAGATGGATGTCCCGGACCCTGCAGACGATTCGATCCATCAGGGCATCGTCTAAGTCTCGGAACTCACAGTGCATTGCAGCCTGTCGCAGGGCGGTGGTGTAGTTGTTGATTGACTCCCCCTCTGCCTGGTTCCGGTGGTAGAATGCATGGTGGGCAGCAATCTTGGACGGCTTTGGTGCGTAGTGGTTGCGGAGCTTCTCTTGGATCGTGTCCCATGGTGTTGCCTGGACTGCTTCGGGCGCAACCAATGCTCGGGCCGTCTCAAACACCTCAGGCCCCCAGAGACTGAGGAATAGGCCCCGCTTCCGATCCTTTGATACTGCTGTCAGCTCGTTGGCTTGGAGGTAGCAGTCGAACCGAGCGAGGTAGGAGTCCCATGATTCAGAGGCTGGCACAAACGGCGGTAGAGGCACAAGTGAAGCCATGATTCCGATGCCGGCATGAAGGGCGATGGATGGAACACAGTGCTCTTAGCCAGAACAGTCAGCTATGAATTGGTTCTGTCCAGTGATTTCGCTCAGTGATTTCGCTCTGTGATTCAGCTCTGTGATTCAGCTCAGTTCAGAGGCTGGCCGCATCTGGCTGTGCTCTGATGTCCATCGATCCCATCCTCGTCGCCAGTGTTAAGTTGTGGGTTGACATAGCAGACGGCACAGCGATTTCTCCAAGTAGCTCTTTATTTTGTAAGCTGGAATAGAACTGACTGCAAACAGCTCAGCCGGCCTGCTTTTATAGGCAGCCGGCTGTCAACATTGTAGCAACAACAGCCCAGAGTTCCCGCCTAAAATAACTGACGTGGACCCGAGTGAAAACTATCTACAGACCTGAGTGAAAACTATATACAGTATCCCCCTGCTGGCCCAGGGTGAAACTTCACTACATAACACTGCTGTTGCTCAGGATTTGGCCTGCTGACTGGAGCCTGTATACATACACAAACAAACACCTCTACCAATAAGCCCTTCAACACAGCTGTTTTCTCTGGCATCAGTGTTATACCCCTGAATTTATGGTGACTATACGCAACCAAGAGAGGCTGTTAATGCAAGCTATATATAATTGCTAGAATTATGGCTTCTGTGAAACTATTAAAGACGCAGGATTCCTCATGCTTTTGGTCACCCTAACCAAATACAGTCATACCTCAGGTTACAGCCACTTCAGGTTGTGTTTTTTTGGGTTGCGGACCGCTGAAACTCAGAAGTACTGGAACGGGTTACTTCTGGGTTTCGGTGGTCGCGCATGTGCAGAATCGCAACCCATGCGTGCGCAGACGCGGGTCACGAACGCTGCAGGTTGCGAACGTGCAACCCGCCCAGATCACGTTTGCAACCCGAGCATCCACTGTAGCAACTTGTCAAGATGTTTCATCCTGGCCTAAACCAATAATGGGTTTGAACTCCACTACAGGTATGGCGCTGTGGGTTAAATCACAGAGCCTAGGACTTGCCGATCAGAAGGTCAGCGGTTCGAATCCCTGCAATGGGGTGAGCTCCTGTTGCTCAGTCCCTGCTCCTGCCAACCTACCAGTTCGAAAGCACGTCAGAGTGCAAGTAGATAAATAGGTACCGCTCTGGCGGGAAGGTAAACAGCGTTTCCGTGCGCTGCTCTGGTTCGCCAGAAGCGGCTTAGTCATGCTGGTCGCATGACCCGGAAGCTGTACGCCGGCTCCCTCGGCCAATAAAGCGAGATGAGCGCCGCAACCCGAGTCAGTCACGACTGGACCTAATGGTCAGGGGGCCCTTTACCCTTTTTTTACAGGTATTAATTAGGTTAACAATGCTGGGATGTTTTATCCTTGGCACATTTAACCTAATTAACAGTCTGCTTTTTGTTGTTGTTTTTAGGGGGCGAGGTTGGCTTTGGCAAAAAGATGCGGGCTTTGGCAAAAAGATGCGGGCAAAAAGTAACTAATACTTTTTGCCCGCATCTATACCACTGTATAGATACATCTGACAAAATGGACACTGGCCCATGAAAGCTTTAAGAAGTCTTTAAGATGTCATAAGACTTTGCTGTTCTAACAGAATAATCTCGCCTTCCCCTCCACAAACCAGTATACAACATTTAGGAGCAGAAATCCACCTGATCAGAGATCTGATGGACCCGACAAATGAAGGAGGCATGTACGACTTCCTGCTGACAGCACTCGAGGTAAGGACAAAAATGAGAGTAGCCTGCGACAGTGGATAAAACAGTCGAATCAGATTGATGGAAAATCGTTAACATTATTTCCTAAACTGGCCACCCAGGGGCTTCCATTAGAGAAACATGAATTTCAATGGTCCACTCCTATAGTTGCTAGAATCATAGAATAGTTGGAATGGAGCACAAGTGTCATCTAGTCCAATCTTTTGCTGATTCTGGGGCTCAAACCCATGACCTTCAGATTAAGTCCCTTGTTCTGCCAACTGAGCTACCCAAGAGAGCAGGCAGGCAGTTCAGAGAAGTATACCATAGAACCAAGAGAGGTTTCATAGCACCGAGAGTCTCTGCCATGGGTGCCACAAAAGATTTCTGGTGTATCTAGGATGATCTTAATCTTACAAATGAGTGCCAGTCTCCATCTCAAGGTTTCTCTTCTTTTTCCCATCTCCAGTCGTGTTATAAATTCATCCAGAAGGAAATAAGACTCCGTCCAAGTTGGCAGGTCCTGCACAATTCCTGAGAGTTGCACAGCAGCATTCATTGTCCTAACAAAGGATGCTGAAAAGAGAAGGAACTTGAAATTGTCGCTGCTGGGTTTTTCCATTTTTTGGCATGTCTTTCCTATGGGAAGGATGTTTGGTTTTTAAGACACAATTTCTTTGAAATTGACATTTGAAAAAGAATGGTTCTTTGACATTGATGAGAAGGCTGCAGACAGAAGGAAGTCAACTTGATTCCAGGTGCAATACTCCCATTCCTTGTGTCTCATCCTCATGCAAAATGCAACTTTCTATTCCTGGACAAGAGGACTTACCATTTTGGAGGCAAGAGGTTAATTCTGGTCCTGCTGGGGCCAGAAACAAAGGTGTTTTGAAGGTCACCAAAACCAGGAATTTGCCAGAACCAATCTTGTTTGGGCCAGTGCAATTTTTTAACCAAGCGCTTTAACCTTTCATGTCAAATTACCACCGTTTCTTATTTCCTTGTTTGTTTACGATTCATGGAGCATCTTGCAAAAGACAGTCTTGTGTACTGCTAAAACATACTGGAGGTTATTTTAGTTAATGCATTGCTTGTGGTGCAATCACTTTATTTGGGCTTTGCAAAATTTTGGCAGCCACGCTGAAATTGAAATATTTGAAGGAAGGTCAAAGTCTTATTTGTTTCAGCAACGGTCTGCTGGTAATCCAAACGTTCTGGTGAGCAGGCAGTGATCTCTGGATCACCATTAGCACAATAATGGCAATTCAAGCTCACTCAACCAGGAGTTCAGATGAGCAATGCAACCCAGCTGGTCAGTCCAGCTCCTTACCATACCATTTGGACTGTGATGATGCCCTTGAATTTGCAAATACTCTCCTCTCTGCCTTTCTCCCATCAAAAGCAAACAGCATATCCAATACCAGAGCAGAAAATGTTCCACCACACATTTATTCAAAGCTGCTAACTTACTTTTTACCTGACTACCCCTTTTCCAATGTAAATGGAAGATCATTTCGTGGATTTCCGCACCCAGATATCCACTGGAAAATGCAGCTCAACGTGTAGCGTTTGGCAAGTTACAACAACCGAGAGCTGTAGTTACACACATACACACTGCCTGTATTTCTCATGCAAGGGAGAGTGAACATGCACCACCCAATTTTTTCCAGTGACATCACTGCTTTCATTTGGGTTTTTGTGCTCAGACACACAAATAGAACAGGACTTCCGGAATCTACATCTGGACTGGCAAATCTATGGCCCTCAATGTTGTTGCCAGAGGGATCTGGAGGGCCGCAGATTCACCAGCCCCGACCTCTACAGAGGCAGGTTAAACTCTTGACCTGATGTTGGATGGGACTACAAGGTGTTGGCAGTCATAGTACAGGATTTTGGAGGTTTTTCTAAGCATCGGTTGTCTAGGTCTTTCAAACTGTTCCATTGCGCTTGAACAGACTGAAAATCTCATAGTTGCCCTTCCTTTGATTAACGAACCCTGCATCCTTGCCTCAGAGCTTTTTTCTGCAAAAGGGTTGGTGTTGCAAACCTTTTCTAAGGTAACTGACAAGTTTAATATAAAAATGCAGAGCCCCATTTTCTTAGGTCAAATTTAGCAAAATGAAGAGTTCTGGCAAAAGCCTGGTTTATTCTTCAGTCTGTCTTCTGGGTGTAAACTAGGTTAATATTGGCTCATTTTTGACTACTGAAGGCATAAAAGAGTTGTTGCTTTGAAATTAACTGGAAGTGAAAACACTGTTCTTATCTGAATGGTGTAAGAGCTAAAACGTGTGTACATTTTTAACTAAACAACTTTTTAATGCTTTAATATGCTGCATAAAACTACATTACTGCCTCACTGTATTACACTGGATAAAATATTTAATATGCTAACTTCATTATAAATGACTTTGTATGGAAATTTTTTTATTGCGTTGTTTTGGAGACATGTAGCTATTTATATGAAATGAATAAATGAAGTTGCCTTAACTGAGTCAGATCACTGTTCTCTCAATTCTAATATTGTCTGTCTTTGGAATACAGGTGCCTCTGGCTAATCTGCAACTTGAAACAAACCTACCCAACTGATTTTACATTTCTCCAGTTGTTGGGATGCACTTTTCAGCAGTGTATAAAAATACAGATTTAATGCATAGCTGGGGAGAAAACACATTTAAATGCATTATTTGGGGCCTTAATGTTTAGAAACAAAATTTACTGGATTAAGGTGGGAACAGAATTGTGGGTAAAAATGTGTGAAAGGGAGATGGGACTGGAAATCTGTCCATCCCCAATTTGGACTAGCTGTTGCTGTGATGTTTTAAAGTGCAGCTTCAAAGCTGAACCTGCCCCCCCACCCCTAGAGAATGTATGATCTATATTGCATATCTGAGTACAGTGGTACCTCAGGTTAAGTACTTACCGTATTTTCCGCTCTATAAGACGCACCAGACCACAAGACACACCTAGTTTTTGTAGGAGGAAAACAAGAAAAAAAATATTCTGACTCTCAGAAGCCAGAACAGCAAGAGGGATCGCTACGCAGTGAAAGCAGCAATCCCTCTTGCTGTTCTGGCTTCTGGGATAGCTGCACAGCCTACATTCGCTCCAGAAGACACACACACATTTCCCCTTACTTTTTAGGAGGGAAAAGATGAATCTTATAGAGCAAAAAATACGGTAATTCGTTCCGGAGGTCCGTTCTTAACCTGTAGCACCATTTTAGCTAATGGGGCCTCCTGCTGCCACCGCACCACGATTTCTGTTCTCATCCTGAAGCAAAGTTCTTAACCTGAAGCACTATTTCTGGGTTAGTGGAGTCTGTAACCTGAAGCGTCTGTAACCCGAGGTACCACTGTACATCATATAATTTCACAGGGTAACATCCATGTGTGTAGGAAGGAATTCCCTGAAGGTGCTCTGTAAAGTGTATAGAACTTTTTATTTCTCCCATCTGAGCCTCAGCAGCTGCTGCTACCAAGTAGAATCAGGAATTTGCCTGCCAAAGCATCAGATCACTTCTCATGGTTTCATATAGGTGCTCCACAATTGTGGCAAATGGAGCCTTTTGTAACATAGATACAGCAGTGCTTCACTCTCATAATCCCTGATCATTGGGGCAGGCTAGCTGAGCACTGCAGTCAAACACCACTTGCAGAGTTACAGTAATACTAGCCAATCTCTAGGAAAACTTTGCATCTGTGGGCAAACTAGAGTGAATTAAAAATGTGTGTTCCCTTTGGAAGCCTAGGACGGCACAGCACAGAACACAGGATTTAAGAAACACCCCCCCTCAAGCGGACGGGGATACAAGTAAACCTCATTTACAGCTATCCTCCTCTTTGTCCTGAAATATTTTCAGCATCAAACTGGCCATCTGCAAGAAAGACAGAAACCACGGACACTTAAATATTTTTAATGTGCAGTTTCAGAAAGGTCTCGGGGCAACTTGGCAGAACAGTCGAGGGTTGAGTAAACTTCAGCTCAGTGCTTAAACGTTCCCTACAAAGGGTTCAAGTGAAAGTCTAACAAACAGGCTAGATAGCAAACGGGAACAAACTCAGCCGGTCCCCATTCAGAAGAAAGCCCCTGCAATTTTAGTTCTGCCGCTGCTGCCAGCAGCAAGGGAAGTGCTTCTTGTACAAACCGTTTCCAGCCCTTACTCACATACAGTGCTATGACTAATTGTGCTCAGTAACAAGAAATGTTGGCGCTGGTATGTTAAAAACCACTGGTCCCAAAGGTGACACGCTCCATTCCAAAAGACAGTAGCCACCCAAGGTAAAAATGCAGTCTGGCCCCCATTTTAACCTCTTATCCACCCAAGGGGATCACTACCAAGATGTGTACCTGCTTAGTTGTGTACCATGTGATACCTATTCAGAGAGGGACACATTTCCCACAAGGCAACTGGAGAAACAAAGGAGGATCACCGTTAAGACTGTAATCCTGTACAGTCAACTGGATTATGGGTAGGCTGCCATGCAACAAGCCCTGAAGGGTGATTTTTAAAAATATATCTTTTTTGGGGCCTCAACGTCTCTGGGGATGGTCGTGCTACAACTGTTCAGGCAGTGAAAAAGGCATCACCATTTCGGAATCGAAAAAGAAGCAAGACCATTCAACTACAGCTCTGAGACCACCTTATTTGGGAAATAACCAAAAAGGTAGCTTGAGAGAAGAGAGTGCTTGCAGTACACAATTGCCCCAGCTTATCATACTGGAGGGGAGGACACACAGAGTTCAGCTGCCATGCTTGGGCTGTTTAGGCCCACTGAGTTTGATGGCTCAGAGTCCCTGAAAGTGTGGTGCCAATCCTGAGGTGAGTATATTCCTGATTTCTCTCTCACACACATACAGCAGAGAGTGATGGAAGCAGGGGCTATGAACAGGCGAGTATTGCACACCAATTAATAAGGTGGTACACACACCTTTTATTCCCATACTTACCTACCTCAAGGAGTTAAGCCATTTCAACTTATGAGCTGATTTTTTTTACTTTTCCTTCCCTCCCACCCCCATATTTATTTTACTCAAAACACATGTCTCTGGGAAGTGCTCAGGGCAGGGAGGTGAGTTGGTGGGAGGGAAAGGGGACAGTTATTGATCATGTAAATAGGATCAAATTCTTCCACTAACACTGTGGGTAAACAAGAAAACTCACCTGTACAGTCTAGTGTGAAATGCTTTTCACATGTATTTTGGTGGGACCAAAGCTCCTGAAACCAACAGTGCAATCCTACATGTTTACTCAAAAGTTAAGTTCCACTGTATTCAATAAGTCATACTCCCAGGTGAGAATGTAGAGCAGAGGATGAGGAGTCTGTGGCCCTCGAGATGATGCTGGACTCCCAAGTCTCATCAGCTGCAGCTAGCAAGGTTAACAGGAATGATCAGTTGTAGTACAACATTATCTGGAGGGACGCAGGTGCTCCAATCTCTGCCATATAGGGTTGCAGCCCAAAGGCTTAGAAATACTGGTAGAAATAAGTGATCATATTAGTCACTGAGGAAGTAGAACATCTCACCGAGGGATGCTCTCCTTTTCCAATTACTGCCAGTTTCCTAGATGCTTAAATTCCCTAACATTCTGCCTCTGGTTCTGTATTCTCTACTCGGTCACTAAAATCCACTGTGCTTACGACTTCTAAATGGAGCGATCGACATAACCTATCAGCATGCACCCAGCTTGCAAAAGAAGCATTTCTGCAAGTGGTCAAAATCAAATGGGGAACTAGAGGAGGGCTGTATCTATCGCTGCTTTCAGGC